>NC_080784.1:150969629-151610206 GCF_028018385.1 Neofelis nebulosa
CCTTGAAGTCCATTCATGTTGTCACAAATGGCATGATTTCTTTCTTTTTTATGACTTAATAATATCCCTAGGTATATATCAATACACCACATTTTCTTTATCCATTCATCACTGATGACACTTAGAATGTTCCTATGTTATGGCTATTGTAAATAATGCCAAAGTAAACACGGGAGTGCAGATACCTTTTTGAGATAGTGATTTCGTTTCCTTGGGTGGCTGGGTCATACAATAGTTTTACTTTTAATATTTTAAAGAACCTCCCTAGTGTTTTCTGTGGTGGCTGCACCAATTTACATTCCCACTGAAGTGCACAAGGGTTTCTTTTTCTCCACATCCTTGCCAACACTTGTTACCTCTTGTCTTCTTGATAAGGGCCACTTTAATAGGTGTTAGGTGACATCTCATTATTTTGTTTCTGCATTTCCATGATGATTAGTGATGTTGAGCATCTTTTCATGTACCTGTTGGCTATTTGTGTGTCTCCTTTGGAAAAACGTCTATTCAGTTCATTTACCCGTTATTTTAATTGGATTGTTTGTTATTTTGCTATTGAGTTACATGAGTTATTTACATATATTTTGGATGTTAACTGCTTATCAGGAAAATAATTTGTAAATATATTCTCTCATTCTACAAATTACCTTTTCATCTTGTTGACAGTTTCCTTTGCTATGCAGAAGCCTTTTATTTTGGTGTTGTCCCACTGGTTTATTTTGCTTTTGTTGCCTTTGCTTTTTGTGTTATATCTAAAAAGTTATTGCAATGACCAATATCAAGGAACATATCCCCTATGTTTTACTCCTAGAAGTTTTATAGTTTCGGGTCTCATATCTAAGTTTTCAATCCATTTTGAGTTAATTTTTGTGTAGGGTGCAATATAGGGGTCCAGTGTTCTTATTTTGCATGTGACTGTCCTGTTTCCCCAACATTTATTGAAAATAGTGTCCTTTCCCCATTGCATATTCTTGCCTCCTTTGTCTTAAGTTAATTGACCATATATGTGTGAGTTTATTTCTGGGCTCTCTATTCTGTGCCTTTGATCTCTTTTGCCAATATTTTACTGTTAAGATCACTATAGGTTTGTAACATGATTTAAAATCAGGAAGTGTGACACCTCTAGCTTTGTACTTGTTTTTCAAGATTGCTTTCACTATTTGGGGCCTTTTGTGGTTTCCTACAAATTTTAGGGTTGCTCTATTTCCGTGAAAAATACTAAGGAGTGCCTGGGTGGCTCAGTCGGTTGAGCATCCCACTTCGGCTCAGGTCATGATCTCGCAGTTCGTGAGTTCAAGCCCTGCGTCAGTCTCTGTGTTGGCAGCTCAGAACCTGAAGCCTGCTTCAGATTCTGTGTCTCCCTCTCTGTGCCCCTTCCCCGCTCATGCTCTGTCTCTCGCTGTCTCTCAAAAATCAATAAACATTTTAAAAAAAAGAAAAATACTAAATACTATTGGAATTTTGATAAGGATTGCATTGAATCTATAGATTGCTTTGGGTAGTGTGGACATTTTAACAATGTTACTTCTTCCCATACATGAGCATGAAATATCTTTCTATTTATTTGAGTCTTCTTCAGTTTCTTTCATCAGTCTCTTTAATTTTCAGTGTACAGATATCTTGCCTCCCTAGTTAAATGTATTTAAGTATTTGTTCTCTTTGGTACAATTATATATGGGGTTGCTTTCTTAATTTCTCTTTTTTTAATAGTTTTATGGTTTTATTAACACAAATATGACATGCACATAAGCTGTCTATTCATTTTCTTCATTGTGCAGCGTGCACTGGAATTGGCCAGCTGGGCTGCTCTGTTCATAATGACTTTACAGTTCTTAGAGGAGACATTGTGAGCAATCTCTGCACTGTAAGATTTGCTGAAGAACAGTAGCGCTTTAAGCTCCTTGATGTTGTGGACTAGGAACTTCCGGAAGCCACTGGGCAGCATGTACTTTACTTTCTTGCTCCCATAGCCAATGTTGGACATCAAGATCTGGTCATTGAATCTTCTGTGCACCGTATTGCCAATGTCTCTGGGTTTCTTCCAGTTGCACTTAGTTTTGACATATTGAATTTCTGACTGCTGCTGGATGAACTTCTTGGTCCTCTTTTAATGATCTTTGGTTTCACCAGAGGTCTGAGGGTGGCCATGATGCCCAGTAGGAGATGGCTGCCACTTTTTGAGGTAGCACTGAGGAAGACGGCTTAATTTTCCTTTCTGATAGTTGATGTTAGGGTATAGAAATGCAACTGGGATTTGTGTTTGGATTTTGTACACTACAAGTTTACTGAAATCCTTCATTACTTCTAGTAGTGTGTGTGTCTATGTGTGTGTGTAGTCTTTATGGTTTTCTACATATAATATTATGTCACCTGCAAATAGAGACAGTCTTAATCCTTCCTTTCCAATGTGGGTGATTTTATTTTTTTCTTGCCTAATGCTATGGGAAGGACTGCCAGTACTATGTTAAATAAAGGTGGCAAGAGTGGGTATCCTTGTCTTGCTCCTTATCTTAGAGGGAAACCTTTCAGCTTTTCACTTTGAGTACCATCTTAGCTGTGAGATGGCCATAAATGGCCTTTATTATGTTGAGGTGTTTTCCTTCTATACCCACTTTGTTGAGAGTTTATGTCATAAATGGATGTTGACTTTCGTAGGTAGGTTTTTTTCCTGCATTTGTTGAGATGATCATGTGACTTTCATCTGTACTTTTTTTGATGTGGTATGTTACATGGATTGACTAGCAGATGTTGAACCATCCTTGGAATAAATTCCGCTTAATGATGGTATGCAATTTTTTTAATACATTTCTTTAATCTGTGGTTAAATTCAGCTTGCTATTATTTTGTTGAGGATTTTAGCATCCGTGTTATCTGGGATATCGACCTCTAATTTTCTTTTCTTATAGTGTTCTTGTCTGATTTTGGCTTCAGGTTAATGTGGGCCTCATAAAATAAATTTGGAACTGTTCTCTCCTATTTTTCTGGAAGAATTTGAGAAGGATTGGCAATAATTTTTCTTTAAATGTTTGGTAGAATTTGGTAGTGAAGCTACCTGCTCCTGCTCTATTATTTTTTGAGTGATATGATTACTGTTTCAACTTGCTTACTGATAAGTGGTCAGTTCAGACTTTCTATTCCTTCATGATTCAGTCTCCGTGGGTTGTGTGTTTCTAGGAATTTGCCCATTGCTTGTAGGTAGTTCAAATTGTTGGCATGTATTTTTTCACAGTAGCCTCTTATGATCTGTCATATTTGTGTGTTACAGTTTTACGTATCTTCTTTAATTTCTAATTTTATTCATTTGAGTCTTCTCTCTTTTTTCTTTGTAAGTCTAGCTATATCTTTTCTATTTTGTTCATCTTTTTAAAAAATGGCACTTAGTTTCATTGATCTTTTCTATTGTCTTTTAGTCTCTATTTCATTTATGTCTGTCTAATAATGAGTGTGGTTTGTTCCTTTTCTAGTTCATTGAGGTGTAAAAAAAATTTTTTTTAATTTGGGATCTTTCTTTTAAAGTTAGTGTAGATGTTGGGGTGCCTGGGTAGCTCAGTCGGTTAAGTGTCTGACTTCAGCTCAGGTCATGATCTCACAGTTTGTGAGTTAGAGCCCCGCATCGGGTTCTGCACTGACAGCTCGGAGCCTGGAGCCTGCTTCAGATTCTGTGTCTCCCTGTCTCTGACAACCCCCCCCCCCAATGCCTTCCATGCTTTGTCTCTCTCTGTCTCAAAAATAAATAAACATTAAAAAAAATAAAGTTAGTATAGATGTTTATCCATATGAACTTCTCTCTAGAACTGCTTCTGCTGCATGTTATAAATTTTCTTACTTTATATCTGTATTTTCATTTATCGTAAGATATTTTTTGATTTCCCTTTAATTCTTTGACCCACTGGCTGTTTAGTAGTATGTTGTTTAATCTCTACATATTTGTGAATTTACCAGTTTTCTTTTTTGAATTGATTTCTAGTTTCTTAATGTAAGGAAACATTCCAGTCTTCTTCCTGTGTTTCTCCTTACTCTTATACTACTACCATGCTAAAAACATTCTTGACACAACTGGCCACCAAATATGTGTTTTGTTTTGTTTTTTACCATATCAAGAAATTCTCTGTGATACCACCTGGGTGTCCTCGAATTTGATTCTGACACCAGCTACCTGGAGGCAACAGATCTCACAGGTTAAGGGCTCTTGTCCCATGAGATGTCACTTCAGATGCCAATTACAAGTAGTCCATACTTTCTGTTCAACTTGGCTACAAATTGTAAGTTTCCATGGCCTCCTCCCTCTTTGGATTTGATAAGTTGCTAGAACAGCTCACAGAAGTCAGGGAAACACTTAATTATGTCTATCAGAGTATTAAAGGATGTGAACAGCCAAATGAGAAGACACATAAGACAAAGTCTTAGAGGTTTTGGATTGTAGTAGGTTCTCTATCAGTGGATTTGTTCCATGTTCCATTTGTTCCATGTTCCATTTGTTCCATTGTTCCCCCAATCCATGGATGTGTTCTCGCATTTAAAAGCGCTCTGAACCTTGTGCTTTTGGGAGTTTTTATAGAGGCTTCCTCATGTAGGCATGATCAATATTAACTCCAGTTCTAGCTCCTTTGCTCTGTCTAAAGCAGTGGGGAGTGAGGTTGAAAGTTGCAAGATCAAATTATGCTGTGGTCTTTCTGGTGACCAGCTCCCGCCCAGGAGTCGGCCTAGAGTTACCTCATTAGAATAAAAGATGCTCTTAGTGTTCTTATCACTTAGGAATATATAAGAGTTTTAGAAGCCTTGTGTCACGGACAGGGATCAAAGACCAATTGTTATTGGAATAGAAGATGCTCTAGTGTACTTACCACTAAGAAATTTATAAGGAGTTTAGAGGTTCTCTATCAGGACCTGGGAATCAAGACCAATCTATATATTTCTTATTATTCCACAATACAACACTTCTGACACTTCTGACCACCACGTCAGGAAAGTTGCTTGATATGATTTCAATTTTCTTAAGTTTATTTAGACATTTTTGTGACCTAATGTATGATGTATTTGAAGAATATCCCAGAACCAAGGATCAAGTTTGGTGTTTCCTGTGCAGCTGCCACAAAAACTGGCATGTCAGAAGTGTGTACAAGCTCATTCCAGTGAAGCAGTGGTAATCTGCAATGGGCGAAAATGTGAACAAGAAAATGGTACACACAGGCCTCCCTGGACTCCGGGAAGGATTGCAATCTGTTGATAGATTTGTGCTGAATTGGAAGCCTATTCCTTGGGAAGCAGCTTTTAAAGTATGAAATAGACCTCTTTCAGGGAAAGACTGGAAGATGGGCATTTCTGTCTGCTGCCTCTGTGTTGAGCCTTAAGAGGTTAACCAGGTAGTAAGACCTTACATCTGTTACCTATCAAAGGCTGAATATGAGAGTGAAAGCAGCCAGGTGAATATTTTTTAAAAAATATGTATGTTTATTCATTTTTGAGACAGAGAGAGAGAGAGACAGAGTGCAAGTGGGGGAGGGGCAGAGAGAGAGGGAGACACAGAATCTGAAGTAGGATCCAGGCTCTGAGCTGTCAGCACAGAGTCCAATGCGGGGCTCAAATTTGTGAACCACGAGATCATGCTCTGAGCCAAAGTTAGACACTTAACTGACTGAGCCATTCAGAAGCCCCAGTCACGTGAATATGTTTAAAGGTCAGGAAGAAAAGAGAATTTGGTCATGAAATCAAAGACTTTCACATAGTTCAATTTTATAACAGGATGCAGGTATTAGTGGTTGTATTCCTTTATTTTAAGTTTATTTATTTTGAGAGAGAGAGCGAGCACAAGTGGGGGATGGGCAGAGAGAGAGAATCCCAAACAGGTTCCACAATGTCAGCACAGAGCCTGATGTGGGGCTTGAACTTATAAACCATGAGATCACGGCCTGAGCCGAAATCAGGAGCTGGATGCTTAACTGAGCTACTCAGGGTAGCTCATAGATTGGAAGAACAAATACTAAACTGTCTACACTACCCAAAGCAATCTACAGATTTAATGTAATCCCTATCAAAACACTAACAGCATTTTTCACAGAGCTGGAACAAACATTCCTATAATTTGTACGGAACTACAAAAGACCCAAATAGCCAAAGCAATCTTGAAAAGGAAAAAAACTGGAGGTATCACAATTCCTGAATTCAAGTTATACTACAAGGCTGTAGTAATCAAAACAGTATTGTATTGACACAAAGACAGACACATAGATCAATGGAACAGCATAGAAAACCCAGAATGAACCCACAATTATATGGCCAATTAATCTTTGGCAAAACAAAAAATATCCAATGGGAAAAAAAAATCTCTGCAACAAATGATGTTGGTAAAACTGGATAGCCACATACAAAGTATAAAACTAGACCACTTTCTTACACCATACACAAAAATACATTCAGAATAGATTAAAGACCTAAATGTGAGACCTGAGAACGTAAAAATCCTAGAGGAGAGCAAAGACAGTAATGTCTCTGACATGAGCAGTAGCAATATTTTTCTAGATATGTTTTTCTAGATTTTTCTCCTGAGGCAAGGGAAACCAAAGCAAAAATAAACTATTGGGATTACATCAAAATAAAATAAACCTTCTGTGCAATGAAGGAAATAATTAACAAAACTAAAAGGCAATTTAACTGAATGGGAGAAGATATTTGCAAATGATATATACAAGAAAGCATAAGTTATCCAAAATATATAAATAATTTGTGCAACTCAACATCCCAAAACCAAATAATCCAGTTAAAAAATGGACAGAAGACATAAACATACATTTCTCCAAAGAAGAGATACAGATGGCCAATAGACACATGAAAAGATGCTCCACATCAGTTATCATCAGGGAAATACAAGTCAGAACTGCAATGAGATACCACTTCACACCTTTAAGAATGGCTAAAATAAAAAACACAAACAAGTGTGGAGATTTCTCAAAAAGTTAAAAATAGAACTACCCTATGATCCAGCAATTGCACTACCATATACCCCAAAATACAAAAGTACTAATTCAAATGGATACATGTACCCATATGTTTATATCAGCATTATCTATAATAGCCAAATATGGAAACAGCCCAAGGGTCTGTAGATTGAACAGATACAGAAAAATGAAATCTTACCATTTGCAATGACATGGATGGAGCTAGAGAGTATTATGCTAAGTGAAATTAAGTCAGAGAAAGACCAATACCAAATGATTTCACTTATGTATGGATTTAAGAAATGAAACAAACAAGCAAAGGACAAAAAGAGAGAGAGAGAGAAATCAAGAAACAGACTCTTAACTGGAGAGAACAAACTGATGGTTATCGAGGGGAGGTGAATGAGGGGAATGGGTAAAATAGGTGATGGGGATTAATGAGCGCATTTGTTGTGATGAGCACTGAGTGATGGATGGAATTGTTGATTCACTGTATTGTCACCTGAAATGAACATAACACTGTCTGTTAACTATGCCGGAATCAAAATAAAAACTTAATAGAAAAAAAGAGTAAATAAGTAAGTTCATAAATAAATAAATAAATAAACCCACACCTAGCAAAAGGTAGAGGAGATGAAAGTAATATAATGTGAATATATGAGGGAATTTTCTGAAAGGAGTTTGGAATAATTTAGCCAAAAATGTTTAAAAGTGTTTGTGGCTTAATTATGCACACACACAATACATATATGATACAAAGCAGGTATGATGATGCAAACATATATAATGATGCAAATATATATTTACATATATATGTTGTTCACATGTGTATATATAAAAGACAAAGTGTAAGAGGCTCATTTCTAACATCACAGTAGTACATTCACAATCATAAACGATTATTAAACCTAAGCCACTATCAAATTAAACATGCATCTGTTTACTCTGAAATGCTGCAAAAGTAACAGATGCAAATGTAAGCAACTATTTGAGCTCCCCAATCAGTTAACCAATGGAAACACCTTTCCCTAGAATCCTGTCTAATTTCTATAATTTAGCAAGTTATTTCCTTGATCCTAGATTTTCCAAGAAAACTGTGAGGCTTTGAGGGTATGGCTTGATTCCTTGTGCTTACCATTGCGGTTGGTTCATATGAGTAGCTTAATAATTTTTGTGTATTAAATAATATTTGCAAATAACAGCTGGAATATTTTCATCAAGTATGGAAACACGTGCACTGTTAACTTTGGCTCATTTTGTCTTTAATGGAGTGACATAGTTGTGTGCACCCTTCAACAAGATTTTTAAGCCTTTAAAACATGATTTGTAAGGCCTTGTGAAAGAATGTGTAAACAGAAACTTCATATTATAGGTTCCTGAGTCTGGGATAGAGCCACCATATCCTCCAATTGTGAAGGAATCTTTCAGGTAATGTGACAAAACACTTTAAGTTTTAAATGAGGAAACTGAGGAGAAACAAATGAAAATAATGTCCTCAATACTCTATACAGACTGTTGTGCTAGAAATATGGAACTCCTTAGTCTACATGTCTGCTTACATCAAGATGGTGAAATTTCTAATGCCTTTTCTTTTTTTTTTTTTTTTAATTTTTTTTTTTCAACGTTTTTTATTTATTTTTGGGACAGAGAGAGACAGAGCATGAACGGGGGAGGGGCAGAGAGAGAGGGAGACACAGAGTCGGAAACAGGCTCCAGGCTCCGAGCCATCAGCCCAGAGCCTGACGCGGGGCTCGAACTCACGGACCGCGAGATCGTGACCTGGCTGAAGTCGGACGCTTAACCGACTGCGCCACCCAGGCGCCCTCTAATGCCTTTTCTTAAAGATGGGAAAAGTATAGTAAAATGGATATGTAGGAAATAGGTGCAGCAGAGAGGACTTTTAAGGCACTACTCTGATATAATAGTGGCGGGTACATGTCATTACAAATTTGTTAAAACCTATAGAATGTACAACACCAAAAGTGAATTCTATTGTAAACTATGGACTTTGGATGATAATGTGTCAATATAGGTTCATCAGTTGTAACGAATGTACCATTCTGGTGGGAGATGTTGATAATGGGGGAACTTACGAATGTGTGGGGACATTCGTTATATGGGAAATCTCGATTCAATATGCTGTGACTTAAAATTATTCTAAAAAATAAAGTATATTATAAGTAATATTTTCACCCTGTATTTAATAAACAAAGGAAGGATTAAACACTTTACCCAGAAAAAAGTAAAAAAAAAAAAAAAAAAGTTTAAATATTAAAAACAAACACACAAATAATGGATATGTAATTGCTTCAAGAAATCCTCAGTGCTTTATTTATGGGTATTGACTTCCTGGAGTATAATGTATTAATACTGGACCACAGGGGCGCCTGGGTGGCTCAGTCGGTTAAGCGGCCGACTTCAGCTCAGGTCACGATCTCGCGGTCCGTGAGTTCGAGCCCCATGTCAGGCTCTGGGCTGATGGCTCAGAGCCTGGAGCCTGCTTCCAATTCTGTGTCTCCCTCTCTCTCTGCCCCTCCCCCATTCATGCTCTGTCTCTCTCTGTCTCAAAAATAAATAAAAAACGTTAAAAAAAAAAAATACTGGACCACAGGTTCAAACTGACCCTGTTGTATAAGTCTTTCCATAATATTTGTGAGATTGAGGATTGAGAGATCATTTCATATTTTCATTTCATCGTTTCACTTATAAAAGACAAATTCCTCTGACTTTATACAAATGTACCTTCCAAGGCAATAGGATAATTAAGACTTCATGCCACCAGTGAAAAACATGACTTAGTACTTCACTGTAAAACTGAGCCCACCTCTTCTGATTAAATGTTTGGAACCAAAAGTCAAAATAAAGCACGTATATCATATTTTTTACTCTCTCCATGAATACCATTTGATCACTTAATTCTGACATAATAACAGGTATGTAGGATGGAGGGAGAGAAAGTCCTCCACTATACTTTTCAAATGTAAAGCCCAGAGAGAAGCGGAGACTCTACACTAAAGGTATTTTGAGTAGCTCAGGCAGCAGGTCACCACAGGGTCCAACGGTATCTGCAAGTATGACATCAAACTTTGATTCTTGTAATTTTGTCATGAGTTTCCTGTTCAAAACTGCGTCTTTACAGAGCTTTTCAATACAGTCAGAATATTCCCACGAGTTTTCTTGCAGTTGTGAAAAATATGCCCAGAATGTATCTTTCGATAAATCGCATGTCCATTTGGTGATCAATTTTCTGAAGAGAATCCTAAAATCATCTTTCAGTAAATGTGTAGGATAAATCTCATATTTAATAGTAGATGATTTGCTTGGATCAACAAGAATGGAAGCTCAGGATGTCAGAACAGTCACTTCATGACCTCTCTGGACAAGTTCATCCAGGATTGTCTTCATGTTGATCCAGTAGCTGTATTCTGTGGGCCACACCAGCACCTGTCCACAACTCCCAGAGCTAAAGTAAGCTCAGCTGTAGCAGCAGAAAAACTGAAATCCATTTCATAGACATCCTGGTGGAATGTAATGCTTCTTTTCAAATTCCTGTTTCCTTCTACCATCGCTTGTGCTAATACCCAAGGAGAAGTCAATCAAGAAGTTAAAATGTAACGCTTACACTCAAGGTAAACACATATGAACAGTCAAAGCATTTGGATGGCAAGCGGAAAAAGTCAAAGGCAGATGACTTCATCTATGTACACATGTGCTTAGTGTCTGTTTGATGATTATAAGTTCTATTATCTAGCTAAAAGCCAATGACCTTGCATGCGCAAATCACCTATCTTATGTAATATATTTTGAAGAGGCAAGAGGTAACTGTGTCTGCAATCTTCTTGACACAAGAATTAAAGTTATTATACAGTTGAATTATATTTCTTGGATATGATTGTTCAAGGGATTTTTTTGTTCTGTTCATAGAAATTTTGTTGACATGTAATTCACATATTATACAACTGCCAAATTTAAAGTGTACAATTTAGTATTTCATAGTATATTCACAGAATTGTGCAACCATCGTGAACAAAACTGATCAATTTTAGAGCACTTTCTTCACCCCAGATGGAAACCTTTACCCTCTAATGAAACTCTCCATTTTCTTCATCTCTCAGCCCTAGCCAACATTTTATCTACTTTCTGTCTTATATATTGCCTATTCTGAGCGTTTCATATAAATGAAATTATACATTATGTTGTCTTTTGTGCTGGTACTATAATTACCATAATGCTTTATTTTAAAATTTTGTTTTCTGACTTTATTGAGATATCATTGATATAACATTGTGCAGGTTTAAGGTGTACAAATATATTGTGAAATGATTACTCCATAAAATTAGTTAACACATCCTTCACCTCACAAATTTTTTTTTGTGGCATGGACTTTTTAAAGATAATCTTCTTTTCTTTTTTTTTATTGAAGCATAGTTGACACACAATGTTATATTAGTTTTAGGTTACAACATAGTGATTCAACAAGTTATCTGTCATGCTACGCTCACCACAAATGTAGATTCTATTTGTCACCATACAGCGCCATTGAAGTAACTTTGACTATATTCCCTATGTTGTACCTTTTATCCCCCTGACATTCGTTCCATAACTGGAAGCCTGTGTCTCCTACTCCCTTTCACCCATTTTGCTTTCCCCTTCCCCCTCTTTTTTCTAGCAGCCATCGGTTCTCTGTATTTTTTAGTCTTTCTGCTTTTGGTTTGTTTATTCATTTGCTTTGTTTTTTAGACTCCACATATAAGTGAAATCATATGGTATTTGTCTTTCTCTCTCTGACTTACTTCACTTAGCATAATACCCTCTAGGTCTGTCCATATTATCACAGATGGCAAGATCTCATTCTTTTTTCTTTTTTTACGGTGGAGTAACATTGCATTGTCTATATATACTATATCTTCTTTATTCATTCATCTATTGATGGACATTTGGGTTGCTTCCATATGCTGGCTATCGCAAATAATGCTGCAGGAAACATAGGGTGCATATATATTTTTGAATTAGTGTTTTTGTTTTCTCTGGGTAAATACCCAGTAGTGGAATTACTGGATCGTATGGTATTTCTATTTTTAATTTTTTGAGGAACCTCTATACTGTTTTCTATTGTGGCTGCACCACCAACAGGGTGGTGGTTCCTTTTTCTCCACATCTTTGCCAATAGCTGTTATTTTTTGTCTTTTTGATTCTAGCCATTCTGACTGATGTAAGGTGATGTCTCATTGTGGTTCTGATTGGCATTTCCTTGATGATTAGTGATGTTGGGCATCTTTTCATGTGTCTGTGGGCCATCTGTTTGTCATCTTCTTCTTCTTTTTTTTTTTTTTTAAGTAGGCTCCATGCCCAACATGGGGCTTGAACTCACAGCTCTGAGATCAAGAGTCATGAGCTCTACTGACTAAGCCAGACAGGCACCCCTTCATCTATTTGTCTTCTTTAGAAAGTGTCTATTCAGGTCCTCTATTTTTAATTGGATTATTTTGTTTCTTTGGTGTTGGATTGTATAACTTCTTTATATATTTTGAATATTGACCCCTTCGTGGATATGTCATTTGTGAATATCTTCTCCCTGTAACTTGCCTTTATGTTTTGTTGATGGTTGCCTACCCTGTGCAAAACCTTATTTTGGTGTATTACCAATAATAAAAATAGAAGTTTATTTTTGCTTTTGTTTCCCTTGCTTGAGGAGACATACTTAGAGAAATGTTGCTGCAAACAGTGTCAAAGAGATTGCTGCCTATGTTTTCTTCTAGGAGCTTTATGATTTCATGTTTCATATTTAGGTCTGTAATCCATTTTGAATTTAATTTTGAATATGTTGTAAGGAAGTGGTTCAGTTTTATTCTTTTGCAAATAACTTTCAGTTTTTCCAGCAGCATTAACTGAAGGGACTGTCTTTTCCTCATTGTATCTTCTTACCTCCTTCATTATAGATTAATTGACCATATAAGTGTGGGTTGATGTCTGGGCTCTCTATTCTGTTCCATTTATCTGTGTGCCTGGTTTTGTGTCAGTACCACACTGTTTTAATTACTATAGTCTTGTAGTTGTCTTGAAATGTGGGATTGTGATGCTTCCAGCTTTGTTCTTCTTTCTCAAGACTGCTTTGGCTATTTGGAGTCTTTGGTGGTTCCATACAAATTTTAGTATTATTAATTTTTGTTCTATGAAAAATTTTATTGGTATTTTGATAGAGATTGCATTGAATCTGTAGATTGCTTTAGGTAGTAGGGACATTTTAACAATGTTACTTCTTCCAGTCCATGAGCATAGAATATTTTTCCATTTGTTAGTGTCATTTTTAATTTATTTCATCACTGTTTTATAGTTTTGAGTAGGTCTTTCAGCTCTTTTCAGCTTCCTTTATTCCTAGGTTTTCTATTCTGGGAAACTCTTTATCTCTCCTTCCATTCTGAATGACATCCTTCCCAGGTAGAGTATTCTTGATTGAAGTTTTTTCCTTTCAGCCCTTTGAATATATCATGTATTCCATGAAAGGGAGATATATGCAAAATGATCTCTAAAGGTCAGAGGAACCATAAGACAAAATATAAAGACTGACAAGTCCTGCTTGACAATAAATGGTTTATTAAGGGGACTTAAGGGCAGAAACACATCTTAGGTAGCTGCAAGTAGATCTCCACAACTCCACCTCCTGTAAGACCTGCTTTTATAACTCCAGTGGCTGGGGAGTATGTGCTGGTAGGCCACTGGGGAGGAGATGTTTGAGAATTATAGTCATATCTCGAAAGCAGATCAAGGACATTATGTCCCAAGGGTGTATTTAAGGGTCGATTAAACAAAAATTGTAACCACTAATGTAGTTTACTTATTAAAACACATAGGTTATTCACGAAAACAAGTTTCAAGATCTCACCTCACTGTGTCCAACAATCCAAAGTTATGTCATAAACTTTTCCCAGTTCCAATCATTGCCATGCTTTACAAAATCTTCCTTGTGATCACCAACCCAGGCCCCAGCACCTTAGAATGATCTTCCCTTGACTTCCTTCTTCTCAAATCATTGTAAAACCCTGTCAAGGTGCTGTTCTCCCTTCTTGTCATGTCAAATAAACCTAGCTTTGATTGATCAACTTTTAATTAATTAATTTATTTATTTTTGTATTCTTTTGAGGAGTTGGCAGTTGACTTATATATTCAAAAGGATCTGAACTGCTAACAGAAATCCTTGAATACAGTGAAAGACAAATCCATAACTAAGCTTCTTACATTTGTGTGTCATTGTGTCCAATATAGGTGTTATTGAATCGATCCATATTTCTTCTTCACAACATTTCATGAAGTCTCTTTTGATATATAGATTTTCCTGATTGTGAAGGCTACATATGATAATATAACCTAATTATGAGATTACATATAACTACTTTGGTAAGAGAAGGACAGCACTCTTGTTAAAACATTGAAATGCACATAAGAAAGAACCCTCAATTTATTAACCACAACCTTTCCTTGTGTTTCAAATTCCCACTATCAGTAGGCTCCCCAAGTTTAAGCTTCAGCTAAGATTTATCCATTAATCCTTTTTTCTGGTGGTATTATATTAATTGATGGAAACAAAGATTTATGGAAATATTTTCCTTTTCTTAAGGTTTTATATCTTTTTTCTTTCTGCCTTATGTTCTGCTAATATCTGACATGGTATATTAATCTCATCTCACATTAAGGAAATAACTGTTCAAAACCTCGTATACTTTTTTTCTTCGTTTTTACTCAGAACTTTTTACTCAGAGTTCTAACAAAATTGCAATGATGTGCATTAACATTATTTTTATATAAAATGATTAAATCTTGTATATAAATGTGATGCTATTTCTGATCCTGGCCCAGATATTTAAAGGGAGCCAGAGCCATAGTTATAATAATGAGTGTGACAAATTTTGCTTATAAACTATTTCAGGTGGATTTTACTCCTTGACAGTGTGATGATGTAATGGATAAGACATTTAATCAGTCTATATATAAACTAATTGGAGTGCATTACATAAAGTTATTTTATTTGTATTTCTAACTTTGTGGCTTATTGTGTAGGTTAACATTAAACTGGATATTTCCTTCCTGGTATCTTACTATATTTGTCTCAAGCCTAGCCAGTGATACTAAGCAATTTAAATGATTGAAATAAAATTATTCAGTTTATGCACTAATGAATGAATTTTAGTGCACCAGAACAAATAATTTCTGAGAAAGGCTTCTCAGAAACTATTCACAGTAGTTATGTTCTATAACAGAATGTGTTAGCAAATATCGAATCATTGCTCCCAGGGGAAATATACAGTTAGGTTCCTACTAGTCTCTCCTCACATTTTCCTCAGTTGATACACATATAACTTTGTTTCAGGTGTATTTCTGTTTAAAAACACTTTATTTAATATATATTATTGATTCATTACCATCAAATTCATAGTCAAAAGTGCTATAACTAATGGAACTGAATGAAGCTTAGCCAACAAACATATTTTCTCTCTGAGGCACATCACAATCTTCTTGCCTCCTCTTAGGAACATTAGAAAACACTTCAGCACTGTCCTCAGGGGCCATTCTAAACAATGAAATCACCAAGAAAGAGCACAGAAATGCAAAAGATATGTAATAAAATATACTAGGAAAGGGACACTTGTTTATAGTCTGAAATGAAACAACAAGGCAGAGTATGGCCTTATTCAGCCTCAACGGGGAACATGCCTATTGGGTGAATCTATGTTTTTTGCTGCTCTGTGCATATCTGTGAGTGACCATGAAAGCGCTACACGTATTGGTTTGGGGGTTACCAATAAACTTTAGTGAGTAGACAAGTTTGAAAATATGTCATCTGCAAATAATGAAAAATGACTGTCATAGAGCTTTTTATTCTCACACGGATCCAATAAGGTAGGTATGCAAAACCTTTTTTTTTCTTCCCATTTCTCTCTCTTTTTTTTTTTTCTTGTACAACCATATTTTACGGAAAAGGTATTACTGTCAGGATTGGGGGGGGGTCTTTGTATATTTTCTGGCTATCATAATACAATGTATCAAAACACTAGACTCTATCTTATCTTGATTTCATGAGCAGTAAGTTCATGATCTGAGCTGAAATCAAGAGTCAGGTGTTTAACTGATTGAGCCACCCAGGTGCCCCAACATCTATAGTTTTCATAGCTGCTTATTCTATAAGTTTCCCAAGAGCAGTGACTGCATTTATGTCATTCACTCTCCTTCAGTGCAGAGGGTGGAATCTAGCATCTAGCGGAAGCAGCACACACATTTGTGGGAAAAATTATCCTTTCTTACATGTTGGACAGTGAAAGACTGTTTTATAGTGGCTATATCCACATGATCTTACACTTCTTTCACACTTTTCTCAACGGTTACGTAGCCCGGAATCTTCGGTGATAGGTGAACTATGAAACACTGTCATGTGAGGGACTGGTGTGAAGAAATTTTACACATTGCCCCATGTCTTTTCGGTAAGATGTCTGAATGTCGGATGGAAGACTCTTCCTAAGGGATTAAAGTTTTACATTAGGCAATATTTTGGCAAGTTTTCAGTAGAGTCCTCCAGTGAATGCAAAATTAGTTAATGGGGGTGGGATGGGGAGGAGGGGGTGAGGAAATTCAAAATCCCAATATTTTGTATCAGCCACATGCCAACTTTTCCCATCATTTCACATAATGTAGTGGATCTTCCTGAAAAAGAAAATAGAGAAACAAAGATATATTAGTTTGTGAATTTTTGTTTATATTTCTTAGAAGATATAGTAATACAGTTTCAGATCTCTGTGGGGCAGGATGTTCAAAGTATGCCCGTGTTTTAAAGTTTAAACAAACATTTAAACAAAAATGAAAAGAAGACCCTGTGCGTGAAAAGGTTACATATTTAATAAAATACTCCCACTTCTGCAGCCTTTCTAGGTTCAAATATTCAATAAAAAGTCATTTTCTTTCATGTATTACAAATTCAAGATGACTGATATGTTTGTAAGTATTTCTCTGTGAGCATTTATATAATTTATATTACATTCTAAATGGCTATCTTGTTTTCCATCTCTGTATCATTAGGCTTGTGTCTCTTTTATGATATTTGTGGTATTTTTACTTAACCCTATGGCATTTTAAGTGTGCTTTATTTTCCGTGCTAATGATCCTCATCATTTGACGAAGACACATGTGACTGAGTTTTACATGGCACCTGGGCCCAGCTCGGAACTCACTTTGCTCCTCACTGAAAATGGAGAAATGCCCCAAGGTTGATGTGAGTGACTGAATAAGAAGTTTTCTTTTTCTTTTTTTTTTTTTTACCGATTTTTTAATTTTTATTTATTTATTTATTTATGTCTCATTTATTAACTCGTTTTATTTTTTATTTTTTTAAATTTACATCCAAATTAGTTAGCATATTAGTTAGCAAATTAGTGCAACAATGATTTCAGGAGTAGATTCTTTAGTGCCCCTTACCCATTTAGCCCATCCCCCCTCCCACAACCCCTCCAGCAACCCTCAGTTTGTTCTCCATATTTGTGATTCTCTTCTGTTTTGTCTCCCTCCCTGTTTTGATATTATTTTTGTTTCCCTTCCTTTACGTTCATCGTTTGTCTCTTAAAGTCCTTATATGAGTGATGTCATATGATTTTTGTCTTTCTCTGACCAACTAAATTCGCTTAGCACAATACCCTCTAGTTCCACCCACATAGTTGTACTTGGCAAGATTTCATTCTTTTTGATTGCCGAGTAATACTCCTTTGTATATATATACCACCTCTTCTTTATCCATTTATCCATCGATGGATATTTGGGCTCTTTCCATATTTTGGCTATTGTTGATAGTGCTACTATAAACATGGGGGTGCATGTGCCCCTTCAAAACAGCACACCTGTATCCCATGGATAAATGCCTAGTAGTACAATTGCTGGGTCGTAGGGTAGTTCTATTTTTAGTTTTTTGAGGAACCTCCATACTATTTTCCAGAGTGGCTGCACCAGCTTGCATTCCCACCAACAATGCAAAAGAGATCCTCTTTCTCTGCAACCTTGCCAACGTCTGTTGTTGCCTGAGTTGTTAATGTTAGCCATTCTGACACGTGTGAGGTGGTATCTCATTGTAGATTTGATTTGTATTTCCCTGATGATGGGTGATGTGGAGCATTTGCTCATGTGTCACTTGGCCATCTGGATGTCTTCTTTGGAGAAGTGCTATTCATGTCTTTGGCCCATTTCTTCACTGGATTGTTTTCTGGGTGTTGAGTTTGATCAGTTCTTTATAGATTTTGGATACTAACCCTTTATCTGATATGTCATTTGCAAATATCTTCTCCCATTCTGTCAGTTGCCTTTTAGTTTTGCTGATTGTTTCCTTCCCTGTGCAGAAGGTTTTTATTTTGATGAAGTCCCAGTAGTTATTTTTTGCTTTTGTTTCCCTTGCCTCCAAAGACATGTTGAATGAGAAATTGCTGCAGGCAAGATCAAAGAGGTTTTTGCCCGCTTTCTCCTCAAGGATTTTGATGGCTTCCTGTCTTACATTGAGGTCTTTCATTCACTTTGAGTTTGTTTTTGTGTATTGTGTAAGAAAGTGGTCCCGGTTCATTCTTCTGCATGTCGCTGTCCAGTTTTCCCAGCACCACTTGCTGAAGAGACTGTCTTTATTCCATTGTATATTCTTTCTTGCTTTGTCAAAGATTAGTTGGCCATACATTTGTGGGTCCAGTTCTGGGTTCTCTATTCTGTTCCATTGATTTGAGAGTCTGTTCTTGTGCCAGTACCATACTGTCTTGATGAATACAGCTTTGTAGTATAGCTTGAAGTCTGGGATTGTGATGCCTCCTGCTTTGGTTTTCTTTTTTAAGATCGCTTTGGCTATTCGGGGTCTTTTCTGGTTCCATACAAATTTTAGGATTATTTGTTCTAGCTCTGTGAAGAATGCTGGTGTTATTTTGATAGGGATTGCACTGAATATGTAGATTGCTTTGGGTTCTATCGACATTTTAACAATATTTGTTCTTCCTGTCCAGGAGCATGGAATCTTTTTTCCATTTCTTTGTGTCTTCTTCAATTTCTTTCATAAGCTTTCTATAGTTTTCAGTGTATAGATTTTTTACCTCTTTGGTTAGATTTATTCCTAGGTATTTTATGGTTTTTTTGTGTTGTCTAAATCTCACCCTTATCTTCCATATTAAATATGGGTCTGCAGCATGAAAAATTTGCATTGATCACACTTATCTCAATCTGGTCTTCAGTTGCACTCAGCCAGCCACCACAGCAAAGACAGGAAGCTGATTATCCTTTAGAAGTATAGGGAAAGGCAAGCAGAAAACCCCAGTGGCTCAAAGGTCCTCCCTGATGATGCAGACCTCACCAGGAATCAACATGCCTCCCTTTCCATAGCTTTGCAGATTCATCCTTTCCTATATATTTTACAAAAGAAAAGTTATTGCAGGACCAAATTCCTGGACTTTCTATAATCAGTAAAGTGCATCATGAATGAGATGCACTACATAAAATGATGTCTTTCACCTCCACATCCATGTCATGTATTTTTATCTGTTCGAGGAAACTTGAAACATTCCGACATGTATTAATTATTATGATTTAATGTAAAGGGAAGGCTACTTGATAACTGCCTGGAAAGAATGGGAGCCGAAGAACTGTTCCATGATTCAGTCCATTAAGTGTTTTCCTGGATCTAAATTTGTGTCTCTGTTCTCCAGAAAAATAATAAAATGAAAAAACTGAAGATAAATATTACTAAGCATGTGGGAGTGGGTGGTAAGAGAGATTCACCTTCAAAGTGTTGTAAATTTTCCTTTTTATATATTTGTAATTTAACCAAGCGATCTCTTTTGTCACTTTCTAGGCCTAGAATAAATCAGCAGTTCTGTGACTGGTGCCTGTTCAAGAAAAGGCAAACAACTTCTGGAGAACTAAGCTGGAAAACTTCTTGTTGTACATGTTTATTTGCATCAGTCTTTTGCATCTTTGTCCCTTTATTTACCCAAAATAAGGGTTCCTTTGCTTCTTTATGACTTTGGATTATTTATTTAGTTTTTTATTCCCAGAGACCCATCAACTCAACCACCCATTCCACTCACCATCCGGTTTTCTACTTTGGTTGTTTGCCTCTTGATGCCCTGTTTCTTTCGTATTACTGTGCAAGTCCGTATATTGCATCATCTAAAAGATTATTCTCTATGACCTATGATTCTTGGTTAATTTTTAGCAGATTTATCTTAGAAACTTTGGTCTTTGTATTATCTCTTTAGTGTTTTTTGTGTTTCAGTTTGGTTTTTGATCATGGATCTGCCCACCTTCTCACTTCATTTACCATCCAGCTTTCTACTTTAGTTGTCATTCAATGCCCTGTTTTCCTTCACATTACCTTTCATGAACTTGCAATGGAATCTCAGAGAGTCAAAAAAGTCCCCAGTGTTCTAGGTTTACCTAAAAGAAGAGTTTCTTTTCTATGACCTGTGATTCTTTAATTTTTAGCAGATTTATTTTAGAGGCTTTAGTCTTACTTGTATTCTCTAACCCACTGCCTCCAGTAACCTCATACAAAATATATAGTCACCGGTTAATGTTTTAATAACTAAGAGCTTTATTTTCTCAGTAACCTTAATCTGACATACCTTTTAGCTCCTAAGAATAATTATGACATTTATGCGAGGGTAGTTAACTTCCATTTGAAAGGGATATTTTTCTTAGGTTTCCAAAATGTTTATAATACTGCTCAACAAAAAGATGCTCTTTCTATTGAGTAAATTGTCATAAGATAACACTTTTTTTGGTAAAGTTAAGTTTGGGTAGTTGGTGACATATGCTGGCAATGGAAAGCATCCGTTAAAAAGACCACTCAGGGGACGCCTGGGTGGCTCAGTTGGTTAAGCATCTGACTCTTGATTTTGGCTCAGGTTATGATCTCATGGTCATGAGATCAAGCTCCATATCAGGCCACATGCTGGGTGTGGAGGTTGCTTATGATTCTCTTGTTCCCTCTCCCTCAGCCCCTCCCCCACTCCTGCTCTCTCTCTCTCTCTCTCTCTATCTCAAAAAAAAAAAAAAAGACCACTCAGATTAAGAAAAATTAACTTTCTTGGTCTTCTATATAATAGTATACTTGGTACTTAGTACAGTGTCTCTCTCAGTAATAGGTTTTGAAGTTAGGGTCTCTCTCTTTTCTTTCGGTTATTGCAATATGCAAATTTGTTAAGTCCAGGAGCCAGACTGCTGTGTCTCAATTCCATCCCAACATTTCTTACCTATGAGAACTTGAGTAAGTTACCTGAACTTTCTGTACTTCAGTTTTCACATCCGTAAAATGAGAAGAATAATAGTGCCTATAAAAAGAATTTCTATGTGTGTCTTCCATGAGTGAATAAATATGAAGGACATAGAAGATTTCCCGGGAGACAGTAAGTTCTCAACAAATATTTATCAATTTCCCCTTTAAACAGGAAACATAGGTGAAGCTCAATAAACTTCTTTATTGAATGAATGTGCTCACAAGATCATGATTAGAAATCATTCAGATATGACAAATATACTGGACCCTCACATTTTGCTTTATTTTTCAAGTGGAAAAAACCTGAAAGTAAGTAGTTAATCTAGCATTAGAAAACAGATACTGATAATTCTAATGTAATCCCCAATGTTTCAGATTTACCTAGCAGATGATTTTTAATCCATTGAGAAGGAAGGAGTAATATAAATAATGCCCAGAGACAACTTATCCACAATGAAGCAATTTTCCTTTCTAATGGAGATATTAGATGATTAGATGAAAGAATTAGAACAGATATAATAGTAAAAAAAATTGAATCTAGAAGAGAGATATAAGAACTTTGATTTTTTTTTTTTTACATTTATTTATTTTTGAGAGACAGAGAGAGACAGAGAATGAGCAGGGGAGGGGCAGAGAGAGATGGAGACACAGAATCAGAAGCAGGCTCCAGGCTCCGAGCTGTCAGCCCGACTGGGGGCTCAAACCCACAAACCGCGAGATCATGACCTGAGCTGAAGTCAGACGTTCAACCAACTGAGCCACCCAGGCGCCCCAGGACTTTGATTTTGAAAGCTGAAAGGTACCTTAGCTATAAGTGCATAGTAAATTTTAATTGTAAAGGCAAGCAAATGTAAAGTTCACACAAAATAGTCATTATTTCTTATATATGAAGAATATTTTAAAACAGAAAGAGGTTTGGAAAATATGTTTCCTCATAACTGACCTTCATTGATTTTATAAGTATATTTAATGAAGTTTCTTCCTGTAGTGCATTGAAAATAGCTACATATTCTTTGCAAGTTCTTCTATCAAGAGGTGGAGGCTATTTCTCCAATCTTTGGATTGGATTTGCCTCATGACCTGTTTTACCAATAGCAGTGGTAAAAGTGACATAGTATGACTTCTAAGTCTAGGCCTAGAACTTTCATGTGAGCTCTTGTGGACTTTTACTATCACTGGAAAAAACACATGCTCGTCTTTGGATAGGCCATATGAAGTGAGACTCAAAGTGTCCTGCTAATTTAGCAAACCCTAGCCATGTGAGTGACACTTTTTTGGACCATTCCTCTTTAGCTGGGGCCTAATGAGTGAGCCCAGGAAAGCCCCAAAAGAGAAACATTTCTTTGAGCCCAGCCTAAATTGCTGGTCTGTAGGATCAGCAAATAATGTTTGGTTTAAACCCTGAGTTTTAAGATGGTGGGTTACACAGCAATAAATAACAGAGACATCAGGATTTATGAAAAACACAGTGCTCTTTAAATAATTAAAGCCTTAAGAATATTAATATAGTAGATCAATGTCAAGTGGAGGGACATCTCTAGTGTCACAGAGTTCTAGATTACTTTGCACAAGTTCTCTTGAATGGTTGATAAATTTTGATTGAGAAACTATCATATATCCATTTCAACACTAAACCTAAGAAAATATAAATTCTCTTTAGTTTAAAATTATATATATATAGGGGCACCTGGGTGGCTCAGTCGGTTGAGCGTCCGACTTCAGCTCAGGTCACGATCTCATGGCCCGTGAGTTCGAGACCCGCGTCGGGCTCTGGGCTGATGGCTCAGAGCCTGGAGCCTGCTTCTGATTCTGTGTCTCCCTCTCTCTCTGCCCCTCCCCCGTTCATGCTCTGTCTCTCTCTGTCCCAAAAATAAATAACGGTTAAAAAAAATTATATATATATATATATTTATATATATATATTTATATATATATATATATAAACTCTACATCTATATCATCTATATCTATGTATCTATGTGTAGTATATCTATGTACAGTATATATAAAATAAGGTTTCTTTCCACCTACTTTAGATAAAATGTAATAAACTACTGACTTATCTTTCACTGTAAAGCTTATCCCAATTCTTATTAAAGGTCTCAAATACAAAGTCAAAATATAGGAGTAATACAACATATTTGTCACCCTCTTCGTAATTATCACTTTGTCATTAAGTTCTGAGATGACAGCAGGTACAAAGGAAGATCACGTAAGCCTTCCACAGTTTTGCATACATATTGCTAGTGGTAAAGTAAAGACAGTAGACCAAAAGTAGGTTAAATGATTCAGACAGTAACTCACCACAAGGAGAAATGGCATCTCCAAAACTAATATCAAAGTTATATTCTTGCAGTTTCTTCATAAGTTCCTTGTTCAAAACTGCATCCCTCACAGAGCTTTGGAAAAGTATCAGAATATTTATTTTTTTGCATTTTTGAATCATACGTCCACATTTTACTCTTTGGTAATTCATATACCCACATCTTGATCTTTTCATGACAAGCAAATCAAATTCATTCTTAGTAAATGATGTAGGATACACTTCAAATTTCAGAACAGATGGTGTGGTGGAATCCGCAAGGATGAAACAGTCACCTCATGACCCCTCTGAGCAAGTTCAGACAGTATTGTCTTTAAATTGATTTAATGATTATTCCAATCGCCACATTAGCACCTTGCCACAGGTCCCACAGCTGAGATAAAAATACAGCACGGAAAGATAAGTCCGTTTCTTAGACATTCTGGTAAAATGAATCCTTTTTTATAAACCTCTCTTAACTTCTGATGCGGCTGTCATTCACACACAGGAATGAATGAATGAAGTAGTTAAAATATAACTGGTACGAACTAACAGTAGAGGTTTCGGTAAGCAAATAAGGAAAAGGGTAGATGATCTTGTATTTGTATGTGCCTCTAATTAATCCCAGTATCACTGGAAATACTGTTATCGCTGGGCTAGAAAGAAACTACCTTGCATATAGGGAATCTTCAGATAAGAAAGCAGCATTGTGTTAGAGCAAATCTTTTCTGATTTGAGCATTTCCAAACCAGCTTTCTGAATTTCCTCTTCCATATTTTACATGTTATATTTAGCTCTATTTCATTTCTTTGCCTGTGTTTTTCTGACTGTAGATACTACTACTACTTTTTTTTTTCTTTTTATCCATACTTGGGTGCCCTTTGAGTCCCACTTAAATTACTTTCATTCATTTGAAAATGCTACCTCCCAATTATGATATTTTCCTTTTCTGAACATTTGCAAAATTCTTATGTTAGTTTTACTTCCTCAACACTTTGACAAAGTATTTATCCTCTAGGTATCTTCTGAACTTTGTTTTGCAGTCTACCTTCATAATCCATGTAAATTGTATTTTAAAAATCTTATCAGGAAGTCTCTTCAAATTAGAAGTAGAAAGGGGAAGACTCATGTCATGGAATAGGTTTGTTTTCTTGCTATTAATAATCTGTTGACTTGAAATGAGAGGAGATTCTCTCTTAAAAAGGATTTGGACAGAAGATTCTAAGCAAAGCATTGTCCACAGAGTTGCAACATCCTTTAATATGGCAATGCCCTTTGGTGGATGTTTGATGTGTTACCCAGATTCTCCTTTTGGGAATATAGAAGTTATTCCTCCGCTGCTGAGAAGATTGACAGCTCTCATCTATCAGCTTCCTTTAAGAGCTGCTTCTGCTGAACAGAACTATATAGTCTAAAGTGATGTCTTTTTCCTGGGGCAGCCCATATCCAATGCCTGACTCTTCATTTCAATTTGGGGAAACTCTTAAAGGTGATCTTACTTTCAGATTGGGTTGGTTGAGACCTAGGCTGAAGCTTCATTGCAGTAGTCTCCCCACCCCTTATCTGCAAGGATATGTTCCAAGACCCTAACTGGATGCCTGAAACCACAGATAGTACCAAACCCTGTATATGCTATGTTTCCATATCCATACATACCTAAGCTAAAGTTTTAATTTATAAATTAGGCAACAGTAACTAAATAACAGATAGAAAAATTAAAACAATATACTGTAATAAAAGTTCTGTGAGTGTGGTCTTTTTCTCAAAATATTTTACTGTACTGTGCTCACCCTTCTTCTTGCAATAACATGAGATGATAAAATGCCTATGTGATGAGATGAAGTGAAGTGAATAATGTAAGCATGGCGATATAGCACTAGACTACCTTTGATTTTCTGATGATATGTCAGAAGAATCATCTGCCCCTGAACTGCAGTTGACCAGGGGTAACTGAAACCACAGAAAACAAAACTGTGGATAAGGGGAGGGATACTGTAAGTCTCTTTTTTTTCTTTTTTCTTTCCACCTTTTTAAATTTTTTTAAAGTGTTTACTTTTGAGAGAGAGAGCACGAAAAGCGGAGGGGCAGAGAGAGAGAGGAAGACACAGAATCCAAAGCAGGATCCAGGCTCTGAGTTGTCAGTACCGAGACCATTGCAGGGCTCAAACTCACAAACTGTGAGATCATGACCTGAGCCAAAGTCAGATGCTTAACCAACTGAGCCACCCAGGTGCCCTGTCTCTGTTTTTTCCACTGTTCAATCTTGCTTCAAATCCTTCATTTTCACAGACTTTGCTTCCAAGATCACTCCTTAATAATCTCCCTGCAAGCTTATCTTCAGCTTGATAATGGAATCAAGAATGGAATCAGAGTAGACACTGAGATTGGATTTTGGAGCTGGCTCATTCACCGCCAGTTGTAACGAGGAAGATATTACTCAAACTCAAAAGAACTGGAGGACACAGCCAATATCTCCTAGTGGGAACTGAGAAATTATATAGAGAACTATATGCTGAGGGACTGGATTTAGGAAAGTGGAATATAAGCTTGCAGAAGGAAGCATAGTTTTATTTTGGAGCACTCTCTCTCAGGACATAGAATTCAATACCTTTGTTCACACTTCAGGAAGCAGTGGTAAGGAATGGCCCACACAAAGTGAAACTGACATGCTGGAAGTGCCATGGGAAACAGTGGAAGAAGGAATCAAAGGGCTTGGAGAAGTGCATATATTAAGATAGAGATGCTACATAAATCTGGAAAATCTGCCAGTGATTGTGTACTGACTGAAGTTATAAGGAATGCTCAGTGTGGTGTCCTCTGATGGCCAGGTCTGTTTGTAGTTACAAAACAGCTCAAAAACAAGTTGACAGCACTCAATTGTTAGAAGCCAAGTGGTCACAATGATCACAATGAGCAGTAAGGTCAGAGTTGCAACCAGGCAGTCCTAACCCATGTAAAGCTATGGATATGGTTATATACAGCAGGCAGAGCTAAGGGTAAAATATATAGGCAGCCAAAAAGGCTTTGCACATTCTATACGTGCGGAATCTCTGGCAAGCCTAGGAGAATAACAGCACAGCCAGATGATGCCATCTGGACTGAAGGATTACATGCATTTGAAAAAAAGAAATCCTGGCATGTTTCAGGACCCTGTTAGAACCCTTGACCATGAGATGCCATGTTAATGCCCACCAGAGAACATCCATCATGGAATAGGTGCTAAACACTAAAGTAGGCAAAATCACTCAGCCAGTCTCTATAAACAGCCATCCCAGTGCTGGCCCCAATAACAAATTAACGAAGTGACCATCATAGCAGACAGTAAGGCCATGTTTAGGCCTGCATGTATGGACTTCTATTTACCAAAGCTGATCTAACTACTATTTAAACTGAGTGTCAAGAATATCAAATCTGCTAGCTATAGAGTCGAACACTGTATCCCTGATATGGAATAGTTGAGGATGCCAGTTTCCCAAATTGGATCTTTTCCACTCTGGCTATTTTCCCTGACAGCAATAGCCACGTATACTGAGAATTACTTTATCTTTCTTATCTGCATGGGCTCTGTGGAAAGGTCACATTCCATTAACCTGGAATTTTAGCATTTAAAACAGTTGATAAGGCTGAGAGATATAAATTGGTATTAAAATCAAGATAGTTTAAGGTCATGTGTGAAAACTGACTTTTGCGTGTCAAAACAAAGCCCTTTCTCAGTATCTTAATTTTTAGTAGAAAATAGTGTGGGCTATTTTGAATTTGCAAATTACATAGTGGCTGTAGTCAGAAAACTGGAGAGACCTTACGATTCACTTCATTAGTTTACCTTCTTTTAGTTATCATCTTCCTGTGATGCCTAATATTCAATGTCTGAAAATAATTGTTATATATAATTTTCGCATTTTCTATTTATTTACAGTAGAGGTCTAGTCTGCCCACAGTAACACCATAAGGACCAGAAATGGAAGTCCAAACCTATTTTTAAGCAGTGCAAGCAACTAGGAATAGTCTTGAGTAGACAAATTAAAGCAGAAACTGAAGAAGCTTTGTGGCAAGGGAATATTCTTTTTTTAAAAATATTTTTAATGTATATTTATTTTGCAGAGAGAGAGACAGAGCAAGTGGGGAAGGGGCAGAGAGAGCGGGAGACACAGAATCTGAAGCCCACTCCAGGCTCTGAGCTGTCATGAACCATGAACTGACTACATGAACCATCAACTCACGAACCATGAAATCCTGACCTGAGCCGAAGTCGGATGTTCAACCTACTGAGCCACCCAGGCACCCCAGGAATATTCTTAATATAGATGTTTGGTGACTTACTGAACTGAGAGAGTGCACACCCTCTTATTTTTCCAGACTTCCTAAGATTAAGAAAACAAAATAAGCACCCTTTTCCCCTAATAAAGAACAAAATAGTTTACACTCATGCCAGGATGCACCTATTAACATTGCACAAATAATACTGATAACAGATAAGTTCACTGGCTGTAGATCAGTGGTTTTTAGCAATTCTGTGGTGAATAACAGATATAATCAAAATAATGTCTGATTTAGGGAATTTAAAAAAATGAACCAAAGCATAAAGTTAGAAAATAAAATATGTGATTTGAAATGCCTCACTTTATTATTTGAGTAATGATTTCTTCACATTTTTAGCCCCAGTTTCAGAAAAAAGTGTTATGGTATGTTAGCAGGGGGCTGGTGAATCAGATACATGGTCATTTCCTCTAGAGCTCTCCAGATTATTTGAGGAAAAGAAAGAACACTGTGTGTGTGTGTGTGTGTGCGCGTGCGCACGCGTGAGTGTGGTTGAAAAAGCTAATTACAGTGTTTTATTTTTCTATTTTATGCTTATTTGGTTGTCTCCTTGTTTAAGGAAACTCATGTCAGATGTCTTCAAGTGTAAGTATATTTTTCATTAAATATGCTGGTTCCTTTGAGTTGGGAGTTTATATTCTTAAACAGGATAAATACTTTTCCATATATTTCTCATTCAAAACTATTTTTTAAAGCATGGAATTAGAATCCCACTGAATGCCTAATTACTTTAAGAAAGATAAGAAATGGGAAAGGACGTTTGGTTAAGAAATAATGACAAATTTGTAATTAGAAGATATTCTTAAGGACAATCATTGGAAAGATCTTTAATGATCTGAATTGCAAAGAAAATACTAAGTAACTGTAACCCTAAGGGTTTTGTTATAGTTTAAGTTGGAGTGAGATAATTTTTACTGATAAGTTTAATTAGGAAATATACCAAACTTATATGTACCAGTTTAAAAATGTTATTTTTTCCCTAAAATCACCTCATACTTTTTATATGAACTTAAAAAAATCCTGTTGTAAACTTTCCTGGCAGGAACATATCATTAGAGTTTTATTTTGAAGTGGATTTAGGCTGTGAGATTAAGACTATTTTGTTATTATAGATCTTAGATCATGAACTTCTTGATCAACTGAGATATTTACACGTCTCTCCTCATAGAAAACTCATCATGAAATAATTTTTGTGAGGAATTGTTAAATCTTTGTGAATTAGTTTCTAATTTTTCCCAATATCTTTATAATTTTTTATTTTGTCATTTATTAGAGACTTATATTACTTAAAACACAGAGAAGGAGTTATTTTTAATATCACCTCTGCTGAAAGACTCAGTGTTTATATGTTAAAGAGATGAGATGAAAGAAAGAGCTTTGAGAAAACATAGAAAGAATGAGAAAAGAGAACCTAAATTTTGTTTACGGGGAAAATAGCTTTATATACAACTTATTCATAAAAACACTTTCAATAACACAATATAGCCTACAATTTTGAAAGAATAATTATTCAAAGACTTTAACTTCATTAGATGAATTGCATTTGAGAACTTTCACTATTGAAGGATATGTATAGAGGGAGAAGATCTAAGTAAAATATCTTTAAAGCCATGAGGAAAAATTACTGTAAGTTGTGAAAGAAACAACTTTCCTAAATAGCTCCATATACCATAATAAAATTTAAAATCTAATGTAAATTTCTTTTTGAGGTGATTTATTTTTGAAACACAAAATTCTGGCCATTCCCTTTGAAGGAATTTGCCTGCATAAGGAGGGATTCTAACGATGGTTGTAGCACTATTGATCTCTCCAAACCTGATCAAAGCTGGACTCTAAGATTCAAATCTAGAATTTCTGTTTTCAGTGAGTGATGAAGCTGTAGGAAGTAAATCACATTTAATTAAAATATGGTGAGCATTTGCCAACAAATATTCTTTAAACTAGTTTGAGCACTTACACTTCAATAATCAAAGTACGTTTAGCACTTGAAATGATTTTTATTTATTTTTAATTTTTTTTCAGTGCTCAAAGGCCAAACTCACACTTCCCCCAACTCTGTGAATGGCTACTTGGACATACATCTGAGATTGGCAGTAAAAGTAAGCTCTGTTAGAAAGGGATTGTGCACAGAAAATTAGCCAAGGTCTATGGGCAAGGGAGAAACCACAAACTTGAACTGTAGTGTCTCTTTAGGAAAACAAAAGCAAAGTTTCAAGCAACTGGCCTGATGAGCTTTAAGATCTGGAAAAGACATAAGAAGCTTAAGGTTTCTGCCACAAAAGGGGGCAAGAAGCATGAAACAAGTGTATCCATACAACACTGAGAAAGCCCCAGATATAAGCAAAACCAATGTAATGTATGTCTCAGTTGTTAGCAGTTGTAAAAATTGGAGGAGGTGACCAATAACCTCAAATGCAAAACTCCAAGGAACATCAAAAATCAAGGAAACATGGCATCACCAAAAGGTCACAAAACTGTCCAGTAACTATCACAAAGACTCAAAATTCTGCAACTTACCCAATCAAGAATTCAAAATAGCCATTTTAAGGAAACTTTATTGGCTCCAAAAAAAACATAAATAATTCAATAAAATCAGAAAAATGATACATGAAGAAAATAACACATTTAACAAAAAGATGGAAATAAAAAAGAATCAAATAGAAACTGTAGATCTGAAGAATACAGTGGATGAAATAAAAAATATATATTTATTTAATAGAGACCATCAACAGCAGAATCGACCAAACAGAAGATAGAATTAGTGAGTTAGAAGATAGGAATTTGGACATAAGCCAATCAGAGGAGAATTAAAAAAAAAAAATACAGTGGAAAAAGTCTATAGAACATCAGTAAAAAGAAAACTTATCTACATATAAATGAATCATTGGAATTCCAGAAAGAGAAGAGTGGGAGAAGGAGGCAGAAAGTTCATTTAAAGAAATACTAGCTGAGACCTGCTCAAACCAGAGACTTGGATATCCAACTTAACAAAACTAATAGATCACCCATAACTACAATTCAAAATAATCTTCTCAAAGACATATTATAATGAAGCTGTCAAAAATCAAAGACAAAGAGAGAATCCTGAAAGCAAGGGAAAAGAAGATTGTAATCTAGAAAGGAACCTCCATTAGGCTATCAGCAAATTTTTTTCAGCAAAACCCTTACAGGCCAGGAGGAAGTGAAAGGATATATTGAAAGTGGTAGAAGAAAAAACTGCCAGTCAAGAATCCCCTATCGGGCAAAGTTATCCTTCAGAAATGAAGAAGAAATAAAGACTTTACCAGACAAATAAAAGCTGAGGGAGTTCATTATTCCATATTTGCATTGTAAGAAATGCTGAGAGGAGTTCTTTAGCTGAAATGAAAGAAGTTCTTTAAAATAAAAATTACTACACATCCACATTACAAGAAACAGTGAAAAGGAGTACTTTAGCTGAAATTAAATGAAAAAGCCCTTTCATTTATATGTTTTCAATGAAAACATATGAAAATATACAACACAGTAGTCAAATAGTAAATATACATATAAAGGTTAAAGGAAAAGAGAATTAAAAATAAATATGACAACTGTAATTTGTTAATGAATACACAATATAAAAAGAGGTAAATTGTGACATCAAAATAAAAGGGGTGAGTAAAGGGAAGAACTTTTTATGCAATTGACTTTAAGTTGTTATCAGTTTAAATAAATTGTTTTTATCTATAAGATGTTTTATGTAAGCCTAATAGTAACAACAAGGCAGAAACCTATAGTAGATTCACAAAAGATAAAGAGAAGTGAATCAGAGCACACAACCATGGAAAATCACCTATCCACAAAGGTAGGCAGAAAGAAAGTAAAAGGAGGACAATAAAACTACAGAACAGCCAGAAAGCAATTAATAAGATGGCATTACCAAATCATTACAAATCAATGATTATAATAAATATAAATGGATTGTTCTCCAATCAAAACACACAGGGTGGCCTGACGGATTTAAAAAAAAAAAAAAGACCCAGCTAACTATACAGTGCCTAAAAGCTTCTTACTTCCACTTTAAGGATACACATGGGTTCAAAGTGAAGGGATGGAAAAAGATAGTCCATGCAAGTAGAAACCAAAATAATAATAATAAATAAAAATTTAAAAAGAGAGAGGGGGGACAACTACACTTATATTAGACAAAATACACTTTAAGCCAAAACTGATAACAAGAGGCAAAGAAGGTCATTATATAATGATAAACGGGTGAGCTCATCAAGAAGATATAACCGTTCTATACACATATGCACGAGAGAGAGAGAGAGAGAGAGAGAGAGATGGAACGCTAGCAGAGGAGGCCAGAGACAGAGGGAGACACAGAATCTGAAGCAGGCTCCAGGCTCTGAGCTGTCAGCAGAGCCCCATGCGGGGGTCGAACCCACTAAGGGCAAGATCATGACCTGAGCTGAAGTTGACGCTTAATCGACTGAGCTACTCTGGTGCCCCTAGGGCATTTTTTAAAATTACAAGTTGTTATGTACTATATGCTAGGTCATTTCTAAAATAACACTGTGATATAAGTAGTGTAGGTTTCTTGGAAGGAGTTTAGATCAGGCATGAGCCTGGCATGTAGTTCAAAAACAATGAGAAAGCTGATCTTATAATTTTAGAAAAACACTAAGATTGCAGAGGGAGAAGAGTGTTTGTTTCTTTTTCCTAGGTTAGACCTAATTCTGCCCACTTATTTTTTAACCAAGTGTATATCTGTGAACTCTTACCCCAGCTGAGAATGTTCGAGTTGTTAACCTTATTTTTTAGAAGAAATTGGGGGCGCCTGGGTGGCGCAGTCGGTTAAGCTTCCGACTTCAGCCAGGTCACGATCTCGCCGACCGTGAGTTCGAGCCCCGCGTCAGGCTCTGGGCTGATGGCTCGGAGCCTGGAACCTGTTTCCGATTCTGTGTCTCCCTCTCTCTCTGCCCCTCACCTGTTCATGCTCTGTCTCTCTCTGTCCCCCCCCCCAAAAAAATAAAAAAATAAAAAAATAAAAAATAGAAGAAATTGGATTGATCGGCTTGATCACATTCTGGATGGGCAAGTGAGGAAACATTAAATTCAGGAACCTATGTCCCAACATTTTTGTTGCCATTTCCCACCTGAAACTAGAAAAAGGACTAGCGATTTTGGACTGGCTTTTGGTTTTTCTCCTCTACTCCACAGAGTTTTAGTGGACTCATCATGGCCTATGAATCTCTCTCAGGAGATAAAATAAGTATGCTATTCCCAAATTTTACACTGCATTTGGTTTGGCAAAAGAGGGAATATGAGCAAAGGCAGGAGTTAGAGGCCATTTTAATCTAGAGTCAGAGCTTGTAAACTCAACACTTTGCCAATTCTACACTGGTTAACAGGTAGTGGGAGTAACATGACTCCCTCTGAAACTTCTTGCAGGTTTCACACTTTGTCTAGAAACTGCCCCACCCCCTTCAATGGGAATAAAGCCTGCCTGATGGATGAATTTAGAAATTCTTTTGCTCCTAGCCATACTGCCCAAATTTTATCCTTAATTTATAACATATAACTTCTTGAAAGCAATCCAAAGCAAGATTTGCAGAATTTAAGCAAATGAGTAAAAAGATATCTGGTTACACGTGCATTTTGAAATATTACCTCCTTTTGTAGAAAGCAATGTATAGTATGATAGAGTTTAAAGTTTATCTAACTTTCCATAAGATCTGGGCAAGGGCCACTGATTATGTTTGTGTTTTCTTCTGTGAGATTTTTGATTACTGATCTCAATGAAAGCATTGCAATACCATCTTCCCCAGAGCTCTGGGCAAATTCTTCCATTTCCTATAAAGAAAGAATTTCCTCATCTATGAAAGAAAGTCAACATAGGGTTTTCTTAAAAAAAGAAATGGGAGCATATACTTGGAATTAAAGTGTTAATACAAGCTCTTATGTCTAGGAGTCCTTGGAAAGGAGACAGGAACTAGAATGAGGCATGCTAATCAGCATAAAGGATCCCCAGGACAGAGTGGGTAGCTTCCCTTAGTCAAAGAATCATGATTTGATAATCTGACAATCACTTTAAAAGTAAAAAAATAAGTGTCTGCATTTCATGGTATCATACGGATTGCTGGTATATGTGAAGGGAGTTCAACTGAGCGGATGAAAGGACCGTCTCTGGGAAAAATAATTGACAGGAATTAAAGTGAGAGATTAAGATTTCAGTCTCTTTAGCTGCGTTTAGAGCCAGAATCAGAACAATGGCAGAACTGAAGTGGGATTGAGAAGCAAAGAACCCGGGGAGAAAATAAAAGTGAGATTAGAAGGCACGTAGTGATTCAGTGTAAATTGTGGAACTTACATTTTTCCGTTCCATAGGCAGCAGACACATTTTAGTCTCAACTATAACAGTTTAAAATATCATAAATATAGAGGTGCCTGGGTGGCTCAGTCAGTTAAGCCTCTGACTTCAGCTCAGGTCGTGATCTTATGCTTCCTGAGTTCAAGCCCAGCATCAGGCTCTGTACTGACAGCTCAGAGCCTGGAGTCTGCTTTTTTAATTTTTTTTTTTTAACGTTTATTTGTTTTTGAGACAGAGAGAGACAAAGCATGAATGGGGGAGGGTCAGAGAGAGGGAGACACAGAATCTGAAACAGGCTCCAGGCTCCGAGCTGTCAGCACAGAGCCCGACGCGGGGCTCGAACTCACGGACCGCGAGATCATGACCTGAGCCGAAGTCGGCCGCCCAACTGACTGAGCCACCCAGGCGCCCCTGGAGTCTGCTTTGAATTTTGTGTCTGCCGCTCTTTCTGCCCTTCCCCTGCTTGTGCTCGCTCTCTCTCTCTCTTTTTTCTCTCTCAAAAAGAAGCATTAATTTTTTTAAAAAATAAAATACCACAAATACAAAAAAGAAATTCACAAATACTATTCCCTTTAATGTAGGGAGTATGGTAGATCTGAGCCTGCAGGTGAATCATTACTTTTGGTAAAATATGTAGAATATAACAGAAACAAATCCCTCATTGAAAAAAGCCAAACAAGTTTAAAAATCAAAACATACAATATGAATGAATTTTTATTCACAACATGTAGAACATTCTTTGTGTTAACATATGTGCTCATGTACAAAACAATTACATCTACCTATTAGCATTTTCAATTAAATTATGATCTACATTTTAATTGACTAGAAAAGCCAGAAGTCATTAAACTCCTGAAAAATGTGTTCTTATTAAAACTTAAACTGGAAAAAATATAATGCTTCAATGGTTTTATTTAGCCTTTGTATACCTAAAATTATTATCAGAGTTTATATATTTAATATTATGCTTTATAGATTATTTAAATAGACAAATATTTCTTTTTAAGAAAAGCTTTCATCTCCACAAGGTAGAATATATTCCTTTAATTGTTAAGGTAGTTGTTTTGAATAAACTCGGGAATTGCTAACAAGGTATGCAAATCTTTACTGTAACTCCTTTATGTCATTTTATAACAAAAAAGAAGGAATATCTTTAAACTATGATTTTAAAGACTATTATAGGAAAGCACATTATCTAATTGCCAGATAAAATAATTCAGCACTATGAAACATTGCTTTGATAGATCTTAAACCAAGCAGCATTAGGGTTTACATTTTCAAACTTTATTCTTCAAAGCATCATAATTATTTTCAAACCTCATCAAATTGAGAAAATATGTTGTTTCTTTATATTTCTTTATTATTAATTTAACGCCTAAGAATTGTTTGCCTTGCTGTTATTTAGGCCACTATTCCTGTAAAACACAGATAATCCTCCAAATGATTTATATTGTTCTAAGATGCAGCTATAATTTTAGGTCTATTAAAATTGGATTATAAATATCAAGCTGTGGTAAATCATTTACTGAGCTTAATACATAATTCCAGTTGGATTAAATAATTCTTCAACCTCAAGGGTAAATAACTGGCAGATGTACTGGAAGATAGTTTTTTTAGAAAAGAAAGGGAGAGAGAATCCTTACTTCTACTGAAATTCAATGTATATCCTTATGCTTACTGCAGATTTCTGGCGAATGCTAGTTATCAAGAAGCCTAAGTATTAGTTCTTGGTATAGTGGTCACAGTACAGTTTTTGAGAGGACCAGGAGAAGTGCTGGGGTAAGGGAAAGGATGAAATGGGAAAACCCACTGCATTTCTGTTAGATGGAGAAATCATCCCCACAGCAGACAGAATTCTGAGAAATGCATATCCCCCCCCCCCCAAATTATCTGCAGTGCAGTTAAAGAGTTATAGTTTTGTCTCTTCTTTCCAAACATGGATATTATAAGTAAAATTGGTGGGAAGAGTAAAGGGCAGGTATTAAATTATAATTGTTTGGTTTTGTTCCACCATACCATCTATAATTCTAAGTAATCGAAATCAACTAGTTCTCTAAAGTCACAAAGTATTATGGTACAAATCTGGTACTATTATTATTAATTTTTAAATCAAGGGCAATCTTCAAATCAAAGACAAAAGATAGTGTTTTGTACTCCAAGGGGAACAAAGATCGATGTGTCATATGAAATGAAATTAATGGTTTTAAAACATGATCCACAGCAGAGTAGAAACTTTGAATCTCCTAATATTTCTATTAGAAGGGAACCTCTGCTTTTTTTCTACTTTGTCTAGTTTAGAGAATATGCAATAATTATAACATACTGGATGCAAAATGATGTTAAGTATTTAGAAAAGGTTTAATATGATTGGTACTGAAAATAGAATTTATTATTGCATTCCTGAGTTCTCAAACACCATCCTAATTTGTTGAGCTAAAACAAGTGAATAAAGTACTAGGATTTTAGTAGTAGGAACCTCCATGTGTTTATCTTCTCTTTTTAAAGAATAAGGTATTATACATCTTAACTCTAAATCATGTGGTGAACTCCTTGGGTGATTCTTTGATCTTTGACTTCATAAGCTGAGGAATGGACAAGAACTGGGAAAACTAGGAAAGAAATCTGTTCAAATCACTGGCTGGTTAATTCAGATGGGCCCTGTTTTCTATCTAAACTATTAAACTATTCTCTCTTGTTCTTCTTCCCTGTCTTACCAAATTTCCAGCAACAAAACAGGCAACATTTTGTGACCAGGAATATAGTAGTAGCCACACAGGCCAGCAGGAACCCAATCACATCCAACGAGTGGTACTGGACCCAGGTGAGGTCATGGGAGGTTGGCCGAAGGTGTTTGGCTCCTTTGTGGCGCATGACAAATTCAATCCAGAAGACTGCTCGATCCAAGGGCTTTGTAGGCTGATCATGGTGAATTCTTGATAACCTCATAGCATTCTCTTTATAGCTAAAGATTGGATACATAGATAGCAATTTGAAAAAATTCATTAAGAACATGAGATACCTAAAATTATGTTTCTATCATTAAAAGGATATTACATAATTATATAAGAAATTGTCATAAATGATATCGAGTACAGAATGCCTATGACAATTTATTTCCTCTTGAGAGATTTCTAGATACGTTGGCCCTATCAGCAGAATTGTTTGTAGTTTAAGTAATAATTGGAAGTAAGGGAGAAAAGACTTGCTAATTGGAAATACCATTAAAAAGTTCAGAAATAGGAATGTAGAGGGACACCTGGTTGGCTCAGTGGGTTAAGCCTCTGGTTCCTGGTTTTGGCTCAGGTCATGATCTCATGGTTTGTGAGTTCAACCCTGAATGGGGCTCCTTGCTGACAGTGTGGAGCCTGCTTGGATTCTCTCTCCCTCCCTCTCTCTGCCCCTCCCCTATTCATGTGCACTCACGAGCTCTCTCTCACTCTCTCAAAATAAATGAAAGTTAAAAAAAAAAAAAAAAGAAATATAGAATATGTAGGCTGAGAATACAGACTTTTGATCTCATTTGCTAAGGAAGGTATTAGGAACGAGCTAGTGATAGGAAGCAGTATTGAGGGGCAGGCCAGTGATAAGGGGCCCCCTCTCCCCCTGCCTGAGTTTGAGCTGGAGTGTGAGTGGGATGATGCAAGCAAAATGAATCTGTGTTCCTTTTCTTCTTGGGATGTTATTTTCAGTTTGTTGTTGTTGTTGTTGTCGTTGTTGTTGTTCTGATGTGTTGCTAAAATTTGTTAAGTGGACTCTAGTTCTTTTCTGGAGCTGTTTTCTTTCCTGGAGGTCTCTATAAGGTTGATCTTTGCCAGGCAACAGAGAGGCTAGGGTCTTCATCTTGCTGTTTGGATCTCTCAATTGTAATGTATCTGCTTTCTCTTGTTTTAAGTTAGTATATACCAATATAGGATTTATTTTTTATTTATTTATTTATTTTTTTAATTTTTTTTTTCAATGTTTTTTATTTATTTTTGGGACAGAGAGAGACAGAGCATGAACGGGGGAGGGGCAGAGAGAGAGGGAGACACAGAATCGGAAACAGGCTCCAGGCTCCGAGCCATCAGCCCAGAGCCCGACGCGGGGCTCGAACTCACGGACCGCGAGATCGTGACCTGGCTGAAGTCGGACGCTCAACCGACTGCGCCACCCAGGCGCCCCCCAATATAGGATTTAAAAAAAATTTTTAATGTTTATTTATTTTTGAGAGAGACAGACAGAATGCGAATGTGGGAAGGGCAGAGAGAGAGGGAGCCACAGAATCTGAAGCAGGCTCCAGGCTCTGAGCTGTCAGCACAGAGCCGGACACAGGGCTCAAACTCACAAACTGTGAGATCATGACCTGCGCTGAAGTCAAGACGCTTAACTTACTGAGCTACCCAGGCACCCCAGTATAGAATTTTTTAATCAAAAAGTAGCATGATCCAATTTTTATAAAATTATTTCTTTTTCTTCCCTATTTATAGAATAGCAAAAGGAAATATCTGAAGTAATATTTCTCTACTGCTAACTAGTTATATCTGCATCAGGAAAGTTATTTTTTATTTTTATTTCTCTATTTTTTATTACATTGCCTAATTCTTTATACTGGTAATATTTGCAATTTTTAAGAAATAAACAATAAAATTGTTAGTAAAAAATAAAGATCTGCGTCTCTTCAACAATAACTTATTTTCTTTAAATAAGCAGTATTTCTTTGAGGTTGTAATCTATTACCTATTAACGGTAGGTGAATCAAAAGGCCTACATAAAATTTGAGAAGTATAAAACAATTGAATTTGATATTACCTAAAAGTGTCAGCTTAGGGCACCTGGGTGACTCAGTCATTAAGCATCTGACTTCGGCTTAGGTCATGATCTCACGGTTTGAGTCCCACATCCGGTGAGCTCCAGCCCCACTTTCGGTGAACACGAGCCCTGTTTCAGGTGAGCCCTGCTTCTCTCTCTCTCTCTCTCTCTCTCTCACCCCCTCCTTTCTCTCCCTCTTTCCTTTCTGAGATTCTCTCTCTCCCTGCCCCCTGCTCACTTGCACCCTCTCTCTCCATCTCAAAAAAGTGTCAGTTTAAAAATTGAATGAAACAATTTACTCCTTTTAAAACACCAGATGCTTCTCAGAAAAGAATATATTCTATACTCACAAAGGGTTGTTAATAACTGCCTTCAAAGCGTTAAGTAGATCGGAACTTGTCATTGTATGTAAGTCTACTTTAAGAGCTGCCCCTTTGGCTTTCATACGAGCAATATTATCATACTGATCACCAAACATGGGAATTCCCACCATAGGGACCCCATGGTAAATAGCTTCATAGATCCCATTGGTTCCACAGTGAGTGATAAAAGCTCTGGTCTTGGGATGACCTAAGAGGAAAAAACATATCATTATTCAAAGTTGTGAGAGTTTCAGAAACAGAAAATCGTGACACCTATAAACCATTGATTCAATTAGGTAACACATACTTAAATTCAAGTTAGTTAACATGCCATGTAGTATTGGTTTCAGGAGTAGAATCCAGTGATTCATCACTTTCATATAAAACCCAGTGCTCATCCCACAAGCATCCTCCTTAATGCCCATCACTCATTTAGCCCCCTCCCTCCCTCCCTCCAGCAACCCTCAGTTTGTTCCATTTTTTTATGGTTATTTATTTTTGAGAGAGAGAGAGAGAGAGCGAGAGAGAGAGAGAGAGAGAGAGCGCATGAGCTGGGGAGGGACAGAGAGAGAGGGAAACACAGGATCCGAAGAAGGCTCCAGGCTCCAAGCTGTCAGCACAGACCCTTACATGGGGCTTGAACTCACGAAGCGTGAGAACATGACCTGAGCCAAAGTCGGATGCTTAACTGACTGAGCCACCCAGGCACCCGTTCTATGTCTTTAAAAGTCTCTTATGATTTAGGCAGCATCTTCTACACAATTCTGTGCCATGAGACTATATATAAATTCCTATAAGATCTAAAGAAAGCAGCAATTCGTTATTCCAGGCTAAGCAGCAATTACTTACTCTAGCAAGTAAGTCATTTCACAAACCTCTAAGAAGGTCTATGTGGACTTTAAATGATGGAGAGTAGTTGCCAGTTGGACAAATTGGGGTGAGGAATTAATAAAAAAGAGGATGGAGTGATTTAAAAAATGAAATTCTTGTATGGATAAGGGAAGGAGTGGTGGGAGGTACAGGGTTTCAGTGGGAGAATGTTGGCATAACAGTCTAGGAAGATAAATTAGGGAAAGTTCATGAAGCACTCTGTTTAATAAAATGGGATTTTACATTTGATTTTATAGTAGTATAGAGACATTTATAATATTGGAGATGGTGAATAGGATTCTCACTTTTTTTTTTTTCAAACAGAAGAGGAAAGAAGAGAGGTGGGAGTAAGTGGATATAGTAAGTGGATAGAGGCTGCTGCAGTATTTTATGCAAGAGTTAATGAGAGCCTGATCTAAATGTGTGTTGACTCTGACTCTGAGGAGTCATAAATGGGAGAATTCTATTTTGATTGTAATTTAGAGCTCGGGAAAGATTTGCTCCTTGACCAAACTCTAGTCAAATTTCTTTGAACTCTCTTCTCAACTAGGCTCTGATTTTGGAGCTTCTGAATTTCTCTCTGCATTGCCCAATTTTAGCAAGAATCCTACTAAATCAGTTTAGCTAGACTCCCCCAGTTTGGTATCTGATCACCCATATTTATATCTGATTGGTTTCCTCATCCTTCACCTTCCCCAGGTGGTGTCTGATGACCCTGGTCTGTTTTCGGCAAGAATCTGCTTAGGTTGGTGTAGCCAGAATCCCTCCCTTGCCCTGATGTTTCCTCTTAGTGTTCTTCTACCCAGTGACCCCCACTCTGCTCCTTGGCTATAAGATCCCCACTTTTTCTTATTGTATTCAGAGTTGAGTCCAGTCTCTCTGCTTCACTGCAAAAGTCCATGAACTAGTATCTATATTCATCATAATGGTCTTGAATAAAGTGTGCCTCACACTTTTTAACAAGTATCATGAAGAATTTTTTCTTTAACAAGTTCCAGAAGAAATGCGAAGAAGAAATTAAAGAGTTTTTTGCTTGTTTTTAACACAAATTTGTTGGATTGATCCGTTACTAAATTATCATTCAGAGGATCCCTCATTCAGCTCTGTTTAGTTTTGCTTCTCTTTGGTCTTACCAAGAAGATCATTCTGGGGAATCCATTCATATAGCCGGGTATTGGGTCCTAATGTGTCTGGTTTTTTTCCTGTGTATCTCCACAGAACCTGTTAAAATAAATACCTTTAATCTATTAGAAGATTTTCAGAAGCACATCCTTTCAAAATGAGACACTTACTCAGAATTAGCCTAGTTCAATGCCTCCCTGTAACAAATGAACAAAATAAGACCTTAAATGATTAAGTAATGAATGTTTAAAGCACTGAAACAGCAACTATGTTTTCAAACGCTTGCAATAATCCTAATAGACTGTCATCATCAGGGCCATTCTCAGTAGGTGAAGAAACAAAACCAGACAATCTGTATATGGAATAACTACATATTGGTGTTATTAGGCCTTTGTGGGAACTTTTGGTAATTTTTTTAAACAACGTTTAAAATTTTTTTAAACAACGTTTAAAGGGAATTTTTTTAAACAACGTTTCCAGAGGCAAAGGAGAAGGATGTTACATTCCCTTTAGGAATTTGTAAGTGTTTTGAACTTTTGTTATAAACTTGGCAGTGACATAGAAGCAAGTATTGTTGGGGTGCCTGGGTGGCTTAGTTGGTTAACCGTCTGACTTCAGCTCAGGTCATGATCTCATGGTTCGTGAGACTGAGCCCCACGTTGGGCTCTGTGCTGACAGCTTGGAGCCTGGGACCTTCTTCAGATCCTGTGCTTCCCTCTCTCTCTCTGCCCCTCCTCCGCTTGTGCTCTCTCTCTCTCAAAAGTAAATAAATAAAACATTTTTTAAAAAAGAAGCAATGTCTTTTTTATTGTGGTCGAATATATGTAATGATATTTAGCATTTTAATGTATTATAAGCATACAATCCAGTGGCATTAAATACATTCACAATATTGTAGAACCATTACTACTATTTTTAACTCAAATGTGTCTGTCCATCATCTCCAACATGAACTCTGTATCATTAAACAATTAACTCCCTATTCCTCCGACTTGGCAGACTTTGGTTACCTTTATTCTACTTTCTGTCTCTATGAATTTGACTGCTCTAGGTACCTCATCTAAGTGTAATCATACAGTATTTGTCTTTTTCTGACTGCCTTATTTCACTTAGCATTATGTCCTCAAGGTTCATTCATGTTGCATCATATCAGAATTTCCTCCCTTTTTAAGGCTGAATAATATTCCATTGTGTGTATATACCACATTTTGTTTATCCATTTATTTGGTGGTTGTGAATAATGCTGCTATGACCATTGGTGTACAAATATCTCGTTGAGTCCCTGATTTCATTTGTTTGGGTTTTTTTTGGATATGTAGGTAGGATTGTAAACACTGGGTCATATGAGAGTTTTATGTTTAATTCTTTGAAAAACAAAACTGTTTTTCATAGCTACTACATCATTTTGCACTCCTACCAACAATGTGCAAGGGTTCCAATTTCTCCACATTCTCACTAACACTTGTTATTTCCCAATTTTTAAATAATAGCTATACTAATGGATTTGAAGTGTTATATCTTTTGTGCTTTTGATTGCAATTTCCTTAATGATTAATGATGTTGAGCACCTTTTCATGTACTTATTGGCCATTGTATATATTCTTTGGAGAAATATCTATTCAAGTCCTTTTCCATTTTTGAATTGGGTTTTTGTTGTTGAGTTTTAGGTGTCCTTTATGTATTGTGGACATTAATCCCTTATCAGATACATGATTTACAAAGCTTTTCTCCACATCTGTATGTTGTGTTACTTTCTTGGTAGTATCTTTTGATGCACAAAAGTTCTTAATTTGATGAAGTCCATTTTTTTCTTTTGTTGCCTATGCCTCTGGCGTCATATCTGTGAAATGAAAGCCAAATCCAATGTGATGAAGTTTTCTTCCAATATTGTCTTCTATAAGTTTTATAGTTTTTCTTCTAAAGTTTAGGTTTCTGATCCATTTTGAATTAGTTTTTGTATACAGTGTAAGATAGGGTTTTAACTTCATTCTTTGGCATGTAGATATCAGGATTTTACCAGCACTTTTTCAGAGACTCTCCTTTCCCTACTGGTCTTGTACCTTTGTTGAAAATCAACTGATCATATATGTGAGAGTTAACTTTTATTCTGTCTTTCATGCCACTGGTTTATATGTCTCTTCTGCCAGTTCCACATTGTTTAATTTACTGTGGTTTTATAGTAAATTTCAAATTTCAGAGTTGAAAAATGGGAGTCCTCTAACTTTATCCTTTTTCATAGATTGTTTTGTCAATTTATGGCTCTTGCAGTTCCATATGAAGTTGAGGATTGGATTTTCATTTGTACAAAAAAGTCTGTTAGAATTTTGATAGGCATTGCATTAAATCTGTACATTGCTTTAGATCATGTTGACAACTAAACCATGTTAAGTTTTTCTATCCATGCACATGGTATGACTTTACTTATTTAGATATTCTCTGGTTTCTTGAAGAAATGATGTTTTGTTGTTTTCAACATACAAATATTTCACCTCCTTGGTTAGATTCATTCCTAAGTATTTGATTTGTTTGGTTGCTCTTGGGAATGGAATTGTTTTCTTAATTTTATGCTCAGATTGTTGAAATATGTGTGTATAAACACAGCTGACTTTTGTGTATTGATTCCACAATTTTGTTGAGTTTGATTATTAGCTCTATTAGCTCTTTGTGGATTCTTGGGGATTTTCTATGTATAGGATGATGTCATCTGCAAATAAACATTATTTTACTCTTTTGTTCCAATTTGGATGCTTTTTCATTTCTTTTTCTAGTGTAATATGCCCAGACCATAACTTCTGGTACAATGCTAAATAGCAGCAATGAGATTAGGAATCCTTGTATTGTTCTTGATTTTAGGGAGAAAACTTTTAGTTTCTGCCATTAAGTGTGATGGTAGCTATGGGTTTTCCGAGTTTACTCGTTATCATGTATTGAGGAATTTACCCTCTATTCCTAGATTTCTGAGATTTTTTTTTATCATGAAAGAATGTTGGATTTTATCAAATTCCATTTTTGGGTAAGTTGAAATAATCATGTGGTGTTTTTTTTTTTCCTTCATAAGTATTAATGTGATGTATTGCACTGATTAATTAACTTCGGCTGAACTACTCTGGCATTCCTGGGATAAATCCCATTTATGGTGAAACACCTTTCAATATTATAGTGGATATCATTTTTTTAAATAATTAATTTTTTTCTAGTGGATTTTATTTGCAAATATTTTATTGAGTATTTTTACATCTATATTTACAAGGGATCTTGGTCTGTAATTTTATTTTCTTTTACTGTCTTTATCTGGCTTTTGTATAAGGGCAGATTTGGCCTCAGAATCATTTAGGAAGTGATCCCTCCTCTTCAATTTTTTTGAAGAATTTGAATAGCATTAGTTTATTTAATTATTTCTTAACTGTTTGGTAGTATTTACCAGTAAAGCTATATGTCCAGGACCTTTTGTCACTGAGAGGTTTTTGATTACCAACTGAATGTTTTGAGTTGGTATAGGTTTGTTGAAATATTTGTTTCTTTTTTAAAGTAAATTGTGTTTTTCAAGGAATTTATCCATTTCTTTTAGGTTGTCTAATTAGTTGATATACAATTGTTCCTAATAGGCTCTTATAATCCTTTTTATCTCTGTAAAGTCAGTAATCTGCCCAGGTTCATTTCTGATATTAATTATTTGCATCTTCTTTTTCTTTTTTTAATTCCTCTTTGCCAGCCTGGCTAGAAGTTTCAGAAATTTGTTGATATTTTCAAAGAACCAACTTTTGGTTTCATTGATTTTCTTTATTATTTTTCTATTGTCTTATTTCTGCTCTAATGTTATTTCATTCCTTCTGGTAACTTTGGGTTTAGTTAGCTTTCTTTTTAGGTGTTCTTTTTAGGTGGTTCTTTAAGGTGTAAAATTAGGTGTTGACTTTAGATCTTGCCTCTTTTTCAATGTAGACATTTATAGCTATAAACTTTCCTCTGAGCACTGCTTTCATTGCATCTCATATATTTTGGTGTATTGTCTTCATTCATTTTCAAAGTATTTGTAATTACTCTTGTGATTTATTTTTTGGCTTATAAGTTGTAAAGTACAATAGCATACATTAACTCTGCTCCTTCATAGCTACATCCCCCACTCTCTGTTCCTGATGACACAAGATACACATTTATACATTATGTTTATAAAAATAGATTAGATTAATAATGGCTATTTATGCATTTTTGAAAAATCTTTGAGAAGGTTTTAAAAAGTAGAATACAATAAAATATTTGAGAAGATTTTAAAAAGAGGAATACAATGGCACAAAAACAGACACTCAGATCAATGGAACAGAATACAGAACCCAGAACTGGACCCACAAAAATATGACCAACTAATCTTTGATAAAGCAGGAAACAATATCCAATGGAATAAAGAGAGTCTCTTCAGCAAATGGTGCTGGGAAAATTGGACAGTGACATGCAAAAAAATGAACTTGGACTGCTTTCTTACACCATACAGAAATATAAACTCAAAATGGATGAAAGACCTAAATGTGACAGGAAGCCATCAAAATCCTCAAGAAGAAAGCAGGCAAAAACCTCTTTGACCTTGGCCGCAACTTCTTACTCAACACATCATCTCCCGAGGCAAGGGAAACAAAAGCAAAAATGAACTATTGGTACCTCATCAAAATAAAAATCTTATGCACAGGGAAGGAAACAATCATCAAAACTAAAAGGCAACCGACCAGAATCAGAGAAGATATTTGCAAACGACATATCAGATGAAGGGTTAGTATCCAAAATCTATAAAGAACTGATCAAACTCAACACCCAAAAAACAAATAATCCAGTGAAGAAATGGGCAAAAGACATGAATAGACACTTCTCCAAAGAAGACATCCAGATGGCCAACAGACACATGAACAAATGCTCCACATCACTCATCATCAGGGAAATACAAATCAAAACCACAATGAGATACCACCTCACACCAGTCAGAATGGCTAACATTAATAACTCAGGCAACAACACATGTTGGCAAGGATGCGGAGAAACAGGATCTCTTTTGCATTGTTGGCAGGAATGCAAACTGGTGCAGCCACTCTGGAAAAAAGTGTGGAGGTTCCTCAAAAAACTAAAAATAGAACTACCCTATGACTCAGCAATTGCACTACTAGTTATTTATCCAAGGGATACAGGGGTGCTGTTTCGAAGGGGCATATGCATCCCAATGTTCACAGCAGCACTATCAACAATAGCCAAAGTATGCAAAGAGCCCAAATGTCCATCAATGGATGAATGGATAAAGAATAGGTGGTATATATATATACAATGGCAATCAAAAAATTTTTGGCAATCAAAAAGAATGAAATATTGCCATCTGCAACTATGTGGGTGGAACTAGAGGGTATTGTGCTAAGCGAATTTAGTTGGTCAGAGAAAGACAAAAATCATATGACTTCACTCATATGAGGATTTTAAGAGACAAAACAGATGAACATAAGGGAAGGAAAGCAAAAATAATATAAAAACAGGGAGGGGGACAAAACATAAGAGATTCTTAAATATGGAGATCAAACAAAGGGTTACTGGAGGGATTGTGGGAGGGGGTTTGGGCTAAATGGGTAAGGGACTTTGAGGAATCTACTCCTGAAATCATTGTTGCACTATATGCTGACTAACTTGGATGTAAATTTTAAAAATGAATTAAATTTTAAAAAATAAGAAAAAAAGTAAAAAGTCGAATACAATTAAAACTACAATAATACTAGCTTTTGTAATTGCCTTAGTTTTTACCTTTGCTGCACATCTTTATTTTGTCATGATTTTGTGTTACTGTCTAGTAGCCTTTCATTTCCACCATAAAGACCTTTCATTCTTGCAGGGGAGGTCTAGTGGTAATGATCTCCCTTGCTTTTGTTTATTTGTTAATGTTTTAATTTCTGACCTCATATATGAAAGAAACGTGCCTGAAATGAAATTCTCAGTTGGCAATTTTTTCTTTCAGCACTTTGAATATATCAACCCATTACCTTTTGGCCTCAAGGTTTCTGTTGAGAAATCGTCTAGTCACCCTTTGTGTGTTGAGTTGATTCCCAAGATTCTCTCATTGTCTTTGTCTTTCAACAACTTGATTATGTATCTTAGTTTGGATCCCTTTGAGTTTATTCTACTTTAAATTCATTAAGCTTCTGAATTTTTAGATTTGTGTCTTTCATTGAATTTGGGACCTTTTAAGCCATTATTTCCTCAAATTATTTTTGCCCATTACTCTCAGGGACTCTCAGAGTGTGTTTGTTCTTCCACTTTATACTATCCCATAAGTCCTTTAGGCTTTGTTCACTTTTCTTTGTTTTTCTTTTTGTCCTTCTGTCTTGATAATTTCAATTATTCTTTCTTCAAGTTTATTGATTCTTCTGCTGGCTCATATCCGATTTTGAATCCCTGAAGTGAATTTTTTATTTCAGTTATTGTAATTTTTAGCTGCAGAATTTCTTTTTGGTCATTCTTATGATATCCTTCTCTTTACTGGTATTCTTATTTTGTTCCTACATCATTTTCTTCTCTTTATCAGGGTCTTCCTTTAACTATTTGAGCATCTTTAAGGCAATTGTTTTCTTTATCTAGTACTTCCAACAGCTAGGCTTCTTCAGGAATGGTTTCTCTCAGGGTGCCTGAGTGGCTCAGTTGGTTAAACATCTGATTGGGCTCAGGTCATGATCTCACGGTTCATAGGTTTGAGCTCTGTGTTGGGCTCCACACTGCTGGTGTGGAGACTGCTTAGGATTCTCTCTCTCTCTCTCTCTCTCTCTCTCTCTCTCTCAAAATAAGTAAATAAACTTTAAAAAAAGGAACGATTTCTCTCAATATATTTTGGTCCTTTTGATAGGCCATAGTTTTACATACCTTTGTATGCCTTGTCACTTTTTTTGTTGTTGAGAACTGGACAAACATTTTTGTAATCAATATAATAACTCTGGAAATCAGATTTTTTTAGGCAATTTTTTTTTAATTTTAGAGAGAGAGCATACAGGCAGGGTATTGGGCAGAGGGGGAGAGAGGGAGAGGAAGAGAGAGAGAGAGAGAGAGAGAGAATGAATCTTAAACAGGCTCCATGTTCAGCATGGAGCACAATGCAGGGCTTGATTCCATGACCTTGGAACACGACCTGACCTGAAATCAAGAGTGGGACGCTCAACCAACTGAACCACCCAGTGCCCCTGGAAATAGGATTCTCTCTTTCCTTAGGGTTTGAGGCTTATTTGTTTATTTTCATTATTGAAAAGTGTCTCTTTGCTAGGAATCAGACTGAGGTGAATGCTTTAGATCTTCTATATCTAAAGCATTTTTTTGGACCTGTATCTTTCCCTTCACATGGATATTGCTTTCTAAATTCCATTGTATGTCAGATTGTTTTGAATGGCCTCATTCCTTAATGTCTGGCTCACAGGCAGAGAAAAGAGGGAAAAAGAAAAAGAAACAAACAAACAACAGTGCTGCTTCAACTAATGGCTGTTGAAATAATTATGACCAACTTTTGTTTCTACATATCAGTGGATGGAAGGCAATAGTTAGCAATCAGAATGCAGAATCATAATATTTAGAGGATAAGATCCTTTTTGTCCATCTTGGCTCCACCAAATCACACAGTAATACAGGCAGGTTAGCTGCCATGAGGCTGGGTGATACAGGATCTGAAGCTCCTGCAATGCCAAAATTAACTACAATTGACCAAAATTAATTACAATTGATCAGCCAGTATTTCTCCGCAAATTCCAAGTGCTCAGATAGACTGCAGAGTTCTAATACAGTTACTTCAGAGTTTTTGCTAGTATAATTGCTGTTTAGGTGCTTCCTTGGTGCTTCCTACTTTACCTTGATGTCACCTCTAAACATACTTCAATACAATTAAAAATTTAATACTTTTATGAAGATTTTTAAAAATTAAATATTTAAATGGGTACTGCTTCCACAAACAATTTTCCAAAGGAATTTAGTTATGAATTTAAGCACTGTCATGATTGTTTGGAACTTAAAAATACATGTAATTGTCTATTTTGACTAAAGCTAGAAAACAAAAAAAATATCCCTGGTAGTTTAAGAACATTATTAAGTTATAACCTAGAATGTTATTAACTTAAAAATCAGATTTTGCTAGGAACATCATAGAGTGAACTGCACAAATTTTTTACCGTATTACTAAAATTTTTAACTGTTTAAGAGAATCCTTATTTAGGAGTATTCTAGGAAGCTAAGCTGTCAGTTCCAGGCTAAACCAGGACCTGGTTCAAAACCATCAATTAAAAGTCCCAATTATATATAGTCCCAATTATGTCCCAATTATGAATTAAGTTCATATTTTTAAAATATCTTTTCCTTTACTATCATATTCGTTATAACTGGCATGTGTGCCTCAGACTTAAAAATAAACAAGAACAACAAAATAAGATTAGATTACATAGAAGCCTTAAATCCTAGAAATAGAGCCAACAGATTGCTTCAGATTAGTGAATGATTTATTTTATCCTATTAGTAAAAATAAAAATACTACAATATGTGTTCCTGATAGTAATGCCAAGTTTAAAGCAAGATAATAATCAAATGTTTTTAGTGGCCCTCTCTAGCATTTAATACTTTTTCCTCAGAGTTCAGTTAAATTGATATTAACAATACTAATAGCTTTTCTTAACATTCGTTAAGTAGATTTTTAAGGAGAACTTCATGGATTTTAAAATGGCTGCCCCTCAAAAAAAGATAAGATTATCCGACCTTCTGTGGAATCTGGGCAAGGGCTGATGCAATTAGATTAGACTTTTCTTCTGTGAGGTTTTTGATCATTGAACCCATTGTAAATACCACAACTCCATCCTTTCCAGAGCTTTGGACAAACTCTTCTAACTCCTGTAAAGAAAACAGTCTTTGTAATAATGAAAATTTAGAGCTTACAAGAACAAGAAAGCCATATAACTTTAGCACTGTGTTTGAATTATTGAACAGTTCTGTCTTTCCATGTTAACCATTTTGGAGTATGAAATATGATCACTGGTTATCAGGCTAATAAAAATAATTTAGTTTGGAGGTTCCCTTCCAATGTGTTCTAAACACTTTTGAGGTATGTTTGTGTGTGCCTGTGTTTACAAATTATTGACTATGTGTTATCTCCTGCCACGTGCTGAGGTCTTTGGATGCATTATTTAACTTAGATATATGGTGAACTTAAGAGATACGTATACATTTCCACACGGGAGAGCTGTTTCAGAGAGGTTAAGTAATTTGTCCAACGCTACACAGCAGTAGCCGGCAGAACCAAATTTCTCAGTGAAGCTTGTTGACTGTACAGCCAGTGACCATACTTCGTACTCTCTACTGCCTCTAACATCCTCTCCATAATGCCCCAAATGTGGCATTTGATTACTGCTTTAAGTTAAATTCTTCTGGTACTTCACTTTATATTTAGCCTTGGATGCTAAGAAGATTATCATGAACTTTTATGTTCATTCACAGCCAGAATAATGATATGCTAATGGCATACTTACTTTTTGTCTGTTTCTAAATTTAAATTTTCTTTTGGTTACATTTGTGCTTTATATAAGCTTCCAGTACCACATTTAGAAATCAGGTAGCCATACAACTTATCAGATAAGTAATACAGAAATACCTATAATACCTATAAGTGACAATAATATTATGGAAATATATGGCTTTGCATTAAAGATAAAAATGGCATATTTAATCCTGTTGAAGTCAAAAGCAATCTTTTTATCCCATTTTTAAGTACTAAATAAACTAAGCCAATCAAGTAAGACAAGAAAAAAAAATGTATGATGACTGAAAGGGGAAGGCAGGAAAGAGATTCATTTTAAAGAATTGGATCACATGATTATGGAGGCCGACAGGTCCAAAATCTGCAGGATAGGCTATCAGTCTGGAGACTCAGACAAAAGCCAATACTGTCTTTCAGTTCTGAAGGCTGTCTGCTGTCAGAATTCTCTTTTGCTTCAGAATGGTCAGACTTTTGTTTTATTCAAGCCTGCAGAGGTTCACCAACATAATGGAGAGCAATTTGCTTTACTCAAAATCCACCCATTTAAATGTTAATTTTATCCAAAAATTACCTTGCAGAAACACCCAGAATAATATTTGACAAAATATTTAAGTATTTGGCCCAGGCAAGCTGACACATAAAATTAACTATCACACTGTGATGATAGATGGATTGACTTAATATGTAAACCCAACAGTCTCTTTAATTTTCAATTACAGCAAAATCTTCTTGAGAAATCGGCAAGTATTTTATAATGTATGTAGAAGAATATCTTTCATAAATAATTAATGAATTTTGGAAAATAAAAGGAAATACTTGGAAGTATCTCAGATAATAATATGTAATATATAACATGAAATATGTAAAATGATTGCTCTGATCTCCTAGTAGATGATGTGAACAATAGAACAAAAGTGGTAAGACCAGAAAAAGAACTGAGTATATGAAAGCCTGCCATGGGATAAGAGTGATGTCAGAAGTTAGTGAGACAATCAGTGAGAAAAAAATCACACTGAGTAGATTATTAGGAGTGGTGTAATAATATATAAATTATTGAGACAAAAAAGGGAAGTGAATATTTATCTCCTACATATATTTATATGATATCATAATAATAATTTAAAATCTAAATAAGCCTGTTCAAGCCTTTAACTGACTGGATCACCCACATGATGGAGAGCAATTTGTTTTACTCAGAATCCACCTATTTGTTAATTCTTTAATATGCAAGCATTTTCGCAAAATTTCATTCCCTGAATAATTCAGGTGTTTAGTTTTGGTATTAGAATATTGCAGGATTTTCAGTAATATCCCTAATTATAAAAAGCAGATTAAGGACACTAAATGTATGTTACCTACAAATACAAAAGTCAATGTGAATGTACAAAGTAACCCATAATGAGGATGAAAAGTGAAGTAATCATGAGGTTTGAGGCTCTAACAGAAAGAAACATGATGACAAAATCTGATAAAACTTGATTCTTTCCACAAATAATAACCACATTTGTGTGCTGTTTTTGAGTTAGTGTTTGTACACTTTTGGAGTGTCCCTGGGGTCCTACTATGCTCTGGTGGGACGAGATAGGGGAAATAAGATTGCATTGGAGAAACATACATTATTGGTGAAATAAATAATTATGTAAATACACACAAACATAGATTATATAAACACATATGGTATGTTATGGTATCAGTAATAAGGCAATAGGAGGGTTCTGAATAGTACTGAATTATTAAGATATAGCAAATAAGCCTGTAAGTAAATCTTACACTATCCTGACAGTTTTTTGTCTTTAGAATTGAATCTATACAGTGCATGGATATTTTATCAAAAACTATGAAATAACATAGAGAAGGCTCAGAATATTTAAGTGATTACTTATTTTTTAATGTTTGTTTATTTTGAGAGAGCAAGTAGGGGAGGGACGGAGAGAAAGGAAGAAAGAAAATCCCAAGCAGATTCCATAAGGTCAGCACAGAGCTCAAAATGGACCTTGATCTCATAAACTGTGAGATCATGACCTGAGATAAAATCAATAGTTGGAGCTTAATAGGCTGAGCCACCCAGAGGCCCCTAAGTGATTACTTTCTGAGCAAAAGCAATAGTTTAGAATAATACAGAATGGATTTCCAATATTATTTAAGTTGTCAAAATATTAATTTATATAATAAAATAAAGTAAAACTTCCTGTTACATGGTTTAAAAATTCCCAAATATTCTCAGTCTCTTCGATGAGTATTCCATATACTTTCTGGTCTTACTGAAAATTGGATTTTGCCCTATAATCCTTTAAGTATACTCTATTCATTCTACCATACTCGTATCCGTCAGGGTCCAGATAGACACTTGATCCGTGTTCTCCTCTCTTCTGACTGTATTTCCAACGGTTTCCTTTACTATGCCTTAAAAAAGTATCTTCATCTTTATGTTTTTAATCATAAAAACATATCAATATCAATAACCCATGATTCCTAATGCCAATTGTCAATCTTTTAGGAACAGCCCCCGTTCACAGAGGCATCTAGTTCATAGTCTTATGCTCCACCCCAACTTCTGTTTTTACTCTGGGTAACTTAATGTTCACGATAAGCACCCAATATGAAATCATGTTTTTTTTTTTATCCCTTGACATCCCTAATTTAAGACCATTGCTTATTTAAAAGGCAAAACCATGGAGGCAGTAAAAAAGTGGTGATCCCAGGGATTTAGGGATAGGGATAGATGAATAAGTGGAGAATAGGAGATTTTTAGGGCAGTGAAACTGTTCCGTATGATACTATAAGGGCCAATACATGACATTATACATGTATCAAAACCTATAATATATATAACATAAAGAGTTAACTTTAAGTTATGGAAATTGGTTGGTATTGATTGTAACAACTGTGCCCCACTAGTGTGGGATATTTATGGTGGAAGAAGCTGTGTGTAGGAAACAGGCAGGAAAGGGTGGGAATTCTCTATATTTGCTGCTAAATTTTGCTGTGAATGTAAATGGCTCTAAAAACAGTGTATTAAAATTAAAAGAAGAAAAACACAAATACTGCCTATCCCCTGAGATTAAGACACTGTATTCAACAGCTGCTTACTTAACATCGCATTGGTACCTCAAATTTAGCATGCCCAAATATGAACACATTATTTTCCCTCACAGCTGTTCCCCTTTAATTCTTCACTTTAGTAAATGCCACTATTCTCTGCTAAATTGGCTGTAAGAAACCAACAAAGACATATACAAAGAAACAACAAGCCAAGGATTCATTCTCGAACTCTCTCCCTTAATCCCCACCTCCAGCCAATTACCAAATCATAATGATTTTTTTTGTAAGTACTTCTTAAATCTCTCTACTTCTACTCAAAAATTACTATCATATTATAGTTTGGATCTCTATAATCTCTTGCAGGAATTATTGCAACTGTATCTCAGCTCATTTCCCTGTGTTAAATCTTGCTTCATTCCAAACAATTCAATAGTCAATGTTTATGAAAAGGTGAGTCAATGTTTATGAAATGTTTTGCTGTTTAAAATTATACACTGATCTTTCATTGATCTTAAGTTTGAAGAATACTTAGTATTGCCCATTTGTTTGTTTGTTGTTTTTTTTTTTTTTAATAAACTATCTCCTGATAACCTTCTCAGTCTAATTTCTCTTCTTTGTTAAAACCAAACAGTTCATCATTGTTGAACTTTTGCCAGGTTTTTTGGATGGGCCATTATATCTCTATTTGAAATATTCTCAAAGTATTATAATTTCCCCACTATTATCCATTTCTAAGACTAGGTTATGCTAAATAACATGCAGCTACAAAATCTCAGTGGCCTAAGACAACAATTTATTTTTTTCTTATGTTGAATCCTTATCTATTGAGCTGCAGCTGGTTTATCCATTCTTTAATCGGGAACTCAGGTTGATATATTATCTAGAACACTACCTGTAGCTACTATCTATAGCCCTTTGACATAACAAAGGAAAAGAGAACTCTGTAGTAACCAGATCTGACAATTAAATAGTGGGCCTAGAAGGGATACATACCACTTTACCTCAGTCTCATTGTGCAGAGTACTCCATGGTTCCACTATACTCAGGGGCTAGGAATCTCATCCTTAGCAAATATGTGACATAGCTGATGAACAACATCACTAGTGGTTGTCATGATAATGTTATAAGATACCTATGGTAGTATAATAGTCTAAGAAAATAATGCCCATTAATTGCTGTGTCTATGTTTTCAGCTTAGGGATTAAACATTATAAATAATAAACTAGAAATAATTCCAGGAGATAAAAAGTTAAACAATCAAAAATAAGCACACTTATTTACCTTCGGTAGGGGCTTTGCAGGCTTGCAGTGCAGTCCTCCAACAAATTCAATGTTAGGTAAATAAGGGTAAGGAAATTCAATATCCCAGTAAGTTCGAATCAACCACATTTCAGCTTTCCCCATAATCTCACATAATGTGGCAGGTTTTCCTGAATAAAAATGAAGGATAATGGAAAACAAACTGGTATATTAAATAGGAAATGTTTGACCATCTAATTTTCTAAGAAAAATCTTTAAAGAACCAATATTGGGCCCATGCAAACCATACAAAATCAATTCACCTTTTCCTGAAGGCACATAATAGTGAGATTTTGAATAACCAAGCCAGGATTTAAGTCTAGAACAAGACCAAAAGCCTGCTGCTTTCTCCTGCCAATGGAGTCTGTCTCTTCAGCTAAGCCTGAGCCCTACTTCATGCTCAGAATTGGCAAATACTCTCAGCAAAGGATAAGAAACAAGCAGTGATCCTTGGCTCATTGTAGTAGGGTCTCTGACTCTTCTGGAATTACAATTTATCTCATTCTTGTTGCTCCAAAAGCCTTTTGATTTCTTTAAAAACTGACCTTTGAAATTCATCTGTCTTGTGTTTTCGAGTGTGCTGTAAACACCTAATCACATCCAGCCAGGAATAGAATCTTTTAATACATTTTTGAAAAGTCTTATCTCCTTTGCTATGCAAAATTAAAGTTCCTGTTTCACAAGAGTTTGTCCTCTTTGGTGGCAAAATATTAGCTATTCTGACATATTTAGTTGACTGACAGCAACAAAGGAGTACCTTTCAACTGATGTGGCAACCAATTGAACATTAACAGAATAAAAACTCAAATTAGTGGCTGAATTAAATGATTTTCCTTATTTAGGAGCCAGAGCTTTATTTCTGAATTCTAGTCAATTACTATGGTATAAGGAAACTTACCCAGAGGTTTTGTGTCCTTTTGAAATATATATTCAGTATTGCTGATACGAGGAAATTGTAACTATACAGTTTTCCACCATAAGGCCTTTTAAATATTCTCCTTGATAATTCTAAACATGTTAAAATTTTGATCAGAAAATATGAGGGATTTTGAATTGACCAGGAACAATCTATCTGTATAAGCAATCACAAACAAATCTCAGTAATTTATGGGTTTGATTCTGGTAATGGCAATGGTATTGAAAATCCAACTTCATACTCAGTACATACTCCATTTTAGTGACTTCCTGGTGTCAGCCACGGATGTAATCTTCTCTTTGTGTAATGCTTCACTCGCCCCACCTTTTTTATAACAGTTTTGTAATTTATATGCCATACAATACTTCCTTCTAAAATACACAGTTCAGTAGTTTTTAGTATATTCATAAAGTTATGCAGTCATCACCATTATTTAATTTTAGAATATTTTCATTACCCCCTCTAAAAAACCCTGTATCCATTGGCAGTCATTCTGTTTCCCCTTCTTCGCAGCCTCTGACAACCACTACTCTACTTTGTCTGTATTGGTCTGTTCCAGAATAATCTCACTCATTTCATATAAATAAATTACAAATGGTCTTTTGTGCTCCCATTTTTCACTTAGCATAATGTTTTCAAGGTTCATCCATGTTGTAGTCTGTATCTGTTCTTCATTACTTTTTATCGCGTAATAAGATTCCTTTATATAGATATGCTTCATTTTCTTTATCCATTTATCAGTTGATGATCATTTAGGTTGTTTTCATTTTGGGCTACTATGAATAATGCTGCTATGAGCATTCATGTATATGTTTGTGTGGGCATATGTTTTTATTTATTGTGGATACACAGCTAAGAGTAGAACTGCTGGGTCATAATGGTTGATTCACTTCTTCATAACAAGATAATGTCTTTTTGCTGTTGAATCTCCATTCCTGAGATATTAGGACATTAGGATATTTAGGACACTTAATGCTATTTATTGAAATGAAGTCAATATAGTACAAGGGAAGTAAAAATAATTGATTTGGATAAAGAGATTTTTAGAAACCATTGTCTCAAATTTGGAAGTCAAAAGAAACCACAGCATGCCTTTTTGATGTCATACTGAGACACTGTTAAACAATAAATGATGGAAGAATTATTTAATTCTTTAGAAGAATGTGCCTATATTTTACTTTTTTATTACTGATTCCCTATTTACTTTTGAGTCCACATATACTTGGGTTAAATGTTAGCTTGCGTATTTCTGTCTGGTAGAAAATATCATCCCCCAAATTATGATTTTATTGCTCTATATGACACTAAGCAGTTTTGTGTCTAACTTTAGTAGTATTACCCTAACATTACTTTTTCCCCCCAGTTGTTTACAAGTAGCTCCTCAAAATATATTTGAACCACACTTGCATTCTTAACTGGTTTCCTCCTCAATGATTGAAAATATATATATATATATACATATGTATATATATATGTGTGTGTGTATGTATATATATGCATACATATATACATTTATGATTCATTTAATGATTGTATAAGAATTATGGGTTGTATTTTTTTCAAAAATAATTCAAAAAATACTTGGAATACGTTACATAATGAAGATACTAAATTCTGAATAACCCTAAATAAAAAACTTTATTCTACTAAAGTAATAGAATTTTTAAACTTCTGAGCCAAAGAAATGTTTTCCATCTACCTATCAAGCCTTCACATTCTTCTTTCTCAGATTACTGATATATTCCCAAAAAGAATATTCTAGGGTGCCAAGAGCTAAGAATCAGAGACAAAGTCATATTCCATCAATGATGGTTCACTATAAAAGAGGTTCCAAAACTTCATGTTAAGTTTCTGGAACCAGAAATAAACAGACAACTTAGATCCAGCAACAGATCACTCACCGCTTTATTCATGACTCAGAAAATGTCTCCAAGATGAGATGCTGTTACCTTTGCTCAGTTTTGCCTTTTGCTGTTTGGCCCCTGACCATGGGTAAGTGATGGGCATAGCAGTTTCTGTCCACATGTTTTAAGGGCCAAATCTAGAAGAAATAAGCACCTGCTTCCATCCACAGAAGGCCCAGAAAAAGTCACAGTGCTGTGTGTTAGATCTTATACTGTCCTGAACTAATCATTGGCATATCTTGGGCAGCATAGTTCATCAGCAAAGGCAAATGCTGTTTGATATCGATTATATGCAGAGTCTAGAAAAATCAAACTCATGATAAGAGAGATCCGATTCGTGGTTGCCAGAGGCTGAGTGTAGAGTGGATGAATGGGACGAAGGTTGTCAAAAGATGTCCATTTCCAGTTATAAGATAATAAATACTGGGGAATATAGTGTACAACATAATCATTATAGCTAAGAATACTATTTTGTTTATTTGCAAGTTTCTAAGAGAGTAGATCTTAAAAGTTCTCACCATAAGGGAAACAATTATAAGTATGTGAGGTAATGGGTGCAAACTTATCATGGTAATCATTTCACAGTAATACATCTCTCAAATCATTGTGATGAGTATCTTATAAAATGTTATACCTCAACTGTTATCTCAGTAAAAGTGCAAAAATTCATAACAAGAAAAGAGTTTTGGTTATCACCTATTACTCATGATCTTATTGGAGCAGTCAGTCAATGGAATACGCAGCACACACACATACACACACACACACACACACTCACAAAATCACACAAAAACAAAAAGCAACCCTCCAAAACAAACCAAAAAGTGAGATCAACTTCTGAAAGAAAAAAAATGACTGTCATTACTTACTGACTTTTTTTTTTTTTAATTTTTTTTAACGTTTATTTATTTTTGAGACAGAGAGAGACAGAGCATGAATGGGGGAGGGTCAGAGAGATAGAGGGAGACACAGAATCCGAAACAGGCTCCAGGCTCTGAGCTGTCAGCACAGAGCCGGACGCAGGGCTCGAACTCACGGACCATGAGATCATGACCCGAGCCGAAGTCGACCGCTTAACCGACTGAGCCACCCAGGCGCCCCACTTACTGACTTTTTATGAATTGTCAGTCCAATCTAAATCTAACTTAAATACTAGTAGAGTTGCTAAGGGATTATATTTAGGTTGCTGAATTCAAGAGTGAAATACAAAAGCACCAACGGATCTCCTTTATCTTTATAACTATAAAAAAGAGATATTAATGGTAACTAGACTATAAAAATAATGCTAGAAATAAGTGAGAGTTTTAGCAAAGAATGGTAAAATATTACTGATTGTTATAAAAAAGATCTGAATAAAAATTTGTTTTGAAACACTTTAGATGTTCAAGAGGTCAGTTTTCCCCTGATTGATCTCTGAATTCAGTGTAAACTTAACTCAGTAAACACATAGAATGCTTCATAAACTTTCCATAAAGTTCATTTGAGAGGAAAGATGCAGAAGGCTATCTACAAACATTTTATAATAAACAAACATAGTAGGAATTTATACTCTTAAGCTCCAGAGATATAACTGAAGAATCTTATGTGGGAGTTTTTTTCCTGACATTATTTTGTTCTGGCATTGAGAAGAATGAATAGAGAGAAACCTAAAAGCAAAGTGAAACTAATATGTATAATGTGAAAATGTCTCGCATCACAAGGAAGTGTGATTCAACGGTAATAGTTGATAAGTTATTTGGCCATGTTAAAATTTACACTTAAGGTATTAATATTCTAAATCTTTAGGGTTACATAGAAAAACTTCATAGGGAGGGTAAGTGATTATTTTGTTATTGTTAAGATGCCAGTAGTAATGCCAGGGACCAAGTTGTTGAGAAGAGAGATTTTGCTTTTAAAATATACTTTAAAGAGAAAGACAAGGATGTAAGATGTCTAAAATATGCAGACTTGTAAACTGGAAGACTAGGCAAGCATAAAATAATAATGAAGATACTTTCTATTCTTATAGCTTTTTTTTTTTTTTATGTTTATTTTTGAGAGAGAGAATGAGCGCACAAGTTGGGAAGGGGCAGAGGCAGAGGGAGACACAGAATCCGAAGCAGGCTGCACACAGAATCCGAAGCAGGCTCCAGGCTCCTAGCTGTCAGGACAGAGCCCAACATGGGGCTCAAACCCACAAACTGCGAGATCGTGACCTGAGCCAAAGTCGGTGCTCCCTCAACTGACTGAGCCACTCAGGCGCCCCTATTTATATAGCTCTTTGTAATGTAAAACAAGACAAGCCATAACAGCAAAAACTTCACCTTTTGGAAAAAAGAATTATTATTATTACTTTTAATGTTTATTTATTAGAGAGGGAGGGGGGAGGGGCAGAGAGAGACAGAGACAGAACCCAAAGCAGGTTCCAGCCTCTGAGCTGTCAGCACAAAGCCCAATGAGGGGCTTGAACCCACAGGCTGTGGTATCATGACCTGAGCTGAAGTTGGGACACCTTAACCAACTGAGCCACCTAGGCGCCCCTGGAAAAAGAATTATAATGAAACTTCCCATTGAACTAATCTATAGTATGGGAATGTAGAATATAAAGAGGTAAAAGGAATTGCTGAAGTAGGAGAGAAAACAGTGTGCTCAGGGTCAAAGCTCACACTTTGACCTCTAATGCAATTTTGAATAGAACAAAAAAAAAACAAAACAGTGAGATTTAAAAATCTGGAAACATGGTCTTTTAGGGGAAAAAAAAAATCACATTTTGCCATTGGGAGAGAACTGCATATGAAACCAATATATATTTATTTATTTTCTAGTTTTGTGCTCATCACATGCTAAACCCTGCAACCAGCAATAAAACCTAAATTGGATGCAAACAGAAAGCCTGAGAAAAAGCAAGTCGATCAGGAAAAAAAAAAAAACAAAAAAACCCCCCAAAAAACCAGACTGTATAAAAGCAAAACTAAACAAGAGAGGAATAGTCCAGAATTATGTCAAATTCAGCACACAGTTTTCTAGATATTCCAAAAACATTAGTAGCAGCAACCAGGATTTATGTGTATACATGGAGAATATTCTTCCTGTGATAATTTGTAAAAAATCAATCATCCAAAACCAAAAAAAAATTTTTTTTTTTTTTTTTTTTTTTTTTTTTACTTAAAAAGCTTGGATCCTCACTTAAAAATATTTTTTTAAGGGACACCTGAGTGGCTCAATCAGTTAAATGTCTGACTTGGTCTCAGATCATGATCTCACAGTTTGTGGGTTCAATCCCTGCATCAAGCTCTGTGCTGACAACTAGCTCAGAGCCTGGAGCCTGTCTTTAGATTCTAACCCTCTCTCTCTGTCCTTCTGTTACTTGCACTCTATCAAAAATAAATAAAACACATACAAAAAAATTTTAAAAATACGTTTTTTAAGATTTTATATCGTCAGGTAAACATTTACATTTTATTTTTTAAGTGTTTATTTTGAGAGAGAAAGCACACAGGTGTGAGTGCATGAGTGGGGGGAGAAGCAAAGAGCAAGGAGAGAGAGAGAGAATCCCAAGCAGGCCTCGGGCTTGATCTCATGATCACAAGATCATGACGTGAGTCACAATCAAGAGTCAGATGTTTAACCAACTCAGCCACCCAGGCACCCTTTTACTTATGAAGTAAGAATCTTTAATGCATGCAAATATATCTTACCTAAAGCCTTGCTGTAATAGTCATCCCATTCCGGAAATATAAAATATAAAAACATAATATCAGTCACTATGTACAGTAACCAATTCTCTAGTCTCTGTACAAAAGTCATGCGGTCTGTCAGTCCCGATGTGATGCCAGGAACATATGAAGAAGGGATAGGAAGCTGAGCACACAGTCTCTCAATGACATTCCCATAAGAAAATCGAAAAGAGTATATAAATGGAATATTGAGGAGCTCAGCCAACAATTCCCCACAAAAGCTTAAGGGATCAGCTAAACAGATATCAAACTTAGCTGCTTGTAGCCTGCTGAGTAACTCCTTATTTGTGATGGCACTCTCACACATTCTTTTGGCTGTCCTAGAAAACCTGTAGACAAGTTCTGTCAGTTTTCCTTGCATGCTCCACCATGAAAGTTTTGGCACTTCAAAGGAAATATCATAGAGAATACCATTGAACTCTTCCATGAGAGTTTCTTTAGTTACTGGAAGTTGAAGGATCTCCACATTAAAGGGAATCTTGGTATGATCAAACAGATAACTTGGTGAAGGTACCAGGACAGTTACCTCATGCCCACGAAGCTGGAGTTGATCCAGGATAACTTTTAAATTAATCCAGTGACTAAAATCCAAGGGCCACACAAGTATTTTCCCAGTCCTTCCAGAGTCGAAGAAATACAGATGCAGCATGAAAAGAACCCAGAAACCTTTTACAGTCCTCATGATCAACTCTTGCTCTAACTAAACCGAGGCTTAAACCAAGTTCATGAAGTTCACAATCCCACAGATCTCTTTCATGACTTTCTCAATCAATTTATAGTAGGTTGAGCTGAACTTTGGAGTACATAGTTGGTTTTACCAAATGCAGCTGTTTTGTTTTAAAAAAAATCAATACAGTTGGGGCGCCTGGGTGGCTCAGTCGGTTAGGCATCCAACTTTGGCTCAGGTCATGATCTAGTGATTCGTGAATTTGAGCCATGCATCAGGCTCTGTGCTGACCCCTCAGAGCCTGGAGCCCACTTCAGATTCTGTGTCTCCCTCTCTCTGCCCCTCCTCCACTCGTGCGAGTGCGTGTTCTCTCTCTCCCTCCCCCTCAAAAATAAACAAACATTAAAAAAATGTTTTTAATCAATACAAACAACGAAATGAGTTAGGTAGAAAATAGAATGAGAGTTTTAAAACTTCTTTTAGAGGATATGAAAACAAAAAGGCTTAAACACAAATTGAGAATAAATTCTAAATGATGTTAAAATCCATCACCATGTGAAGCATATTCAATTAAGGCTGGGTATTTTGGTAACTTTTTCTCTGGTATCTTAAGTTCCTTTGAACAGAATGGTCTGTGTCGTATTTTTCTTACGGACAACTCTGCTAGGAATTCTAGAGGAAAGAGGTTATCACCTACTTCCAGAAGCAGAGTATATGTGCCAGAGGCATTAGGGCAGGGAGAAAATTTAAATCCAAATGTTCTCATGCTGAATTCAGTGCCCTTTCTGCCAAATCACATCTATCTTTAAGAGAAAAAATATTTTTTTTCTTTTGCTATTACTTCATATATGAATTCAAGTTCTGATTCTAGATCAGATTCATATTATGTTGAAAAGAAACAGAATAAAGGCAAGTCATGAAGAAGATGCCTTAATAATCTTATTCTTCCTTCCATCACACTCAGTTCTATTTTCTTTACTTTCTTGTTCTAACAAACTTTTTATAATGTAAAATTCTATTTTCTTTTTTTTGCTTGGATCCCTACACCTGGAAACCACCATCCCATGTAGAAATGGGTCCAATGATATTTAGGACAATAACTTTATCAATAATCCTTTTGCTTAAAAAGTTGATTTTAGGGGCGCCTGGGTGGCTCAGTCGGTTGAGTCTGACCTCAGCTCAGGTCATGATTTCACAGCCCATGGATTCGAGCCCCACATGGGACCCTGTGCTGACAGCTCTGAGCCTGAGGCTGCTTTCGATTCTGTGTCTCCCTCTCTCTCTGCCCCTTCCCTCCTTGTGCTCTGTCTCTCTTTCTCTCCCTCTCAAAAAAAATAAAAAATTTTTTTCTTAAAAAAAATTGATTTTATACAAGGAATTAGTAAGAAATATATCATAATAACATTATCATTTCCAATATCATAAGAATATCTGACTAATAAAAAACAGGATTGAGCAATTATTCAATTGATCACTGTATCTATAAGTTCTACTCCCAAGTTATATATTGATCTGTTCTTCTCTGTCAGTTGTTATTATCACTTTAAACCTAGCCATTTTCATATCCAACTTGGATTTACTGCAATAGTTTTCTAACATCCCTACTTTCATTTTTACACTCTCATAACCCGCTTTATACAAAGAAACTTTCCTGACTTTCAAAAAGTTTATTTCAGAGAATGTCAGTCTTGGGTAAAATATGTTAACTCTCTTTTTCGTGTATGTTAAAATCTGTATTCTCTGAAATGGACCCATGAATCCTGACTGATATTCTAATCTTATGTTATTCTACTTTATTCCTCCATCCACATCAGCTTTCTTTGAGCTTTTTGATTATTAGCAATTGTTTTCTGAAGTGATATCAGCAAGAATTATGGACTCCATCAGTAAGCCTGCCTACCAGCTTTTGGGGACATCTCATCTTCACACCTCCCTTCCCCAGCTAGGCCCACAGTTGTCCCCAACACTGCAAGTACCTCACTCCTATTACCTTTGATAGCTCAAGGTGCATGACCCCATTGTGGTGAGACTAAGCCTTTGTAGACAGCTTTTGGGCAAGTGAAAAAGGCTGGCCTGAATCTGTGGGATTGGGAGAGTTTACACAAACTTAAACATTTCAGGGCTCTGCCCTAGGGAAAATGAATGGGAAGCTCTCAACACTAGGTCTGTTTTTGTGGGTTAGGATAAGTCATACAATCTGAAGACATCCCCTCAAGAGGGAACAAGAAGTAAGGAGCAGACATCCATAGAAAAGGACTGAGAAAGCTAGTGGGACGGACGGGTGAAGGTGTTTTTCTCCCCCAGAGCCAGTCAGCAAACCCTGGAGGGAATGATCACTTCTTTAATGTGAAAACTGACACAAGACTTCAAGGAACAAGAAGAGTCAAGGAAATATGACACCACCAAAGAACACAAAGAAATGCAAATCTGTGAATTGCCTGCAAAAATTACAAATTAGATTGTTCTAAGGAAGCAGAGTAAGCTTAAGAGAACACAGAAAAATCAATGAAATCAGAAAAACAATATATGTACACAATGGCAGTTTCAATACAGATAGAAATCATAAAAAAATGAGCCAAAGATAAAGTTAGAAAAAAATTAAAGAGGATATTTTGCTTATATGAGGACCAAACAAACAGAAATATTGGGTCTGAAGAATATAATGAATGAAATGAAAAAATGAATACAGATCATCAACAGCATACTCTATGAAGCAGAAGAATCTGGGAACTCAAATACAAGTTATTGAGATATTGGAGGAGCCAAGATGGCAGAACAGCATGGAAGTTTTTTGTGTGTCTCGCATCCATGAAATACAGCCAGACCAACACTAAACCATCCTATACACCTAAAAATCTAATTGGAGGATTAACACAACAATCTGCACAACCTGAACCACAGAATTCAGCAGGTATGTGGCACGAAGAGGTGAACTTGGGGGAGAGAGAAGCCAGTGGAGGGCAGGGAGCCACTTTTGCAGGCAGAGAGAGGATGGAGACTTGGGAGGGGGAGGAATACGGGAAAAGTACCCCTCCCCAAAAGCAGCTGGAGAGAAAGTGGAAAATTAGAAACAGCCGCAGGGACTAAACTAAAAAGGGAAAAGGAGAAAGGAGAAAGGAGAGGGTTTAAATTCCATTAAGACTGTAAACAAGGGGAGTGCAAAGTCTGCAACTCCACAGCTCGATACCTGGCGGTGCTCTGGTGAAAAGGGTGAATCGCCAGGAATAGAGTGGGGTCCGGGAGGTTCTCAGGCCACACGGGGAAAATCAGTTCCACTGCTGGAAGGACATTTGGTGGAGACTACTGAAGCCACCGGTCGCAGCAGACCCCAGAAAACAGCCACATTCGCTGGTGCTGGAACAAGGTCGTTAAGGGTGAAGCCTGGTGACAGATATGTGTTGTGATTTTCCATAATCCCTGAAAAGCTGCTGCTACACTATCTCGCAAACTTTTTATGGGGCAGGCAGGCACCTGGCCACAGTCTCGGGGCACGGGCAGCAGCAGGGTCCCACAAGCGTTCCTGGGTGCAGCCAGCTTTTGGCCATTGCTCAGTGAGACCCTCCCAGAGGGGCAGAACGGGTCAAAGCCACAGTCCTTCAGAAGTAAGAGACCAGGGTAAAAAGCCACATTTGATACAAAACTTGGGAGAGAGGTACTGCCTGGGTGGGGCCTGGTCACGAAGAGTGAAAAAGCAGGGAGCAGATGAAAGCTGAAGAGAGAGGACAAGTGTGCAATTGCTGATCAGGGAGAACATAGATCCAATACTAGAGACTGGGTAGCTGTGTGACATCATTTTCACCTCTCCTGCGCATGCGCATACACACCTACGAGCACCACAACAATCTACCCCCGTGGACTAGCAGTGCCATCTAGTGGAGAACGGAGCCGTTACAATGAGCCCCGCCCAACGGGGCCAACCTCGTTCTTCAAGAACACAAGTCTCACCACCTACTTAGTTTATGGACTATAAAGCGCTACATAGTCTGACTTCTATGGGAAAACGAAGTAATTTCACTCCTATTTCAATCTGTAGGTCCATCTATTCAATTTTCTTTCTTTTTTTCTCTTTACACTATTTTTCTTTTTCTTGAATACAGAAAGAGAAAAATTCATTTTTATTTTCAATTTTTAGTATTTTTAATTTCGTTACTATATTTTTTACTTTTGTGTAAATTTTTTCAAACTCTCTTACTTCCATCATTTTATTTGTCTTCTTCAGTGTATTCACCTTTTCAAATTTTCCAACGATTTCCTTTTTTTTTCTTTTTCATTTCTATTCTTTTTCTTGAATGCAGAAAGAGAAAAACTTCATTTCTACGTTCAATTTCTATTAAAAATATTTTCCTTTAATTTTTTTACTATATTTTTTGATTTTATGTAAATTTTTTCAAATTCTATTTTACTGCCATTATTTTATTTTAATCAACTACAGTGTATTCACTTTTTCAAATTTTCAATCATTTTTCATTTTTCTTTTTCTTGAATACAGAAAGAAAAAATTCATTTTTATTTTTAGTTTTTATTAAAAATATTTTTAACTTTTTTCTACTATATTCTTCACTTTTGTGTAAATTTTTTCAAATTCTATTTTACTCCCATCATCTCATTTTAGTCTACTTCAGTGTATTCACTCTTTCAAAATCTCAAATGATTTCCTTCCCCCCCCCCTTTTTCTCTGTCTAATCACTATCAACACCCAGAACAAAACACACCTATCATCTAGCACCATTTATTAGATTTTCTGTGTGTGTGTGAGTGTTTATTTTTTAACTTTCATATTTTTTAATTTTCATTTTTTCATTTTAATTTTTCTACCTCATTAATTCCTATTCTCCCTTCAAAATGACAAAACGAAGGACGTCACCCCAAAAGAAAGTGCAGGAAGAAACAACAGCCAGGGATTTAACCAACACAGATACAAGCAAGATGTCTGAACCAGAATTTAGAATTGCGATAATAAGAATACTAGCTAGAGTCAAAAATAGATTAGAATCCCTTTCTACAGAGATAAAAGAAGTAAAAAATAGCCAGAATGAAATTAAAAATGCTGTAACTGAGCTTCAATCATGGACGATGCAGCAGCAGAAAGGATGGATGAGGCAGAACAGAGAATCAGCAATATAGGACAAACTTATAGAGAATAATGAAGCAGAAAAAAAGGGGACGATTAAGACAAAAGCGCACGATTTAAGAATTAGAGAAATCAGTGACTCATTAAAAAGGAACAACATCAGAATCATCAGGGTCCCAAAGGAGGAAGAGGAGAAATAGGGGTAGAAGGGTTATGTGAGCAAATCATAGTGGAAAACTTTCCTAACCTGGGGAAAGACACAGACATCAAAATCCAGGAAACAGAGGACCCCCATCAGATTCAACAAAAACCAACCATCAACAAGGCATATTATAGTCAATTAAACAAAATACTCAGGCAAGGAGAGAATCATGAAAGCAGCAAGGGGAAAAAAAAAGTCCCTAAACAAGGGAAGACAAATCAGATTTACAGCAGACCTATCCACAGAAACTTGGCAGGCCAGAAAGGAGTGGCAGGATATATTCAATGTGCTGAATCAGAAAAATATGTACTCAAGAATTCTTTATCCAGCAAGGCTGTCATTCAAAATAGGGGAGATAAAAAGTTTCCCAAACAAAAATTAAAGGAGTTTGTGACCACTAAACCAGCCCTGCAAAAAATTTTAAGGGAGACTCTCTAAAGGGAGAAAAGATGAAAATATATAGAAAATACATACATACATACATACATACATAAACACCAAAAGCAACAAATATTAGAAAGGACCAGAGAACACCACCAGAAACTCCAACTCTACATGCATCATAATGGCAATAAGTTCATATCTTTCAGTACTCACTCTAAACATCAATGGACTAAATGCTCAACCAAAAGACATAGGGTAATAAAACAGTAAGAAAACAAGATCCATCTATATGCTGTTTACAAGAGACCCACCTTAGACCTAAAGACACCTTCACATTGAAAATAAGGAGATGGAGAACCATCTATCATGCTAATGGTCAACAAAAGAAAGCCGAAGTTAGCCATACTTCTATCAGACAATCTAGACTTCAAAATAAAGACGGTATCAAGAGATGCAGAAGGGCATTATATCATAATCAAGGGCTCTATAACTAAGAAGACCTAACAACTGTAAACATTTATGCACCAAATGTGAGAGCACCCAAAGATATACATCAATTAATCACAAACATAAAGAAACTCATCAGTAGTAATACCCTAATAGTAGGAGACTTCAACACCCCACTCACAGCAATGGACAGATCATCTAATCAAAAAGTCAACAAGGAAACAATGACTTTGAATGACACACTGGACCAGATGGACTTAACAGATATATTCAGAATATTTCATCCTAAAGCAGCATAATATACATTCTTCTCCAGTGCACATGGAACGTTCTCCAGAATAGACCATGTACTAGGACATAAATCAGCCCTCAGCAAGCACAAAAAGATCGAGATCATACCATGCATATTTTCAGACCACAACACCCTGAAACTTGAAATCAACAACAAGAAAAAATTTGGAAAGGTAACAAACACTTGGAGACTAAAGAACATCCTTCTAAAGTATGAATGGACCGACCAAGAAATTAAAGAGGAAATTAAAAAGTATATGGAAGCCAATGAAAATGATAACACCACAACCCAAAACCTCTGGGACGCAGTACAGGCGGTCATAAGAGAAAAGTATACAGCAATCCAGGCCTCCTTCCTAAAGAAGGAAGAAAGATCTCAGATACACAACCTAACCTTACGCCTTAAGGAGCTGCAAAAAGAACAACAAATAAAACCCAAAACCAGCAGAACACATGAAATAATAAAGATTACAGCAGAAATTAATGCTATCAAAACCAAAAAAATAGCAGAACCGATCAATGAAACGAGAAGCTGGTTCTTTGAATTAACAAAATTGGTAAACCACTAGCCAGTTTGATCACAAAGAAAAAGGAAAGGACCCAAATAAATAAAATCAAGAATGAAAAAGGAGAGATCACAACAACACAGCAGAAATACAAACAATAAGAGAATATTATGAGCAATTATATGTCAATACAATGGACAATCTGGAAGAAATGGACAAATTCCTAGAAACAGATACACTACCAAAACTGAAATAGGAAGAAATAGAAAATTTGAACAGACCCGTAACCAATAAGGAAACTGAATTAGTAATCAAAAATCTGCCAAAAAACAAGAGTCCAGGGCCAGATGGCTTTCCATGGGAATTCTACCAAACATTTAAGGAAGAGTTAACACCTATTCTCTTGAAGCTGTTCTAAAAAATAGAAATGGAAGGAAAAATTCCAAACTCTTGCTATAAGGCCAGCATTACCTTGATTCCAAAAGGAGACAGAAACCCCCACTAAAAAGAACTAGAGATCAATTTCCCTGATGAACATGGATGCAAAAAATCCTCAACAAGTTATTAGCCAACCGGATCCAACAATACATTAAAAAAATTATTCACCATGACCAAGTGGGATTTATACCTGGGATGCAGGGCTAGTTCAATATCCACAAAACAATTAACGTGATTCACCACATCAATAAAAGAAAGGACGAGAACCATATGACCCTCTCAATAGATGCAGAGAAAGCATTTGACAAAATACAGCATCCTTTCTTGATAAAAACCCTCAAGAAAGTAGGGACAGAAGGAGCATACCTCGAGATCATAAAAGCCATATATGAACGACCCAACACTAATATCATCCTCAATGGGGAAAAACTGAGAGCTTTCCCCCTAAGGTTAGGAACAAGACAGTGATGTCCACTCTTGCCACTGTTATTCAACATGGTATTGGAAGTCTTAGCCTCTGCAATCAGACAACACAAAGAAATAAAAGGCATCCAAATCGCCCAGGAGGAGGTCAACCTTTCACTCTTCGCAGATGATATGGTACTCTATATGGAAAACCCAAAAGATGCCACCAAAAAACTGCTAGAATTGATTCATGAATTCAGCAACGTTGCAGGATATAAAATCAAAGCACAGAAATCGGTTGCATTCCTATTCACGAACCATGAAGCAACAGAAAGAGAAATCCAGGAATCAATCCCATTTACAGTTGCACCAAAACCCATAAAATACCTAGGAATAAATCTAACCAAAGGGGTGAAAAATCTATACACTGAAAACTATAGAAAGCTTATGAAAGAAATTGAAGACACACACAAAAAAAGGAAAAAGATTCCATGCTCCTAGATAGGAAGAACAAACATTGTTAAAATGTCGATACTACCCAAAGCAATCTACATATTCAACGCAATCCCTATGAAAGTAACACCAGAATTCTTCACAGAGCTAGAACAAATAATCCTAAAATTTGTATGGAACCAGAAAAGACCCCGAATAGCCCAAGCAGTCTTGAAAAAGAAAACCAAAGCAGGAGGCATCACAATCCCAGACTTCAAGCTATACTACAAAGCTGTATTCATCAAGACAGTATGGTACTGGCACAAAAACAGACACTCAGACCAACAAAACAGAATAGAGAACCCAGAAATGGACCCACAAATGTATGGGCAACTGATCTTTGACAAAGAAGGAAAGAATATCCAATGGAATAAAGACAGTCTCTTCAGCAAGTGGTGCTGGGAAAACTGGACAGCGACATGCAGAAGAATAAACCTGGACCACTTTCTTACACCATACACAAAAATAAACTCAAAATGGGTGAAAGACCTCAATGTAAGACAAGAAGCCATCAAAATCCTCCAGGAGAAAGCAGGCAAAAACCTCTTTGACCTTGGTCGCAGCAACTTCTTCCTCAACACGTCTCCGGAGGCAAGGGAAACAAAAGCAAAAATGAACTACTGGGACCTCATCAAAATAAAAAGCTTCTGCACAGCAAAGGAAACAATCAGCAAAACTAAAAGGCAACTGACAGAATGGGAGAAGATATTTGCAAATGACATATCAGATAAAGGGTTAGTATCCAAAATCTATAAAGAACTTATCAACCTCAACACCCAAAAAACAAATAATCCAGTGAAGAAATGGGCAAAAGACATGAATAGCACTTCTCCAAAGAAGACATCCAGATGGCCAACTGACACATGAAAAAATGCTCAACATCACTCATCAGTGAAATACAAACCAAAATCACGATGAGATACCACCTCATACCTGTCAGAATGGCTAACATTAACATCTCAGGCAACAACAGATGTTGGTGAGGATGCTGAGAAAGAGGATCTCTTTTGCACTGCTGGTGGGAAGGCAAAGTGGCATAGCCACTCTGGAAAACAGTATGGAGGTTTCTCAAAAAATTATAGAACTGGGGCGCCTGGGTGGCTCAGTCGGTTAAGTGTCCGACTTCAGCTCAGGTCACGATCTCGCAGTCCGCGAGTTTGAGCCCCGCGTCGGGCTCTGGGCTGATGGCTCAGAGCCTGGAGCTTGCTTCCGATTCTGTGTCTCCCTCTCTCTCTGCCCCTCCCCCGTTCATGCTGTGTCTCTCTCTGTCTCAAAAATAAATAAAACGTTAAAAAAAAATAAAAAAAAAAAATTACAGAACTATCCTATGACCCAGCAATTGCACTACTAGTTATTTATCCAAGGGATACAGGGGTGCTGTTTCGAAGGGGCACCCCAATGTTCACAGCAGCACTATCAACAATAGCCAAAGTATGCAAAGAGCCCAAATGTCCATCGATGGATGAATGGATAAAGAAGAGTTGGTATATATATACATATATATATATATACACACACACACATACATATATATATATACACACACATATATACATATACACATATATACACATATACACATATATACATATATATACACATATATACATATATATATACACATATATACATATATATATATACATATACAATGGAGTATTACTCGGCTCAAAATGAATGAAATCTTGCCATTTGCAACTGCATGGATGGAACTGGAGAGTATTATGCTAAGTGAAATTAGTCAGAGAAAGACAAAAATCATATGACTTCACTCATATGAGGACTTTAAGAAACAAAACAGATGAACATAAGGGAGGGGAAAAAAATAATATAAAAACAGGGAGGGGGACAAAACAGAAAAGACTCAAAAATATGGAGAACAAACAGAGGGTTACTGGAGGGGTTGCGGGAGGGGGAATGGGCTAAATGGCTAAGGGGCACTAAGGAATCTACTCTGAAATCACTGTTGTACTATATGCTAATTTGGATGTAAATTTTAAAAAATAAAATTAGGGGCGCCTGGGTGGCTCAGTGGGTTAAGCGTCCGACTTCGGCTCAGGTCACGATCTCGCGGTCCGTGAGTTGGAGCCACGCATCAGGCTCTGTGCTGACAGCTCAGAAGATGGAGCCTGTTTCGGATTCTGTGTCTCCCTCTATCTCTCTGACCCTCCCCCATTCATGCTCTGTCTCAAAAATAAATAAATGTTAAAAAAAAAAATTTTTTTTAATAAAATTAAAAAATATAAAAATATGGTTTTTTGTTGCAAAGTAACTACTATAATTGAGAAATAGTGTGTGAAAAGATTTCCCCCCACTCTAGTAGACATAATTTCAAGGCCCCCTCTATAATGCCTCATTCATGGTATAATACCCAACATTTTTTTCTCAGGCCTTTTTGCTCTTATGGAAATGACAGGTACTTTAAAACATACTGGATGTTAGAGTTTGCTTACAGATTGTTGAGAAACTACATGAATACGAATATCTCATTAAAAATTCAGATTATGTATAGAACACCGTATGTTAAGTGTTTTCTGTTTCAAGTAGAAGTACTTTCTCTTAGATTTTTCTTTTTACTTCATAACACTTGTCATTGTCTTTCAGGTGGAAATGAGGTATAGTCAGCATTGTTGCAAATGCACCTACATTCCTGCATATATTATGCATTTGTGCATAATTAACCTCATTATAAACTAAAAGCCACATAAATAATGCAAACTGTCCCTGTGATAACTGTGCATATCATAATGTATCTAAGTGCTGGATGTAAATGTGGATAAAAGCATCAGTGAAACTGAAAATATTTTAATGTTTTCTGCTCTCCAACAACAATTTTCAAAGCTTTAATCACTTAGAAATTAAATACCAGAAAGGTATTTAATAATAACAGGCTTCCTTGGAGCCTTCTCTGGTAAGAAGATAAGCTAGTATTTTATAGACCGATTTGGATGCCTTTAACATAACATAATTTCTAAAAGATCCAGTTTTATAAATCTAAAATAATGGTTAAATAGAAGGCTTTACCAACAGTTTTGTTCAAATAAAAATAAAAGTGCGAACAGTCAAAATCTAAATTAACTGTAATTATTTTCTCCTAAGTGTTGTAACCCTTGTGGGAAACAGCATTTCTGGCAGTATTCCCAAAGGACTTGAATATAAAGCAAACCTAAAGCACAAGCAAAATTGCTTTTATTTACATTGTCCTTGAGTTAAGCACCTATTCTTTATATTTGCATACATATTAATAATTTGTGTTAAGGGAATTAAATTACTTTAAGTGTAATTTTATTCCACTGTATTTTAGCTTGATAAGTAATTTTTATAAGTTGACTACAGTGGCTTAAAAACATGGAATTTAAGTAAAATCTACGCTGAAAATAATACCTGTAAACCACACCAAAAATAACAGAAAATGGGTTAGGTAGTATATTTGGTATACAAGGTAAAGTTTTAACAATATATTCATCATACAGTGTATAATGTTATTACCAAAAATCACTTTAATAATAAAATAATTTTATGTCATTGTTATAATTGCAATCAGAAATTAAAAATGTTTTTAATTGTGTAATTTTTAAACATGTGTTTTGACTATATTAAAATGTAATAAATAGTTTTATTCTAAAAAAAATTGATCTTTGCAATTCTTAGACCATATAATCAGATACATAAACCTATGTCCAATTACACATGATCAAAGAATCCTCTATTCACTTTAATTTTGCAGTTTCACATAAAGCAATATATATACATAGAGTTAGGAAAAGACGTAAACATAAAGATACACTGAACAGTCACAAAAATCCCATTATACATTGCAAAAACTACAATACTATCCATGTGGTTGTTTCTTCAAGATCAATCCTAACAGCTTTCAAATGTCTACGTTGTCCAAAAAGATTTAAACACAAAAACTCCAAGCGGTTACACAGAATGACAGGATTGATATAACTTTTTCATCTTTATAATCTCTGTGTTAATACTGTTTATTTCAAATATACAGCTTACAGTCAGAATTTTGTAAGCAACATAGAGGTCAAAGACAAAAATCAAGTGATTATGAAGTTAATCTTGAAAATAACACAGGGAAGATGGGTCCATCTACATCAGGAACTGTGTAGGAGTTTTAATTTCCATATAGACTGCAGTATCTATTAAAGGATAAGTAATACAAATAAGTAATACAAATATTAAAATTTCTTATATTTTTAAAAGTATCTTTAGAATTTTTAAGTACATTTTTAAAAATATATGTTCTTAAAATCCAATAATATTCACAAAAATTACCAGATAATAATAAAAGTCACTCCAGGGACCTCTACTGGTGAAGCTTGACATTTATCCAGTTAGCAAAGAAGAAATGTTTACAGGGTCCAGATTCAAGATCACAAAGCTGAATCTGAAGCTGAGACACAAACTGAAAACTGGCACGCAGATATTTCAAATTTCTCATTTTTTAGCATCCCAAAGATTCTGTACCTTTGGGTACTGCACCATGATACAACTCAGATGAATAATTTTAAAGTGAAGTCTGTGAAATGGGGGTTATATGAAGCCCTGACAAAGATAAGCATGAAGGAGGCCCACCGAATCTTCAGCCCCATTGATCTCCAGAAGTATAATCCAAGTAGACATACGAGCAGGCTAGATTCTTTCTATCAGTAGTAGTAGCCCAGTCATAGTTAGAGGGAGTCATTCTGTTAGGCCATGTGTAAACCTTCATCTCTGCACCCATCACCAATCTGTTGAAAGAGCCATCAGACCAGCTCTAGAGTAGCCAGTTATTTGGTGCTTCTCCTATGGTGGATATTTATTTTACCAATGCAAAACATATGGAAATGCAGTTTATTGGGTTTAATTGGCCATCTTTTTGTATGTTTTTTGTCTCTTCAGGTTTATTGTTGTTTGCACGTACTGCACACATTGTCTACTGTGGTGTTTTTTCTACTGACTCTTCTTTGGTGAAGACAAGTTGCAAAGGGTAAACTTAATCTAAAAAATATAGAATTCTGGGGTCATGGATGACAGGGCCCAGAGTGGCAAAAAAAACAAAGATTGATTATACGATCAAAAATAAGATCACATAAACTAGCAACAATTAGAAATACTAAGTCAGAGATGAACTTTGGAGCTATGACTGATCAATCATAATGAGGACATGCAGGTTTTGAGAGTCAGAATGGAATGAAATAAAAACTGGGGCAAGGGGACACCTGGGTCGCTCAGTTAATTTACTGTCTGACTCTGTTTTGGCTCAGGTCATAATCCCAGGGTTGTGTGATCAAGCACCACATCAGGGAGCTCCACGCACTGAGTGTGGAGCCTGCTTAAGATTCTCATTCTTTCTCTCTCTCTCCCCCACTTGTGCAATCTCTCTCTCTCTTTCTTAAAAAAAAAAAAAAAAATGAGGGGCGCCTGGGTGGCTCAGTTGTTTAAGTGGCCGACTTCAGCTCGGGTCATGATCTAACGGTCCGTGAGTTCGAGCCCCGCGTCGGGCTCTGGGCTGATGGCTCAGAGCCTGGAGCCTGCTTCTGATTCTGTGTCTCCCTCTCTCTGACCCTCCCCGGTTCATGCTCTGTCTCTCTCTGTCTCAAAAATAAATAAACGTTAAAAAAAATTTTTTTTTTTTTTTAAATAAAAAAAAAAAAAAAAATGAGGGCGGCTCGGTCTACTGAGTGTCGGACTTTGGCTTAGGTCATGATCTCATGGCTGAGTTCGAGCCCCACATCAGGCTCACTGCTGTCAGTGCAGAGCCCACTTCAGATCCTCTGTCTCTGTCTTGCTCTGCCCTTCCCCCACTTGTGCTGTCTCTCAACAATAAATAAAACATTAAAAAAATTATTTAAAAAAAATTTTCTAATTGAGGCAAAGACACTGAAATCAATCCCAGATGCTTCAATAAAATATAGGATAGGTGATCAATGCCAGGAGAACAATTAGAAACAAAAAAGCCTTAGAAGTACAACAGGTAACCATCAGAGCTCTAATGTAGGCGGTCAGCATGTAACACCTCTATTTTATTTATTTTTTTTTTATTTATTTATTTTTTTTTAAATTTTTTTTAACGTTTATTTACTTTTGAGACAGAGAGAGACAGAGCATGAACGGGGGAGGGTCAGAGAGAGAGGGAGACACAGAATCCGAAGCAGGCTCCAGGCTCTGAGCCGTCAGCACAGAGCCCGACGCGGGGCTCGAACCCACAAACCGCGAGATCACGACCTGAGCCGAAGTCGGACGCTCCACCGACTGAGCCACCCAGGCGCCCCGTAACACCTATATTTTAATCAGTTTACTGTAAATTCCTAGAGTCTTTAGGTCTAGGGGGCTCTGTCAGTCAAGGTTCAGTCAGGAAAACAGAAAATTCACTAATTCCATCTACAGCTGATCTTGTTCGCTCTTCTATTCATCCATTCAGTTCAGTTTCACTTCATATAATATTAAATTTCATATAATAAATGAATTTCTGATTTCTAGAATTTTGGAATGGTTATTTTATATATCTTTCTCAACTCATTCCATTCTTATATTAACTTACCCTTTCATGTCTAAACACTTTTTTTCTCTGTCTACAATCTTTAGGTGCAAATCATCCTATTTTGTATAGTTGTTATCTCATGTGGTTTTCATGAATTAATCTTCAATAGGTACTGATCTCTGCAAACACTCACTGCACATGTCCTGGATTGTGAAAGCATCCATTCAGAATGTTTTTTTCTGACCTCCTTTGCTGCAGCTTAACGTGATCACCAATTTCATTATAATTTAACTTTTTTAGCCTGAAGTCACTGCACTCTACAGATAGTGTAAATTTTGATGCCTATTGTTAAGGCACTTACCTTTTTAAAAAAATGTTTTTAATCTTTTTTTTAATGTTTATTTTTGAGACAGAGAGAGACACAGCATGAGCAAGGAAGGGGCAGAGAGAGAGGGAGACACAGAATGTGAAGCAGGCTCCAGGCTCTGAGCTGTTAGCATAGAGCCTGACGCGGGGCTCGAACTCACGAACTGTGAGATCTTGACCTGAGCCAAAGTCGGACGCTTAACCAACTGAGCCACCCAGGCGCCCCAAAAGTTTTTTTTATTCTCCCCCAAAACCACTTTTTTATACTTCCTACAAGCATCTATTCATGGAATTTCCTTTTATTAAACCTAACAATCGGTGGATATCCTTTCGTGGTTTCATACTTGGCTGTGTATGTTGTTCTATGTTGTCTTTTCTTCAGGATGTATATGCATGCGATTGAAGCAGAAGTGGAAAAGCATGGAGTCCGTTAAAATCAACTCAGTCCACTACACTGAATAGAACTCTTAATGTACATGTTTGGGAGAAGGAAAATTCCTTTTAATTAATGATTTTTTAAAATTTTCTTGCACTATAGCCAAGAGTTGTTTTACATAGATATGTTAGAATTTGTTGAGGTTTTATCTGTGACCATGTCTAAGTTCAATTTTACAAAATTTTTCATCTGCACTTGAAAAGAATGTACATACTTCCTTTGAGCTCCCGAATTCAACTGATGAATCTTGTTACTTGTTTTGCCAAAATACTCAACTTCTGGAGCGCCTGGGTGGCTCAGTAGGTTGAACATCTGACTCTATGTATCAGCTTAGGTCTTGATCTAGTAGTCAAAAGATCATGCCCCACGTTGGGCTTTGCACTAACAACATGGAGCCTGCTTGGGATTCTTTCTCTCCCTCACTCCCTGCCCCTGCCCCACCCCCTCTCTCTCTCAAAATAAAAAAATGAACTTTTTTTAAAAAAATCAACTTTCAACTTTTGTTACAAAAACAATTTTCATACTAATTTATTGTTTGCTTGATTTACTGGTTTCCGAGGTATACTGAAATCTTACAATTTTTCTTATTTGTTAATTCTTAGTGAATTACTTCTATCCATAGAAATGTTTTTCTTTATTACATTTCATACTGTGCATCTTTTATTCTACTTTGATATTAATAGCATTACATTAATTTTCAGTTAGTACTGGCTAAATACAGACACATATATAAAACAATTCAAGGTCATTCTGTGTTAGTTATTTTCATTTTAAACAAAAATAAAAGGTGGATTAAACAATCTTTCTTAATAGATGAGTTTACTTGATTCATACTTAATGTAAAAGTAATACATTAAATGAAAATGAAAGCAACTACATTAAAATACTAGTTTGCACTTACCTGTAACAATTTAACATTTAATTACCATGTTTTTTCTCACTGCATTTTCTTTTTCCTGCCTTTTTATTAGAATGATCAAAATGTTTCTATTCTCTTGAACTGCCAATAAACGTTATACTGTACACATATTTTTCTCAACTCTAAGAAGGGCCTAGAAACAGTAACATCCCAGCAACAATGAGCACACCTACAACCCAGATCTTAATTTCTGTATATTACTCCTCAAAAATAGGAACCACGGCTTCCTGGACAAATGACTGATTTTAATTCAAGGCAAGAAAAACTACAAGATGAGCATGAATCATCTTGAAGTACATTAAACAATGGGAACACATCAAAAGGGTAGTGAGCAACTGGAGAGGGCTCCGATGAATCAAATCTGGAATAATTTGAGTGTAAAAAATTAATAATGATAGTTTTGGACTAAACTCCATAGGATAAATCAAATACCCATAAATCTATACTGACAGAAACAAAAATAAATAAAGGAAAGGGGTAGCTCTTCCTTATGTTCTAATTCCAATTAATAATTAATGGATACTAAAAATAGAGGGCAAAAGTATGATGACAAACAGGATATTTACACAGTTTCAAGGTATCTCCTCACAAAATACTTAATTTCAAAAGGAAAAATTGTAACTTTATAGTGCAGAAACCTGCAAACATCATCTTAATCAAGTGATCAGAGCTAATTTTACCATTAATGAGATACATTAACATCATATGAGTCATGAAAATCATAATGAAAAGAGCATATCACTTCTGTCATATTCTTGCCAAAAATGCACAACTGGAATTTAATCATAAAGAAACATCCAACAAACCTAAGCTGAAAGTCATTCTATAAAATAACTGGCCAATAACTCATCAACAGTGTTAAAATTAAGAAAGACAAAAACAAAACAAAACAACAACAACAAACACCCCAAAGGATTATCTCAGATTAAAAGAGACTAAGGAGGTATGATAACTAAATGCAACATATGATCCACGACTAGATACTGGTACAGGAAAAAATATATATACATATCAGCTTCTAGACACTTACACTTGTGGTCCATACACTTCTACCCTCCTTAATCCCCGCCCCCCCACCCCCCGCACTGACCACAAAAAAATTAAGAGTCCTCTTCTAAAGGAAATGAAATAAACAGTCCAAGATGAAATAACGTAACCAGAATCAATGTACCACATACAAGTGTAAAGCCTTTTTCATTTTGACATTTATAGTACTTAGTAATGTCTAGTAATATACACATATTTAGCATAAAAGTCAACATCAGTCAAAAATAAAAATCTCAAATAAAAAAAAAAAAACTAGCCAGTTAACAAGTCCTTCACTGGTGCAAAGAGATCCCTGTGAGTCAAAATGCATGCGCACACACGCACACACATACACACACACACACACACACATACACAGACCCTCAGGACACAGTGAAAAAGGATAACTTTAAAAAATGAAAGGTTAACTGTTTTAGCAAATATAGATATCCAAAATATTTCACCATATAAATAAGATACTGTAAAACAGAACAGAAAAAAGGGAGGACTCATATATTTCACACCTTTTATGCCCCACCTCATATCTCTTCAGCCCATTTTTCTCCTCCAGTTTTTGCTGTGGCAAGGAGCTTCTGCACAGTTGTAACCTAACAGCATAGATCTCTTAGCTTCTGCACTATGACTTCTTTGGCACCACTGCATACTGCTGAAGAACCTCGCCTAGCACTCACATGTATATAATTGCAGTATGTTCAGTAGGAGTGCTCGCCTATACTTCAGGTAGTCGGGTCCCGGCTGGATTAAGTCCCAATTGTTCACAGTGATGATCAGCTTGGTATTGTACTTTCCTCCTTTCTCTGGACTTTCCTGGTTTACCTTTACCTGTTCCCTACTCCTGTAACCCTTGGATTTCTCAAAATAAACTACTACATTCTGATCCTCATTTCAAGCTCTGTTTTCGAGGAGAACACAGACTGAGACAGTCTGTAACAGAACTGGAAATAAGAGCAGAGCCACAAAATAAGACTTGGGAATTGGACAATTAACTTGTAACTGGCAATAACAATCTCATTGCTGATGACATGAGCAATAACTATAACATGAGTGATAACTTCTAGAACTCAATGAAATCAACAACTTATGAATCACACAGGGGAGTAAAGAATTGGGAGATGGTAAAGTACTGATTTATGGACAGTATGGACACAATGGTAATTAAATAGTATATAGAGTGAAAATGGCTTTTGTTAACAGTTTTCTATGCCTTGTAAAAAAAATGACAGCGTCAGTTTAAATAAACATCAAATCAAAACATGCTGTCAAAGTCAGAAGTTCTCATTGGCAGTGTTTAGACTCTTTTCTTCTGAAGCAGCAGAAAAGCAGGTTTAGAATTGCAAAGGTAGCAGAGCTACAAAGGAGACTCAACTCACAACTTCAACAGCCCTCCTGCGCGAGAGTCAGGACCTAGACAGAAAAAGAATGAAACCCTGGGAGAGTTGGGGTGAGGGGAAAAAGCCTGAAAATCCTGAATCTCCCAGATTCTTCTGGGTTCTGTTTCTGGGGGTAGGTTGGTAGAGAAATTTCTATCAGAGGACACAGTAAGGTTTCCACTCACCTAAAGCTATGACTTGCTCATTTTGGACTCCTCGTATCAGTGGGACAATGGGCAAAGAAAATAGTTATTATTAGTGGGAACAACTAACTTTGACAATTACCCTGATTAGGATCACAGTTACATGGTAGGAAAAACAGATTTTTCCAAGACCCAGGAGATGTAGAGGAGTGCCTAAAATTCAGAGTGGTAGAAATCATTGCCTAATGATAACTCTTACGAGTTTACCTGCAGCAACCATGATCGAAGAATGCTAAGGTAACTTGGGGATGAAGGCTCATGTCATCCCATCAGACTAATAGCTCAGAACAGCCAAACTGCAGGCCCAGAGAGAAGGAAACAAGAAATTTGTAAAAGGGGAAGAGGATGATAGATACTTTATTATTCCTTCAGGGCCAGCTGCAGTAGCTAGGACCAAACCCTGTTCCCACTAATTCCCTTTGGTAAAGGGGAATGAACTTGACCACCATATTGAAAACACTGTAACTAACTGTACTCAATAGAGGGCACCAAGGGATATGCGCATTGCAAAATGTGGACTATAGTTATCACTCATTTTGCCCTACCTCACCTCTCCACTGCTTTCTACTCCCCAACCATCCTTCAGCCACTGCCATAGTCAAACCAGCTTCCTTAAAGAGATAACCAGACACTAGCCAGTGGTCCTGAACAATCTTGCTTTCTGCCCCAGAGTTTCTCTGATGTTACTGTGGGACGTCTATGAGCAGCTATGTTGACCACATGCATCCAAATACGGCAGAGAGTTACTGGCACCTTACACCAACCTTGACAAATGGGGGACAAGAGCCAATAATACATTCTCTCCTTCCTCTACTATTTTTTAGGTGGCCTAATTAATCTAAGAAGCATTCTACATACCACCTGAAATGGTCCCAGGAGGATAGAAACCAACTCTCCACAGTACTGACCAGGCTGGTAACATACCCTGGTACTGACTTTCCCTCCTTCCTTATGTCACTTTCCTTGTCCTACACTCCTATTTCATGGAATCAGTTCTAGAAACAAAACACTAACATGCAAGTCCTTTTCTTAACTGCAGCTTTCTGGGGTAACTAAGCTAAGAGACACATTCTTAGAAGAGAAAAAAACACAGTGGCTGAAATTGAAATAGGTGAAAACAAAAGGTATGTTGGAAATCTCTTAGAATATATAAACAAAAAACAAAGATGACAGCAAATGTGAAAAATGAGATAAAGTGAGTTATTAATAAAGTAGAGGTCCAACTAAGATCAAATGAAGAAAGAAAGAACTGAGAAAATAAAAAGCAGCAAATTATTAGCAAACCAACGCAATGAAGTTTTCCAGAACACAGACATGTATGTAATCTTCAAAACGAAACAGCCAATGGAGAGCCAAGCTGGATGCATAAAATATTCATTACTATGAAACTTTAAACGAGGATAAATGGAAGATCCTAAAAGATTTGAGAGGAGGAAAATTCTGATGACCAGCGAAGGAACAGGAATTGCACTGCCATCAGCATATCATCAGCAACAAGAAATGCAAGAGGACAACATAACAATGTCTTTATATTCCAGAAGGAAATGGATGTTTAATACAGCAGTTTACATCTCTCCAAATTAACTATCAAGTATTCAGAAAATAATACGATTTGAAATATTTTAGGAGTTACACTCATATCTTTCTGACGTCCGTCAGGATATACTAGGTTATGCTGCAATAATCACTCAAAACTCTTCCAGGCTTAAACCAATAAAGGTGTATTTCTCTCTCATGTTATATGTCCACTGCAGTTATATTGAGAGTTCTGTGTCAAATAACCCTCATTCTAGAAACCAGACTGACAGAACTGCCACTATCTGGAACACTTCTAGTGACTCTCAGACAGGAAAAGAGGCTTTTCACTGAATAGTTATACTTGAAAGCAAGTTAACTTTTAGGCAGCAGAACTATACAAACCTACAGTGTGCCTAGAAGTTGGGCGGTGCGTGCAGGGGAGAAAAATACATGCTATACAGCACTAATGACTATTATACTTTCTCAGGCAGTTATGTGAATTTACTTCAATAAAACAAAACTCTAAACCAAGGAACAAAAAAGAAACTGGAACCACCGAACGGTGGACTCACAGAGGAACTGCTGTGCCAAGTGTAGGCACCATCAAGTTGGAAAAGGATGACACATGGCTCGCAGAAGACTTAGTTAAAAATGAGTGAAAAAGACGACTGAGAAACTGGAAAAAAGTGAGGACATGATGAAGAAAATTATGGGGTGGGGGTACTGAGGAGGAGGAGGAAGAAAAGAGGTGAAGAAAGAGGAAAAAGGAAGAAGGGAGAAAGATGGGGGCAGGGAAAGAAAAGAAATCCAATTAAAATTTACCCTAGGAATGTTAACCATTCAGTAGCATGGGTGTCACAACATGGAACATGTAAAGAAGTAAACGGTATTATTTGGCTTTGGAGTAATAGTTGCAATATACAAAGCAAAGAAAACTGTATTTATTGACTGTTAAGAATCAAACTATAAAGACAGAAACTTTATGCTTACAAAGCAATACAAATGTCACTAACCTTGAAAATGTAAAAGCAGCAGCGTATTTTAGAGTAGTTAGGTAAAGGCAGGAGGTAAATGGAGGTAGAGAGGTAGGTGGATGGATAGAAGAACCAATGTCCTGATCTTAAAAATGAAGACACAAGTGACACTGTCTCTTAAAAAAACAAAACAAAACAAAACAAAACAAAACAAAACAAAACAGTGGTTGCAGTTTCTCAGTGGAGAAACTGAGACTAAAAAACTGGAAGGATTTGAAAGGAAGTAAAAAGTTTTACAAGGGTTAGGTAAATTTATTCAACACACATACATTATCTAAACTTTAGAAGTCTTTTTGTTTTTCTTTTTAAGTTTGTTTATTTTGAAAGAGTGCCCCAGTAAGCAAGCAAGGGAAGGGCAGAGAGAGCGAATCCCAAGCAGGCTCCGCACTGTCAGCGCATCCAGAGCTGGACTTAGGGCCTGAACCCATGAACCGAGAGGTCATGACTTGAGCTGAAACCAAGAGCCAGACATTTAACCGACTTAGCCACCCAGGCACCCCTAAACTTTATAAATCTTCAAATAGCTACATACCATTATCTAGAGATGTGATAACCATCAGTAAAAACCAAAACTGAAATGGTTAAATAAGGCAGATTGTCAGAAGATACTTCTTTTTCTTTTTTTTAATGTTTTTTTTATGTTTTTGAGAAAGAGAGACAGAGAGTGAGTGGGAGAGGGGCGAGGAGAGAAGGAGACACAAAATCCGAAGCAGGTTCCAGGCTCTGAGCTGTCAGCACAGAGCCCCATAAGGGGCTCAAACCCACGAACCATGAGAGATCATAACCTGAGCTGAAGTCAGGCTTAGCCAACTGAGCCACCCAGATGCCCCACTTCTTTTTCAATAAGCCCATATATACCATTTGATCTATCTAATCACAATTATAAATTCCCAGGATTTTGCTAAGTTGTGTTTATTTTTTTCCTTTCCGCAGTGAAATATTATCCTTGAAGTACTGGACAAGAATGTTTAGTTGTTAATCTGAACTATTCACTATGGTACTGGAAGTCCTAGCCAATAAGAAAATTATGTAAAAAAATAAAATTTGGAACACAGGAGGAGAATTTGTCATCATTTGTGAGCAATGTGGTATTGAAGAAAATCAAACACAACAAATAAAAAATTATCACAGATTATTTTAAATTCTCTAGGATAACCAAATATAAGATCAGTATTAAAAATCTAAATGTTGGGGCACCTGGGTGGCTCAGTTGGTTAAGCAGCTGACTTCGGCTCAGGTCATGATCTCACAGTCCGTAAGTTCAAGCCCCACGTCAGGCTCTGTGCTGACAGCTCAGAGCCTGGAGCCTGTTTCGGATTCTGTGTCTCCCTCTCTCTGACCCTCCCCTGTTCATGCTCTGTCTCTCCCTGTCTCAAAAATAAATAAAACGTTAAAAAAAAAAAAAAAAATTTTTTAAAAATCTAAATATTTCCTGAGAAAAAAAATCAATCATAAGGTATTGTAGAATTTGCCACAATAAACAGAAACACAAAATAAAGGATGATTTCTCAATGATAAATCATGTTGGAACAATTGTGCAGTGAGATCTCAATACCATATTCTCACAAAAACAAATTTCAAATTGAATATTACATCTTTAAATGCAAAAAACAAAAAAACCCAAAACTTTAAAATTTAAAAAAATGTAGGGGCGCCTGGGTGGCGCAGTCGGTTAAGCGTCTGACTTCAGCCAGGTCACGATCTCGCGGTCCGTGAGTTCGAGCCCCGCGTCAGGCTCTGGGCTGATGGCTCGGAGCCTGGAGCCTGTTTCCGATTCTGTGTCTCCCTCTCTCTCTGCCCCTCCCCCATTCATGCTCTGCCTCTCTCTGTCCCAAAAATAAATAAAAAAAAAAAATTAAAAAAAAAAAAAATTTAAAAAAATGTAAAAACTTGAGACGAAAGCAGTAGAAAATCAAGAACTCTAAACTACTTACATATTTAACTATATGGAAGATTTTAAACATTTATATGAAGGAAGATACCATAAACAAACAGAAAGCCTATCATTGGTAGAGAATACATACCACAAACCATTAATATTCATGTGTATTATTCATATGCATAAAGCATAATAAAAAAGTAAACTCATAAATATATGAGCAGAGACTGCAAAAAGACAATTGCCACAAAAAGAAATATAAATGGTTAAATGAATTATGAAAAGATGCTCAAACTTATAATTATAGAAATACAAATTAATACAAAAATGAAAATAGTGTTTTTCTCTTGCTAGAATGGCAGGAATTTAATGGCTCTATATTTTCCAGTACCGATAAGAAAATATAGTAAATGGGCAAGTCTCAGAGACTGTGTAAACTGTACAACTATTTGGAGAATGACTTGACAATACCTACGAAAATGTAAACTGACCAAATTGTATCATTCAGTATTTTATGAAAAATAGTATAAGTGTTAAAATATATTGGGGCGCCTGGGTGGCGCAGTCGGTTGAGCGTCCGACTTCAGCCAGGTCACGATCTCGCGGTCCGGGAGTTCGAGCCCCGCATCAGGCTCTGGGCCGATGGCTCGGAGCCTGGAGCCTGTTTCCGATTCTGTGTCTCCCTCTCTCTCTGCCCCTCCCCCGTTCATGCTCTGTCTCTCTCTGTCCCAAAAATAAATAAAAAAAAAACGTTGGAAAAAAAATAAAATATATGTGCAAGAATATCCATTACAGCACAGATGCAATAGCAACATTTAGAAGTTCTCTGCCCAAAGATAAGTAAATAAAGACGTTTTGGTTCATCTATACACTAGAAAATATGAAGCTACTAAAAAGAAAAAGGGATGGCTGGGTGGCTCAGTCAGTTGAGCGTCTGACTTTTGATTTCAGCTCGGTCATGATCCCAGGGTAGTAGGATCAAGTCCTGAGTCGGACTCCATGCTGAGCATGGCCCCTGCTTAGGATTCTGTCTCTCTCTTTTCCCCTCTCCCCCACTCGCTCCTCTCTCATTTTCTAAAATAAAATTAAAAAAAAAAAAAAATTTTTTTTTAAAGAAAAAAGGCAGTCAATATGCACTAACTCAGAAGTATGTTCATGATATACTGTTGAGTGCAAAGAAGCTATCTACAGAAGTATTTATTATTTTCTAACACAATAATCTTAAAACATAAGTATACAGATGATTACAGAAATATAGGGGAAAAAAAGCCTGGAATAATAAATAACAAACTGATAACACACCACCCATGGAAATGAGATTCGACTGGAAAGTGAGACTCCCATTTTATGTATTTTAATTTAGTATTTGTTCAAGGGGCATGCACTACTCTTATAATTTCAAGAGATAATTACAGTACTTTTTCTACAGTTATTGCTTTACATAAAAAAACCATTCCCAGCAAATAATTCCTGGCAATCTAGCTCTCACATAGCTTTTGAATACACTTTCAACTATAGTCCTCTCCCATGTTCCAACACTCCACCTTACATGTAGCATTTCTAAATCTCACCCATTTTCCCCAAACAATCCTGCTTCATCATCTGAATTTATACTCATATTCTTCTTGCTTATGTACTTTATCTCCATATAAGATTTAATCTCGGGGCGCCTGGGTGGCTGGCTCAGTCAGTTGAGTGTCCGACTTTGGCTCAGGTCATGATATCACCATTGGTAGGTTCGAGCCCCTGGTCGGACTCTGTGCTGACAGCCCAGAACCTGGAGGCTGCTTTGGATTCTGTGTCTCCCTCTCTCTCTGCTCCTCCCCGGCTCATTCTGTCTCTCTCTCTCAAAAATGAATAAACATTAAAAAAAAAATTAAAAAAAAAAAAGATTTAATCTCCTTGAGGGCAGAGATTGTCCTTTTCTCCCAAAGTGTCCCACTGAAAATGTTTAATATGTTGTTAAATTCAATTAATGTAAATTTACAGATATGCTATATTGAACATACTTTGAAAATCTGCACTAGTTCATATTTGTTCACCATTTTTTAAGGGAAGCTCTAAGAAAACTAGACAGAAGTGTTTTTATAGGAGATAGTTCAAGACAGTGATACAGAAAAGATCCTGAATTGGCCTCCTCCCACAGACAAACCAAGTCTACGGCTACATATGCAATGATTTCCTCCGAGAGAGACCTGAAAACTACCTGAGTAACTCCTTCACATTGGGCAGAAGAGAAAGAAGCAACATTAAGGCAGAGTGCAGACCCTAAGACCCAAGCTCGCCATAAGCCCCACCCCCAGTGCAGTGAACCACAACTGGGAGGGAATGCACAACCCTGAAGCTTCTTCCTGAGAAGCAAAGGGTTAGTCCCCCAAATTAGACACACCAACTTTTAAGACCCCCAAAACATATGCCTTGAAAGCTAATGGGACTCCCGTCCACAAGCCTCAAAGGACTGTAACGAACTAGAAACGGTTCTTAAAGGACTTATGTGCAGACTCACTCACCACAGGGCCTAGCGCAGAAACAGCCACAAAGCACAGAAGCAGCCATCTGAGAAAAGGTACCAGACCTTATGTGAAAGAGATTCATTTGCTGACCTTAAAAGCACTGGCCAGAAGGGCAGGGGCTTTTGGGGATCTCTCAGGGGATGGAGTCTGCTGGGATCCACTTTTGACATTTTCCTCCCTCTCTTCTTGTCATCTTCACACTCTCCCTCTACCACTCCCCAGAGTGCCAGTATCTCCCAGAGGGAAGTTTGTACATTCATCTGGTGCCCCGGTTTTTACATCTGTTTTCGCATCTGATTTTACAGCTGCAACTCAGGTGAAACCCCTGGCTCACTTGGCCCTGGGAGGCCTGTGGGGCTTGCATTCCTGGGTACCATGGGACTAAAATAACTGGGAAGGTGGTTGTTAGCAGATTCCAGTCCCCATAGTACTGCACAGATAGCAGACGGAAAGACATCTGTGGACTTTCCGAGAAAGAAGCCTATGTACATAGGAGCTTTGGCCTGAGGGCTAGGCTTCTGGTCTGGCACACTTCTAAAGGCCTATGGAGATGTTCTCAGGGAACTGTTAAAACTAATAAATTCAGTGAAAAGTATACAAAATCAATATAAAGAAATCTGTTGCATTTATATACACTAATAATGAACTACCAGAAAGAGAAATTAAGAAAACAATCGCATTTACAATGCATCAAACAGAATAAAATACCTAGCAATAAATTTAACCAAGGAAATGAAAGAGCAGTCTACTGAACACTATAGACACTGCTGAAAGAAACTGAAGATCCAAATAAATGGGAAAGATATTCTGTACTCACAGATGGGAACTGTTAAAATGTCCACACTACCCAAAGCAGTGCTTAGACTCAATGCAATTCTTACCAAAATTGCAATGACATTTATCACAGAAATAGAAAAATAATCATAAAATTTATATGGAAACACAAAAGACCCTGAACAGTCAGAGCAATCTTGAGAAACAAGAACAAACCTGGAGGCATCAACTCCCTGATTTCAAACTACATTACAAAGCTATAATAATTAAAATTGTAAGGTACTGGCATTAAAAAAAAACAAAAACAAAAAAAACACAGAATAATGGAACACAATCCAGAATTCAGAAATAAACCCATGCATATATGGTCAATTAATTTACAACAGAGAAGCCAAGAATACACAATGAGGAAAGAACAGTCTCTTCAATAAATGATGCTGGGGAAACTGGACAGCCACATATAAAAGAATGAAACTAAAATCACTATTTTACATAATACACAAGTTAAGTCAAAATGGATTAAAGACCTGAACTTAAGACCTGAAACGATAGAACTCCTAAAAGAAAACACAGGTGGCAAGCTCCTTGACATTGGTCTTGGTGATGATTTTTTGATAGGACTCTAAAAGGAAAGGCAACAAAAGCAAAAATAAACAAGTGGGACTATACCAAAGTAAAAAGCCTCTGCACAGAAAGGAAACCATCAACAAGATGCAAAGTCAACATACAGAATAGTAGAAAGTATCTCTACGTACAGCAAGTAGAAAGAAATCATGTATCTGATAAAGGGCTAATATCCAAATAAAGAATTCATACAGAGCTCCTGGATGGCCAGTTGGTTGAGGGTCTGACTCTTGACGTTGGCTCAGGTTATCATCTCAGTGTTCCGGGGTTGAGCCCTACATTGGGCGCCATGCTGAGCATGGAACCAGACCGCTTGGGATTCTCTCTCCCGCTGCCCCTCTCCCCTGATCACACTTTCTCTCTCCAAAAAACCAAACAAAACAACAACAACAAAAACAAACAATCTAATTTAAAAATGAGCAAAAGATCTGAACAGACATTTTCCCAAAAAAGGCATACAGGTAGGCAACAGGTACATGAAAAAGTACTAACATCACTAATGATCAGAACCACAAGATATTAGTCACGCCTGTTAGAATGACTATTATCAAAAAAGACAAGCAATAGTAAGTGTTGGTTAGGATATGGAGAAAAAAGAACCCTTGTGACTGTTGGTGGGAATGTAAATTGGTCATAGCCATTGCGGAAAACAGTGTAGAGGTTCCTCAAAAAATTATATAGCTACCATGTGACCTAGCAATTCCATTACTGGGTATCTATCCAAATAAAACGAAAATACCAGTTCAAAGATATATATATGCACCCCCATTTTCGCTGAAGCATTATTCACAATAGTCAAGATATGGAAACAACCCAAGTATCAATCAAAGATAAACAGATGAAGATATGATATACACACACAGAAAGGCCTACTACTCCGCCATAAAAGGAATATTTATCTTGTCATTTGCAACAACATGGAGAAACCTTGAATGTATTATGCTAAGTGAAACAAGTCTAACAGAAAAGGACAAATACTACAGGATTTCACTTATATGTGGAATCTAAAAAAACAATCAAACAAAACCTAGACTCACAGATGCAGGAAACAGATTGGTGGTTGCCAGAGGTGAAGGGGGTGAAGGTGGGAGATGACAGGGGTGAAGGCAATTAAGAAGTACAAAAAACAATGTCCAACTCTTGACTTCGGCTCAGGTCATGATCTCATGGTTCATGGGTTCAAGCCCTAAAACTGGCTCCTTGAGGAGCCGGCTTGAGATTTGGTGCAGAGCCTGCTTGACATTCTCTCTCTCTCCTCTCTCTGCCCCTCTCTCTCAAAATAAATAAAAATAAACTTAAAAACAAAAGAAGTACAAAGGTCCAGTTGTAAAAGTAGTCATGGAGATACAATGTATAGCATGGGGAATATAGTTACTAACAATGTATTAACTTTGTAAAGTGCCAGTGACTAGACTTTGGTGGTAACCATTTCGCAATACACACGAATGACAAATCACTATGTTGCATACTTGAAACTAATATATGTCAATTTACCTCAATAAATTTTTAAAAATAAGATTGTGGGCTACTGAGTTAAAACAATGAGGCTCAAAGCCTGACTTTATTGCATGCTGGCAATAAAGTCTGAGGCACCTACCAGAGATGATGTGAGAATTAAATGTGACATCATAAAAGCTCTCTTTTGCTTTTCCTCCTTTACCTTATTTTTTACTATGCAACTCCAATGTGCTCTGAGCACCTTTCTGCCCCCATCCACGCTTGGGTCTCATGAGTCCAGTCATAAAACCTATCCCTGTGTGATTTCTAAACGAGCAGAAATGTACTTTAACAAAATCTATTTGTCCCTATTAATCCTGCACCCTCACCCTCTACTTTATTCAGATGATCTCTTCCCAAATAGTTTTTGTTTCTGTAAGTCTCTGATCATGTTTAAAGGATCTTTAGGGGGAGCCTGGGTGGCTCAGTCGGTTGAGCATCCGACTTCGGCTCAGGTCATGATCTTGCGGTCCGCGAGTTCAAGCCCCGCATCAGTATCTGTGCTGACAGCTCAGAGCCTGGAGCTTGCTTCTGATTCTGTGTCTCCCTCTCTCTGCCCCTCCCCCGCTCACGCTCTGTCTCTGTCAAAAATAAACTTAAAAAATAAAAAATTAAAAAATAAAAAATAAAGGATCTTTAGGTCAAGGTCCAGTGGAAAAAAAAAATTTCCTCAAAGATTAAAGAAAGTTCTATTCTATGGGGGGCCTGGGTGGCACAGTCGGTAAACTGTCCGACTTCAGCTCAGGTCATGATCTCACGGTTCCTGAGTTCGACCTCCACATCAGGATCTCTGTCAACGCACAGCCTGCTTCAGATCTTCTGTCTTCCTCTCTCTCACTGCCCCCCTCCCGCTCGCACACACTCTCTCTCAAAAATAAACAAACATTAAAAAAAAAAAGTTCTATTCTATCATGCAAGATATTTCTGGCTTTGTCTTGTTTGTTGGATTTATCTTAAACCAGTTTCCTGAAGCTGACAAAATAGTTCTAACAACTTCAGGCTTGTCACATAATTTAGTCCCCTAAGGTGAAAAAGTATCTATTCTACTGTCTCTTTCCTAAGAGCAAGTAAATCTCTTTTCCAGAAATCCTCAGAAAAACTCTCACAGCATTCATCGGCATATGTATGGTAAACTGCTCAGTTCTAAACCAAGTCTTGGGAAAAAGGAATGCCATGCCCAGACTGATTTAGGAGTTCCTGTGGGAAAAAAACGAATACAAGGCAGAGCCAGTTATTTCTGAACCACATGGGGGGGGGGGGGGGGGATACTTCAGTGATAGTTCAAGAACTGTTAGGATAAATACAAGAACGGAGCCATACAGGAAACCAGTAACGTTCACCATAACCGTTATTTAAAATTTATTAATAAAAGGAGTCAGTGAATCTGTTCTCAAACTCTTCAAATGTGTGTCCTCATGGCAGTGGTAACAGACAGCTGCTATACTAAAGGTAATGTATGTTTCTAAAGATGTCTGCTTGCAAAGTATGAGAATAGCCCACTTTTGCATGAGGTTTTCTACACAGGACATGGGTGTGATTTTGAAATAAGATATGACAAAAATGGGATTTAATCATACCCAAAATCCCCCAAAGAAAGTCTGTATACAGTACATATTTTATATGCGTTTAAAGTTTGAAAACACAAAAATTAAAAAAAAAACACACATTAAGTACTGTGAGCTGAAAATTAATCCCAGTAACATTCTATCTCCACAGATCTCAGTTAAAAACTCTCTCAAGTTAAATAGACAAAAAATACTTCATCTAGAGAATGTTCCCATAAAAACCACTTAAGTCTTAATTTGTACCACGATTCTCATACACTTCTGAAATACCACCACAAATGAACTGGGAAGTAGGCATGTTTGCATTCTATAAGCCAGTTATGTGCCAAGTGATCCAATATTTCCAGCCAAAAACTAAGCTTACATTTCAAATCAGAGTCCCCTGGAAACTTTGAGAGGCTAACTGTAGCCTCCTGTGTTCTGGCCATATAATTTAAAAATAAAATTCCTTTCAGTGGCATCAGTGGAAGTCAAATCTAGAACAATAATTTACTGACCTGTTACACCCTGAGTACCGTTAGTAGGACTGAACAGTCTTTCAGATGCCACACAAGAGACAGAAAAAACTGAAAGGGAAACACAAAATGTAAGATTTAGGGTCACGGAAAGAGGCAAAACTATTAGATGACCTGTATTACTATAAATTAAATTCATAAGATTCCTATCCCCACTACAATGAACTTGAGGTCTGAAAGTTTGCCCCTCCCCTCAAAAAAATAAAATTTTGCCCCCATAGTGTCATATGTCTCATTTTTAATTTGTGTATCAAATTGCGTTAGGCATTTTCTATCCAAACCAAACAATTCTAAAATTCAGAACAAAATGACTTACGTGGCACCCTTACCTTGAGGTCGGGGAACTCTAGCAAAGTCAGTGAAATGCTGGCAACAATTCTCATTTCCTTCTTTGTATTCCATACATCCGACATCCCTTGGGATCATTTACAATAGTATGGCAAAGCAGAATCTATGTCCTTCAGAAGAGTGACCAATGCATTCTACAGCAGGAAAAGAGATATCCAGGAAAAGGAAGCTATGCCTATGACAAAATATTCTCAGTGAGTGAAAAGTGAAGACATTCAGATGTTAGTTCTGTATGAGATCACCCATTTTTATCAGATATGTTACTCTGTCCACCATTTGGAAGCCATCCTTCCTGACAGAATTCCTCTGGAGCTGACCATTATCATCTCCTGCCTCTTTTGCCTCCCACACTGGTTGGTCAAAGAACCCCACTTCCCTGGACACACATTAGGTCAGAGCTGGCTCCATGAAACTAGCATGGCTATTCAGAGTCCTTCTGAGGAAGTGCTATAGAAACATAGTGGAAAACTGGTCTCTCTCTTTCTGACATTGAGAAGTATATGGATAATGGAAGCCTGGAGATGGTGATGGACATTTATAGAACACTTAAGACTATGACTGGGGCACTTAGGTGGCTCAGTCAGTTAAGCACCCAACTCTTGATTTCTCTCAGGTCATGATCTCACAGTTCATGAATTCAAGCCGTGTCGGGCTCTGTGTCGGGCTCTGTGCTGACAGGGCAGAGCCTGCATAGGATTCTCTCTCTCCCTCTCTCTCTCTGCCCCTCCTCCACTTGTACTCTCTTCCAAAATAAACTAAAAAAACTTTTTAAAAAAAGACTATGACTAAGAATAAAGCATAGAGGGAAAGCCAAACCAAGAGAAGTGATACACCTGGATTCACACTCTTGAACTTTTGCTCTAGCCAATAAAATCCCAGACTGATTTTTAAACTTTGAATAACTGAAATTTCTTTTACTTGAACCTATATGTTACTGATTAGAGATTTTTAGAATTAACATCATAGAGTACACAGAAGAAACCATGCCTCTCCCAATAAGAAAAACGATCATGTCTTCAACTATTTACTATTATGACTCCTTTGCAGAGGGGAAAAATTATAAAGCAATCTTTCACACTATGTTCCTGTCAGTTTTTTCGTCCAAACAAAAATTAGAAGAGAAATCAATTCTTGTGAAGATTAAATGAGCTAACGCAAGTATACAGAATGCTTAATAATTAGTAAGAACTCAATAAATGTTAATTTTTTTAGAATAAATTAACTGGATAGCAAGCTTATAAAGCATAGGTTAACATCTAAGTGACTACACACTCCAGGAATAACTTCTCCTTAGTAAGAAAGCTTTAAGAAAATGTTTAATATCCTTAGGAGAACCTAGCACCCTGGTTTTAAACATGTATTAATTTATGTTCTCTTTCTTTCCAAAACAGATGAGGTGACTTCTTTGGAAAGATCAAATTAGATACAATATGGATGGACACTTGCTCCATCAACTGCTACCTTTGTACTCTTGGGCAAGTTTAATCTCTCTGGGCCTGTCTCCCCATCTATAAAAACAGTAAGTGAGATGTTACAGAAGGATGAAATGAGTAATGGAAGCACAAAGTGCCTTTTTATACTAAGCACTCGATGATTTACAATTTATTACTATTATTTCAGGAAAATGACTTTAGTATTACCTAATTTTGCATAACTGGTTATTTCTTAAAATAACATTTTTGGTGATTCCTCTAAATCTTAGAAATTTTCAGTTTAAAACTTGAAGAAAACCATTAGCTATTAACTTCTGTACCTTATTGATGAATACCAACAAATGTCAGTTATATTATCGACTGTTTTAAGTCCAATTAAAGGCAATGCTGCAACTAGAACCCAGGTTTCCTAACCTCCCCCCACCCCACCCCAGCTAAATGTTCTTTCTTCTCTACTACACTGCACATAATTAAAATAAATCCTTAGGCTTTATTTCTGAAACAGGTAAATAAAACTACTAATTATGAATGCATGGAAAAAACATTCTAAATGCCAGGCAGAACATAATACAGTGAACATAAAAGCAGTATCCTGGTAGCTTTAACATCTTTCAAGAGTGAAATTCCTGCATTCCCCTTTTTAGACCAATACAGATTACGTTTCTGTAAAACTGTGATCATGATTTGGTACACAGTGCAACAGTAAATGCAACACTATGTAAAAAAAGAAAAAAAAAGTGGCCAAATATTTAAATATCCCAATGCCTGAACATTCAACTTAATAAAAGTCAAAATTTCAAGTTAAACTCAAGAAGCTGAAATACAAAAAAGGCTTTTATACACTGTTTTGTGTGGCCCTCTGTTTTATATAGCTTGTTACCACTAGGAAGGATTGATGGTTAATTTTAAGTATGTAACTGTAAGAAGTTAAATTACAAAAGTGTATTTTAAAAGTCAAACAGAAAAACATCTGTAAAATAATTTATTCATCAAAGATGAAAACAGAAAAACCTGAAATAAGAAAACAATCCTACGACCAGACTAGATCCAAAAATGTTATCAGATGAATACTTAATCAAATACTAACTCAATCACATACCATCAGTTCTTATATTAGAAACAGAAGTAGGCTTTTAAGATTAATTGGCCCAGATCAATCATTTCTGCTAAAATATGCAAAAAATGGGAGGGTGGCAATCAGGGTTCTTATAGTACCCAAACATAAAGCATCATTTTATGTCCACTAATTCATAAGAACACAAACTGGCATCCAGACAAAAATGAAGTACAACAGGTAAGTGTCAATCTTTACCAATTTATTTTATACAAAACAGTAGCAATGTAGAATATGGAATATCTTCCGCTGCCACACACATAAGTTGTGAACATTCCAAGCCAATGTATACAGTTGGAGGGGAAGGCTAACGATAGCATCAACCATGCTACTGAACATAGGAATTTTTTTTATTTAAAAAGATTAAAAATTAGATAGCAATGTCTTCTTAATATTGCTCTCATCATTGAAGACCGAAGAAAAATAAAAAGTGACTTTTTAAGATTAAAAAAAGAGGGAAAGGGAGAAACAAAGAGGCTGCTACAACACTGCCATACTGTCAAACCATCATACTTCAATATTTGCATACTTGATAGCAGCATTATTTTTACTGAACCGTGTGCAACTACATTTAGAAACACATCAAAGCAAAATATCATGGCAGTCATCAATCAAGATCCAAAAGAAAACAAACAAAAAATAACTCTAGGATGAACACACTATAAGTAGATGAACATTTATGGAGAATGAATCAATATCTACATTCTTGGACTGTTCCATTCTGCTCCTTTAATAAAAGTGTCAACTCAAATTGTCAACTGTGCATTTTTGGAGGATTTGAGTTTTTCCAGTTCGTATTATACTGCATGCTTGGAACATAAAGGGATATAATAAACCCTTCTACACAATGAACTTTAAGTAGACCGCTGAAAATAAATTTACTACTTGTAAACACACACAAAAAAAAAAAAAAAAAAAAAAAAAAAAAAATACAAGATTTTCTTTATCTTTAAACAATCAGTGCTTCCAAAAGCGCATTATCTTCTATATCGACCTCTCTCCCCTCGGTCTCTGTCCCGGTCACACAATCGCTCTCTTTCTCTCTCTCTATCACGTCCTCTATCTCGTTCTCTGTCTCTTCTGTTATCTCTAGGGCGGTCTCGCTCCCGCTCCCGATCTCTTTCACGGGGTCTACTTCTCCGACCACTGACAACAGCTTGTGTGCGACGAAGGAAATCATCCACTCTCATGTCATAATCATGCTAGAAAATAAGAAATGGATTAGGTATGTCAAAAATCAAATGGAACTTATGAGTCCCCATACTGTAATTACTGTATAGTATGGAGAAACAATCTACAGAAATGTACTAATGCATTAATTCACAGAATGTAATTTTGACACTGCTTAGAAAAAGATTGTGACACCTAACTAGTCACCCACAACAGTTGATTATTCAAACCTCGTTGCAACAACTCACTTCAGGAAGTTTCTTATACAACTCTAATGACTTTTCTAGCCAATTCTTTTTACTAAGATTTAAGCCAAAATAATCACCTAGTGATGACGATCAACTATCATGGATGCAAGCTGATGCCAACTATGCTAAATATCATCCATGTTTTTCTCCAACAGGTGAACCCTACTTTTTTTCCTCCTTTGACTCTACAACCTGAACCAAGTCTGCCCTCTTAAGGTAAAACTAGGAGTTGTTACATTCCAGATTTTCTTTCAAACTAAACCATTGTTAATGACAAGCAAGTTTCGAAATTTGATAGACTTTTAAGAAAAGAGGGACATCTGTGTGGCTCAGTTGGCTAAGCATCCGACTCCTGATTTCAGCTCAGGTCATGATCTCACTGTTGTGGGATCGAGTCCCACATCGGGCTCCATGCTGGGTATGGAGTCCTCTGCCCCTCCCCAGCTCGCTCTCTCTCAAAAAATACAAAAAAAATTTTATTTAAAAAAATTAGAATTTTAAGAAAATATGTACTTTAGTAAGATTGTGAGGTCTACTCCACATAGATCTAAATATACATGAAAGGCTGGGGAGAACAAGAGAGGGTAAGATGAGCAACTGTCTAAGTGAGGTGCAAGGTGTCATTGTGACTACTTCTAAGCTTAATCCCTGCTCTAGCTTTCTACTCTTAGTTCTCAACTCACCTTTCCTTACTGAACTTGGTCTTTTTCCAAAAGTCAGCTTAAATATTCAGATTATTAATTGTGTTCAAAAACACAATTCCACCCTCACATACCTTGAATACATTAATATTATACTAACATAAAATATATACACTAACCAAAAAATTACATACAGATGCTTAAAACTTAAAAGGACAATAATACCTTTTAGTAAAAGAATCTTAGAAAGAACTCCTAGTTTGAAAATTATGTAATCATTTATAAAAAGTACCACAACCCATCTAGCCAACTAAGTTTTCATCATACATAAGCCGTACATTTCTTCCTGTATGACTGAAAAAAAAAAAACTATTAACATCTATTAGTCAGTTAGGATTCTCAGATTGTTTCACTGAATATTAAAGATCCTAATAGGATTTGATTTTGAAAAGTTACTGTCTTTATGAGAATAAGAAAATAAATAACAGACAAAAAGTTATCTCAAAAACGGGCTAGGCCACTACTGCTCTGACTGGCCCTCTCAAATATGCATGCTCTTCATCTAAGTGGGAAGATAATGTTTATTTGGCTCAGCCAAAAGACTCATCACCTCAAATTGGTTGGGGGGGGGGGGGGGGGGGCGCGACAGAGGGTTGAAGAAGGTGTCCAAACTGTACATCCTACTTTAACAACCTAACTACGTAAGACTACCAAACTTATATACAAAGGAATTATGCTAACAAGCGCCAGGAGACAATTTCAGTTTAAAAGATGAAAGTATTATTAGGGAAAGGGAAAAAATAAAAAAGGAATATCAACCATTTAATAAACAAACTCAACCCAACTAGTATAATGGAAAAAAAACACCCATAAATCTCAAACTAGAGACTGTCTTTCATTCACTCTGTTTTGAAGAGATCAAAAAATGCTTTTCATATCAACCATATCAAATTATTAGAACCAGTAATTACTAAAGGAAAATTATCCATCTGCCTTTCTTAACATCTGTTTATTTGTTAACATTCTCTTAAGAGTCAGATAGAGGAGGTGAATTGACAAAATTTGTCACAGAAACAAGTAACTAAATAAGACCAGAGACGATTGGTTAACTAACTTAATACATACCATCCAATCTATGAAAATTGAGTCAGAATATACAGAAAGCTTAAAAATACCTATTTACAATAAAAATTACACAATTATTTATAACTGAAGACCCCAGTACAGAAAGAAAATCTAATTCACCATATCCCTAGGACAGTATTACCTAAGAGTTATATGTAGAAGTTGCCTCCACTTGAGCAGTTTGTTTGATCGGTGAAAGAAATAAGTCTATTTAAATAATCCAAAGGAATTAGCCATTCTTAATAAAAACAAGTTGTGAATTACTCCAAAACAGTATGGAGTAAGAATATCCCCACATTTAAATTATCTACAGAATTCAAGGTAGTTCCTTCACACTTTTGCCTTCTTGTGCACTTACTACTCGTTTATCTCTGTATCTTGCTTCATGTGGTACTGGGTGATGTCCTGAGTAAGGGGGATGAGCTTGAGGAGGTGGAGCATGGTGCTGATAGTAAGGATGGTGTGGAGGTTGTTCCATTCCAGGATAAGGAGCCTAAGAAAAGAAACCACTTCCATAAGCATCTACCAAATATCCGTGTAAATAAACCATTTTTAGAATTCCACTATCCGAACAAATAATTTAATAATCTGTCCTACCCATTTACTTCCACAGAATTAGGGTTTGTCAGAATACTCTCTTGTTGTGCTTGTTGGAAATATGTGCATAACAAACTAATTACACATCCTTGAAGATTTAACACGTTTGGGGCTCCTGGATGGCTCAGTCGGTTAATCATCTGACTCTTCATTTCCACTCAGGTCATGATCTCCCGGTTCGTGAGTGCAAGCCCTGCCTCAGGGTTCCATGCTCACAGTGTGGAGCCTGCTTGGGATTCTCTCTCCCCCTCCCCTGCTGGTGCACACACCATGCACCCACCGTGCACTCTTCTCCCCCTCTCTCTCTCAAAATAAATACACCAACTTAAAAAAACAAGATTTAATATGTTTACACTTTCATGTCGTGTCATTTAAATACTAACAGAACACAGTAAACCCTTAATCAGTGCTTACAATGAGCCAGGCACTGTCCTAAGCACTGAGGGAGGCACCAACAACTGGTTAAGTAACTTAAGATCACACTGCTAGTAAAAAGGTGGAGCTGGACACCATAATCAGGCATCCTGGATCTAAAATCAATCATCTTAATCTTAACATCTACCCTAAAAAAAAACAAAAACAAAAAATCTCCAGAACCTAAGGAACTTTTAAATGCCATTATAAAATGTGTAAGAGCAAATCAAAGGTTACTTTCCTAGTTAGTGCCAAGATAGTATTTTGACATTTAAAAATTTTCACAGAATCTAAGGAAAGCAATCTTATTAATCCATCTATCTTGTACACAGTACCTTAAGTGAAACAAGTCAGATGAAGAGGCCACATTACAGGCAGCATTAAAAAAAAAAAAAGATAAGAACTATTTAAACTTCTAAGTTTTTTATTTCTTGGGAATTAATTCTTCAGCTATCCTCAATACCTTAAAAGATACTCTTAAGAATATTCAGCTTTCTTACAGGAAAAAAAATTTAATAGTTATGAACAGCATTTAATTAACCTTATTTTATAGAAAAAAAATTAATGAGTGTTGGGATCAAGCACTTTACTAAACTTCACATGTATTTTATAAATTATTTTGACAATCCCATAGAGTAAACACTGGTATTCATTAAATTTCAAGCCACAAAAGGACAGGCACAATGTCGATTTCATTCACCAACCAAGCCTAAAGCAGAGTGCCTTGCACAGAATGAGTACATTAATTTGATGAGCCAAAGAATGGACACATACCCTCTGAGTTTTACCGATAAAACTAAGAAAGAAACCTATTATGAAATTTGCCTAAGATCACAGAGTTGAGAAGGGAAGGTATCTGAACCCAGGCAGTTTGCAGTACTAGCTACTACAAAAATAAACTATAACACTTACTAATTAATTAATCTTGTACTATTAACACAAATCAAATTATTCACTAGTTTTTAGTTGTAAAAATAGATTCCAACAATTTATTTAATGGATAACTGTAACAGTCATCTTCCAAATAAGCATTCAAAATATATGAAACTGCAAATGAAGTGAAATAATTTGCAAAAAAAAAAATACAAACCATTCCTTGCCAAGGTGGTGGTGGTCCCATGTTATGAAATTCCCTCACATAATCATTGTAGGACTAAAATGAAAAATAACAATGTCAATAATAATAAAAATCAAACCCAGAACTATCAAATAAATCAGATCCTGGTTTTATGAACATTAAATGTATAAAATGAAATGCTTACCCCATTTAAAAACACATCTCGGCGAACTCCTGAAAATCGTCTGTTGGGAATAAGATTTGTGAAACTAAATTCAGGTAATTCATAAACTAGTTCTAAGAATGTAATTTGAAACTAAGCAAGAGTGAACCCAACTTACCTGTCTACTTCCTGGTATCGTGGATCCTTTAAATACCCTGTTCAAACATCAAGCATTTTAGTAAATCAAATTTATATTTTTTATTATGGCATTATAATTAAACCTTCCTTACCACTCATTTCAATTCTTTCCAAGAAATATAGTGATGCTATTAAGTGATGCTATTATTGTATTATTCCATTTTCAGATTTTCTTCTTAGATTACATGATAATCTAGAAAGTAACTAATAACTTACTGATACCACAGAATTATAAACTGCTAGAGAGGTTTTCATATGAATCTTCTAAATCCATACCCCAATTCTCGCTAGATAGAAAATTTCTTCATTCTGCTCCATAAGAAAAGTAAGGGCAGAGGAATTATCTTGAGGACACTGTAATAGGACTTCCTTAAAAACAAACGTTTACTTTCCACCTTAGGTATTCACAAGCTCTGCTAAGTCAACCACAGACAGTTTTTAAAAATGCAAACTTAAGGGGGAGAAAAACAAGTCCCAAAAATGAAGATGTATACATTTTAAGTGAAAGAACCATGACAAAAAAAGAAATATTCTTTCTCCCCATCTTAAAAGATGGAAGGACTCAGCAAATTGAGTGCTCATGTTTCTGAGGAAAAACTAATTTCACTCTCAGGAATATCCATTTTGGAGAAGAATAAGGTTTATCAAGCCAAAAAATGCTGTAATGTTCACTAATACCAACTTCCAAATTGCCTAATTTTTATAAGTGTATTATAAGCACCGTCTCTTAAACTCTGCCTTTTTAAATTTTGATAAGACTAGCTGAAAGCTGCTTTCTAGATTATAAACCAAATATTTCTCATTCCTCTCTAAAAACATGTGAAAGATTTTTTAAAAAAAAAAAAACACAGCATAACTTCAGTTTCCAAATAAAGCTATATACCACATGAAATACTAAGTATCATAGAAAATGAAAAACATAATAAAGTGTAAGATGGCTGCTTTCCCTAATCATCTTTAATCTTAAAACACATGTGCAGTTTCCATTTGTGAAATAATTGTAAATTAGCAACATCAGGTAATTAACAGATGATGATGAGTCACACTAAAATAGATAACCTTCACGAAGTAGAATTTAAGTGACAACTATTGATAATTTCCTATGATTTAAGCAGTCATGTCCTAAAGTTTTCTCACTTTTAGAACTACAAGATTACAATAAATGTCTTTGTGTCGTTGTTGTTGTTTTTGTTGTTGTTTCATAATTTTAAGTCAAATATCTGCAGGATTATAAAATATTAACCTGGTCTCTGGTGAAACTCAGGGGCATAGTCAATCCTTGGTTTCTTTCTGCTGTTATGAATATCATAATCTTCTGGTCGACGCCTACACAAATTAGACACATTAGAAATTAAACCAAAAACTGCTGGGAGAACAAACAGCAATGCAAGAGTTTCTGACAGAAATAAGTACAAAGAATAGCCCATTATTTCCTTTAAAATAACATCCTAATTTCTGGTGAGCAAATCTTAAAATTTCTAAATTTTAATTCCTCTAATTACTATATAAATCAATCCTTGAATGTATTGCTGGAAGTAGATATGCTCTATAATCTCATGCTATCATGAAAAACTTGGAAAGAGCAGTCTGCTCAAAATATGTAAATCACATTTTAGTATTCTAAACAGAAGTAAATGAGCTGCTCTCAAACTAACGTAAACATCCAGTTTAACAAAACACTTTCCCAAATAAAGTCTCCATTCACGTGAAAAAACAAAGAAAAAAAAAAAAACTATCACCATTACACAATAGGTAACTCTAAAATCTATATATTCAAACTTATTAATACCATCTTAGAAAAAGTCTACACAGAATTAATTATTTCTTGCTTTTGCTTTGCACAAAATTATGCTTTTCACATGATCATACAGAAAATTTGATACTTATTCCAAGTGACTTTACAGGAAAGTTTTGATAATCTTAATACTTGGAAAAACTAATTTTCTATAATTAATAACATTTAAAAACTAAGGGAATTTTTCCCAGAGACAATGTCTTAAAATAAAACTGGAAAGTAATGGAGCAATTTAACAGAGTTCATAAAACGAGTTCAAAGTATATATTCTTTAGAAAGTGAAATTTTACTGTCTGCAGAGGGCTGCTCTTTATGGTCTCCCATAAATCTCAATGGCTAATGTAATACATCATTAAGTACACTTCACTTTATTTAGCATTTAATAAAGAGCTACACAAAATAAAAACAAGAATTCCAAGTTTTTTTGGCAATAAATGTATCTTTTTACCCTTACTTTCAAATTAAAAGTCTATATAATAACCTAGCATCACTAGTTTTCCAGCTGTTTGAGTTATCAACTGCTTTCATTAACTTTTCCAAGACAAGTTCACTCAAACTGCAAAGTGCAATTACCCCAAGCCCCCGCCCTCCCCAACAAAATAAAAACAGTTGCATCTACAATAAATAAGACTAAGAAAATTAAAAGCTGGTTTAAAAAATAAACATACCGCTTTCCTGTAGTTTGGGGAGTGCATTTACGACCGGTATAAAACATGATAGAAACAGTTCATATAGTAGTCCAACTACTGACTTTAAGCTGTAAGCCATACATATATGGAGGCCCTGGCAGGCTTGAGAGAAGGTGTAGTGGTGTAATAAGTATAGTTTGCAGTCCATTGCAAAACTGAGGTAAAAACTTCACTTGTATATATTGTATTGCACTGGAAACCTCTTAGCTTAAACTTCAAAAGACATCTTGGTGTTCAGTCCTTTAAGGCCAAAAGTAAGGGGGCTCTGCCAGGTGTCCTCCTACCTACTTGACAGTGTCCTTTTTAAGCTCAAAGAAATGGGGACTCTTGTTGGATTATCTGTACCTACCACAGGATGTTTCCACCAAAAGGAAACTTAACCAAAGGTTTCATCCCATCAACCATACATCCAACAGTCTTTAGCAGAATATTTTAGATTTAGCTGTATGCAAATCTACACAGGGGAAGGTGTTGGGTGGAAGGGCTTAAATCAGTCCTTTGCAAAGACTTCTCCAATTCTGTAACAAGTTAAACCCCCTTTTCCTGGAAAATGCTGCTTAGTTCATAAAGTAGTGATCAATAACCATGACGATCCTCTAAAAAACATTTTAAGTCCACAGGTACTGCCAGCATCTGGAAAAGTTGTAAATAGACACAGCAACAGCCCTTCTTTTCGGTTTGTTGCCGGGTCTCCCAGGGCCACTTGATCCCCTTTGGAAAGAACCTATTGTTTTCAGAAGCTCAGCAAGATGTGTGAATTCACTGGGTACATGTTAGAGAATATTTGGCAATGGGGTTAACACATCACGGTGATAAAATTTGAAACAGTCCCAATAATGCTCCTCTTGAATATCAAAATAACTTAAAATATTTTATCCTCTAAATGAGGCGTCATCTTCTGAAAAAACATTAGTGATCCTTTATAAAAGTCCCATATCTGATAAGGCTTATCCAGAGACACACCTGAAAGAAAAGGCTTTTTACAAAATATTAACAATTTTTGCAAATAAAGACTTCCTTCTCTCTTCCTCCTTTCTAGCCTGTTCTGAGCAACAAAGGCCTACCTCATTGCAATTGCATACATTGTATTATCAGAAACTATCTAATTTAAACTGGTTATCACTCTTTAGCAAATAATTTTTTTCTGCATAAGGAAAGATCCCCATTTTCCTCTTGAAAAATGACTGAGACCAAGGTGACCATGTGAAATCCTCAATGAAGCCACAAACTAGTCCATGCAGCTTGATTTGAGGATTTTCTCTTTCTTCTTTACCGCAGGACAAACTTTTGACGAATCACATTCCTCCATCATGTTATTCTGATACATGTGCCTATTATCAGTCCAAAGAACGTTTCTAACCTTCCCACATCCCGGACTGGTTCTCGACGGGATGGACGTCCTCTTGATCGGGGCTGAGAATGCATTCTTCTCTTGTGACGCATTTTATGAATGACCTGATACAAGTCAATACTTTCATCGGGGGGAAATAGAAGACAAAGCTGGGTTCCACATTCAAGTTCAATTTCCTAGAACAGGAAAGTAGTAATTTACAAGACGAAAACAGGAGAAATTGTCAACAGACTTGTTGTATTTTCCTGAAGTACAAGAACAAAAACAGACTGACTTGAAGACTTCCTTCTTAAAGCTGATGATCATACAGGATTCCAATAAACTTCCTTGAAAGGTTTTAAAAAACCTTTCAAAAGTGTTTCATGTATTTATATATGGGTAAAAACTAAAAGTTATATAATCTGCAAAGTTAAATACACAAATGCAATTGCTTAAAACTCTATGACAATCATCCTCTGCAAACAAAGGAATGTTTCTTTGTGCAAAATACAAAAACATCAAGACAAAGTTCTCTACCTTAACTCAGCGGAGGAAAAACATTGTTAGTGTGTGCCAAAATACATTACAAAACTACATTACAAAAAATACATTACAAAAACTACAAAGGGAGACTAATGTATGGCTTTTTAAAATGAAGATTTATTTTCAACCACCAGCAATTTCATTTATGAGTAATGAAAGCACACCGCTTCTGGTTCAAAGTTACATGTAGAAGATTCGGGTTTAAATCACTACACTTATAATTTCATTTGCAGACTTGAAAACCTGGGTACATATACTTTTCATATAGCTTCCTTCTAATTAGAAAACTTCAGCAAAGATGTTAAATGGCATTTCTAAAATTATACAAAGTGCAGTAAATAACATAATGAAAAACAATTTAAAATCAGGACCAGAATTTCTCATCAAAAACTTTTCTTTCAACTGTATTAAGTACCATATAAAGCTACCTATCTTTCAACATTTATGGAGGTCTTACTAATTGGTCAAAACCACAGTGACTGTGAATTCCAAATAAGAATATTTTCCCTTAATCTTTCACACGAATTCTTTCAAAAATGGCTTAAAAATGTCCTTCAATAAAATTCTCTAAAAGGAATGATTAAATGTATGTGTTTTAAATAATCAAGTAAGACAACAAACCTGTCCATCACGTCCAATCTTTACTGGCTTATGTTCATTCCAAGGATTGGTGAGATGAGCTGACTTAGTGAAGGGTAATTCACGCCTAAATACAAAGTAATACCAGTTATATTCTTTTGCAGAATCCTTTAGGGACCTTATATTACTTCAGCAGTTAATCCTGATTTAAACGTGACTATAATTTAAAGAATTACTTAGGCTAGAAGCATTCATTCCCCAGAGAGGGAGCACCTTTAAGAGAAGGGTTCTTTCCACATTCTCCAGTGTTCTCAAAAATAAGCTAAATAATACAGTGTGTAAGAACATGAGCTTGGAAACCAAGACAGTTTGGGTTTAAACCCCAGCGCGTGCTGGCTCGCTCTCACGCGCTCTCTCTCTCCCTCCTCTGAGCCTGCGCTGAATTCTTCAGCTTATAAACAATGGTATCACCACCTACACTTTATACCTGTTTTTAATAGTGTGCAAATGGAACGACATATAACATGTTTAGTTAGCTCGTTTCTGTGTAAACAAACCGCATTTTTTATTAACTAATCAACAAAGAGCTGAACCTTCTTAACACCAAATGAAAGTAAGTGTTCCCTATGCTTCGTTCAGAACTGCTCTCCCAGATTCCAATGTCCTCTCCTTTTCAGGAAGACAATATTTCCCTATCACCCATGGAATGACTCTTGACAATACAAATGTTTATACGTACAAATTCATATGTCTGCACATATGAATTATGCCCTCCACTTAGGTGCAGTACTTATATAACTTAAAGAAACTCAGGCTCTAAACTCTGAGCCACAGGGCAAAATGGTCTCACCAACTTAAAAGAGACAGCCTGTATTTTTATATTCTTTATCAACCTAGCATAATGCTAAATGCAATCATTCTTATTAATTATCAAGGAATAATCAAGTTAACAGCACTTAATAAGGCTTTATCTATGTGTGTGCAGAGTAATGCCAAATTAAATAAATGCGTTAAAGAATTATTTATTGTATCTACAATACACATGAAACTGCTCAGCCCAAAGACATACAAAGATGAGTAAGATAAAGAACTGCTTGCATTCGTAAATTTCTTCCACAGCTATCAAAGAAGGATAAACAAGCACATAAAAGTTTTGCTGGTCACATCTATTTTGGAGAGAAAGAAAATAATCAAAAAATGCTTCCTGGAAGAAGTAGCATTTGGAATATGCCTGAAAGAAAAGTGACCCAGGAAAAGCCAAATGTAAAGAGCTAAGGAAGGGTTACGTTTGAAGCAATGAGAGAGCTTGAGCAAAGGTATAATGGAGAAGAAAAAACACAAACAACCTGGTCTAGTGGATAAGCTATATAGTCATTTGTTCTACTCTTACACCAATTTTCTTAAAGATGAATATAGAATGCTGAAATTTTATAACTTCTTTAAACTTTGGGGAAGAGTAAAGTGCATCTAAAGTTAACACAGTGGCATGCTCTGTGGTGGTGATCATGTGAATATATGGGGGAAGTGGGCTATGAATTATGGAAATACCCACTAGGTATTACTAAAAAGTTTGAATTCTTAGTGTAATAATATACATCTTACTTCACACCAAAAGTGGCTCAAGAACGTATACCTATATGTATACAAAATATATACACACACTTTTTTTTTTTTTTTTAACTTTTCAGCTCTCAGAAGTTAAAAGAAACAAGTCTATACCAAAGCCTAAGGTATCCAGAGGGAAATCTCTAGTAACAACTCTTTGTACTTTAATACTTTCTTAGATTTTCCCTCTAAATTGCCAGTTAAAAAACAGTTACAGGAGAGGAATAAATAACCTACAAGCCACCAAAATATAGGAAGTTACAAATTGTTCCTGCAGAAAGTTATCACTGTTATTTAAATATTAGCAATGAAATACTGAAGGACCAACATAAAACCACACATTGAGTTGGGTTGAGTCACTTGGGGTTAAGCTTCTCGATGGCATTGGTTCTAACTAGATTCTACAGATATTTTTTGTGTGTGTTGACAAATTAATACCTACCAGAGTATCACCAAGAACTGTAAGGCCCTAAGCAAAATAGGACTCAGAATGTATTTAGAGAAACTACAGGACCAAAGTCATCGTAGTTATAGAATAAACATCCTAAAGTTACCTTTTAAACTGACATGTGTAATGAAGACAACTACAGATGACCAGCTTTATTGTGAGTAATCCAATGAACATGGAAGTAACTCGCTGATTTAAGGGGTTTGGTTAAGTGGGACAAATTTAACAAAAGAACATACAACTGTACAAAGGCTCTTATGTACTATATAGAGGTTTGGCTACTAAAGTTAAAAGAAATAATGGAGAAATTCTAAAAGAAAAGAGAAAATGGGCTAATTGGAATGAACATGGAAGGGGTGAGTATAAAATAGCATCAGTAGATGCTAATTTAATTCTGGACAAATGACATTTTATAGAGTATAGCCTTATTTAGAGCTAATTCCCAGTGATAACTTAAGTCACTTTTTATGGCTCCTCTCCTATCTGCTAACACGCACCATGTGATCTTAAACTTCAGTGTGCCTACAAAATACATGAGCCATCAGAAATTCAAGAGGTTTGAGGTGTGTCTTAAGATTCTGCATTTTAACGATCAGATACTACTGACACAAGTGGTCGAGAGACCACACTTAAATAAACTTAAGTCTAGTTATTATTAAATCCAAAGGGTGCTTAAATAAGTCTATCAAAACTATCATAAAAAGAAAAAATATCGGTAACAATTACTATTACTGATAGAAAGCCTTCAGCATTTATATTTAAAGTTTGATCCTCTTAACTGAACCAAATGCAATTCTCATTTTATACACAAAACTTAAGAATACAATAGACTTACCCAAGGAAATACCAATGTAATATTACATGCCCCTCAGAATTCTTCATTATAAAACTACTCTTGAACTAAGTGATGAGTATTGTAAAAATTAAAGTTGTAGTTTTTCTTTAAGAATATTCTTGAGGATACAGGAGTACTGATGCATAGGGGCACTTGTACCCCAATGTTTATAGCAGCACTCTCAACAATAGCCAAATTATGGAAAGAGCCTAAATGTCCATCAACTGATGAATGGATAAAGAAATTGTGGTTTATATACACAATGGATTACTATGTGGCAATGAGAAAGAATGAAATATGGCCCTTTGTAGCAACGTGGACGGAACTGGAGAAGGTTATGCTAAGTAAAATAAGCCATACAGAGAAAGACAGATACCATATGTTTTCACTCTTATGTGGATCCTGAGAAACTTAACAGGAACCCATGGGGGAGGGGAAGGGGGGAAAAAAAAAAGAGAGGTTAGAGTGGGAGAGAGCCAAAGCATAAGAGACTCTTAAAAAATGAGAACAAACTGAGGGCTGATGGGCTGGGGGGGGCAGTGAATGATGGGTATTGAAGAGGGCATCTTTTGGGATGAGCACTGGGTGTTGTATGGAAACCAATTTGACAATAAATTTCATATATTTAAATAAATAGAAAAATAAATAAATAAATAAATAAAACCTCAATAAAGAGAAAAAAACAAAGAATATTCTTGAGGTATGTGGGTGGCTTAGTCAGTTAATTGTCTGACTCTTGAATCCAGCTCAGGTCATGCATGATCTCATGGTTTGTGGGAACAAGCCCTGCCATCAGCATCTGCGTTGGCCTGGAGCCTGCTTAAGAGTCTCTCTCTCCCTTTCCCTTTGCCCCTCCCCCCGCTGGTGCACACTCGCTTACTTTCTCCCTCTCTCTCAATAAATAAACATAAAAAAAAAAAAAATTCTTGGGGCGCCTGGGTGGCTCAGGCGGTTAAGTATGCAACTCTTGATTTTGGCTCAGGTCATAATCTCACTGTCATGAGATCAAGCCCCACATGGGACTGTGTGCTGGGCATGGTGTCTGCTTAAGATTCTCTCTCTCACTCTCCCTCTGCCCCTCCTGCACACATGCTCTCAAAAAGAAAAAGAGAAAGAAAGAGAAAAAGAGAAAAGGAAAAAGAAAAAAGAAAAAGAAAAAAACAAAAGAAAAAAAATTCTTTCCAGGTCAACATAAAACTTAAGTACAATAAAGAACCTTTACTACCCAAAGTTCTGTACAAAACATTAGTATTTTGGGTTTGTACCTCTTGTTAGTGAACACATATCAAACAAGTTGGTAAAATAGACAATAAGTCAGTGAGAAAGACAATACATGAATAAATTAAGCTCACCTTCTGAAATTAAAAAACAGATTTCCTTATCACGAATTGGGAAATGAAGGTTAATAGAACAAGTAACATTCAAAACAAAATTAGCTGCAACCAATTTAAAATGGGTAATTATTTTGTCTTCTAATCCTAAGACAACATTATCTCCAAATACTTTCCAATAATACCAATAATGTTTCTAGTCATAAAACCACAGACTAACAAACTTCTTTGGTTTTTATACAGTTATAGACATCCAAATAAATAAGTCTATCTCTGCTAAGAAATAGCAAGCACCTTGTTTTCCCTAAAAACTGCCACCAGATCTTTAAATTTTATAATTTTAATTTGATTACAATAGAAGTATAACTTAATTATAACCTTAATTTCTGAAGAGCCATAAATTTTTATTTAAAAATCCTGGGTATAATGGAGTAGGGGAATTATCACCGACACCCTCACCAACCTAGCACTGCATTCCAACATTATAATTATGCAATTTTTCATTTGTTTTTTCCATGTTGTCACATGGATAATTACTTCTGTGTATTACATTTAAGTGACAAACCATAATTCACTTAACCAGTTTCCTATATGGAAGAATTTAGATTGCTTCCAATTTTTCCCTATAGAAAGTAATGATGGGATGAGAAGTAATGATGATATATTTTTATGGAGTTTTGCTACTCTATCAACAATCAACCTAATATACTATTTTCACTATGTTATTGCTTACGTAAGTTCACAGTTCTTCACTTTCCCATACATAAAAGTTTAACTCCTTTGGCTGGCCCACATTACTGTTCATCTCTATCTTTTATCATCTGTTTCATTAAAAAAAAAAAAAGGACTCCCTATCCCACTCACATACCTTCCCCTCCCCCCCCCCACCGCTTTCCCATCTCCTAAGCCCCATGGCTTCTGCTTGTGTTTCCATGCTCTTCCTAGTCTGCCTTCCAGACCAGATATGAATAGCAGTTTTCATTCTTATCCAATTCTTCCATCCTCATCAAAATCCAACGCCTAAGCTAATTTCAACTTATAAAAAATACATATGGTCTGTTTCAAGTAATATTTTTTTACTGAAATTAATTTTATAGGCAATAGATGTGTACATGCCATATAAAGATCACTCAAATACTTAGTATTTTATGTTAAAATAACTTTCTAGGCTCAAGATGTAGCCGCTCCTGCTGGATGTGTCATGTCAGCAAACAGAAGCTTAGGTCTAACTTTTGTGTCCCTGTATGTGCTCAGCTTGACCAGAAATGCAGTATATCCAATCAGCCAATCCCCAAACACCAAGCCACCTTTAGTCTGGGCTTTCTCACCCCAAATGAGGTTGACAACGTAGCCCTAGGCAATAAGACATTTTCTATTTGTCTCTCTCTTGTTATTTATCCTATAAAAGCTTTCTGGGATGCCTGGGTGGCTCAGTTAAGTGTCCAACTTTGGCTCAAGTCATGCATGATCTCAAGATTCTTCAGTTTGAGCTCTGCATGGGGCTCTCTGCTGACAGCTCAGAGCCTGGAGCCTGCTTCAGATTCTATATCTCTCCCTCTCTCTGCCCCTCCTCTGCTTGCACTCTGCCTCTCTCTCAAAAATAAACATAAAAAAAATTAAAAGCTTTCTGCCTTCTGCCCCATTTTGCAGCTCTCCACAGGAGAGTGTCCATTTCATGAAGTGTTAAAGTTTGTATCACCTAAATTTACTTCTTTTATCATTTTCTTTTTTTTTTTTTAATTTTTTTTAACGTTTATTTTTTTTTTATTTTTTTATTTTTTTTATTTATTTTTGAGACAGAGAGAGACAGAGCATGAACGGGGGAGGGGCAGAGAGAGAGGGAGACACAGAATCAGAAACAGGCTCCAGGCTCCGAGCCATCAGCCCAGAGCCTGACGCGGGGCTCGAACTCACGGACCGCGAGATCGTGACCTGGCTGAAGTCGGACGCTTAACCGACTGCGCCACCCAGGCGCCCCAACGTTTATTTATTTTTGAGACAGAGAGAGACAAAGCATGAACGGGGAGGGTCAGAGAGAGGGAGACACAGAATCTGAAACAGGCTCAGGCTCTGAGCTGTCAGCACAGAGCCCGATGCGGGGCTCGAACTCACGGACCGCGAGATCATGACCTGAGCCGAAGTCGGCCACCTAACTGACTGAGCCACCCAGGCGCCCCTCTTTTATCATTTTCTAACAATGCATATTCAGTAAGAACATAACAATAGTTGTAATAACTCAGTTATTTCTAATAAACATATTTAAATTTTAATTACCATTTTCAAAATATAATACCAACTAAACATGTTTTGCTATTTCCTTAAGAAAAAGTACTTGTTCACAACTAAATTAGTTACCTCCAAAATATGAGCCAAGTTAAACAGTGGCTATTTTCCTATACCAGTTACTAAATGACACGTTAAATCACTAAAATCACATAGATCTATCCAGGTAACATTCCAAGCAATTGTCTAATTCATGACAAACTTACTGCTATATTACTAATATAGAGTACAAAGGAACTACATAAAACTCCTGACTACATAAACCTTTGCCTTTACATCCTATAGGAAATATAAAGACAGTGAACAAGATAAGCAAAACGTATTGATGTTTAACTTTACTTTAACACTGTTAATTTTTTTGGATCCAAATCAGCCTAGGAATGAGTCCGAAAAGAGAGTATAATCATCAGAGAGAATAAATTAAAGCTAAAAAACTGTGGAGTTTTAACATTACTCCCAATTGGCAGCCATTTAGTGCAGATTTAATTATCTACACTAGAATGTATAATTTACCTGCAAATCCAGTCAATTTTAAAAACTCCTCCCAACATTTTAGCATTCATTCCTGCTGGAAGCACCCAATGTATAGGAGATCCTCCATGATGTGACTCTGAAGAAAGTCTTGCAAATCCTAAGGGGATCAAATCACAATCAATAGGTGCCTAATATAAATGATGTTTTTATATATCCAAATTATTTTTATCCTTACCTTGAAATTTTCCACTCTCTCTGACAGAAAATATTAAGATAACACTCCTTGCAGATCTGAATGCAGCATTTAATTTCTTCTCATTTACTGGCAGCGTGGACCAAACACCCTACACAAATAACATAAACATCACAGACTGAAATTAATGCAAATCTTTCACCACTGCAATTATATCTGCAAAAGACCAAGGCTACTGATACTGCTGTATTTTAAATTTAAGTAAGCTATAATTAAGAAAGGTCTTACTTATCAGCTGTCAAAATAATGTGCTAATTTATTAAAAACTCAAGAAAAATATGGAGAAAATTCCCAACCTTAACAAAATCATTAAAGATTTTGGGGGAAGGATGTCAAATCTTATGATATAGAATTCTACATAATAGAAACAATCACCTAGAATTATTTTAATTATCACAATGATTTACTGTGGGTAAAAACATGTCTGAAGGTGAATCACAGCATGTACATTTTTCTCCTTAAACTACTTAATCAAAATAATTAAAAATACTATATTGGTAAATTATAAGTGGAAAATTTCTGTCTGGTTTCTAGCATTTCTCATTTTTCCTATTTAAGTTCAAATTTTTAGGCTTAATAGTTTGACTAAAAAAAGCCTCCGTTGTACACAGAGCAAGAACAAAGCTACTAATTTCTAAAGCATTTTAATCTATTACTTGTTCGTGAAAAGATCAAAAGAAATAGCATGGTAAGGTAAGGCAGAAGCTCTAATTCAGTCAGTCTAGTCTTACAAACTAGATCTCATTCACACTAAGTGCTTAATTACTTCTGCCTAAATTCACTCTAGCAGAGAAACAGAATAAACTTCCACGGGATAGCTATTTGGTGTATTATTCCACCTAGTTTGATGGATAATGACAAATATAAGACAGTAATACTGACAAAATATGGCTTGAAAAATTATTAATTTTCTAAAAATCAGTAGAGTCTATAATGATTCATTTTAAATCAAGAAAAGGAAAATTTTATAACGGTGTAACAAATATAGGTATTTTAAAAGAAAATTCATATCTTACAACATCCTAACAGCAACTAGACATATCCTTTTTGTAAAGCCTTGCTTGGGTGGGCCTTTTAGCTAACTCTTTCTCTTTTCTTCTAAATCCAAGTGATACAAAATAAATAAATAAAATAAGTCCAAGTGATGTCACTTCTAAAAATAAAAGAAACTCCCCATAAAAGAATGATTTCTTTTCAACAACATCAAGGTGTAAAACCAGCATCAATATAAAACAAAAAATGGTTGTAGAAACTTTTAAAACGTTACTTCAGTAAGTTAGCATTTGAATACAGAAACACAAAAATCCAAAAAAATACTTTTACAGTACAAAGTATAAAACATACATAATTCTTCAATATCAAATATTCTGACTTCTAAAATCACCTTCAAGACTGAAAAGAAAACTCAAATTACTATTAGGTCGCTTACATGGCCACAAAGCAGACCTTAAGTGGCAAGTGGGCTGTGGATCTTTAAAGCTCTAATGAAAATCACAGTATACCACTCAAGATACTCAAGTCTACCTTCACACTTAAAATTTTCAAAACTGGGATAGTTTCAACAGAACTGATGCTAATACCTTAGCTTTGGCAAGAGACACATTCTCATGGTTGTTACTCTTTATGAGAAAAAATCTTGCATCCTGTAGTACATATTTGAGTTTACTGGTTTGATCTGAAAAAAAGAAACCCAAACTGATTAACCAGAAGCCATTATCACAGATGTGTAAGCTGTACTAACTGAAATTAGCCCTCTACAACCCAGCTAAACTTTTAAAATTCATAATCACCCATTCAACCTGGAAAGCTAAGCCACAACACATAATAGAGCAAAGCTAAGAAAAGACACCAGCATTCTGCAAGAAGTTAAACCTAATCTAGTGATGTTCCGATATATCAGATTCATATTTAAGTATGAAAATGGTTACAAATTTTATAGATTTCTTTTCCAAAATCACTCATTTAAACAGACGATTATGCTATTAAAAAAATATATACTATCCACGGTGTCCAAAACTATAAAATATCCTGAGATTTTTGTTACTGTTCTAAAAGGTATGCAGTAAGAAGTAAATGTGGAGCTGTCTCTATGTAAAACTACATCATTAATTTTTTCTTTAATGCAATATATCAGAACATTACTACATTAAAACCAACTATTAATGGAGAACTAATAAGGCAAAATAATGACTTTATGCAGCATGCAATGAAAACAATTTCAAATTTAAATGATACCTTTTCGGACAGCACGAACGGAAGATGATAATTTCTCATGCTTCTTTTCTGAACCTGTATTTAGCCAAAGTACATTTGTTCAGATTGAGCTTTAATAGAGATAAGACAAAATTTCTACAGTCTTGTCACATAAAGTTCTCATTCAAGACAAATTATTCTTCCTGGCGCACCCACACACACAAAAAAATACTTCTCAATGTGTACGAGTGTTTTGTTTTTTGGGTTGTTTGGATTTTTTAAAAATATATTTGAACAGTTTCCCACTCAGAAAACTAGTCACTGAATCATCATCTTCCAAGAAAAAAAAAAAAGTGAAATTCCACTTAAGCAGTAACAGAACAGGATTAAAATAATAAGAAAAAGCTTAGTTTTCTCTAGAATTATTACACTGAACATGCCAAAAATCAATACTAATGAACATCAACAAGTTCACACTAAACTACAGCCTCCACACTTTCTACAGCAAATTACATCAGAATCAGTCAGATATGACCACAAATGAAAGTAAAATGAGGATACCTGCATAGGACTCTGATGCAGAGCTTCCACTTCTATCAAAAACAATTGGAGAGATGCCTCTAGCTCTCTTCCTTTCCTTCTTTTTCTCATCTAAAAAGAATTCAAATGAGATTTTTAAAAACATTACAAGACAGGTACTCAAACAAGAACGTATCACGTGCCTGGTTTCTGCACAATCTCTAATAGTCATTGCTAATCTCTCCCCTGATCCCTCAATTTCCTCAGAAGGTGTTCCATTTCAAAGGTTTGTTCAAACACAGAAACATGTTTCTCCCACCAACTTAAATTAAAAACACATGGCCATAACTGAGAATGACTTATCCTATATATAAAGGTAGTCCTTTGGATAAAGTTTTCCAAGGGGGGGGAAATCTGCAAATACAACTTTTGTTTCAGTAAAATATACTGTTTCTTTCTACATATGAGGTATCACTGTTCCAAGTCTCTCTCTAAAAAGTATACTATCATTCTTCATTACAATTCCAACTCTGATTCTTAGGTGTCTGATGAGCCCTAGAACCCAAAGCTTTTCAATGTAAAAAAAATTAATAATAATACACTAGAGTAAGTTGGTGATTGCTTTTCTGGTTGCCACTGCTTGCTCATGTGTCTTCGAGTTCATTCTTCTTGTCCACTTCCTTCTTGGATTACTGGTCTTTTCTTCAAATTCAATTTAAAGTTTATTCCAAAAATCTTACTGATAGCCTATGTATTTCTACTAAAAAGCTAGGAATCTTCAGTGGATCCAAAAAGTTTACATTACCGGTCAGTTAAGAACCATTTTAAGTTTAATTTGGAACTTCATTAAGCTTAAAAACAAAGACCTAAAATGGATTAGGCTCTCCTGTCTCTGTTTATTGGTATTTTAATTATACCATTATAAACTCTTTTAATTTCCAGCTAGGAAATAAGAAGGAATAAATATGGAGAGAAAATGCACAAATTTATTTGTATAAAAACAGCAGAAAAATGATCAATGATCCCGCATAAAATTTTATATTATAGAATGACTATAAAGAGTTACCTACTTAAAAAGATTTAGCTAAATTATCTCCTTAATCCTCATAACAAACTCATGCAATACTTAAAGCCATTATTCTCATTTATTGAAAAGGAAACAGAAAAGAGGAGTGGTTAAGCAACATGGCCAGGGTCCCAGTTTCTGGGTACAGAACCTAGTTCAAATGCAAGTCCTCTTTAAGCCCTGAGCTCTCTTCTTAGGAGCAAACAGAAAAAGTATTTTACTACTGAATGGGGCTTCCAGATCTAACTAGTCTGGAGATGGAAAATCCCAAAGACATTCTAAATTCCTTTTCTTTTAGTTTAAGCATCTTTCCCTTTTTTGATGTTCTGCGGCCTCTCCAAATAGACATAACAATAAGCTTGTGAGTGAGGCTGGTTTTCCTACTGGAGGGCTGAAAGAGAAGAGCAAAGCAGCACATATAAGCACAATTACAAAGCCAAGCCCATTTAAAGCTAGCATCCCTCAGGGGCATAATGGTATCTCAAATAACCAGCTATAGATAAAAGCATTTGTTTCCAGGCTTGCCTGCTTTAAATGATACCCAACTGTCAAAAGTTTTAAGAATCCTTTCCCTCAGGGAAAACCAGAAGACTGCAACTGAACAGACTGAAGCTTTTTAGTATAAAATGGCTGAAAATCTCACCCAAATAGATGAGAGTCAGGAGGTTCCTAAATCTCTCTCATACATGTCTGTTTTGTTCACTGACTACACATTCCTACATAGTGCCTGGCACTCAGCAGAAACCCAATTCAGTGACTCAATGAATAGGAAATTCACAGAGATTAAAAGTAAAACCTTGTTAAATTTTTATTTAAAAATTCTAGCATGTTTTATCATTTTTTTCTCTTTGAGTATGTAGGAGTCTAATAAGCATTATGAACTGATCACTAATGATAATACACCTCTTGCTGCTGCTTAAAAACAATACTTTATGGTTCAATCTCACTAACATGATACAGGAAAAAAGAAAAAAGAGAAGCAGAGTTAAGACCCTGCCCAACTGTTACTTTTTTTTAAGAGAAAGCTTCTAAACTTTTAAAATAAATACCATTAGAAATAACTCCCACTGCTCTTAAGAGTTTATGATCGCCTCTTCCAACTATTATTTTCAGATCAAAAGAACAATGAAAGTCATGTAACAAATAAACCTTTAATGACCACCAAATGTCACTTTTATAAAGAAGTTACCAAAGATTCTGAGAAAAAAAATAAGGTAAAATAAACTAGAATCTAGAAAATTCATGACACAGAAACTAAACTGTGATCCCCCATGTTTAAAAATAGACATCTCCTAATTACGGAGTTCCAAATCCACCCCCATTTTTCTTTCACACATTATGATGAGAAAGTACTCCATGATAAAGAATAACTTCCTGCCCACAATACAGTCTCTGAAACATGTCCCACATAAGGGATCTTCCAAAGACAATAGTTTCCTTTAATAAGGAAAGTAAGAATTCCAGGTATCTCTTTTATAATAATAAATCTCTTCTATAAATAGTTTTGATATCAAGGTTCATGAAACTATTGGTTACCACTGAATTTGAAATGTCTTATCCACAAAAATATGAAGTATTATTAAGCACCTTGATACAGTATCAGCAGCATCTAAGAGCTTATTAAAACTGCAGACTATTTCAAGTCCTACCCAATTTAAATAAGTCACCTTTGTTTGACTTAAATAAGACATACAAGAAATATTGTTCATAACATGGATACCAAAGATGGCTATAATAAAATATCCTCTACCCCCCAGATGTTTCTAACAGTCGTCACAATAAATGAACAAACATTCATTCGTATTGTCAATGCACTTTTTGTTTTCCATCCATTATTATAAATTACAAAAAAATACATCATCTCATCAGTTTGCAAAAAGTATAACAGAATAGAATTAAAGATTCTACAAATTATGGGGCCCCTGGGTGGCTCAGTGGGTTAAGTGTTTGACTTCAGCTCAGGTCATGACCTCACAGTTCGTGAGTTTGAGCCCAGAGTTGGGCTCTGTGCTAACAGCTTAGAGCCTGGAGAGCCTGCTTCAGATTCTGTACCTCCCTCTCTCTGCTCCTCCCCCACTCACACTCTAAGTCTCCAAAAAATAAATAAACCTTAAAAAAAAAGATTCTGCAAATTTTTATGTCAAACTTTACCCATCAATTCAGTTTAACTCTTTAAATCTCTTAAAATCCTGTCTAAACTCTGAAACCTAGAACTCCAGTGAGCAAAAGGTTGAAAGCACTTCAGTTGCCAATCACTAGAAAATAGCTGGCCATTTGCTCTATCACCTATACAATTTTAAGAATGTGACTTACTAACAATGTACTATCAAAATGATAAAACTCTATTAATAATGAAATTGTAACTATTGTGTAATAACAAAAGAATAGAATTGTTCTTATATTCCAAAGTTTAGTTCATTTAGTATATATAGCAGATCTGGCTGCATTTTGACATAAGACAGTCATGACAGTATGTGTAACCATCATATAATGGCAAGGGTTCTTTGAAGTACCCTGACCTCTCCTTGTTGTACTCTGAATTTTCCCCCAAAAGATGGTCCCCTCTTAGCCTCATGACTGCAACTACCTACCATTCCTATATTTACATCTCATTGATCAGACAGGGATAAAGTGGTAGGACATGTAGTATTGAAGGAATAACCCAAGACAACTCTTAACCAATCTCCCCACAAGAATCTTACACTCTTATTTTCCACCTCTTGTACTTTTACACCAGCCTTTGGGAGACCCTTGCAAGTCTGTCAATCCACAGGTACAGAATTGGAAAAACAGTGTGTGTTCCCAAGAGAAAAAGAAAGTTGTTTTGATTTCTATTGCCAAATGATAGAAATCTACAGGCATCAGACATAGAAATACTGTAATGCCAACCAGACAGGTTCCATGTCAGTATCAAGTAGATCAGGTATCAGTGTTTAAACAAACTGCTGACCGGTATGAAAACCTAAGAATTTATAACCTTAAAACCTGAAATACATTTCCATTGAGAAACAATCAGACTTGCATTCATTTAGAATACAATATGAAGTTGGGAAACACATTTACTAAGATATGTAAACCTTACTCAAATGTATTTCTAATACTCAAAGGCATATAATTGTAAAAAAATCATGAGACAGTCTTATTAACATCCCACATCTCAAAATATTTTATAATTCAATTTAAGTATGTTCAAAAATAAAATCAGGTCAATTTTTTTTCCTAAGAGAAACTTATACATACAAAGAGTAGTACCTGATCCATCTGTGCCTGAACCAGATCTGACAGATCCATCTGTGAAGGAAACGGATTCAGAATCAGAGTCGCTAGCTTCACTTCGAGTGTCATAATCATTTCCCTCTTCCTTCTGGTCTCTCTCATCCTGTTCATATTCTTCTTCTTCCTCCTCCTCCTCCTCTTCTTCCTCTTCCTCTTCCTCCTCCTCCTCCTCCTCCTCTTCTCCATCTTCGTCCACTTCTTCATCTTCCTCCGCATCTTCTTCTACCTCTTCATCTTCTTCCACATCTTCCACCCCTTCCTCCTCATTCTCAGTGTTGTTGCCTTGCTCATCAGAAGAACCACTGCTGCCAGTCTCATGGTCAGAGCCATATTCTTCAGAGTTAACTTCTTCCTTAGAAGACTGGCTGGATCTGCTTGCACGTCTATCCACTTCAAGCCCAATTCTCTGATGTTTAAAGAAAAAGGGAATCAGCAGTCATATAACAGATAAAGTCAGACTGAATAAATAGTTCTAATGCCTCAAAAAGAATTGTTTTCTGTTTTATATCTGCAATAACATTTACTACCTCAGAACCATCTGGTGTAGGGGATTTGGTCCTCCTTTCGGGATCCCTTTTCCGGAGACAAGTTTTTTCAGGCTGACTCTTATAAGGTTCTCTAGAAGCACTGCTCGACAAACGAATCTTCCGATCAGCTTCTAGACGCTTGCTTCTTTCAGATCTTTGATATTCCTCATTTTTATACTCTGCAACTGACTTTCCCTTGGTACTAACTATTCTTTTGTTATTGCTGACAGATGAGCTCAGTGGCTTAGAAATCAACTGTCTTGAATGAAGAGAAGGCTTTTGCCGCTTGATGTCAGTAGATTCCATTCGGTCACTTTTTCTTTTTGATCCTTAAAAATACAATTTAAAGAACACATGTAAGTGTTTTATGTCTTCTACTTATTTCACCAAAGATTAACAGAGAATATGTATCAGAGAGAAAAAAGAGCTCTTATCTTTAAAATGTCTTCTGAAATATTTTTACTGCAAAGTTAATCATAAAGAAACCATAGTTTGCAAATACTGGAATAAATTCATGTATTTGAGAAATTTCACACGTTTGAAAAGAAATAGATTACTTTTATTCATATTGAATTGGGTACCACAGTTTGTTATGATTGGACACTTTTGGTGTTAACTGACCCCAGGAACAAGAGCAAAAGCAAAGTCACTTTCTTAATAAATTAAATCTCTATTTAAACTTTTTAGGGACACCGGGGCAGCTCAGTTGGGTAAGCATCTGACTCTTGATTCTGGCTCAGGGCACAATCTCACAATTCATGAGTCTGAGACCATGTCGGGCTCTGAGCAGACAACACTGAGCCTGCTTGGATCCTTCTCTCTTCCTCTCTTTCTCTCTCTCTGCACCTCCCCACTCACTCCCTCCCTCTCTCTCAAAATAAATAAAACATTTTTTAAAAATTTTAGTAAAAAAATAACCTTATTTTAACAAAAAAATTTAAAATATTACATACCCTTTTTCTCGTTTTTATCTTGTTCACTCTCTGGATTATACAGTTCATCATCCTGTTCTGGTACTTCAGTCAAAATGTCATCTAGAACATTAAGTTCTCCATCTGAAAGCAGGAAATTAAAAATAGGGAAAAATCATTACCATTAAGCATTTATCTTTGACTATGTTGGGTCTACGTAAATATGGAAACATAACCGTCAAAGATCTTTTATTTCAGGATCAAGACACGACAGTAATTCTATAAAACCGTACAAGATAAAGGACATGATACAGAACTCTGGACTACAAAGCCAGGAGTAGTGTACACCCACTCCATAGGGTATGAAAGGACATAGTGGAGTACAAGAGAAAACGTTAAAAACTTCTATATCTGTACTTCAACCTCTAATTTCTCATTTTTGTAACTGCTTTAAAATGTGCATAAAAAATTAGAACAGAAATACTTGTGTGTAACATAAACACACACCTACCAAGGATGGTGAGTACTCCTCACAACCTTATTGATTACCAAGAAAAAAATAATTTTACAGTGGAGAAACCTGGCAGATTCTAACTTAACCAAGTAATCAAAATTAACATCACCAGCAGTATGTCAAATCAGTATTACAGACTTGGCATGATGCACTAAGAATAAAACAATTCTGTGATATTCCCATCCAAAATGCAAACTCTGGGGGTGTCTGGGTGGCTCAGTCGGTTAAGTATCCGACTTCGACTCAGGTCACAATCTTGAGGTCCATGGGTTTTGAGCCGCGCATCGGGCTCTGTGCAGACAGCTCAGAGCCTAGATCCTGCGTCTCCCTCTCTTTCGGCCCCTCCCCCCTCACACTCTTTCTCTCTCAAAAAAAAAAAAAAAAAAAAATTAAATTAAAAAAATGCAAACTCTGAACCTATACTTAAGGAAACATCAAACTGAAACAAAGGGTCATGAAATAATACCAATCCGCTAATACCAATCCACTAAGAAACTACTCCAGATTAAAAGACTTAGGAGACCCAATAACTGAACAAGGCACACGACTGGGAAACTAGTGAAATTTAAATAAGGTCTGTAGAGTATGGTACCACTCTCTTAATTTCCTGATTTTGATACTACTATAGTTAAATTAAAGAAAATCCTATTTCTTAGGAAATACACACTCAAGTATTAGGGACGAAGAAGCACCATGTCTAAAACTGGCAAACAGTTCAGGAAAAAAGTGTGTCTGCATATGCATATATCCACATATATACACAGAAAGAGAGAAGAGAGAATGAATTCAAGAAAAACGATGTGGTAAAAAGTTAACATTTGTGGAATATAATTGAAAGATAAAGAAAATTTTTGTACTATTCATTTATCTATTCTGTCCAAAATATGTCAAAATAACATTAAAAGTAAAAAAAAGTATTCATGTGCTACACAATCAAACTGCTGGTATCAACTCTGAAAAGTGTAACTTGTTCAGTCAAGACAACTACTGACTACAATTAACATACTGAATGATCATGAAAACCTATAACTCAGTTTTGTCACTGCATCCCCACATATACAACAGGACAAAGTAAGTTCTAAGAAATACATGCAAATATTTACTACCTTAAATTGATTTTTTTAAATAATACACTAAAATTAATGGTAAATGCTTTGAACACTTAAGTATTCTGGTGTCAGAAATATCTTTCCAAATTCAAGGTGTGGTAAAGAGAAATGTGAACTCATAAACGTTGATGGGTTAGGACAATTACATTTATGGTTCAAGCCAAAAAGCAAAGCCCATTCAAAAGTATAGCAAGCATGGAGCCACCTGGATGGCTCAATTGGTTAAGCGTCCAACTTCCTCTCAGGTCATAATCTCACAGCTCGAACCCCACATCGGGCTCTCTGTCAGCACAGATCCCCCCCTTTGGATCCTCTGTCCCCTTCTCTCTCTGCCCCTCCCCCGCACACGTGTGTGCGCACACACTCTCTCTAAAATAAACATTTTTTTTAATTAAAAAAAAAAGTATAGCTAGGGTTACTTTTTTATATATATAGCAAGGGTTATTAACCTGACCTGAGGTCTATAAACAATTAAATCAGACTAAAATATCTCCAAAGGGAGACAGAAATCAGTGACTGAAGAGTACTAAAACACAATGTAGGCATGATAGGAAAGTAAGCAAGGTTACTTACATAGGATACAGGAAAAAGTAACATCTCAGTATTTGGAGTCAAACACAGTTTCTGTGTAAGAACATCAAAAGTGACACTGCCTGGAATGGCATAGCAATTCCTTTCTTTGGGTGGTTAAGAGTATTCTTTACTGTTTTTCTAAAATATATACATCATATGAATTTTTATTTACTTCTAGCTCTCTGATCAGTAAAACACCGGATCCAACAGATGTTCACAGAATTAACTATATTTCTGAACAACAATTATCACAACGAAATAAGCAATTAAGTAAACATAGTGCTACACATCTTTTCATGAAATCACTAATTCCATTAGTAGAAAGAACAACCCAAAAGCCTGAACATTCACCTTAAATTATATACTTTACATGTGCTAAACCTAACACAGAATGAACTGTACAGGTTAATTTAAATCAATATAAATTTCAGGCATGAAATTAGATCATGGTTTCCCTATTAAAAAAAAGGTCATTATTGTTTTAAAAAGCCTTAACAAATAAGTGTATTAATCAAATGTAGAGACTGGTTGCAGTTTTAAAAAGCAGCTACAGGGGCACCTGTGTGGCTCAGTCAGTTGAGCATCCCACCTTGGCTCAGATCACGAACTCAGACTGTGAGTTCAAGCCCCGCATCAGACTCTGTGCTGACAGCTCAGAGCCTGGAGCCTGCCTCTGATTCTGTGTCTCCCTCTCTCTCTGCCCCTCCCCTGCTCATGCTGTCTCTGTCTCAAAAAATAAATAAAAACATTAAAAAAAATTTTTTTTAAAAAGTAGCTACAAATTTTTAACACAACAAATATTAACCAATGCTTCCTTTTTTTTCCTTTTAACATTTTACCACTTTCACATATATCCTATATACATGAATGAATCACCTAAGGTATGTTTTATCATCCATTACTTCACAGATAAAGAAAAGGAAGCTCAAAAGTGCCAGGTGACCAAATTCACTTGTCTAGAAACAGTTGGGGGTACAAGCCTACAGTTCAGGTTTTCTAAAATCTATAGTTAAATTAGAAGGGAAGTAGTAGTAAAATCTTTAAACAAAGTATAAGGGCACAAAAAAATGCAAAATATTATTAAAAAGTAATGTGCACTAGATTAATTTCAATTAATGCACCAGAAAGCCCTGTATGAGTGACACTGTAACATCTTGAAATTTACTTTAGGATCAAACACTACATTCTCACTTGATGGTCTACAAATTTTTATGTATTATACTCCGTGACATCAATAATCTGTGGTTTTATCACAGTATTGGCAAACTAAGGCCTGCAGAACAAATTCAGCCTATGGCTTGCTTTTTTTAACCAGTAAGGTAAAAATAAGAATGGTTTCTGCATCTTAAAGGTTGTGTTTTAAAAGGGGGGGGGGGGGGACAGACACACACACAAAAAAATGTGACAAACCCTTCTGTGGCCCACAAAGCCTAAAATGTCATTTACTATATGACCCTTTACAAAATGTTTGCCAACCCCTAATATAAATGGCATTTTTTTAATGTTTTTTTGAGAGAGAGAGAGAGCGCGCACGCATGAGCGCACACGCACACGAAGAAGGGCAGAGGAAAAGGGAGAGAGAGAATCCCAAGCAGACCCCATGCTGTCAGCACAGAGCCCAACACAGGGTTTGAGCTCTCAAACCATGAGTTCATGACCTAAGCCAAAACCAAGAGTCGGACGCTTAACTGACTGAGCCATACAGGTGTCCCTAAAATGAACTAATTATAAAGAAAATGAAGATTATTTAAATATTCTCAAACTACTGCTGAATACTAATCATCACTGGCATATCCTTTTTGGAAAAAAAAATAGTTCTAACATAAAATAACACCCACTAGTTCTCTAGCATGACCTTTAAACTACCTTAACAAATTTAATTTTTATTTTAATTTTTTAAATAAACCTTTAATAGTTTTAAATCACTCTTTGCCCTAAAATTATACACTAATATACTGTATAAATATTCATATACATTCAATTCCTTCATAGTAGCTTGACAGCACCCAACCTAAGAATATTAATACTAAAATGAACAAAGGTTAGTAAATGTCATTAAGAGTTCCATGAACATACAATTCATATACTACAAAAATAACCCTACTATATACTTCTATGAGATAAAGCACTTCACATTGTTTTTGGAAAAATCTACATAAAGAATACGGTATTTTTTTTAAAGCTATTTTAAAAACTCAAAAACTGTTCAAGGTTTCACAACAGAATGAATTTTGTCACAATGAATTAGCTCAAATGAAACAAAATTACTCATTAAACAGTATTTCTATTTACAGCTAAAACTCAAATCCATCCAAAGTTATACCCTAACAACTTGCATGAATCTAGCTCTTGGACACTGTTTTGAAAACTTTAAGGATTTAATACAAAAATCCAGACCTTGCATTTTTTGAACGGACTATTTGGTCATTAGGGATCCAGATTCTCACCTGAAAGCAACCAGCTGGAGCAGTCCTGATAGTCTTCTGTTAAGACAGAGAGGTAGTAACATGTCAAGGCTTTGCAAGAGACAATCTGGGTTTATGCCGGATGAATACGTGCATTTACAAATACTGCTTGCACACAGACTGTGCTTGCTCTTTTCCTTTTGTTTAACCTAATACCTACCATTAACTATTAAAGAAGTACTTTATCTGCTGGACCCTAGTATGCATAAAAGCCTGCAACTCATGAATAACAATGTCAAATAACTGCAAATAAACTTAATATGCATGATACTTTGTGAAAGAGTAGAAACAGTAAGGAGGACAATCCTACTCAACTCTAGTTGATTAACTGCTTTGACAAAATTCAAGCACTATGTTGTCAGATCTTCCAAATTTTCAAGGATTCCCAAACTCAGATTTTCATGTGGACTTAAATGATGGACTTAAACATTGTCTCAAAAACAACACAAAGCGGCTTGCTGCTAGCTTGACTCCTCTGTGGAAGTGCAATCATCTGTGAATGTTTTGCATTCACAATATATGATGTATATGAACCTCATTATCATCACTGGTGCAAGCTAGCACAATCTTAGTTACCGTCACAAACTATTACCAAACTGAGTTTTCCAGGGATATAGGAGGCAAAAGAAAATAAAAACAATCATTGTTTTAAAGCCTGTTCAAAAATTTTCAAGATGTTAGGACTAACAAAACTTCTTTTTTATTGTTTTATTGGGGGATTTTTTTTTAAGTTTATTTATTTTGAGAGTGCATGAGTGAGGATGCGCATGAGTGAGTCCACGCAGGCGTGCATGGGTTAGGGATAGAGAGAGGGAGACGGAGAATCCCAAGCAAGCTCCACGTTGTCACACAGAGCCCACTGAAAGAGATCGGGACCCAAGCCGAAATCAAGAACCAGAAACCCAACCGACAAAGCCACCCAGGCACCCCAGTTTGTTTTACATAATCATGGGAAAATGGAAATCTAACTGGCTTTCAAAGTACTTTAACCACCAGAAGGTTAGGTATATAACAAGAATTCCAGAATGCAGCCCACAGAATTGAAGTGACATAACAAAAATCTCACAACTATGCATACAAATGTAGTGCTCTTCCCATTATACCAGAATTACACTTTAATCTTGCAATTTCTGGCCCAGGAAGGCCACAAGCCTTAACTCCAGGGATATCAGTGTAGAAAATTAACCTTTATCTGAGAAAGCAGCCCATTGTTTTGGACCTGGAAACTTCTGGGTCAGGAGATACAAAGTGCTATTTATTTGAGGGTCGGGAACAAAGACCTAGAGTATTTAAAGAAAACTGGCCAGTGCACTTTTTGTTTTACGTCACAGAACACCGAAGTACATTATATCTTTTAATTCATTTAATATAGTTTTAGTCGGCTTTGACAATGAAGCAAAATTTCCTGGAACCTACCTTTCTGTTACATTTTACATTAGACCAGTCTCAGTTACTTTGTCATTCAAAACTGTCATTCCTCTAAATGAAGTGTAGAGACTTGCATTTCCCATCACATCCAAATTTTCTGCCCTAAGCATAATAAGCATACAATCTGAAGTTTAAGGAGAGTATTTAAAAATTTTTTATCCTATTTCTATTTGGGTAAAACAAATACACTGGGTTATCAAATACATACTCTATGCTTTCTAAAGCCCTACCTAAAGTGAACCAAGAAAGTCAATCTTTTTCTAAGGACTCACTATAGAGAGGGCTGAAGTATGTTCATAAAATATGTGTATGTATATATAACTGCGTGTACATATTTATGTGCTCTTGCCTGTGTGAATGTGTGTATACATACACAATTTAAACTGACAAAATCCTTAGCTTTGGATAGCAGAGGCAAATGTCTCATGGTCAGTTATGAACCAAGTCCAACATTGCAAGTCATTTCTTCAAGGCACTGAGTCATGATTACTGTACGTCAGGAACCTGGTGAGTAAGACAGACATACTCTTAGCCCTCATGGAGCTTTCCGTTCAGTAATGTAGAAAAACATGTTACTTATGAAAAGTGGTAAATCACTTTCCACATTTTGGATAAACTTTTACACTGTTTTTCGGAGAGAACTTCGTAAGACCTTAAGAAATAAAACGCATACAAGGTATTTAAAATAGAAAAGATCTGTATTCCTCATAAAGTATTAGTATCATTCAAATCTATTTTTCGGACAAATAATCACCACAGGAATCAGCGGGAGTTGGCAATTTGTCCAGTTATATAGGCTTCAGGTTCTAAATATGGGTATTATAGAAGTATAATAGAAGTTAATGTCTATTTGTTACATAGCCAATGTAGAAAGCCCAATAATCCCAACGACTCTATAACCAAGTCTTTTAACTGTTCTGTGACCAACAGCAAACGTGTGCAATTTAAATTCATTTCTCATCAAGATTTTACATCATTCATGAAATCATTTAAGGCCTGTGAGAAGTCTAAGATTCTTAGAGGGCTTAAGTTTATAATTTCATAATGTTTTGCATAAGGTAACTACTGACAAATACTTCATTTCCCACTTTTTCTTGCAGAAGTATAAGGAAGAGTGAATTAGGTATTCTAATTCTGGCTATTTTTCTGGCTGTGTAACAATGATAAATAAAGTTAAGTGAGACACCCTGGAACTCAGTTTCTTTATTTGCAAAATGAATTATTCTGGAAATCTTCCCATTACAAAATTAAATAAGCAATTCCAATAGGTTTTATATTTGCTAGCTTTCCCACTAGAGACCATCTTTGAGCTAATCTATAAAGACAAGCACTAATATCAAAGATTTAAGAGATATAAACTCCACTATGGTAATTAACTTTTTTAAAAAACTACAAAAATGTGAGTTCTTTCAAAAGTTGGATGACTACCCTAAGTATTGCTAATAGGTGGCATTACATGTTCTTAAGAACTTTCATCACTAAATCCATCTCTAAAACAATTTTTAAAACATCACCTACTTTCAGGGCGCCTGGGTGGCTCAGTTGGTTAAGTGTCCAACTCTTGATTTTGGCTCAGGTCATGATCTCACAGTTCGTGAGATACATGGGCACTTTGGGCTCTGCGTTGAATGACAGCGCAAAGCCTGTTTGGGATTCTCTCTCTCTCTCTCTCTCTCTCTCTCTCAAAATAAATAAACTTGAAAATTACTCTTCTTCCAAAATGCACTTTACTGTATCTACTCTATTACTAATTTAACTGTGTTCATTTTACCAATGAATTCTTGAGAAGTACGGACTTTTACTCATTTTGTATTTGGTTTACCTTACCCATCACAACCAGCACTCACTCCAACACAGAGCTCACAGATTACATTCTGATGCAATCAAATGTCGACTGAATGAATTCTTATTGATTGAAATGATCTATTGTAATAACTAAATTTACTACTAATTAAAAGCAGTCCCTTTTTTGTCACTAACACCTTGCAACCCGACCTTCACATTCTTTTCGTGCTTCTCAAAGGGGTGCATTTTTTAAGACTTAAGTCAAACTACAACAACCTAATCACTGAATTGGTTTAAGATAGCTCCAATTCCTTAAACATACTTCCACACACTCCAGGCTCCAAGCTTGTCCCTATCCTAGAGCAGTTTAATGAAGCATAAGACTCATCTTTCTCTTAAGGAGAAAAACTAAAGAGATCGTGGGCCTAATGCAACTTGACTCTAGAATCCATTCAACAAATCCCCACCCCAAGTTGGTTAGCCACACTGAAGAGGAGATCTGTGAGGTATATACAGGGCAGCAGCAGCACCATATTTTTGTTAACTATAACCTTCCCAAAACTATCATGATAATCTTACGGTTAGAAAAGACCCTAAAAGCAGCATCTAAACTAGACCACTCTCCAGACAGGTATTGATCCAGGATATACATAAACATCTGTAGCACTTGGGAGGTCGGTTTTTCAAAAGACATGACATCCCTTTCTACCAACATCAGTTTTTCCTATATTTACTATAACTGTATTACTCCTTCAGCTCTCTATAAATTACACCCATTTGTTCCTGGTTGTACCTTCTGGGAGCTAACACAACGTGTTTCTATCAAAATAGTGGCTAGGGGTTTTTTTTGTTTTTTTTTTTTTGCCATGTCTAAGTCATATAATTATTGCTTCAAACATCATGTTTTCCAAAGTAAGTGTTCGAGGAACCAGAGGGGCAATTCTTGCCACTTTGCCTATTTAACAGGAAGAGCCACAAATTACTTGTAGATATTTCTCGAGATAACTAATCCACCTGTACCACTTCTTAAAAATGCTCACTTACTAGACTACCAGCTTTGGCCGTGGCATTAAGGATTTTCGAAATTTTGACTAAAAGAAAGGGTCGTTCTGAAAATACGCATTACACCCGCATAATCCTACCAGGAAATAAACCCAAGGGCCTGCCACTAAGAACAGGCCCTCTCAGCCGCGCCCAGGACTGCAGAACGGAAAAAGAAGAGAATTAGGATCAAAACACAAAACAAAACAAAACAAAAAAACCCAGGAGAGATGAAGTGCTAGGTGGTTCGGAGATCGAGGACGCAAGAGCAGGCCTAGTCTCTTCCAGCGGGTCCAAGTGTCTCGGTTGGGACGGATCGGCTCCGCGCGGGGCAGGCTAACCTCCCCAACCCCCACCCCGCAACGACAACCACGGCTCCATCGACCGACTCCCGAGTGTCGCCTCCGCCCATCACCTTTCTCCGCACTAACCTTTCTCCTCCCGGCTGTCGGCCGCCATTGCTCTCCTCCTGTTTCCGCTGCTGCTGCTGCTGCCGCCGCCGCCGCCGCCGCCGCCGCCGCTTCGACGCGACCCGCGCGGGCGCCGCAGCCGCGGCAGCCGTAGCACGGGCACGTCCGTCAGTCCGTCCGCTGGGCTGCGCGCTTCGCACCTTGGCCTCTACCGCTCACCTTTCTCAACTCACCCTTTTTCTCCTCGCTTCTTCCCTTTCTCCCTTTTCTCCTTTCACTCCAGCCTCTGGCGCCCTAGGCCCGGCCTTCCCGTTGGGGCTTGGGTACGGGAGGGGGTAGGGGGAGGGAAGGGAAACAGATGGCGACGGCGGGCGGCGCTAAAATGGAGCCTGCTTCCTGCTTGAAACAATCCCACTCCCGAAATGCCCTGCGCTGTTTACGCTTCGTTCCTCCCTGGGACCGTCACAGTGCGGAGAGGGGCGGGAGAAACGCGGGGTGGGCAAGGGAAACGTGATAACGTCAGCACGTCGCTTCGTCTCCCACAGCCCGGATGTCCACGGATTGAGTCTTTTCAGCGATTAGCTCGCCGAAATTACGGTTTATTGAGCACCCCGTAGCGATGCGTACACCCTGGTGGCGCTGTTTTCTCACCTGAAAAGCCTACTGACGGACCTTCCCGAGGACAAAAGATGCTTCTGGTTGTTACGTGGATCTCCTAATTCTGGAAATCGGAGACTTAGGATAAATCTGGGCGGGTCCCTTTGCCGCCTCCACTTTGTACTCTTAGTGCCAAATAGGCTTTCATAGTTGGTGCCCTAGGGTTAGCCAAAGGCAGCGCAGGATGCAACCCGCTCACTTGTCACAAAAGCCTACTAGTTTTGCTGTTAATTGGGGAAATTAATTCTATTGTACTTTAGTATAGCTTTGTAATTCATGTAATAACATTTGACTTAGGTATTTATTGAGGCGCTGGGGTACACAGTTGATTTAAACAGAGTATTGAGAAATTGAAACTACTGAAGTGACCAAAAATTACTCAACTACATAATGTGGTAAAATCCGCAAGGAAACGCATAAAGTTCATGGTCCAAAGGACTGAAAATGTCATTTTGCTTTACTGCTCGGTAACTGAGTTTACGCGGGAAGGAAATTTGGAGGGAAAAGAAAGTGACATTGTTATATAAAAACAAATAGAATGTTCAAAGACAAATAATCTAGAGTCTTGGCTCTTGATGGCCATTGTAACAAATTGAGAAAAATCAATGGGAAGAATTTAAAGAGGGCTTGTAGAAAAAAACGAAAGAAAAACAGTAAATATAAAACTCAGCTCTGTATCATCAGATGCATAGGAATCAAGGGTAAACAGGAGTATTTCTGCCTTTAAGGAATTTTCAGTATAATATATGGAAGAAATAAGTTAGCAAGAAATTACACTCTAACGATAATTGCTGAAAATTGTGTTTTCCTACTGTGCGCCAGGTATTGTTCTGAGAATTTGACCTACACAATCTGATTTCATCTTCCAAAACCCCAATTAGATTATATTACCTTATTTTACATACAGGGAAAGTGAAGTAAGAAATTGAAGTGTCCAAGGTCACCAGTAGTAGTAATTAATATGGCTCAAGTTCAGGAGATTTACCTCCAGCCCTCCAATTGATAATACTCCCTCGAGTAAACTCAGAATGTTACTGTAACCTTCAGGGGTATGTTACTCAGACTGGTGGGGGTGCAGAACAGAGTCAAGGAAAGCTTCCTGGAGAAGGAATTAAGCCTACCTGAAAACTAAAAGACTATTAATAGTCTAGGTGAGGAGAGAAAGGGCAAAGGTGATAAAAGGATGTTTTTCAGGAAAAAAGGTCCTGCGTAACAGAGCTACCAATGGTTTGGTTCAGGTTGATATTAAATAAGTAAGAAAAGGCTGAATCAAGAAAAGTGTTATAGGGGTGCCTGTGTGATTCCATCAGTTAAGCATCCGACTCTTGATTTCAGCTCAGGTCATGATCTTGTGGTTTGTGAATTCAAGCCCTGCATCAGGCTCTGCACTGACAGTGCGGAGCCTGCTTGGGATTCTCTCTTCTCTCCAATCTCTCTCTCTCTCTCTCTCTCTCTCTCTCTCCCTCGCCCATTCTCATGTGCTCTCTCTAAATAAATAAATAAATAAATAAATAAATAAATAAATTATATAATGTCCTACTCAATTATTAATTCAGTCAACTAGTATTCATTAAAATGCTACTCAGTCCCAAATATTGTTACAGGCTCTGGGATTAAGAAATATATTTAGTATAAAATCTTGTTTCTCTCTTCAAGAAGTTGAACTCTACATTCTAGTTAGGGAGACAAAGCGTAAGTAAACAAATTAAAAACGTGATGAATTCTATGCAAGAAACAAGTAAGAGGCTATTATGGTGAGGCCAGCTTGGGGAAGAGAGCTTTCTATGAGAAAAACTAGAAAGGCCGTTGTGAAGAGTTGAAGTTGAAACTGATACCTAGTAAGAGGTGGAGGTAAGAGGTCTTCCAGGCAGAGAACAGCACATACAAAGGCTCTGAGGGAGAAAGAAGCCATGTTATGGTCAAGGATCCAAAGAAAACACCAATGAGCTGGAGTCCAGATAATGGATAATGAGAAGACAAGTGACTGAGATATTGTTTGAGGGACAGGCCACATCTTAGGAGTAAAAGCCTAATCGGGACCTAGCCTAAAACAAGCAGTACAAGATTTGAGAAGAGAGAATTTTGAGGTTGAGCCCACGAGAGGGTGGGAATGAAAACACCTCATGCTTTCTAAAAGTTCACACCTGCAAAATGTAAAACCACGCATACACAATTTCAAAGTGATCAACACTTTCAGAGGAAGACCATAAAATCTAGGGTCTCTGAGACATATTTTTCACAATATTCAACATTAAATCAGGCCAAGTCTAGGTCCTATAGCGCAGGTTACAAATTGGTGCTTGCTGATCTAAGACTTTCCTTGAACCAACACAGTGTTTGTATGGTTTTGTTGAAGTGTAATGCTTTCAATCAGACACTTTTCAATTAGACATGACCTCCACCACCACTCTCAGTTGCCTTACCCCTGTCCAATATTACTGATTGAAGTGTCTATGTATCAAGTGTGTGGACTCAGGGGCGGGGTGGGGGGGGGGGATGGAGGCAGTTTGATTCTTTTGCTCTGGGTAGGTTATATAGAGTGAGGAGTAATGGAGACTCAGTCCCAAGTCTTAAAGAATATGGATCTAGAGATGGCAAATGTACAATATGAACCTGCGACATCTTGCTATACCAGAAAGCAGTAATCAAAGAATTCTAGGATCCTGTCAAAATGACTCAGAAGAGTTGCTAACTAAAGTGGCTCCCACTGGCCAATAGGCCAATGGCCAAGTATGAGCCATTTTGAGCATAGGTAAAGATAAAACTGCATTGAAATATGTTTCAATCCATAAATTCCCTAATAGTTCCAAAAAACCCCTCAGTCCTCTTCAGATAATGCTAGGGAACAAGTTCATTATTTTGAAAACTGGTTAACAAAGAGAAATCTTCATAGATCTTGTTTCCAATTAGAACTGTATCTTGGGGTTACCAATCAAATAATTGATGAAGGAAAGTTTCTCTGTGGAAGAATTACAGCTAATACATTGCCAGAGTGAAAAATCACAGAACTAGGACGTTAGAATTTTACAACCATTAATGAAGTACAGATCAAGGCAATGATTATTAAAGGCTACTAATTTACATAACAAAGACAATCGGATCTTATGTGCCTCTTGATGGAAACACATTATCTATGAAATAATCTTGCCAAAAAACGAAACCCAGGAGAATGTCTGTCAGCATTTTTCAACCAGGGATGATTCTGCCCCCATGGGATATTTGGCAATTTTTGAAAAAATTATGGTTGTCACAACAGAGGTGTGACACGCTATTAGTGTGTAATGGGTAGAGGCCGAGGATGCTGTTAAACATCCTATAAGGCTCACAAACCTATGAAACTCCCACACACACCCCTACCCACTAACAAAAAACTATCTTACCCAAATGCCAATAGTGCTCATGCTGAAAAATCATGCTCCAGAGAATAGGCAAAGCACAGGTGAATATTTTAAGCCATCCCATGCAAATACCATTAGCAATAAGAAACTCTACAGGAGTGGAGCGCCTGGGTGGCTCAGTTGGTTGAGCGACCGACTTCGGCTCAGGTCATGATCTCAGGATCCATTTGAGCCCCGCGTCCGGCTCTGTGCTGACAGCTCAGAGCCTGAAGCCTGTTTCAGATTCTGTATCTCCCTCTCTCTGACCCTCCCCCGTTCATTCTCTGTATCAAAAATAAATAAGCGTTAAAAAAAAAAATTAAAAAAAAAAAAAAAACTCTACAGGAGTATTATAAGAAATGTTAAAAGGGGCGCCTGGGTGGCGCAGTCGGTTAAGCGTCCGACTTCAGCCAGGTCACGATCTCGCGGTCCGTGAGTTCGAGCCCCGCGTCGGGCTCTGGGCTGATGGCTCAGAGCCTGGAGCCTGTTTCCGATTCTGTGTCTCCCTCTCTCTCTGCCCCTCCCCCGTTCATGCTCTGTCTCTCTCTGTCCCAAAAATAAATAAAAAACGTTGAAAAAAAAATTTAAAAAAAAAAAAAAAGAAATGTTAAAAATATAAAACAATTATAATTCATGAATGTTATAGGTTGAATTGTGTCCCCCAAAATAATATTTTGAAGATCTAACCTGAAGTACCTCAGAATGCAAACTTATTTTGATATAGGGTTGTTTCATATGTAATTCATTAAAATAAGGTAATAGTAAAGTGGAATGTGCCCTTAACCTAATATGACTGGTATTCATATAAAAGGAAAAGAGACACTGTAATAGAGACACACAAGGAAACATGTGACAACAGAGACAGAGATTGGGTGATGCAGCCAAGGAACTTCAAGGGTAACAGGCAAAAACCAGAAGCTATGAGCCAAAGAATGATTCTCCCCTACAGGTTTCAGAAGGAGCATAAATAACCCTGTCCACTCCTGGATTCAGACTTCTAGCCTCCAGATCTGTGAGAATAAATTTCTTTTGTCTTAAGCCACCCAGTTTCTCATACTTTATTACAGCAGCTCTATGAAACTAATACCTTGGACCTTATTTAGGGACTAATTTGAATACATGAGTACACACACATACATATACTCATACTCACATGTACCTATCAACAAGCTTTGAAAACTTTGAATTATAATTTTAAAAACTTGCTGTTAATTTTTTTAGCTATTATAAGTTATGTTGAAAAAACACTTCTTTCAATTTCATGACACATACTAAAATATTTGCAGATGAAATGATATGGTATCTAGAATTTGCTGCAAAATACACTATATAAGAGCAGGGGTTATAGATGGGGGTCATATATAAAACAAGTCTGCTCATGGGCTGAAGATGGGTGATGGACAGACATACTCTCCTCTCTACTTTTTAAAAAATATATTTGAGATTTTCTGTAATAATTTTAAAGAAAGAGCAAGAGAAACAGCCAAAAAAATTGAGGTTATATCAAAATGCCATTTTCCCTAATCCATAATTATCCTATCAGAGCTAAATAGTAATTGAAAATAATCTTCACTTACGCCTTGTAAGTTTGTCTTTTTATAAAATAACACAGTCAAGAAGTTTAGCATAACAGAACACAATATTAGCAGGAGAGCTAAAAACATTCAGTAACAAGATGAATAAGTTCAGGGAATCTAATATACAGGATGGTGATTATAGTTAATAGTACTTTATTGCAGGGGCACCTGGATGGCTCAGTCGGTTAAGCAACTCTCTTGATTTCAGCTTAGGCCATGATCTCATGGTTTGTGAGTTTGAGCCCCGAGTCAGGCTCTGTGCCTGCTTGGGATTCTCTCTCTCTCTCTCTCTCTCTCATAAGCATGCACTCTCCCCCCACTCATAAGCATGCACTCTCTTACTCTCTTTCAAAATCAACAAATATTTTAAAAAACAGTACTTTATTGTACACTTGAAATTTGCTAAGAGACTTGATCTTAAGTTTTCTTACCACACCCAAACAAACAAACAGAGCATAACTGTGTGAGGTGATGGATGTGTCTATATTAACTTGATTATGATAACCATTTATAATATATATGTATATCCCATTGTACACCTTAAGTATATACAAGTTTTATTTGTCAATTATACTTCAACAAAGCTGGGGGAAAACAAAGTTAAAAAAAAAAAAAAAAAAAAAAAGCCTTTCAAGGGAAAATGGGTCTCTCTGGCCTGACCAGAAAAAGGAAAGGCCAAAGGACTTGAAAATCCTCAGGAGGAGAGCAGAAAGCTAGAAAAGAGAATCAGAAGCAAAACTTTAGAGAGGGAATGTCCTGAACCCATCCAAAGTAGTATTATAAAAAATCAAAGATAACTTGATGGGAATCATTAAATATATTTAAATATGTGTTCTGCACCCCCGTCTAGAATTTGACTGAATTCATATCTGGTTCCTAGTAAGACTAGGTCTTTTCTAAAAAAAAAAAAAAAAAAAAAATTAAAAAAAAAAAAAAAGAAAGAAAAGAGGGGCGCCTGGGTGGCGCAGTCGGTTAAGCGTCCGACTTCAGCCAGGTCACGATCTCGCGGTCCGTGAGTTCGAGCCCCGCGTCAGGCTCTGGGCCGATGGCTCGGAGCCTGGAGCCTGTTTCCGATTCTGTGTCTCCCTCTCTCTCTGCCCCTCCCCCGTTCATGCTCTGTCTCTCTCTGTCCCAAAAAAATAAATAAAAAACGTTGAAAAAAAAAATTAAAAAAAAAAAAAAAAAAGACTAGGTCTTTTCTGGTAAAGAATTGCCTGAAGGCTCTTCTGGAACAGCCAAAGAATGAAAAAGGATCACCTTAACTATACCACAATAAATGCTGCTGAGCTATTGAATGTATGCAGCAGAGTTCTTGGTGTAGCACTAAGTTCTCGCCAGCACAATCCAGCATATTATAGAGTCTTAAAATAACGCTTGACTAGCATTTACTTAGAACTCACCTTTCACATGTATTACATCATTTAAACTTCACAACCAGCTTGTGAATCAGATTCAATAAACATTTTTAATAAGAGCAAAATTATATTTTTAAATAGAAAAAACTCAATAAAAATAAGAATACTATTTAAATATTGAGGGCATTTTACATTTTGAAATGTATGAATCTTCTGATCTGAAACCAGGTACCTGAACCATTTTTCCTGCATCCATATGTCAACATCAAGTTTCTTTTAGTTTTTATGCATCCCACAGAAGGCAGCCTTGCCTCCTTTAACAGAAATTATATTGATTTAATTCTCACAATAGGAAACAGATTTTCAAAATATAAGTATTAAAAAAAAACACAGAGTTTTGCACAGCTTTAAAAAAAATAATTATCTACTCCTTGGATGTTTAAAGAAATCTGGGCTTCCAAAACTGTTCTGCTTACTTCTCAATAATATTGGTAGCTCACATTATTGAGTACTGACTCTGTGCTGGTCAGTTCTGAATGCTGGCTATATTTTACCTCAATTCATCTAACCCCAGAGGCATTACTGTTTTCTTTATTTTACTGAGAAGGTAAGTTTCTTTTAAGTAATGTTTTGTCTTTAGGGTTTTTGCTTTTTTCCCTTTTTTCCTTCTCTTTTCTTCATAGCATCTTGGTACAGGGATGTGCTGTATATCTCTGGCTGTCCTAACCCATTTTTCACACTCTCCACCCTACTTTGTACCTTAGAAAGCTGATCCATATGGACTGCCCAGTTGGTTCCCTTCCTTGGTTTTGGTTGATTTCAAACAATGGAAGGCACAAGCATGAGCTCTGAAAATAGGAGGAAAGTAAGAAATGAACTGTTGATTTTCATGACTCCCTTCATGTAGGGTTACCAGAGGTCAGCTCTGTCCCTGTATCCACGGCCCCGATTCCTAGCAGTCAATACTATCCTATCTGGGTTCTGGTAACCCCATCCTCAATTTGCTCATTCTAGTGTAGGGTCGTGCTATGGATGGAATTGTGTTCCCCAAAACTCCTATGTTGAAGCTCAAATGCTCCAACGTGTGTACGTGGACATAGGGCCCATAGAACCCAGGGACAGCCCCTGAATACCAGTGTCTCTGTTTCAGTGTCATTCATTCTCAGTATTTTGCTTGTTTTGGGGGGCTAAAATAGGAATCCAGGCTGACAGAGCTGGAGCAAGTTGGGGAGCTGGAACTCCGGAGTTCTACAAAACCAGTAGCAAGTGCTGTGAAAGGCACAAGACTAAAAGTAAAAGGGACTGAAGGTACTAAGAGCCTCTCATGACACACTTGGACTAGCCCAGAGAAAAAGAAAAACCTAGAAACCCATGGTTCCACAGAATTAAATCTGTGAAGCAGAAAAGACCCAGGGTTTGAGCCCAGCTCAGTTCTCCAGCTCTGAGGTTGCCCAGGTCTGGGAAATTCAAGGACTGTACCTGATGGTGTTCTACTTTTCAGTTCTTTTTTAAAAATGCTGCTTTTTTCCCCCTTCTTTCCCTTTGAATGGGTACAAATTTAGGTCTCTTTAGCTGGAAGACATTCCTCCTACACTTTCTCCCTCTTAGCCAGAGACAGCACCCACAGGTGGTGCTTGGTCACTCAGGTACTGGGGACAGCTGGATCACTGCTTGGACTCTGTTTCAAGGAGGGATGGTAAATATGTAGCCTCCCCTGCCCCATCCTATTCCCTTGCCAGCTTCTTTCGTCGTTACAGAGTTTCATTGAGCCCAGGTGCAGCTGCCTGGCCGTGTGGACATTGTCCTCTGGATAGCCATAAGATACACCTGGGGCTGGAGCCTGTTTTTTTTCTCCTCTGCCCAACAGGATGTCATCATGGGAAATAGGGAAAAGAATGTGGGGAGCCAATCCTTATGTCCCTCTCCACCTACCACTCTCCTATATTCCCCATCTGTGTCTCTTTTGCTCAAAAGGAGAGGTAGAAGCAATAAGGAAGGAGACTTTGTATTACTTATCCATTTCTAAATAAACATTTGTTACTTTTAAAAAACAGATAAACGGGGCACCTGGGTGGCTCAGTCGGTTAAGCGGCTGACTTCGGCTCAAGTCATGATCTCGCGGTTGGTGAGTTCGAGCCCCGCGTCAGGCTCTGTGCTGACAGCTCAGAGCCTGGAGCCTGTTTCCGATTCTGTGTCTCCCTCTCTCTCTCTGACCCTCCCCCGTTCATGCTCTGTCTCTCTCTGTCTCAAAAATAAATAAACGTTAAAAAAAAAAAATTAAAAAAAAATAAAAAACAGATAAACAAAAAAGCAGGGAATGGGTAGTCTCTTTAACATATGCTGCTAGGAAAACTAGATGTCCACTTGCCAAAGAATGAAATTGGGCACCTATCTTATACCATACACAAACATCAACTCAGAATGGATTAAAGGCTTGAATGTAAGACCTGAACCATAAAACTCCTAGAAGAAAACATAGGGGTAAGCTCCTTGACATTGGTCTTGGCAGTAACTTTTTGGATTTAGCAACAAAAACAAAAATAAGTGAGTGGGACTACACCAAACTAAAAAAGCTTCTGTACAGTAAAGGAAATCATCAACAAAATGAAAAGGTAACCTATGAAATGGGAAAATCATATCTCATAAGGAGTTAACATTAAAAATATATTTTAAAAAATGCATACAATTCAATAGAAGGAGAAGCAGAAGCAGAAGCAGAAAAAGAAGAAGAAGAAGAAGAAGAAGAAGAAGAAGAAGAAGAAGAAGAAAGGGAGAAAAAAGAAAAAAATAACCAGTCCAACTGAAAATGGACAGTGGAACTGAAAAAAACATTTCTCCAAAAGAAATAGACAACAGGTACATGGAAAAGTGCTTGACATCACTGATCATTAGGGAAATGCAAATCAAAATCACTATGAGGTTTCCCCTCACACCTGTTAGAATAGTTATTATCAAAAAGACAAGAAATAACAAATGTTGGGTAGATATGGAGAAAAGGGAACATTTATGCATTGTTGGTGGGAATGTAAATTGGTGCAGCTACCATGGAAAACAGTATGGAGGTTCCTCAAAAAATTAAAAATAATACTACCATATGATCCAGCAATTCTGCCTCTAGGTATTTAACTGAAGGAAATGAAAACATTATCTTGAAAAGATATCTGCACCTCCATGTTCACTGCAGCATTATTTACAAAAGCCAAGATGGAGAAGCAATCAAAGGGTCCACGGATTAATGAATGGATAAATAAAATATGGGGTATAAGTGTGTGTGTGTACACAATAGAATATTATCCAGCTATATAAAAAAAGAAGAAAATCCTACTATTTACAACAACATGGATGGACCTTTGAGACACTATGTTATTAAAATAAATAAAATATGGGCCACTGGGTGGCTCAGTCAGTTAAGTGTCCAACTTCGGCTCAGGTTATGATCTCACAGTTTGTGAGTTTGAGCACCATGTCAGGCTCTGTGCTGACAGCTCAGAGCCTGAAACCTACTTCAGATTCTGTGTCTCCCTCTTTCTCTGCCCCTCCCCAACTCGTACTCTGTCTCTGTCTCTCAATAATAAATATACATTGAAAAAAATAAAAAATAAATAAAATAAAATAAGTCAGGCAAAGAAAGACAAATACTGTATGATATCATTTATATGTGGAATCTAAAAAAAAAGCTGAACTTATAAATACAGAGCACAGATTAATGGTTACCAGATGCAAGGAATGAGAGGGTAGGAAAAATAAGGACAGGTGGTCAAAAGGTACAAACTTCCAGTCCAGTTGGAAGACAAAAAAGTCTTAAGGATGTAATGTACATCATGGTGACTATATGTAATAATACTGTATTGCATATTTAAAAATTGCCAAGAGAGTAAAGCTTAAAAGTTCTCATCACAATAAAAAAAAGTGTGTAACTATGTGTGGTGATAGACATTAACTAAATTTATTTTGGTTATAATTTCACAGTATATACATATATCAAATCATTAGATTGTACACCTAAAATGAATATAGTGTTATATGTCAATTATCTCTCAAAAAAAAAAAAAAAAACAGTAAAGTATGCAGAAGCGCAGAAAAAGTTATAGATAAGCCAAAGACCATGAATAAAAAAATCTCCAGGGGGGCGCCTGGGTGGCTCAGTCGGTTGAGCGTCCGACTTCGGCTCAGGTCACGATCTCACGGTCTGTGGGTTCGAGCCCCGCATCGGGCTCTGTGCTGACAGCTCGGAGCCTGGAGCCCGCTTCGCATCCTGTGTCTCCCTCTCTCTCTGCCCCTCTCCCACTCTCACTTTGTCTCACTCTGTCTCTCAAAAATAAATAAATATTAAAAAAACAAAAAAAATCTCCAGGGTCAAGAATGGAAGACAAAGGTGCTGTTAGTGGCATAAAGAGTAGTCAAAGTTAAAAAAAAAAAAAAATGAATCAACACTAACTCACCATAATGATGATTGATTCTAGGAGAAGGAAACGAGAAATTTCCACCTCTGAGAGATATTTGCTAGAGATTAAGTCAGTAACTGATTTGCTACTGATTAAGTCAGTGACACTTATGAAGCAATCAGAGCTATTTCTTATATCCAAATTATGTTCCAGTTGTTTATTTTTTGTGTTTGTGGCATTTGCCTAAAAGGCTGTGTGTTGGGCACCTCATTGCTCCTTCTAAGGATTCCAACATGCCTCCTAACCATGACATCTTCTTTCTACCTTTCTTTTATTGACTTCAGTTTTACTCAGTGTTCTATAAGTATGTATATTTGTAGAAAGGAAAACTATTTATGGTTTTTTTTTTGAGATATCACCCAGTTTGTCTCATGTGACCACTGCCTGTTCTGTTGTCCCATGACACTTGGGTTTTCCTTGTGTCCAAACTCATAGCCATCTCTTGGTAAACAGTAACTCACCTTTAAAACCGCCATCCAATTTTTTGAACCCAACTGGAATGCATACAATTTGAGTGACAAAAATGGTACAATTGTTTATAAAGTGTTTATGAAAACAAATGATAAACAATTTTTAAAATCTTTTGAAAAATTAGAAATGTCTGGTCCTTATCCTATCTATAGCTTTATCCTCCCACTGTATTAAACAAGGAGCTATTCAACCAATATTTATTGAATATAAACATGAAAATGAAATCAAAAATACTTATTTTTTTCAGTATATATTTGAGATTCTAACTTGAAAATCTAAATTGAGGACAGGCCCGTTATATCAAGGCTATAGTCTGTACATGGGTGAGAGTTTTATACATATATATGTGTGTTGGGACAGTTAGGGAAACTACAGATGAAGGCAACTGATACTTGGACAATAATGTCCCAAGGTAGCTATTCAATATTTACTGAGTAATGATAAAAGCACTATAAAAAATGCTTTATGTGCATTTGCATTTAACTCTCATTTGACAGATTACTAGATACAAGTTCATAGCTAATAAATTGCAGAACTAGAGTCTGAACCTGCCTCTTTTGATTCTAGATTCTGGGCACTTCACCTCTATCCTTATTGCCACGGATAATAAGATTAGAAAAATGGTGGAAGTCAATCATTTGAAGAACGAATTCTACCATAAGTAATATATTTGTATGTGGGTGTCTTTGAAGCTTCATCAACAATAAAATTCTAATCATGCTATGAATATCACAATTCATAGAAGAAACTATTGTATTGGAATCAATTCTGTCATACCAGTTTGAAGGAATTTATCTTCTAGTATAGTAAAAGTAGTAGACAGTAAGGTAAGGGGGGATCTTGACTCCTTTAACCAGGGGTGAGCTGGCCAATATTTAACAACTGGCTCTCCAGAACAGAAACCTTCTTTCTAGTGTTTACCAACTTCTGTGGCATAAATACTTCCACTATCACCTATTTCAAGCTACCAATGAGACATCACATCATTGAATACATAGTTGAGAAGTATGCAGTAATACCATTATATATTATTTCCACTCTGCAGAAGCAATGGTTGTAAGCATAAATAACCTCAAGAACATAGGTAATACTAAATTTTAATTGAAAAATTAGGAAATGGTGAGTTTTGGGATTTGTTACTTTTGTTTTTAATATAATATACTTAACTATCCCTTTATATAATCTAACTTTTAATAATCCCTGTGTTAAACAACCAGCTTGCAGAATTTCTGAGAATTCTAAAAATCTAACAATTACAAGACAGCTCCAGCACCCTACTGCCCTTAACTGCCCCTCAGATAAACAGCTCTCAGTACCCATTTTTGTATGTTATAGTTACCTCTTGGCCACAGCTAAGGAAAATGAAGTAGGAATAGGAACAAGTCCAAAGTCACTTCTCTCAGGATTTGGAATTCAGGAATCAGAGTGGGAATCATTTTCTCTGCGTGACTGAAGCTATAACATGAATGTTTAAAGCTAAACATTTCTTGACCATAATGTGGACTGAATAGCAGATAAGACCAAAACATTATGTCCCAAAACCTTTGTGATACAGCAAAAGCAATCATAAGAGGGAAGTATATAGCAATATAGGTTGACCTCAAGAAGGAAGAAAAATCTCAAACATGCAACCTAACCTTACACCTAAACGTGCTAGAAAAAGAGCAACAAATGAAGCTTAATGTCAGCAGAAGAGAAATAATAAAGATTAGAGCAGAAATAAATGAAATAAATGATATAGAAGCAAACAAACAAAAATCCAGTAGAACATATCAATGAAACCAGGATCTGGTTCTTTGAAAAAATTAATAAAACTGATATACCCCTAGCTAGACTTATCCAAAAGAAAAGAGAAAGGACACAAATAAGTGAAATCACAAATGAAAGAGGAGGGATCACAACTAACACCACAGAAATACAAACAATTATTAGAGAATACTATGAAAAATTATATGCCAACAAACTGGGCAATCTGGAAGAAATGGATTAATTCCTAGAGACATATCAACTAACAAAATTGAAACAGGAAGAAATGGAAAACTTGAATAGACTAATAACCAGCAAAAAAAAATTGAATCAATAATCAAAAATCTCCCAACAAACAAAAGTCCAAGGCCAGATGGCTTCCCAAGGGAATTCTACCAAACATTTAAATAAGAATTAATACCTATTCCTCCTCAAACTGTTCCAAAAAATAGAAACGGAAGGAAAACTTCCAGACTTATTCTACAAGGGCAGCATTACGTTCAATCCAAAACCAGACAAGGACCATACTAAAAAAGAGAATTACAGGCCAATATCCCTGATGAACATGGATGCAAAAATTCTTGACAAAATACTAGCAAGTCAAATCCAACAGTACATTAAAAGAATTAGTCACCACAATCATGTGGGATTTATTCCTGACTTACAAGGGTGGTTCTATATTCACAAGTCAATCAACATGATACACTACATCAATAAAAGAAAGGATAAGAGTCTTATGATCCTCTCAATAGATGCAGAAAAAGCAAAGACAAAGAAGAGCATCCATTCTTGATTAAAACCCTCAACAAAGTAGGGATAGAAGGAACATACCTGAACATCATAAAGGCCATTTACGAAAGACCCACAGCTAATATCATCCTCAATGGAGGAAAACTGAGCTTCTTCTCTATGGTCAGGAACAAGACAGAGTTGTTCACTTTCACTGCTGTTATTTAACATAGTACTTGAAGTCCTAGCCTCAACAATCAGACATCAAAAAGAAATAAAAGGTATCTAAATCAGCAAGGAAGAGATCAAACTTTTACTATGTGCAGATTACATGATACTCTATGTAGAAAACCCAAAAGACTCCACCAAAAAAATTGCTAGAACTGATACACAAATTCAGTAAAGTTGCAGGATATAAAATCAATGTACAGAAATCAGGTGCATTTCTATACACCAATAATGAAGCAGCAGAAAAAGAAATCAAGGAATTGATCCCATTTACAATTGCACCGAAACCGTAAGATACCTAGGAATAAACCTAACCAAAGAGGTAAAAGGTCTGTACTCTGAAAACTATAGAAAACTTATGAAAGACATAGAAACTTATAGAAACCTATGAAAGATGACACAAAGAAATAGAAAAACTTCCCATGCTCATGGATTGGAAAACCAAATATTCTTAAAATGTCTATACTACCTAAAGCAATCTACACATTTAATGCAATCCCAGCATTTTTCACAGAACTAGAACAAACGATATTAAAATTTATATGGAACCGGAAAAGACACTGAATAGCCAAAGCAATTTTGAAAAAGCAAAGCAAAGCTGGACACATCACAATTCTGAACTTTGAGTTATACTACAAAGTTGTAGTTATCAAGACAGTATAGTACTGGCACAAAAGCAGATACATCGATCGATAGAACAGAAGAGAAAACCCAGAAATGGACCCACAGCTATATGGTCAACTAATCTTCAACAAAGCAGAGAAGAATATCCAATGGAAAAAAGAAAATCTCTTCGGCAACTTGTGCTGGGAAAACTGGACAGCAACATGCAACAGAATGAAACTGGACCACTTTCTTACACCATACACAAAAATAAAATGGGTGAAAGACCTAAATCTAAGACAGGAAACCATCAAAATCCTACAGGAGAACACAGGCAGTAACCTCTTTGACATGGGTTATAGCAACTTCTTACTAGATACATCTCTGGAGGCAAAGGAAACAAAAGCAAAAATGAACTATTGGGACTTCGTCAAGATAAAAATCTTCTGCACAGTGAAGGAAACAATGAGCAAAACTAAAAGGCAATCTTTCAGATGGGAGAAGATATTTACAAATGACATATCTAATAAAGGGTTAGTATCCAAAATATATCTTAAAAACTTAGGAAACTCAACATCCAAAAAACAAATAATCCAGTTAAAAAATGGGCAAAGACATGAATGGAAATTTTCCAAAGAAGAAATCCAAATGACCAAGACACGTGAAAAGATGCTCAACATGACTCAACATCAGGGAAATCAAAACCACAATGAAATATCACCTCACACCTGTCAGAATGGCTAACATTAACAACACAGGAAACAACAGATGTTGGTGAGGATGCTGAGAAAGGGGAACCCTCTTACCCTATTCGTGGGAATGCAAACTGGTGCAGCCACTCTGGCAAGCAGTATGGAGGTTCCTCAAAAAGTTAAAAGTGGAACTATCCTACAACCCAGCAACTGTTCTATTAGGTATTTACCCTCATTTACCCACAGGATACAAAAATACTGATCTGAAGGGATACATGCACCCTGAATTTTATAGCAGCGTTATCAACAATAGCCAAACTAGAGAAAGAGCCCAAATGTCCACTGATCGATCAATGGATAAAGAGGTGGTATATCAGATATAGGTAGATATAGATATAGATGATATAGATATAGATATATAATGAGATATTACTCTCCATCTCTATATATACACATTTATATTATACAATTATAGAATATTACTCAGCATCCCTCTCTGTCTCTCAAAATAAATAAACAACAACAACAAAAAAAGAACAAATGCAAAGAGAAAAGCAGAAATGGGAAAACACACATCTCGTTAGACCTATAGTAATCTAGTTTTCAATTGGAGTTCTTCCTGAGGCCTGGCTGCATTTTACCCTTGGACGTGGATAGAGAACCTCGTCTTCTGTTAAATTAATCAAACAGGGAGGCTATTAAACTGAGGCACTGCAATCACCATGGTGGCTTTCATAAGCAAATCAAAACCTAAGCCTGTAAACGCTTCAAGCCTTTCAAATCAAAACCTTAGGACAACCAATCACAAACAACCAACTAGTCTTTAAGCTATAGCCAATCAAACAACTTCCTTTCTTTGCTTCCACACTTTCTCTACGTGTCTTTCCCCTAGCTTCTATCAGCGGAGGTCTCTTAGTCACTTTCTGATTTGGCACTGCCCTCTTTGAATTCATTTTTGCTCAAAAAACTCTTACATTTTTTAATATGCCTCAGTTTATCTTTTTAACACTGGTAACAATGCAAGGTTGTATAGCCACTTTGAAAGGTAATTTGGTGATTTCCTACAAAACTAAAAACATACTTTTACAGTATGACCCAGCAATCATGCTCCTTGGTATTTACCCAAAGGAGCTGAGAACTTATGTCCAGACAAAAACCTGCACATAGAGGTTTATAGCAGCTTTATTCACAATTGCCAAAATTTGGAAGCAACCAAGATGTCATTCAGTAGTTGAATGGATAAATAAACTGTGGTACATCCAAACAATGGAATATCAGTTGACACTACAAAGACATAAGCTATTAAACCATGAAAAAACATGGAGGAAACTTGAATGCATATTGCTGACTGAAAGAATCCAATCTGAAGAGGCTACAAACTATGTGATTCTAAATATATGACACCTGTAAAAAGCAAAACTATTAAGACGGTAAAAAAATCAGTGGTTGCCGGGGGGGGGGGGGGGGGGGGGGGGTAGAGGTGGGAGAAGGATGAATAGGTGAAGCACAGAGGATTTCTAAGGCAGTGAAACTACTCCACATGATACTATAATGATAAATACATTTGTCCAAACCTGTAGAATGTAGTGAAAAGTGAACCCTGATGTAAACAATGGACTCTGAGTGATAACAATGTGTCAATGTAGATTCATCACTTGTAACAAATGTGCCACTCTGGTGGGGGATGTTGATGAGGGAGGCTACCCATGTGTGGAGGCAGGGGGTACATGGGAAATCTCTGTACCTTTCTCTCTATTTTACTGTGAGTCTAAAACTGCTCTTAAAAATATCATTAGGAGACTTTTTACTTGGGTAAGTTTGGATTTCAATTGTGCCAGGCTTCTGAAGTAGCATTCAGGCCACATTTTCAGGAACATTTAAAAAATTTGCGGGCTAACTGGAATGCGCAGCCACTACTTTTGTGCATGTGTGGCTGTGTATGCCTATGAAGGACCTCAACACAAGCTGTAAATTAATGCTTCCATCTAAAGGGATTTGATCAGAACAAGCATTCTTATGCCAATGTAAGCAGAGAAAGGTATAATAAAGAGAAGGAAAGAAAAAAAAGCATTAAAAACCTAAGTAGTTAGGGGTGCCTGGGTGGCTAGTTGGCTGAGTGCCAGGTTTCGGCTCAGGTCTTGATCTCATGGTGCCTGAGTTCAAGCCCCACATTGGGCTCACTGCTGTCAGCCTTCCAGTTTAGGATCCTCGGTCCCCCTCTCTCTGCCCCTCCCCCACTTGCATTCTCCCAAAAGAAATAAAATAAGTAAAATAAAATAAAAGCTAAATAGTCAAATTGATACTTAGTTAATCATTGCATTTGTTTTTCCAGGGCTATGTTATCTTTTGGAGAAAGAAAAACAAGGTGGAAGGCAAAATGAAGGTTAGAATTAATATGGGCAGGCAGAATTTCTATAGGGTATCTAGTCTATTCTCCTTATTTCTGTCTTAGCCTTAATTTTATCTAAAGTTTAAGCAGCCAGTCCTACCTTGTCCACTTCCTCCTCTCTCTGCCTCCTTGTTTTGTTTTTATTTTTTTCACAAGTATTTATTGAACGTTCATTTTGTGGCTGGCACTGCTCAAGACATTGGCTTTTGTGCCAAAATACAAAGTTTGAACTTGATCCTCTTGATGTGGAGTTTCCAAAGTCAAATCTTGTACTGTGCATAAGATCCATAAGGAAAATTTATTGAAAATGCAGCTTCCTAGTCTTAATCTTAGAGATCATGTTCAGGGGCTTGACATAGGCCTGATAATCTGCCATTTTAGCTAGCATCTCAAGTGATTCAAAAGAACAGCATTGTTCGGATTTACATTTTAAAATAAGTCTATTGGCTTCTGTGTATCTGGTAATTTGGTTTGTGGGCAACCCAACTCTGCAAATTTTGACCTCTTTAAGACTCTGGAATCAGGCTCTCTATTGTAATCTAGACTCTGCCATTTAGGAGCTATTGACCAAATGAACCTGTTTCCACTCTGTGTCTTAATCTCTGAGGGTATGTGGGAATCAGAACACCCAGCTCAGAGAGTTACTGTGCAAGTGTCACAAGTAGAGCACGTGTGGTATCCGGCACACTGTAGCAAGTGCTCAAAAACCAGACATTATTGTTCTTATTATCGGTGTTGTTGTTCTTGCAGTTATTATTGGTGGTAGTTTTACCCTGGCTTTGTTTCTTTAGAGGGAAGAGGAGTAGGACATAAAGTTTGCCCACAATAAGTGGTCAGGCTTCTTGGGCCTGACTAGATATTTCCTTGGGTGGAAAGAGAAACGAGTTCACACTGCTTCTATTATCTAGAAATAAAGTGGAGATTTATTTTATTACTAGTGATTTTATTTTAAACTTTCCTTGTATTTACTTATTAAATCCCTGTGTAACATGTCCTACCATTATTGCTGCTCTGAAATTTTCTTCTTGTTGCTTATTTTAGTTTATTTAAAAAATTTTTTAGTGTTTATTTATTTTTGAGACAGAGACAGACCATGAGCAGTGGAGGGGCAGAGAGGGAGACATAGTACCTGAAGTGGGTTTCAGGCACAGAGCCCGACATGGGGCTGGAATTCATGAACTGTGAGATCATGATCTGAGCCGAAGTTAGAGGCTTTAAGGACTGAGCCACCCAGGCATCCCTCTTGTTGCTTATTTTAAAAGAACCAAAATTATATGTAGCTCAGAGAAGGAAATAATATCTGTTCTTGACAAGCAAATAAAAGATGTCATTAACAGAGATAATGATTATAAAAGAAGAATCAGGATTGTAAGCAATGTAAATTCAATTTGGGCCAAATTCTTCACCACTTACATACACCTAGGACCTTATTCCCTTTTTTTTTTTCTTTTTTTAAGAGAGGGAGAGAGAGCATGAATAGGGGAGAGGGACAGAGGGAGAGAGAGAATCTTAAGTAGCCTCTATGCTCAGTGTGGACCCTGACACGGAGCGCAATGTCACAACCCTGGAATCATGACCTGATCCGAAACCAAGAGTTGGATGCTCAACAGACTGAGCCATCCAGGTGCCCTGGACCTTATACTCTTAAAAGCTAAAATGTAATTGCATGCATTTTTTCACCGAATCCTTGTAATAACCATGTGAGGAAGATATTCATATAATTTCATTTTTAAAGATGAAGAAACTGAAACAGGTTAACTTATTTGGCCAAACAAAAGTATGTAGAACTCAAACTTGAATCCAGAACTAACCAGTCTTAATCTCATGTTAGCCTGCATACCAAACTGCCTCCTAGTCATGGCAGCCTGGAAAGACCTGGTAGGGCCACAAAGTGGCTTACAGGATTAGCTCTTACCTCTAGTCATTTCTAGAGATTGAAGAAAAAAAATAAGTGACATTTTTTAGAAACTGCCTTGCAGTCCTTGCAGTCCATCCTCTGAATGACTGACCTTAGCTTTGATCTACATTGCATAGTCTTTTTTTTTTTTTTAAGGTTGATTTATTTTTGAGAGAGAGAGAGAGAGAGAGAGAGAGAGAGTGGGGGAGGGGCAGAGAGAGAGGGAGACCCAGAATCCGATGCAGGTTCTAGAATATGAGTTGTCAGCACAGAGCAGGATGCTTGGCTCGAACCCAGGAAGCACGGGATCATGACCTGGGCAGAAGTCAGACGCTCAACTGACTGAGCCACACAGGTGCCCCTACATTGTATAGTCTTTATCCCAAAGGTGTCTACAAATATATTCAGAACATACTGGTGTGGTCCCAGGTTTACAAAGTTTTCAAACGAAAATATGATGACTGAATTATCTTCTAGAACGGATACATTTGAGTAAACATTTTGAGTTTATTTGAGCAAAAATCAATTCAATTTGGGTAGTGCCAAGCCAAAAGTAGGTAGGTGCTCCATCCATAGGAGCTGGGGAGAGATTTTATAGGGAAAAAGCGGAAGCAATGTAAGGAAATTATCGATTGTCTGTAGCTTAAAGCCTAATGAGCTGTTTGTGATTGGTTGTCCTTAGCTTTTGACCTAGTAACCTTGAGGCATTTACCAGTTTAGGGTTAGGTTTGCTTACCTGGGCCCACAGGGCATTTAGAACCACCTCAGTCTAATGGCCTTCTTGTTTAATTCATTTGACACAGGCAAGTGTAATTTATATTAGAGGGAAAGGCATTTCTGTACTGTTCCCTTATCTTCCTATAAGGAATGGAAATAACAAGCAGAAGACCACTTGATTCACTGTTCAGGATTAACAAAAATGAAAAAAAAAAAACCAAAGCCACTCTCCCACCTTCCATTTCTTCCCAAGAATTCGCTGAACAATTGGAAGCAGGAGATATGCGGGTCTTCCACCGTTTATGTGGGTTTGAGCAAATCTGTCTTAAGATTGAAGGACAGGCTCCCTCAGATGATTACCCGCATTACTCCTAAAAACAAATGCTTTGGAGGGAAATTGGTTAGAATAGCAATAGTGGCTTAAGGTGAACAGCAGAAGGGAAATCTTTTTAGTGCCCTGAGTTAGAAAATCATTTGTAATTTTCCCTAAAACCAGGTTGAACTGAATACACAAATTTAAATGTTTGCTCTTAAAGACATAGAGGCCCTTTAAGAAAACAGTTTTTGGCGAAAGTGATGATAGATAAATCAGTGGAAAATAAATTGAGCCCGTTAAAAAAAAGCTAGGCATTTACTCCTACCTCATTAAATCTTAACTTTGACAATGTTGATGAGGGATAGAAACTCTCTGGGCTTAAAGGGTCTCATGACTGTTTACGTAATCTCATTGATAGTTAATATGGAACTGAATGATAAGCACCAGAGAGATCTTCCGAAAGTAGTTTTACGAGTAGAAATTTGAAGAAGACATTTAAGATCTAATACTCCCTGCATATCCCCTCCCCCTTGAACACTAAGCATATAAGCACTAGCTACATACAGCAAAAGTGCAGTTCTTTCTACCTGATGAGGGAGTGTGAGGCAAGCAGAGGGCAAAGTCCAGGCTAAAGGCACCCCCGCCCAGGTGGGACATGTATGATATTCCTTGGACACTCCCAGCTACCCCAAAACAGGAAAGGACAAATAAACAAAGGTTAAACTATAGGAATGTCCACCAGTTTACAAGAAAAAGGCAGTCCCATCTGTGGTCTGAAGTCCAGGAACTCCCTACTGTCTTAATGTTAATGCTTTGCTAGAGGGAAAAACAACCTTAGCTTGAAAGTAGGTAGGCCTCTGATAAGTCTTTAGCATGTGAAAGTCTCTTTGGAAACTCCCTCTAGACTTTATCTCCCCCGACTCCCTAAAACGGTTACCCCCCCAACACTTGCAGTGCAGCTTTTTCTGCCCATGGATCCTGTCCCTGTGCTTTAATAAAATCGCCTTTTTGCACCAAAGATGTCTTCAAGAATTCTTTCTTGGCCTTTGGCTCCGGACCCCCCACCAACCCAAAACTTCATCACTACCCACAAGTCCTGCCCCGTGCTAAATAAATTTACTAAGTTGCACTGCAAAATGTCCAAAGATTTCTTTCTTGACCATCGTGCTCAACAATCTCACAACAATGAGATTTTTAAATTGATGTGTCATAATTGCATCGTATAATGAGTTGTTGGATATGGTTCACTTGCAGACTGTTCTACCTAAGTTAAGCAGAAATTTATTACTGGGTGTGCGATGGCTTAAACTCTTTGGAATGGCAGGAACTAAGTGAACTTCTTATAAGAACTTCCACTTGCCTGCTAATTCCTGATTCCTGAGGCAGCACTGACACCGGGAAGTCATCAAACTAAGAGGCAGAAACAGTCAGAATAATGCAGGCTCCTGTTGTGTTTGCAGCACCAAAAACAGCCCCTGCTGTGAGTCCTGTGTCTGTGGATCCAGTGTCCCTGACTAGTGGAACACAAACCCATCCACAGCCATAACAGTGAAGGCATCTGGGAAGTGTAGTTTTTACCTTCCAACCTCAAAGACACAGAAAGATTAGAAGTAGGTTCATATGAAGTAGAGCACTGAATCATAAATTATTCAACCATTCTTTGAATTTTGATTTTAGATTGATACATATTTTCAATTTTGTATACAATTTAAATATTGATACATATTTATCATTTTATGATAATTAAAATAAATTCCTAGAAGTGAAATTTCTAAGTCAAACAGTATGAATTCTGTTGAAGTTTTTCATAATTATTGCAAAATTTCCCTCTTGGAAACTTATATCAGTTTATATTCTTTACAGCCAACTTTGTCAATCATGATTAATGAGTTTGTACTTTTAAAAAGAAAAATGACACATCAATTAAAAACTAAGAATTTCAGAAGTGCCTGGCTGGTTCATTCAATGGAGCATGTGACTCTTAATCTCAGGGTCGAATGTGCAAGTCCCACATTGGGGATAGAGTTAAACAAAAAACAAAGCTTAACTAAGAATTTCTTTTGCTAGTGAGTTTGAACATTTTAATTCTCACCATGAGTGAATTACAGTCACTCGTTGCTCTAGTATTTCTCAACAATGCATTTATTCATTATCTGAAGTAATGAGAAATGTAACATTTGTTTTGCTCATCCAAACAAATTTTGGATGTTTATTGTAACTTTAAGATCTAGTGACCTCTTACTTTAGCCCTGTTATTGGTAGGTAGACAATCCTTTGTCTGTCTTTCAAATAAGCATTAAGGAAAGTTTCTTCTTTTACTGTCTCTAAAATTAAACTTCGGGGGCGCCTGGGTGGCGCAGTCGGTTAAGCGTCCGACTTCAGCCAGGTCACGATCTCGCGGTCCGTGAGTTCGAGCCCCGCGTCAGGCTCTGGGCTGATGGCTCGGAGCCTGGAGCCTGTTTCCGATTCTGTGTCTCCCTCTCTCTCTGCCCCTTCCCCGTTCATGCTCTGTCTCTCTCTGTCCCAAAAATAAATAAAAAAAAAAAAAAAAAAAAAAAAAAAAAAAAAATAAATAAAATTAAACTTCGTTGAGCCTATAGGCTTTAACTTAAAAGTAAGAGTATGCAACTTGATTATGATGCAGTCACCTCAATTTGGGTGGAAATGCTAGACTTGAAGGTAAGTGTCTGAATATCTATCAGTATAATTTGATGAGGTCTGTGGTTTACTTGTGCATGAGTCCAGGCTTTGAATGTCTTGCCACTAACAGTAAGAGTTCTGAAAGGAGAGAAGTTCTGTAAGGAAGAGCTCTTTGATTCAGAAAGGTCTGAAAGGTCCAGACAGCTGTCGTTCCATCTGCTAGAATCGGCTGATGGAGTCACTATCCTTTCCTGATTAATGTGGCTGGATCAATTCTGGGGACCCCTTGGCCTGTCAGGACAACCATTCACACATCTTTTTCTCCTAGCAGGCAGCATGTACAGCATCCAGACTGAAATATTAAGAGATTGATTGATTGATCCATCAATTGATTGATTACTTACTATTCCTGGGGCTAACAATTCTCCCTTTTCTTCCCACATAAATATAGGGTGATTTAGAGGAGGAATTAAAACGAAGCCTTGTTTTATTCATATGTAGTGATTTAGAGGGGAAAGAACTTGTTTTAAATCCACCCTTGAAACTAGAATATTAATTTTTTGCTAGATTGAAACAAGACCTCATACATATGCATTACCCCTAAATAGCTATCTTTAAGACCGGCTATTTACACAAGACTGTACACAGGTCATCACTCTCCATCTAGTGGCAAGATAGGCTAATTGAAAGCAAGTTCCTAAGAAGCAATAGTCTGACACTTGAGTGTTAGAGCCAAATATTTTAAAAGAGAACAGTAAGTGTTGTAAGTGTCAAATAAAGCTCACCACTGTTTTGTTAAATTTTGACATAAATAAAAACTCTAGGGGCTCCTGGGTGGCTCAGTCCATTGAGCTCCTGACTCGATTTCGGCTCAGGTTATAACCCCAGGGTCATGGGATTGAGCTCTGCATGGGGTTTAAGATTCTCTCTCTCCCTCTGCCCTTCTCCCCCTCTCCCCCTCTCCCCCCCCTTTCTCTCTCTCCCAACAAAACAAACAAACAAACAAACACACTATGTGAAATAATCCATGATTACAATTTTGACATTGGGTCAGGTCATCTAATTTGGAAATAAAAAGAATACCCTTGCCGGATAATAAACAGAATATTCATAACTGCAGGCTTTTCTTGACAGTGTTTTAACATCTTAAATGTTTTATGATCCTAAAAAATCTTGTTCATAATAAAATGTGAATAGAATTTTAATTATTGCAGGGAGAAGATTTCAAAAATATGCTACCAACCAACTTAGGACAAATCAACATCAGAATTAGGTCATTGGGCAGAGAGTTTTGGTACTTATCTAAGTACCAAGAACTTTGCAATCTGGAGATATTAATCAGTATATGCAAGAACTTGGCAATCTGGAGATATTAATCAGCATACGATGGTACGTATAACTAGCAAAGGTAGCTGATAGTCCCACATTGGGCTAACATTCAGCATTGAGACTATATCAAGTAGTTACAGTGGGCATCTATCTCTTCCAATAAGTTCAATATTCTATTAGGATTAGTGTCCATGATATCTGGTTATTAAATCATTTAAATATTACTCCAGATCCTAAGGGACACAGGAAAAAAATAACAAAGTAGAAGGAATGAAAGTACTATGAAAAGAAAGTAAGCAAATGGATAAATCTTTAAAAGAGGAAACCAAGTGAATGGATCAGACCAAATAAGAATTTTTAAAAAGCATAATAAATAATAGAGAACTAAAGGAAAAAATTAGAAACATGAATCAGGAAAATCAATTATGAAGGACCAATTGAAGATATTGAATATGAAAAATCTGCTAGATGAAATAACACAGTAAAGGCACTATCAGATATACCTTGCTACTGTTTTGTGGATACTGTTTATCAGACTGAATGTTCGTGAAACAAATTAGTAAGCAGTGAGATCAGGTCAATGAAAATTTCCAGAAGGAAATTACAAAGGATGTTACAAAGTTGTACTGAAAAACTAAGAGAAGTTAAGACAGTGACAGGGGTGTCTGTTTGGCTCAGTCAGTTAAGTGTCCTCCTTGGTTTCAACTCAGGTCATGATCTCACAGTTTGTGAGTCTGAGCCTTGCATGGGGCTCTGTGCTGGCAGCATGAAGCCTGCTTGGGATTGCCTCTCTCACCCTCTCTCTGTTCCTCCCCCCATTTACACTGTCTCTGTCTGTCTCAAAATAAATAAATAAACTAAATAATAATAATTAAAAAGGACATAGTGACAGAATTTTGGGAGATTAAAAAATAATAGGGGCACTTGGGCTGAGTAGGTTAAGCGTTCGACTCCGACTCTGGCCATGATCTCATGGTTCCTGAGTTGGAGCCCTCATCCGGCTTTGTGCTGAGAGATCAGAGCCTGGAGCCTGCTTTGGATTCTGTGTCTCCCTCTCTCTCTCTCTCTCTCTGCCCCTCCCTCACTTGTGCTCTGTCTCTCAGTCTCTCAAAAAAAAAAAAAAAAAAAAAAAGAATAAACATTAAGAAAAAAGAATAATATCAGTTTGTAGATAGAAAGAGCACAGAGAAAGTGTTGAAATAAGAGAACTTGGAAGCTAGAACTTTTTATCCAATTAATTATATGTAAGGCTGAATAAGTTATTGTAAGATACACAAGACCTCAGAAGGCTGACACACAAAGATACTATTTGAAAACACGGTAGGAGGAAGTGTTTGATCAAGAAAAGGAATGAATTCAGATGGTAACTAGGAGTGGAAAGGAAGAAAGAAGCAAAGCTTTGCATTGTGTTTGGAAGAGAAACTGCCAGAGGCATCTTTAATACAAACAACTTTAGGGAAAAGCAAGACTGGACTGTTTTCTTTACCCCAGAGATTCCAGAGAGTAAGCATACGTGTCATACTTGTCATATGTATATGTGTGTATTTATCAGAGGAACAAAGGCCAAAAACACCTACCATGAATTTATTTACAATTCAAGTTGTACATGTGAATATGCACTATATCCTACCAATCGGAGGTGATATTTAAAATATATAATAAGTAGGGGCACCTGGGTGGCTCAGTTGGTGAAGAGCTAGACTTTTTTTGTTTTTAATGTTTATTTTTGAGGGGGGGGGGGCAGAGAGAGGAGATAGAGGATCCAAAGCAGGCTCTGTGCTGACAGCAGATGTGGGGCTCCAACTCACAAACTGTGAGATCGTGACCTGAGCTGAAGTTGGATGCTTTACTGACTGAGCCACCCAGGTACCCTGAGCATTGGACTCTTGATTTTGGCTCAGGTCATGATCCCAGGGTTTTGAGATCAAGCCCAATGTTGGGCTCTATGCTGCTTAGTCTTCTCCAGCTCTCCCTCTCTATTTGCCCCTCCCCCCACCCTCTCTCTTTCTTTCTCTCAAAATAAATAAATAAACATTTGAAAAATAAAATAATATTTAGACAGTATAGCACAGTGCACTGACCAATCAGTGCAGACACCAGCCGAAGTGCTGCAGCACGTCCTGGGAGGGGGCTGTGCTTTTTCACCTTGGGGATTATGAGTATATTTGGGTCAGCCTGGGGCAGTGGAGAGGCAGTGGGGATGGACTCAGTGTGGAGCCAATTTACCAATGGAGTTGTGTCAAAATGTTAACAACTGGTATGGTCGTGCATACTGGCAGAATAGCGATATGCCTTCACATTTGATGACTTGCATACAAATGCCTGAAACATGCTTTACTTGTTTTCTCTTTTTATAACAAACCTTGGGTGGATGTTATATTCCTAGAGATTAAGACAGTCTGTAGTAAAACAATTTTGCATATTTGAGAATCTTCTATACTTAAAAAAAATTTTTAATGTTTATTTATTTTTGAGAGAGAGAGAGAGAGAGAGAGAGAAAGAGAAAGAGAGAGAGAGAGTGGGGGAGGGGCAGCAAGGGAGGAGACACAGAATCTGAAGCAAGCTCCAGGCTCTGAGCTGTCAGCACTGAGGCTAGAACTCACGCACCGTGAGATCACAACCTGAGCCGAAGTTGGATGCTTAACTGGCTGAACCACCCAGGCACCCCTGGAGAGTCTTCTTTACATTGGAAGTCAGAATATGTAAGTAGGGAATATTCAGTTTTAATAAAAAAAATCAATTATGATCTTATTCAAGATATTTTCTTGACAAGGAAGCCTGCAAGGTTTTTTGTTAGGCTTCCTGGGTTTTAAATGTTCGGTACTATTTCTTATACTTTAAAGAAAGGCAATTTAAAACATGGAACCTATTAAGCAACCTATTTTTTTTTAATTTTTTTTTAACGTTTATTTATTTTTGAGAGAGAGAGAGAGAGAGACAGAGCATGAACAGGGGAGGGGCAGAGAGAGAGGGAGACGCAGAATCTGAAACAGGCTCCAGGCTCTGAGCTGTCAGCACAGAGCCCGAGCGGGGCTCGAACTCACGGACCATGAGATCATGACTTGAGCTGAAGTCGGACGCTTAACCAACCAAGACACCCAGGTGCCCCCATATTTTTAAAATCTAAAGGAGAGTTTCTCCTCATCACCGGCCTCAACCAAACTGCAGGCTGGAGCCAAGCCCAGTAGATCTCAGCAGAGCCACAATGTACAGCAGACCAGTCTGCACACCCATGAGAGGAATAAACATTTGTTCTTGGGCCATTGAGTTCTGCAGCTGTTTATTATGCAGCAAAAGACATTCATTTGTCATGTGTTCACTTATTCATCATTCATTCAATATGTATTGAACACCCATGTGCCAGGCATTGCTGTAAAAATCCAGAGCTAGTTTTTCTTTAAAAAGATTAATTAGATAAGTTTCTAATAAAACCAAACAGGAAAGAAGATGAAGTCAATAACAGCACCGATAAAGTTTGCATTCTGCTGTCAAAAGAGAAAACACATAAATAAATAGAGAAACCCAGAGGGCTAATAAGCACCTGAAGAGTTATTTGCCCATACTACTAATCAAAAAATGCAAATTAGAATAGTAATTAGAAAGTCTAATAATATTAAGTCATGGTGAGGATGTTGGGAAATAAGAAACCTCCCACACAGCTTAAGGGAGAGTTATCTGGTGCAATCATTCCAGAGAGCAACCTGGAAGTACTTGGTAAATTAACCATACTTACATACTCTCTATGATGTAGTAGTTATATGCTAGGTCTTTTGCAACTGTCACTAATACTTTTTATAGCAGTGTTTGTGGTAATAAGAATGGAGGGAGCCTAATGTCTATCAGGAAGTAAATGGGAAGTAAAGTGAGAGATAGACATATAATTAAGTTACATGCAGCACTAAGAATTAGTATTCTATATTAATATGTAGCTAGGCGGATATTTAAATATCATGACAAGTGGGAAAAAGGAAACTATGAGATTTATAAGAGAATATCTGTCAAGGAGATCAAATGCACACACCTAGAAAACAATACTACATTTATTTTTAAGGATATGCTTGTATCTAAATAAGCAGAAATGACAGACTAGTAAGCACATATTAAATATACAAGAGTGGGAGAGAGATGAAGATGATAGATGAATGGAAAAAATAATAAAATAAAAGTAGCCAAGTAAGAAGAGAAAGGCATTGCACAGATACTGATAATGTGCAGTGAAATGGAGAGGGTGATTAATTCCATTTTGTGAACTTGATAGTCTAAAATAACTTGATAGTAGAACCTGAGGTATGAGGACTAGGGTCATTTGAGAGAGAATATGGAAATCAGTGTTGAAAATGAGCGTATTTAATCCTTAAGCTTCTGATGATCCCCTGCTCTTAAATCCTTTCTAGGGTTAGAGGAAGGTAATAAATATCACAGTAGCTACATTTTAATTCTGGTTTTCGTTTGGCAAGTGATAATAATGTGACGAGCTATAAAACCCTAACTGATGCATCTATATTAGTAAACATAAATGTAGAAAAAAGAAAATGATGTTCTATATTCATCAAAGTCCTTACCTTTTACCATGACAAATATGGTGATTTTTTTTCCATAGGAAAAAATAGGAATTTCCTTTGCAATTATCTTGTTAATTGGTATAAGTGAGGCTTAAACTGCATTAACAGACTTTAATGTGTTGTCATTAAGAATTATTTAAGTTGAAGCTATCATTTTATTTTTCTTTAATCATCATTAATGACCTTGGATGAGGATTGTCTTTGGAGCTCAGTGCCTCTCAAAATTATTTGTCTTGCACTTACCCTGTGCTCTGTATTCTTACTGTCTTGTTTCCTTTGAACAATCATAAAAGAAAGAAGGCAATTGAATATACAGCACAGCCTATTAGAGGAAATAGCTGAAATAACATTTTCTTAACTGTTGGATGTAAAAATCAAGAGGATATTGTGCTTCCATGTAGAATGTATAACTACATTCAATGTGTTTTAATATCACTGATTGCTCCTTAATTGATGGGATAGTGAATGTTTGTCATGGAGAAAAATGCCAAATTGCATCTGAGGGAATCTGAAGAATGTCTTCGGCTGCAGATTAAAGTGCTTCAAAAGTTTAAAGAAAAGAATGTGCTTGTTTTGGGGGGGTGAGGAAATATAGACATTACCATTTGAGAAAGAAAAAGCTTATTATATCACTTCATGATCATTACAATTTAGCTGTCAACTGTTTATTTCACCTTCTAACTAGTGAACAAGGTTAGGTTAGTTATTTCTTTGACTAGGTGGATCGAGAAGGAATAGATTCAGAAAGATTACCTAATGACACTGATTAGTATTGTGAATTGATTTGCAGTCACTCTGTAAATGCTGCTGCTACTGCTGCTTTCCTAGTTTCGTGGTAATTATGTGTATTTTTTTCTGGTTATTTCATGTGAATTTTTATACATATTGCATTTCAAAATGATTTTGCGATTGCAAAAATGATTATTTTGACCCAAAGACAGATGAACAAGCTAACCCTTTCAGATCTGATCATGCTGGAACTAGAAGCTCCTGCTTATTTTTCTCAGCATTTGCCTTCTGGTTGCTGATTGCTGTTAGCTGTTCCTTATGATTTGTTTCCCAAAGAAGTAGGATTTGTGAGACTTGGTTCTACCTCCCATTTTGATCCATCTTTCTGGGGCAGGCTAAGTCACAAACTCCCTAGTTCGTTGCCATAATAGGCAAGGTAACTGAGAATAACCGGTAGTACTTTCAGAAGCTCCTTCTTCTACTCACTGAATGTTAATTACTAATTTTGCTCTGGGAGAGGAACATTTCCTTTGCTCTCTGTAGGAAGAAATACTCTTCAGAGATCCACAGTTCTTTTATATCATAATGTAGGAAAAGTACTATGTTCTTTAATGAAACATCTGGAATTCCAAAGTTTCTATTTACAATAGAAAACAAGCAACATTATTTTCTATTTCGTTCACCTTTTCTCCCTTAAGTTGTTCGACTTATAACTTATATGACTCATGTAAGTCATATGACTTATATGACTCCATATAAATGTAGGCAATTCTCTTGCTACATTAGTGAAAGAGCGGACCTATGCTGGCCGACTCCATCTTGTTCTGTGTCCTCCACCTTGAGTGACTATGTCCCCGACATGGTCCCTTTCCGGGAAAATCGCAGAAACCTCAGATCACACCTCCTCCCCTTGAGTAACCTCCCGCTCACCCGTTCAAACTTCCTGATCAAAACACGCCCAGCGACCTGACCTGCGTAATGGGACTCCGACCCTTCCCCAGCCAAATGCCTGAGGCCACGACCCTTGCCCAGCCAATCGGCTGAGGCCACAGCCATTACCTCACCAACTGTCCCTAGACTCCTATAAAACCTTTGTGCTTTTGAAACTCACTGGCTCTCTCCGGCATCTCACCACTGCCTCAGTGCAGGTAGGGGATTGAGCTTGAGCTAGCTGGAATAAAGGCTCTTTGCTTTTGCATCAGACTCGGCTCCCTGGTGGTCTTTGGGGATCACGAATTCTGGGCATAACATTAGGAATTGCAGTTTCACTGGTTAAAGAGAAATAAGTCATAGAACTCATGCACATAGTGTATTTTTGTAACTTTGGAGTTGCTATTGGCTAACCTTCATCAAAATCTATTAGTGTTTGCTTCAGCAGCACATACACTATAATTGAAATGATACAGAGAAGATTAGCATGGCCCCTGTGCAAGGATGACATTCAAATTCGTGAAGGGTTCCATATTTAAGAAAAAAAAATCTGTTAGTTAAAAATAGTATTGTACATATGAAGTCAAATTTTGGAGGCTCTTATATGTTTGAATAAAGTAATGTTGAAATTAGATGGATACGTCAACATAAATCTTTAAAAATATCTTCAGAATCTATTAGTATAATATTGATATTAAAATTATTACAATAACATCAGGATCTTCAATTTCTGAGAGCTTTCAAATTCATAAAATACTTCCATATACAGCTTTTTAGAGGCAGAAACTATTTCATTGGCTTTTATCCCTTGAACACAGAAATTGTCAGATATAGCTCAGTAAGTGTCTTAAGTAAATATTTATCTTTTGTTGTTCTCTTTGCCCCAAGTGCAAATCCCCTTTTTATACTTGGGGAATTACTCACCACATGCATCGTTGACAGAAGCCCTAAAGTCACGTGCTCTATATCCCACCTTCCTTTTCAGCTATGGCACAGGAGCATGTTGTGGCCTCAGCTAATTAGCTGTATCCTCTCAACTTTGCATCAGGAACTAGTGACACAAAAGGGCAGGAGTGGTGAAGAATCTACTGTGACATTGGCCGCAGCATCCTGTTCTATGGCATTGGTAGAAGTAGAGCCAGTGTGGCATATGGCATCCAGTGCCAAGAGGTGGGTGGCTGTGTGGGTGGTGGCTCACCACTGGTGGGAATAGGATCCTCATGGCCCATAGGTCCCTGGTCTTACTTGTGGTCTGTTGCCTAGGATCCTTTGTACTCTCCCCCTTTCAGATTGTGGTGCTCTAGTTTTCCTGGCAATTCTCTTAGCTATATAAAACCCTTTCAATAAATTATTTTTTGCCTAAATTAGAGTCAGTTTCTGTTACTTGTATTAATAACCCTGACCAATAAAATATAGAATCAAATTACATATCCTTATGACCTTATTAAGATAGGTTTTCTTTTTTTAATTTTTTTAACATTTATTTATTTTTGAGAGACTGACAGAGACAGTGTGAATGGGGGAGGGGCAGAGAGAGAGAGACAGAGAGAGGGAAAATCCCAAGCAGGCTCCAGGCTCCAAGCTGTCGGCACAGAGCCCAATGCAGGGCTCAAAACCACAAACTTCAAGATCATGACCTGAGCTGAAGTCAGACATTTAACTGACTGAACCACCCAAGCACCCCTAAAGATATGTTTCCTGCATAGTGTTTACATATTGGGAAACAAAGATTAAGAGACATTAATTAACTTGGCTAAGATGAAACATTTAGAAAGAACTAAGAGCCAGGATTCAAATATAACTGCTCTAAATCCAGGGCTTTTTCTTTTTATCATAGTGTGGCTACATGCTAAGCAATACTTTTTCATTTTACTAAGCACACAGGAAGCTTACATTTCACAGCCTCTTTTGTCATTAATTGGGGCCAAGTGACCAATTTATGGACAATGAGTGAAGATGATGTTTGCCCCTTCCAGTGTTGGTCACGAAACTGTCTCCTCAATCTTGTATGTACTCTCTAAAGGGAAAACCTTAGGTTTTTTTCCCCCTATGTAATGAAAAACCCATTTCTTCCCTATATATGCTTCTCTTTTATGAGTCTCCTTTATTATTCATACAGAACAATTTACTTCTGACACTTCTGGTCATTAAATATGTGAAGGTTTTCCCAATATCAGGCAAATTCTCTGTGACACCAGATAAGTGTCTTACAATTTAAGTCAGTTCTGACTCTATCTATGTGGAGATAGCATCAGATCTCACAGGCAAAGTCCTCAGTCCAAGACTGCTCCCCCCCTCTACCTTCAGATACAGGTTGCAAGCCCAGGGTTATCACCTGTGCTTCTGACCACCCAGTCATAGATCAGAGGTCCCAATACCTCTCTCCTTGGGTTTGATTAATTTGCTAGTACCATTCACAGAACTCAGAGAAACCTTTCCTTATGTTTACTAGCTTATTAAAGGATGTGATAAAGTGTATAAATAGTCATATGAAGAGATGCACAGAGTGAGGTGTGAGAATGTCTGAGCACAGGAGCTTCTAACCCCATGGAGTTGGGGTGTATCACTAACCCCACGTGGTTTTTGCCAGCCTGCAAACTTTCTGAACCCCACACTATAAAGATTTTATGGAGGCTTTCTCACATAAGCATGATCAACTATTAACTCCATTTCCAGCCCCTGTCCTCTCTCTAAAGAAGGCAGAGGGTGTGTGTGTGTGGGGGGGGGGGTGGTTTGTGCAGTGAAAATTCTAAGCTTCTAATCATGGCTTGGTCATGACCACCATCCAGAAGCCATCTGCGAGCCCACCCAAGATTGCCTCACTGGAACAAAAAATGCTCCCAGTGTTCTTATCACTTTACGAGAGTTTTAGGAGTCTTGTGTCAGGGATAGGGTCAAAGATAAATATTAGAACAAGAGATGTACCTAGTGTTCTTATCACTTAGGAAATTACAAGGGTTTTAGCAGCTCTTTGCCAGGAATTGGGGGTGGAGTCCAATATACGTATTTTCTATTTCCTCACATTCTCTTTCTGTTCAAGTGGTTTAAAGTATGATTGAAGACCCTAACCAAGAAAGGAATCCAAAACTGAGTCATTATTTGGAGTAGAGTTACCTGAAAGAGCTACCTGGGGCACATTATGAACTGGAGACAAATTTTTGTTGTGTTATGCTCCTCTTATTTGAAGGTTTATTGTCAAAGAGGCAAGTTAACTCTTTTTTAAAAATTTTTTTTCTTAATGATTTATTTATTTATTTTTTTTTTCAACGTTTTTTTTTTTTTTTTTTTTTTTTTTTATTTTATTTTTGGGACAGAGAGAGACAGAGCATGAACGGGGGAGGGGCAGAGAGAGAGGGAGGCACAGAAGCGGAAACAGGCTCCAGACTCTGAGCCATCAGCCCAGAGCCTGACGCGGGGCTCGAACTCACGGACCGTGAGATCGTGACCTGGCTGAAGTCGGACGCCCAACTGACTGCGCCACCCAGGCGCCCCAATGATTTATTTATTTTTGAGCGACTGAGAGAGAGAGAGAGAGAGAGAGAGAGGAGAGAGAGAGAGCATGAGCAGGGGAAGGAGAGAGAGAGCACGCGCACGGGCGTGCACACACGTGCGAGTAGAGGAGGGGCAGAGAGAGAGGGAGACACAGAATCTGAAGCAGGCTCCAGGCTTTGAACTGTCAGCACAGAGCCTGATGTGGGGCTTGAACTTGTGAACTGTGAGATCATGACCTGAGCTGAAGTAGACGCTTAGCCAACTGAGCCACCGAAGCACCCCTAGTTAACTCCTTTTAACACAGTAATTGTTAACAGAAGTGAAGTACTGCCATAACAGAATCCTAAAATATGTGACACTGATTCAGCTATTGGCTCTGGATAGTGAAGAAATAGTTACTGGGTAGCTACGTTATATGGTGGCAAAATTTTCAGTATATTTGTTACCTGCTTTTCCTTACAAGACAGACCATGTGCCAATTGGGCTTGTAAACTCTACAGGAAGAGTTTGGAAAACCAAAAGTTGGCAGTGTCTTGGGAGACTATTGGCTCATTTGGCAAAGTATAGTTAAAAAAAGAGATGATCCCAGGAGAAAATTGGCTAACTGATAAATAGAAATGATAAGAAAGAAAGAGAAAGAATAGAAATTCAGGGCCTTAAAAGCTTGAAAGTCCTAATGTCTAAACCCTAAACAATCAGAGCTAGCCTTACTAAAAGTTGTGAATGAAAAAAGTTAAGTACAACTTGATGGTTAGATAAAGGGACTCATGGAAAAGATCAGATTATGAGTATGTCCTTAATTTGCTCAAGATAGATTCAAGGTGGCTGCCATTAAGTAAAAAGGAAATCATAGGGTGAAGCAACAACACAAGTCAGACTGCAAAATCATGTCTAGAAAAAACTATTGGTGTGGCTACCGGCACATGGAATTGATTGGAAAGAGATTGAAAAGTATTAACATTTTTTTCAAGATTTATTTATTTTTGAGACAGGTAGACAGAGCTCAAGCCAGGGAGGGGCAGAGAGAGAGGGGGACACAGAATGTGCTGTCAGCACAGAGCCTGATGTGGGGCTTGAACTCACCAACCATGAGATCATGACCTGAGCTGAAGTCAGATGCTCACTTAACCAACTGAGCTATCCAGGAGGCCCCAAAAGTATTAAATTTTTGAAGAAATGATTTGCCAATGAAACTAAAAAAGTACAATAAAAAACATTTCTGATATTAGGATTTAAAACAACTTGCAGATCCCCAAATTTGCAGCAGTAGGCAGGCTTTTAAATCTGTATATTCCCTAAACAGGGTTTGCTGCTCAATACCCAAGCCCAATGTAGTCAAGGAAAGTAATGGATAAAGAGGAGGCTTCCAGAGGTTGAGAACATTGGATAGTGGAGTTCTCCCCAGAAAACATAATTGAGCCTAATCAAGATTTTCCCTCTCCCCAGGGCAGTGTCTGCCCAGTGGGATTTCAAAATTGGTTCAAACCAGCAACTGCTGTGTTTCTTAGTCTCCTAAATGGAAGTATTGATTGTGGTTATCTTATCCCTACTCCACCACTGTAATTAGATATGTGTTTAGGTGAGGGTCACTTCCTAGTCTTTTTAGCTCATAGGTCTCCAGAGCCTGGGACATCACATCTTGATCAGATGGGAAGAACTACATGGCAACCTGAGAGCCTGGGTTTCAAGCTGATGCAGTTAGTGATTAAAAGTTTTGGGTTAGTGATGGAGGTGAATGTGTTTCATGCATGGGAAGATGAATAAAAGGATAATGAGTGGCCAGAAAGGAGGACTGGCTGGATGCTCATTAACCTTATTTCCTTCTTTTGGGCACATGGAAATGCTACAGTTCAGAGTGTCTCCTGAAGTTAGACCAGCTAGATTGCAGCAATATGAGGTGATAAATAGAACATGGACAGAAGCCATTTGTGTCACTTCCTAGACCTGGCTTCCTAAAGATCCTTCACTATCTTTCATACATTCTCTCCATTGTCCCATGACTGTAAGCAAAGAATCTGAGAGAGTGGAACTTCCTGAGTCAACACTTGTAAGAGAGCTGCTCAGGAGAGCTGCCATACCAACTATGGACTGTGAATTTGTCAAATCACTAACATTTTATGATGGTGAATCAAGGGACGGTCACATTCAAAGATATGATACAGAAGAAATTATGGAAGCATATTAAATAAATCTGTATATATACTTAATAAATAACTATTATACAGTCTGAATTTTGTCTGTTGGCATGTTGGAAAAGAAAGAAACATGGAAGAGGGAATTCTTGGGTTCCCTGGAATAAAGCAGAGCATATTTTAAGCATACATAGGATCACTAGCAAAGAAAGTGATAAATGGAAATGAATTGTTACCTCTTTGAAACAATAAAAAACAGAAACCAACAAGGGGAAAATAAGAACTGATATCAGATAGTGATTCCCAAGCCTGGGAATGGGCTGAGAGGAGGAGTTAGGGAGTCATGTATGTAACTGAAAAAATTTTATGGAGAAGGGGAAAGTTTTGGAGAGCCCAATGAATGGGAATTATGTGTTGTTGTCCTACTCAGCGAATAGCCTCTGTGCCAAGGAGGATAAAAAGTTCACAATTGAAACCATAAGAGATTCTTAAATACTGAGAACAAACTGAGGGTTGATGGGGGGTAGGGGAGAGGGGAAAGTGGGTGATGGGCATCGAGGAGGGCACTTGTTGGGATGAGTACTGGGTATTGTATGGAAACCAATTTAACAATAAATTATATTTAATAGAAAATTTAAAAAAAAGCTCACAATTGTTCATCTAAGACATGAATGTTTAAGAATTCCCATGGAAAAAGTTTAGTCGGTGAGTAAGATGATGGAAAACTGGTTTGAAAAGAAGTGAATTATTAAGGAGAAAGAATTACATTTTTTAAGGGGACTCAGATTTGCTGACTTTTTAACTGTTAATAGTTCCCATCTTTAGAAATAAATTCCATTTATATATTATATTTTGTAGCATTTGCTACCCTTCCCTTCATTATTTATCCTATTCATAAGGAGATAAATTCATTCCTTTATCTATGCTTATTATCATTTCTAGGGTTCAGAGAATTCAAAGTACTTTGTATACTGTGAGTGTTAAAAGAATAAAGATTTCTTCTTCAAATTTGTAATTCATTTCAACAAAAACTATTAAGCTCCTACACTGTGTCCTCAGCAGCGGGGATATAAAGATGAGTAACTTAACAACTTATTCAAGGAGTAAACAGTCAGTTCTTAAGGAGGATTATTACACAGCACTCAGTTCTGTTAGGTAGGTTTTTTCCAAAAAAGACCCACCAAGCAATTCTCTGACACCAGCTGGGTGTCCCACAGTGCAACTTAATTCTGACACCATCTACCCAGATATAGCAACAGCTTCCACAGGCTAAAGGTTCAGTCCCACAAGACTGACTTTCACTTGAGATGCCAATGGCAAGTTCAGGTTGTTAAACTGACTGACTGGCTGTAAATCAGAGGTTCCTATGACCTTCCCCTTGGGTTTGATTAAGTTGCTAGAGCTGCTCACAGAATTCAGAAAACCAATTTACTCATTAGATTAGTACTTTATTACAAAGTATATTAAAATATACAAGTTAACAGACAGAAGAAATACATAGGGCGAGGACCTCAACAAAGTAGCTTTGACCCTGTGGAGTTTGAGGCCAGTCAGTCACTTTTACTGGTTCAGCAACTGGGAAGCTCTCTGAACTCTGTTCTTTTGGATTTTGACAGAGGCTTCATTATTTAGCATAACTGATTAAATCACTAGCCATCGGTGATTGGATTCAATCTTCAGCCCATCTCCCCTGAAGGTCAGGAGCAAGGACTAAAGGGTCCAAACCTCTAATCACTTGGTTGGTTCCCCTGACAACCAGCCCCACCCTTAGGTGACCTAGGAGCTTTCCAATAGTCACTTCATAAACATAATAGAAGACACCTTTGTGGCTTTCTTCACTTAGGAAATTCCAGGAGGCTTAGGGGTTCTGTCCCAGGAACAGAAAGAAGACCAAACATATACTTCTTATTATAAATCACAACATCACAATGATCTAGGCATGTAAAGATACTGTTATTACCCAGTGAAATAGCACAATGGTTAAGAGCTTGGATTTTTAAGTGGGATTCCCTGGGTTCAAAACCGAATAATTAATTTACTAGGTGAATGACATTTGAAGTGTTACTTAACATTTGTGTCATCAATGGAAGTAACATTAGAACCTTCCTCATAAAGTTACTTTGAAGTTTAAATTAATTAATATATCTAAAGAATCTGGAATAATGCTCAGTACATAGTAATCATTGTACATATTAACTATGATCGTAATAGAAGAATCTATGATGTACTCTGTGAGCAAGGAGAAGGAAAAGTAATTTAGTTTACAGGGTGGAGAAGAACATTCAAAGAGCTGGGTTTTGCATACCAAGGGGGAGAGACTGGTATTAAATCATATTTGAGGATCTTTATAGACTATCAGTTTTTAGAGGGTGAAGTCAGGATAGATCCCGGTTTGGGTGAATCCTTTAGCATGAACTCATCATTCAAAGGATGACTCCATTCCAAATGAGTTTTATACCTGTTAAGGTCTTATATAGTTACATCTGACTAGAAGAAGCTTGATTATACCCAGCTTACCGCTTACTACTTGGTCTATAAAGCCAGGTTTTTTGTTTTTTGTTTTTTGTTTTTTGTTGTTTGTTTTTTACTCTCCCTTTTGTTAGACCACACTTATAATAGTTACGCGGTTTAAATCCTTATTCAGAGCAAGGAAGAGGATTGACTCACACTTTAGAAATTATCTCTCCATGTTACTCCTTAAAAACTTGCTCAACTTCATAGTAACTGGTGACTCCTCACCTGAGGGTTTCATGGTGTTTTCTTAGAAATGAGTCAATGATATTAGCTCCAATGGCAGGTGAAAAGATGTCTAAATCACATCATACTTTCAATAGAGTATTTTAGCTAAGAGAGTAGAAGAGACCAAACAATGCCAAAGAAGTCTTTTCTTTAAAAAAGAATTTTTTTTTAACGTTTATTTATTTTGAGAGAGACAGAGCATGAGCTGGGGAGGGGCAGAGAGAGAGGGAAAGAATCTGAAGCAGGCCCCAGGCTCCAGGCTCCAAGCTGTCAGCACAGAGCCCAACACAGGGCTCAAACTCACTAACTGTGAGATCATAACCAGAGTTGAGCGAACTTGGATACTTAATGGACTGAGCCACCCAGGTGCCCCAAGAAGTCTCTTCCAAGTAATAATAAAAGCATTTACGGGGAGCCTGGGTGGCTCAGTCAGTTAAGCATCTGACTTCGGCTCAGGTCATGATCTTGCGGTTTGTGGGTTTGAGCCCCTCATTGGGCTCTGTGCTGACATCTTAGAGCCTGGAGTCCATTTCAGATTCTGTGTCTCCCTCTCTCTCTGCCCCTCCCCTGCTCATGCTCTGTCTCTCTCTCCTTCAAAAATAAATAAACATTAATAAATAAATAAATAAATAAATAAATAAATAAAAGCATTTGCCAATCCACTGAAAAATGACTGCCTCTTCTCTATATAAATGAGATGTTTTGCTCTCTGAAAATGATGAGCTGTTAAGTTTTTAATTCCATTCCCAGGAACTTTCAAATTTTCAGGCATTACTGTGAATCAGTCTGTGCAGCATTTAGAAGGCTAAAAACAAAGGGAGGAAAGCCAAAGAGAAACACCCGTTTTCAGCATTTGCCCCAGGGCTTTGCAACCAAAGCACCACCCCATTTCTTTTTGAGGTGACTACACCCTCTCTTCTCTAGGCATTGGAATCTCTCCTGTATATGTAAAAGTTTTTTTCTCTCTGACAAAGTTTCCTTGTCAGGGAATTTCTAGATAAGAATCTTGAGTTAAAATCTCAAATTATATGCATCCACCCACCCTTATATTATAATTACCGTCTTGGGCTTTAAAAAAATAACTACACACATCAACAGTTTCACAACTGCTTCAGAGAATGGTTAAGATTAGTAGGCAAGCTCCTAGAGAAATTATGCAGGTGACCACAGTTATTAATGTAAACATGGTTAAAATGTTTGAATGCTGTCATGCTGGGACCAAGAGGCCAAATTTGAAGATTTTATCGTGATGCTTTTGGCTCAGCACTTGAGAACTAAAATAAAGGGATTTGTAAGTGTTGTTGCCTTACCTGCATGCTGTTTGCGTGCTTTGGGGTTTTCCCTCGTAAAGAACATCATGCAGTATTTTGGGGTAACATTAAGAAATTTTTCTTTTAAGAACTACAGCTACCATTATAATGTGGTAGCTGTTTTGCTATGTCTTTCTATGAAAGCTAGTCATCAACAATTTTTTTTTCCCATTAATTTCACTTTGGTCAAATTTTTTTTCAGAATGAAATTCAAAGATTGGAATTTCCTGCATATATGTAAATTCATTTATTATGAAACAACATATAACATCATAGACCACTAGAATTAAGAAAAACCACAGAAATGTTGATTTTACTGTTTGGTCTAGGAAGTGAAGGGCTTGTACATTCTGGCTGTGTAGGGCCTGCACATTTCCTGAAGTTATTCCTAGACCCTTTACCTCAATTTCTAACTCAAATTAGCATTATGCAAGCTATCAGACAGTTCATTGAACAGTACTTGCTACTGTGAATCAATTGGGCTTGCTCTTTCCATTCCAAACCCTTTTTATCTGTCTGTCTTCATGGACAGGTTGGGGAGAGGAGTTGGTATCTCAGCTCCTTCAGTAGGAGTGGTAAATTTGCCTGCATCTAACAAAAAACTTACCCATCCAGGACCGGATCATCCTTCTGTACTGTTGATATACTGTTTTTGCATTTGTTGATTCATAATGAAGTCTTTTTATTGTGCTTGCGTCCTAAATTTCATCTTTATATACACATCGGCACTTTATGTCTTTTTAGACATAAAATAATTATCCCTTTTTTAATTTATATATAACTGTAAACATTTGGAAAACTAAATTAAAATAGGAGAGAGAAATCACTTTATATGAAATAATCATTTTCTTGAAGGAAAAAGAAACTTTGTATTTGTTCCTAGCCTATAAATAGTAAATAAATTTTCATTGATGAAACTTCAGACAATAAGCAAAGAGAAGTGAACAAAAATCTAAACTTCATGTAAAGATATCTACTGTTACATTATCGTGTTTTTGTTGTTGTTTTTCTGTGCATGTGTGTGTGTGTCTATGTAGTCAAGTGGTTTGTTTTCAGGATTGGAATAGTATAAGAAATATAGTTTATAAACTTTATATTCCATTTAAGGCTTAGTTACAAGTATTTCTTCATTCTTTAAATGGCCCTCAAGGTCATGATTTTTAGTGGAGGTATGATAGTCAAACAGATGGAAATAACATTTAACTATTCTCCAAGCGGCAGAAATTTAGGTTATTTTTGCATTTTATTATAAAATACTGCTGTAATGAATATTTATGTACATAAGTATTTGTATTTGTTTCTGATATTTTTAGGTCAAATTCTTTTAAGTGGTATAGCTAAAGACAATTTAAGCTTTTATTTATTTTATTTAATTTTTTATGTCTATTTATTTATTGAGAGAGAGGCACCCAGACAATTTAAGCTTTAAATATAGATATTTGAATATATCATCAAATTGTCTTCCAAAATTTGTACCAGTTTTTATTTATTTTTTATTTATTTATTTTTTAGTTGTACCAGTTTTTAAACTCAGCAATAGTCACTAATATACCTTTACTGTGTGCAACACTGAGTATTATCATTTTTTTTTTTTACTACCTAATGCTGATTAGTGAACGACAGTATATTCTATTTCAATTTGCATTTTAAAATATCAAATGAAACTAACATGTCTCTCCATCCTTTGTATATCTTCTTATATGAATTGCTAGTTATTTACTTATTTTTTTCCTATTGAACAGGCTCATCTTTTTTTTTTTTTTTTTAAGATTTTTTTCTTTCAGCGTGCCTGGGTAGCTCAATGTTTAAGTGTCCATAATTCTTCGTTTTGGCTCAGGTCATGATCTCATCATGGTTTCGTGGGTTTGAGCCCCGCATCCAGCTCTGTGCTGACGGCATGGAGCCTGCTTGAGATTCCCTTTCTCCCTCTCTCTCTCTCTCTGTCCCTCCTCTGCTCATGTTGTCCCTGTTCTCTCTCTCTCTCTCTCTCTCTAGATAGATATAGATATAGATTTAAAGATTTTTTCTTTTTTAAGTAGGCTTCATTCCCAGTGCATCTCATGACCCTGAGATCAACATGTAAGTTGAGATCAAGAGTCAGATACTTAACTGACTGAACTACCAGGAACCCCTAAAGATGTTATTTTTAAGTAATCTCTATACCTGGTGTGTGGTTTGAATAGCCCCAAGATCAAGAGTTGCATGCTCCACTGACTGAGCCAGCCAGACAACCCAAACATGATAATGTTTGTATTGTTTTGTAATGTTTGTAATGTTTTGTATTGATTTTTAGGAGGTGTTTTTTTTGGTTGTTTTTTTTGTTTGTTTGTTTGTTTTTAATTAAAGGCATTAGTACTTGGCCATATATTCTCCTTTTTGTAAGTTGCTTTCTTATCTGGTTTACATGTTTTTAGGACTAGATTGTGGTGCTAGTAACCTAGTTATGAGGAAAAATTAAACAAAGACAGATGATTGGTCTGGGAGGAACTGATTGAGATTGGGGCATGAATGGTGGTCTTTGGATTGCATTAGAATTTGAATGATTGGTTTACTATTTTGGACAATGAGATTATAATTTTGGTACTCTAGCCTCTACTATTTTTAACTTTCAAAACAACTCTTTACACTGCTATCATCATATGTAAGGCACAGATCTTCTAAAGTGGCAAAGGCAGACTTACAAGCCAGGTTTGTCCAGCACCAAAATCTATTCTTATGATTATACCACACTACTTTTGAAGATTACATAAGTGATTTTTCATCCCTATGCTTTCTCAGTATGTTTTTAAATGCCTTCCTGATATTCCCTACAGTTGGTGTTCCATAAACTCACCATGGTTGAGTTTGTTTCTCAACTACATAGATAAGGACACAAAGGAACAGAAAAGGATAAGTATCTTGCCCAAGATGACCCAGCTAGTAAAACTAATTCAGGAAAAGCAGAGAAGGCCAAGAGCAGTGAGATCTATCCTGTCAATCTTTTCATCTTGTGTTTCTTCATTTGTTTTTTATGCCTAGAAAGTTCTTCTCTGCCTAGAGGTGAGAGATAATCAATTATGTTTCCTTCCACTTGTTTCTGGTGCTGGTTTGCATATTTATATTTAACTCAAGACTATCTGGAAAATATTTTGGTGAGAGAAATAAATTAGAGGTGTTTTAGTAAGGTGAGGAGCTTGATGAAATGATTCAGAGTTTTATCTGGAAGAATATATAGATGATAATTATTGAGAAATATTTGAAGAAGAGTACCAGAACAGAGAACTAGTATTGCCAGAAATTTAAAAAATAACAACGATGCAATAATTAAATCAGCATGCACTGTTTTAAGAAAAAAAATCAACTCTGTTCAGTATACAGGAATAATTACAATGATGTGAAATTCTATTTTTCTCAAAGAGCATATTCGGTTATTAATTTGGGATTTTATGATTTTTCAGATCCAGAGAATGTCAAAATAATAATTGAAAAAATACAAACACCCCAAATAAAAATCCAAACATACCTAGTGCTTGTTTTGGTAGATTATATACTAGAATAGGAACCATGCAGAGATTAGCGTGACCCTTGCTAAGGATGACACACAGATTTGTGAAGCATTCCCTACTTTTCAGTTATGCAAGATGAATTTTATACCTCAGTAAAGCTGAAAAAAAAAGTCCAAGCCTAAATTTTCTATTAACAAGGCTTGCCCTTAATGAATTGTGACAGTGAAATAATCCTTTTGACATGGGGCAATTACTGTGGCCATAAACACAGACTCATGGCAGATGTTGACTTCAGAGGCTACTGAGCTGATAAGCGAACATTTTTGGGCTTTGTTTATGTGCACAATAGGCACTTTCTGCATGCTCCACACCCTGCCTCCTAGCAAAGTGCATCTGCTGCAGAACTCTGTCTTCCCTCTTAACCTATCTTTCTACTTTTGAACTGCAACAGGGTTGGGTCGTCACTGGCTCTGTCTACTTCCTTGTTGTGCTGAGATGTGGATAAACAGGAACCTCTCCCTGGAATTTTGAGGATGTTCCAAAGGGCCTCCAGGTGGAAAGCATTTGGCCTTGACATCACATAGAAAAGAAGGGAGAGGTTGGAAAGACAATAATCCTAGAATCAAGGGATTTTAAAAATAGGAGAAAGGATTTCTTAATCTTCTATGATTCAACCAAAAACCTATCAACATATATGTGGTTTTCAGGATAAGGATCTTAATATCAGAAATGGAAAACTCAAGGTTGGCTGTGTATGAGCTCTGAAGTTTGGGGAACTTCTTTGCTAACCCTTTTTTCCTTAATGACATTTACAGAAGTAGAGGAAATGTGGGGCGCCTGGGTGGCGCAGTCGGTTAAGCGTCCGACTTCAGCCAGGTCACGATCTCGCGGTCCGTGAGTTCGAGCCCCGCGTCAGGCTCTGGGCTGATGGCTCGGAGCCTGGAGCCTGTTTCCGATTCTGTGTCTCCCTCTTTCTCTGCCCCTCCCCCGTTCATGCTCTGTCTCTCTCTGTCCCAAAAATAAATAAAAAACGTTGAAAAAAAAAAAAAAAAGGGAGGTAGAGGAAATGTACTTCCTTCTAAGAAAAGCAAGCATGGCAAGATAGCAACTTTTCTATAGGAATCAGTCAATTCTATTTTTCTTCTTCTAATTGCCCCAGATTCTTAAATAACTGACTTCTAAACTGTCCAAGTCATGGTCTGGATTAAGCCGTTTTCATTGTCTCCATCGAACATACAATCTGGCTTAAGTGGAGGATCATGCCTTACTTGTAGTACTCAAATGGTGTAAGTTAAGGCTTTTTATCCCCCCAGAAGAAGGATGTTAATATAGGAAAGTCTGCCACTCTGGTTTGCAAAATTTATACAAACTCCAACTTTCAAGAGCTAGTCTATGAGGAAAGGCTGTTTACTTTTCATCTTTGCATTTTCTAGGGTATCTTTGAGCATAGAGTCTTACACATGTAATTTTTCAACAGTTAAAACAATAAATACAAACAATAAATATTGAACTGAGGAGTGTAATCAAAGGAAAACCTTTCATTAATTTTGAGACCAGGAGGCAGAAAGAAAGAAAGAAAGAAAGAAGAATGTTACAAACCTTACTGATTATTTTTCTTCCTTACTTTAACTATTTGCCTTAATCTTAGTAGAAAGATCCTCCAATATCTCAGCTTTATCTTCTAGGAAGACTATATACAGGCATCATAGAACATAGATACTCCCTTTTGCCTTGGAATATTTATCCTTCTGCAATGTTATAGGAAAAGTTTAAGATCATAGGCTGACCTAAGAAAAATGAATGACTGGGGCACCTGGGTGGCTCAGTCATTTGAGCATCCTATTTTGGCTCAGTTCATGATCTCATCTCACAGTTCAAGAGTTCAAGACCTGCATTGGGCTGTCTGCTGACAGCATAGAGCCTGCTTGGGATTCTCTCTCACCCTTTTTCTCTACCCATTCCCTACTGTCTCTCTCTTTCTCTCAAAATAACTAAACTTAAAAAAAATAAAAATAATTTATTCTTTTGGCAAATATTTCTAATGCATAATTCACTTTGACTGCCTTGATGTATGCAAGCCTCTGTTGGGTGATGTAAGTGAATATTTTCAATTTGCTTTTCAGGAGGAATAGCAAAATAGATGTGTCTACCATAGTTTTCCTAAAGCAAAGTCTCTAATTGCACATGTGCCACACTAGGCAAATTTTCTATAAGCGCATATGCCACATGTTGGAATTTTTGCCAGTTAGTTTCTACATATCATTTAACATTTTTCATGCCTAATGAGAGTTTGTGTGTGCACAAATGGATGTGTCAAGACCATTTGCCAATTAATCCATTAAAAAAATTGTTATAATGCCTTTTCAAAAAAGGAGAGGATAAGGCATAAAGTATTAATGCGTGTGCCTTTCCTGTGACAATAAAGAGCATATCTTATAGTATTTTAAAATCCAGGTAATACTATAAATTTAATATCTAAGTAGCAAGAGAACAGGTGAGAGAGAGTTTTCAGGTAAGACAGCCTTGGTTTGCTTTTTTCCTTTCTTTAAGCAAGACTTATTAACTACTTGCCTGGCCTCTAACTGTGGTTGATTTGAGAGGAAAGGACATCTTTCCATGATTACAATGTCATCCTACTCCTTTTTAAGTAGATTGAAATGATCTTGGAATCATTTTCTTGCTCTCCTATTTCTTAGTTATCACTGGTCTCATTTAATTTTACCCATTATTTTTCCTTCATGATCTCTGTGCCTGAAACAGCAACCCACACTTCAGCTGCCAAGGTCAGTTTGCCATAGTTTGCCAAAGAGGGTGGCCCTTTTAAGCTTGTGCACCAAGTCTATAAAAGGGCCCTCATGGGCTATGGTGATAACTGATAACTTTAAGGTTATCTTGTTTCCTCTTTCTTCAGCTTTTCTATTTGTTTTTTTTTTTTTTTTTGCATACTCTCTAAAGTTATACATTGAAAAAATTTGAGAAGATGGAAAAGAAAAACCAAGAAAATTAGAATGTATATCAATTAGTTAAAGCAAACAAACCCAGGCTGAATAGAAAATAAAAACAGGAATCATTTCAAAATATCATTGGATTCATGTTTTCTCACTATCCTCTTCCTCTTTCTCCATCTCACTTCCTCCTCCCATATTTCTTCTTTCTTTTTCTTGCGGTAATTTCTAAGATAACCAAGGAGCAAGAGTATGCAGTTACAAATATTCTAATCCTAAAATGAACATATATGCTCACTCTCTCTCTTCACCTTGATAGAAAGAAAGATAGATAAGCAGATCAGTATATATACACGCTTGCATGGGAATGTATATCACATATTCTAGACTAGATTAAGGCGTAAGGTATAAGACCATAGTGTTAGTTTTGCACATTAGGAAGTAGCTCTAGGAATAAATATTTGTTGCATGAATAAATGAATGAACCAATAGTTTACCGAGTGCCAGATTCTGTGCTTTCCTTTACACGGATAATCTCACTGAGTTCTCACAATGCAAAGGTTGGGAAACAGAGACTACTGTTGACCTTATGGCAAGACCTAGGTCACAGATCCATGGACTCAGGAGAGAGACCGTGAGGCCTGAATTCACAACAGTACCTACTGTCATGGTATTAGGCATGGGCTCAGATTTTGTGGAATAAAGCTGATCAGAAATCCTCAGTTTAATTATGCATTCCATGCACTTAAGCTTGGGATTTGTTACATTGTATTGTGGTACAATATGCTGATCCAATATTTCAGATATTCCCTATGAATACTGGGAAAAGAGTGAAGGGAGAGAATATTTTATTTGTCAATATTCCAAGGAACTATTTGATTTAGAGAGATTCATGAAAGAGTTCAGAGTTTCCAGTCCACCACTTGACTAATGAAATACTTACCTCTGACTATACCTGAAGTTCAAGTCTCTCAGATTGATCAGCAGTGTTTTCGGAGATAAGTAGAGTTTTCCCTTAATTAATTGATATTTATGCATCTATTAGGTATCTTTTCTTCACTGCTCATACCTTGAGCTGTTTAATACTAGTAGATTAATTTGAAATTATCCCATCCATGGACTGAACTAAAGTCAGTAAGTCATGATTCAGTATTAAAGGATAGGATGGCACCTGGGAATAAACGACTGAGTCATAGAGCCTGTAAGACTACACAGTGCTGGGAACAAAACACAGGTGATGGCCAGCAGGGAGGAGAGAGGCAAGGTAAAAGGAATTAAGAAAAGGAAGAAATCTGTTTGAAAACTGACACCTTGGACCTTGAAATACACCCAGCAATACATTGATATCTACGAACACTGGGGGTCTAGGGCTGCGATTAAAGACATAGGTACCGTCTGACAGACCTACTCCGATTTCTAGCTATGGGGTTTTCTCTGGTTTTCACTCAGTGCCCATCCTCCTTAGAGTCTTTTGTACTTCCAATGTCTTTCTCCCCATAAAGCCAATAGTTTCTCTGACACTCCTTTCCAGAAACTGGGTGCTCACCTTCAGAGTTAGAGTTCCCACTAGCTGAGAATTCACTGAGATAGTCAGTGCCCCTGGATTTCTGTGTATTGCCTACTGACAGACTACCTTCCTGCTATCACGTCCTGTCCATCTTCTGTCACATTTTTCTCACCTGGGATTTGACTGCTTCTTGTCATCATTCTTCCCATCTAGAGTGTTCTACTTTGCTCCCTCTGAGCAGACCCCACTAATGCTAAATCTGCCCTTACATGCCTTTAGGCAGAGCTGGTGCTAGACCTGTATTTTGAACTGTCCCCATGGTTAAAAAAATATCCTGGTTCTCATTCATCTGTTCATTCATCGAACTTTATTTATTTACTTATTTATTTATTTATAATGTTTTTAAAGGTTCATTTATTTATTTTGAGAGAGAGAGAGCATGCACAAGTGGGGAAGGGGCAGAGAGAGAGGGAGAGAGACTCCCAAGCAGTCTCCGCACTGCCATGGCAGAGCCAGAAGTGGGTCTCGAACACACAAACTGTGAGATCATGACCTGAGATGAAACCAAGAGTTGGATTTTTATTTACTTATTTATTTATTAAAAAAATTTTTTTTAAATGTTTAGTTTTGAGACAGAGAGAGAGAGGGAGACACAGAATCCTAAACAGGCTCCAGGCTCTTAGCTGTCAGCACAGAGCCTGACATGGGGCTCAAACTCACAAACTACGAGATCATGACCTGAGCTGAAGTTGGACGCTTAACCAACTGAGCCACCCAGGTGCCCCAAGAGTTGTATTTTTAGCCGACTGAACTACCCAGGCACCTCATCAAATATCATTTAAAGTTTTTTTCTTCTTTCTTTCTTTCTTTCTTTCTTTCTTTCTTTCTTTCTTTCTTTCTTTCCTTTGTTTTTGTTTTGAAAGAGAGGGAGAGAGAGAGAGAGAGAGAGCAGGGGAGGGACAGAGAGAAAGGGAGACACAGAATTTGAAGCAGGCTCCAGGCTCTGAGCTGTCAGCCCAGAGCCTAATGCGGGGCTCAGATTCACAACTGAGATATGACCCGAGTCGAAGTCAGATGCTTAACCGACTGAGCCACCCAGGTGCCCCTCAAATATTTATATTCTTACTATGTGTTGAGCATTGTCTTAGGTATTTAAGATATAATGACAACCATAGACGGACACAGGAACTCTCACATACTGTTCCCGGGAGTATAAATTGGTAAAAGACATTGGGAAGCAATTTGGCAATATTTTGCAAAGTTGCATTTGGACACACCCTATTATCCAGCTATTTCCTGTCTCAGTTTGTACTTCTAAAACCTCTTCTTTCTCAAACCAAACCAAAACAAAAAACTCTTATTTCTCTACATTTGCTTCACATGTTTCTCTTTCATTTATAACATATAGATTATATAAAATTTATAATTAGCGGACATTGTACCTAATTACTTCTCACAATTACAAAGTGAATTAAAAAAGTTATTCCTTGGGGGACGCCTTGGTGGCTCAGTCTGTTAAGTGTTTGACTCTTGGTTTCGGCTCAGGTCATGATCTTGAGGTTTGTGAGTTCAAGCCCCATGTTGGGCTTTGCACTGACAGCATGGAGCCTGCTTGGGATTCTCTGTCTCTCCTTCTCTCTTTGCTCTTCCATTGCGTGTGCTCTCTCTCTCTCTCAAAATAAATAAATAAACTTAAAATCTTATTCCTTGTATAATGATGCTCAGTGGGAGATCCAACTCTTGTCTTTACAACTCTCTCTCTCTCAAAATAAATAAATAAACTTAAAATCTTATTCCTTGTATAATGATGCTCAGTGGGAGATCCAACTCTTGTCTTTACAAGGTTCTTTCCAAAAAAAAGATGCCCACCCCAGTTCCCCATTACATCTGAGCTCAGGTAGTTCAACTTCTGTCTAAGTTCTCAGTCTTCAACTGCAGCACAGCGGATCCTTCTAAATGCAAATACAACAGCACAAATTGTGCATTGTTAATTCTTTAAAATACAGAATTATATACAATTCTATTATCTATATGCTGAAAATATTCACATGGATTAAATATTTGTGAAAACAGAGGAAAGTAAAAGGTTTAAGATGTGCTCTCAAGGTGTGACCCACATTTAAAAGAGTGCTACTCCATAGCCATTAAAAAAAATGTCACCCCCCCTCCCCGCTCCATTTCCTGTTTCCAAAGAAAAACTGCTTAATTTCTGCTCTATTTAAAGCCAAAGTATGCCTTCACATGCAGATCAGACTGAGCGATAAACAAATGAGAAATGAGAAAGTGAAGAGGTGACCGGGAGATGACCCCTCCAGAACTTGTGCAACACACATCTCCAGCTTCATGAGCTCATCACTACAAACTGAGGTTACATTTCTGTGTCTAGATGAACATGGCTAAAGACTCTGTCTATCTGATTATCAGATACTGCCACCTGTTTGTCTACCACACTGTTTGGAGAGTTTCCAGGGTACTGCCTTCCATGTGGCTAGGAGCTCTGCTAAGGTCAGGTTCCTACCCCCAGCCTTCCCATCCTGCTGGCTCACAGGATGTTTGCTACCTTTCTGCTCCTGATTTTTATCAGACTGCCACTCTGCCTCTAACTACCAATGACATTGTTTGCCCAGCTGCTGAGTGGTGACACTGTTCCGGTAATTCTCCGTAAGATGCTTGAACCCCTGCTAGGAGCTTGGCAAGGCTTGGGAGGCAGAGGAATTGCAACTTGAATGTTGACAGAAGTCTAGCTAGTAACGGAGGAGTGTGAGGACTGTATGGTATAAGAAAAGTGGCCATGACAGGGGCGCCCTGGTGGCTCAGTCGGTTAAGTGTCTGACTTCGGCTCAGGTCAGGATCTCACAGCTGGTGAGTTCGAGCACACGTTGGGCTCTGTGCTGACACTTCAGAGCCTGGAAACTGCTTCAAATTCTGTGTCTCCCTTTCTCTCTGCCCTCCCCTGCTCACATTCTGTCTTCCTCTGTCTCTCAAAATTAAACATTAAAAAAAATGAAAAAAACTAAGGATAACAAAAGTGGCCATGACAATTGACTTAAATGTCAACAAATAATAGACAATGTGAGAGTGCTGGTGAACTGGCCAGCACACGCTCCCTCGAAGAAAAGAAGCTGCTGTAACAAAGACCTAGTTTTGCCAGACCTGATTTTGCAAGAAAATTAATAATTAAAAAATTTTTTAATGTTAATTTATTTTTGAAGGAGAGAGAGACAGGGTGTGAACGGGGTGGGGTGCGGAGGGGCAGAGAGAGAGGGAGACACCTAATCCTAAACAGGATCCAGGCTCTGAGCTGTCAGCACAGAGCCCGACACGGGGCTCGAACCTATGAACTGTGAGATCATGACCCCGAGCCGAAGTCAGACACTTAACCGACTGAGCCACCCAGGCACCCCTGAAATTAATATTTTTAAGTAAAACTTTTCTTCTCAACAGTGGCACTTGATTCTTTTATTTTTTATATGACACTGCCATGGCCGAACGCAACATCTCTGTGGACCTCAATAGGACTGTGGGGCCACTGACTTATATATCATTGACTAACAGCTGCTATTATACGTAGCTGCTCTTAGAACCCATAGCCCAACTACATTTCCAAGTCCCTGCATAGCAACCATCAGATTTCCACATGGCATGCATGAGTCAACACACACATGTGAGGGAGAACATGTGAGGGAGAATTCCATTCTTATCAGAGGAAAACCCACATCCTTTCTGCTAATGGAATCCGGCTCAACCAACTACTTAAAACAGTCACATGGTTTGTCCGATTCCATCTCAAATAACACTGTAAACGAAAGGATTACGTTATAGTCCTGATGCCACTGTACCAAATTCAATACAGTTTTCTTCAGTCTCACCTTCAGGATGAGGCAAGGAAAAGTTCTAAGTGCACATATAATACAATTTCATCTCTTACCCTCCTGGAGACTGAACCACCTTGAACAGAGATTATAAACACAGCTTTGAGGAATAAAACTATAACTTTCAGGTTTAAGAGAAAGTGTCTTCAGCTCTGTGGAGGCAGCCTTGGTAGACATCAAATTTATAATACTGAGGAAAACACTTACGCCCAATGTCAGGCCTCTGTGCTGGGGGACTACTTCTCTACATTCAGGACTCTCCTCAAGAATAATGGAAAGCTATTTGTTTGCAAGTGTAAAAGGCCCACCTAATTTCCACACCATGCAGGAAAACCGCATGTCACTTTTTCTCCTTGGAAGCTTCTCCTGCTTTAAAATTTACAGTTTACTTTCCACTAGATAGTTCAGGAACTCCAACTGAAGGCAAAGCAAATTTAAAGGAAGAACAATTCAGCCACGGAAGCAGAAACAAGCAGAATCCCAAGGTCTACTATCAGCAGTAAGAAACAACATCACACTGGGGAGAAGGTGAGAGGCCACCTCTAGTTTTTGGATGACCCAAAAGGTGGACATCCATTGTGGAGAAGACACATAAGGTACACTGGAATTACCTAACTAATGTCTATTGTGATTGCATGGTCACTAGAGAATATTCTGATGGTTTGATTTTCCCAGTAGATTTGCCAACCAGAAAAGAATGTGCTGGTCAGGCCAAACTAAAAATTATGGTCCATTTAGCTAGATTGACAATATTTCTCATTGGAAACTAACAAATTTTCTGGTTATATAGTTTATTTATTTATATAACTATTTTTTAAATGCTTATTTATTTTTGGGGGAGAGAGAGAGAGAGAGAGCGCGTGCACTAACTAGCGGGGGTGGGGCAGAGAGAGAGAAGGAGACAGAATCAGAAGCAGGCTCCAGGCTCTGAACTGTCAGCAAAGAGCTAGAGGTGGGGCTTGAGCTCAATGACTGAGAGATTATGACTTGAGTCGAGGTAGAATGCTTAACCAACTGAGCCACCCAGGTGCCCATCTGACTATATACTTTAGTTACACAAATACATGACTATGTGGTATAAACACATTGGGAGTGCTTTACGAATTTTCCATACTCATATATTTGATAACCTGATTTAATTTTTTTTATTTTTTTAAAATGTTTTTATTTATTTTTGAGACAGAGAGCATGAGCAGGGGAGGGGCAGAGAGAGAGGGGGACACAGAATCCAAAGCAGGCTTCAGGCTCTGAGCTGTCAGCACGGAGCCTAACATGGAGCTCGAACTCACGGAATGTAAGTAATCATGACATGAGCTGAAGTCGGAGGCTTAATCGACTGAGCCACCCACGCGCCCCGATAACTTGATTTTAAATAGGCGTTCAGATAGCAACATAGGTAAATTAAAGTATCACCTGGTGCATTCAACTCATTTTTAACTTTTCTTTATTCATGGACTGGAAAATGAATTTTTGTTTCTATTTCTCAAATTATTTTTCAAGGTTAAATGAATTTATATTTCTTTTTTTGTTATTTTTTTTTTTTTTTGTTATTTTTTTTTTTTTAAACGTTTTTTATTTATTTTTGGGACAGAGAGAGACAGAGCATGAACGGGGGAGGGGCAGAGAGAGAGGGAGACACAGAATCGGAAACAGGCTCCAGGCTCCGAGCCATCAGCCCAGAGCCTGACGCGGGGCTCGAACTCACGGACCGCGAGATCGTGACCTGGCTGAAGTCGGACGCTTAACCGACTGCGCCACCCAGGCGCCCCTTATATTTCTTTATCTGCAGACCTTGCACTGCTGTTAACAGGAAGGAAGTGGAGAAAACTCAAATCTTTTGACAGCCTACTATTGTTTTGGCTCCTTAAATATATTATGTCATTTGTTTTGCCCAATAACCCTGAGGTAAAACAGATATTTTCCTCATTTTATTAAAATAGGTGTAGGCATGTTTACATGGCCCAAGACTGGTCCTGGCTCACAGAACTAGTGAATTACAGGACTAAGATTTAAATTTAAAGAGGCTATAGCCAAATTATGGAAAGAGCCTAAATGTCCATCAACTGATGAATGGATAAAGAAATTGTCCATCAACTGATGAATGGAAAGAGCCTAAATGTCCATCAACTGATGAATGGAATACTACGTGGCAATGAGAAAGAATGAAATATGGCCTTTTGTAGCAACGTGGATGGAACTGGAGAGTGTGATGCTAAGTGAAATAAGCCATACAGAGAAAGATAGATACCATATGGTTTCACTCTTATGTGGATCCTGAGAAACTTAACAGAAACCCATGGGGGAGGGGAAGAAAAAAAAAAAAAAAAGAGGTTAGAGTGGGAGAGAACCAAAGCATAAGAGACTGTTAAAAACTGAGAACAAACTGAGGGTTGATGGGGGGTGGGAGGGAGAGGAGGGTGGGGGATGGGTATTGAGGAGGGCACCTTTTGGGATGAGCACTGGGTGTTGTATGGAAACCAATTTGACAATAAAATTCATATATTAAAAAAAAATTTTAAGAGGCCAGAGGACTCTTTAATTTCTTTTGATTTATTATTGACACATTGTAGCCTCAAACTCTAACGTAACATATAATCTTGTATGTTTCTAAAAGTTTTAATTTGCTCTAAACAAGGTTTAAATGGTATCTGGATGAGCCGGATTGGGATAAACCTTGTCTCAAGTCTGGTAGATATGTAGGATTGTAGAAGGATGGGCTTTCGAGATATGGGACTCAGGGCAGAGACATGAGACTCCACATAAATTTAAAACCTATGTCATTCTAGGGGCCCCTGGGTGGCTCAGTCAGTTGAGGCTCCAACTTTGGCTCAGGTTATGATCTCGTGGTTCATGAGTTTGAGACCCTAGTAGGACTCTGCGCTGACAGCTCAGAGCCTGCAGCCTGCTTCAGATTCTGTGTCTCCCTCTTTCTCTGAATCTCCCCTGCTCGTGCTCTCTCTCTCTCTCTCTCTCTCAAAAATAAATAAACGTTAAAAAAAATATTTTAAAAAACCCTACATCATTCTTTGTGAGGCAGTAGGAAGAACAGGTAGAAAATAAGTGTGTGACAAAGGAACAAATTGAGTGTAGCTTCTAAAGAATAGAATTAGTTGCAGGGAAACTAGCAATAACATTCATCCATAGCAGGCAATTGGTAGGGGACCTAAGGACAGGATCAGCTGCATATTATGTCTGAAATATGGCTAAAACTTGTTTGATACTTAACATTAAGCTAAACTCATACAGAACTAGAAAACAAGACCATTAAATTCCCAGTTATTGTTTTCTCTGAAAATGGTTTGTTTACTTGATAACTTGACTAACTATAGAATTTCAGGCTCGAAGGTTTTTCACTCAATATTTTCTTCATTTTTTTCATTGTAAGCAATATGTTGATGCAAAGTCTGTTTTTATTGTCCTGTAAGGAATCTATCTTTTCTCTCAAGTGGCCTCAGGATTCTCCTCTTTCACTTTATATTCTAAGATTTCACTATCTCTTCTCTGTATTTTTAATTTTGTATGGCCCTTGCTGACTCTTTGTGAGGTTTCATGTCCTTGTGCAGTTCTGGAAAATTCTAGACGATTCTGTCCTGAAATATTTCTTCTACTAAATTCTCTCTAAATCTAGCGAAGGAAGTTATACTTGATAGGGTAACTTAATAACTGGTCTGGCTTTGAATTCTCCCCATTCCTCTTTGTGCCGCTAGCCCTCAAGAACATTGCCCTATTTCTCTGCAGTAAGTGCCCATATTCATCTTTTTTGCCTGGAGGTAGATACTGCCATTTCTTATGCAGGATGGGGAGGAAGGAGATATGCATGGGTTGACCTGCCTGGCTCTTGCTTCTGTGGTACTCCAACTAATCATCCTACCAATTGTTTCTCGGTCTAGCTCCTTCTCCTGGATTTCATCGTCTCTATTCATGGAACATGAATCATATATCATATGATATATCATATATCATAGGTAGATTAAACTATAGTTTGAAAATATAATCCTTCATTAAATGATGATGGAGAAGTAATGAAGGCAAACCAAGAGGGTATGGTTGATATATTAAAGTAGTTGAATTTTAACCTTATTAGTCATGACTATGGAACAGAGATGGGGGAAGCATTCATTTAGATTTTAAGTTATTTATTTACAGCTTGATTAATACTATTCTGTTATTTTTCCTAATGTTTAAACATTAGGATTTAGGGGAAAGAATAGTTTTCTTCATGCCAAATAACAGTCCTAAGAGGCCAAGTTTTTTTTTTTTTGTTTTCAAAAATAATATGTTTAAAGTTATTAATAGAATGGACTCATCATTAAAACACTTCTTTTTTTTTTTTTTTCAACGTTTATTTATTTTTTGGGACAGAGAGAGACAGAGCATGAACGGGGGAGGGGCAGAGAGAGAGGGAGACACAGAATCGGAAACAGGCTCCAGGCTCCCAGCCATCAGCCCAGAGCCTGACGCGGGGCTCGAACTCACGGACCGCGAGATCGTGACCTGGCTGAAGTCGGACGCTTAACCGACTGCGCCACCCAGGCGCCCCAAAACACTTCTTTTTAACTGTAGGTATTTGGCATGGAGAGCTTAGCTGTGTTCAACTTTGTTGATTTGCTCCTGCATTTGTGAAATTTATTTCTCAGTTCTTAAATATCAAAAGCAAATCAGAAATAAATTCTGGGAGGGCCTGAGTGGCTTATTTGGTTAAGCGTCTGACTTTGACTCAGGTCATGATCTCACAGTTCATGAGTTCGAGCCCTGCGTTGGGCTCTGTGCTGACAGCTCAGAGCCTGAAGCCTGTTTCCAATTCTGTGTCTCCCTCTCTCTCTCTGCCCTCCCCCACTCACACTCTGTCTTTCTCTCACAAATAAATAAACATTAAAAAGAAAGAAAGAAAGAAATGTGGGTCATCTGGGTGCCTCAGTCAGTTAAACATTGGAATTTGGCTCAGGTCATGATCTCGCAGTTTGTGAGTTCAAGCCCCACATTGGGCTCTGTGCTGACAGCTCAGAGCCTGGAGCCTGCTTTGGATTCTGTGTCTCCCTCTCTCTCTGCCCCTAACCTGCTCTTACTCTGTCTCTGTCTCTGTCTCTGTCTCTGTCTCTGTCTCCTTCAAAAATTAATAAACATTAAAGAAAAATAAACTCTGCACATACATGTATTTTGAGTTTTTATTAACTGAATATGTGTTTGACTGGAAGAGGCTTATTTTTTAAAAATAAATAGTATTTGTATGGTGCCTATCCTCATAGTTATTATTTTAAACCCAACTACATATCCTGCTATAACTCAGATCTTTTAACCTCTCAAAGTAATGAAAAATAAAAACTTATCATGTGACTGACTATCTTAAATCTTTAAGTATATCATGCCTTAAACAAAATGTCTCCTACTGGGAAGAAAAATTAACTTTTTTTTTTTTTTCAGGTTTGATATCAAGAACTGACAAACAATATGGAATATGGAGAATATACATAGGGAGTTCTCAGAAAAAATTCTTAGGGATTTACATTTTTTTGTTTTGAATATTTTTTCTTTTTTAAAAAAATGTTTGTTATTTTTGAGAAAGAAATAGAGAGAGAGTGGGGGTGGGACAGAGAGAGCGTGAGACAGAGTATCCAAAGTTGGCACTGTGCTGATAGCAGAGAGCTCGATGCGGGGCCTGAACTCATGAACCATGAGGTCATGACCTGAGCCAAAGTTGGATGCTTAATCAACTGAGCCATGCAGGCATCCCTATGTTTTGAATATTTTGATAAATAGCCCAAGGAAAGGTCCTCAGTTCTCAGACTGGTTTATAAAAGAGAACACTCACTGTCATTATGCTTCCATGAGCATTTATAGAAAGTCCTGTTCAATGGGATTTCTACGTTTTTCTTACATACAAACCCAAGTTCAAGGATGCTTCTCTGTTACTTGGAACCTGATCCCCCATGGTTCTCAGGAATACTGCCCTGTTGCATCATCAGTCCTTTCTTCATTCCTTTAACTTATTTCTCACTTGCTCCTTATCCTCATACCTGATAGAGAGTTTCTAAAATATTGACATATTTGTCAGACCTACTTTTGTCCTCAGCATACTCCCAAACCAACTTTTGCATCACAGATCTACTGCTGTGCCTCCCCATTGGCTTAGACCAACTGGAGGCCAGAGGACATAAGAATCCATTAATGGTGTCTATATGGGTCAGCCTCCCAGGACAAAGAGTAGGGTAAAGAAAGGTAGAAGGAGGGTAGAGGGAAAACAGCACATTCAGAGGGGCAATTAAAGGCACACCAAAGGCAGAGTAACTATAATAACATATCTCATTTAGAGAGAAGAAATGGAAGAATGTGATCTCTTGTTAAGAGTATGCACTATAAAATCCATAAGAAATATAATTCCATTGCCCAGACCCTATTATATTGTAGGATTAATTTTCTAGTCTACTCATAGAGATTAGATAGATATTTTAAAAATTGTGTTTGACTCTCCAAATACATTCCTCCTTATTCTCCATTGAATAGCAGCACTCTGGTTTGAAAAATTGACCTTAGCTCAATGAGTGAGCCTAACTGGTATAAGGAGAATCACAGGGAGGGGAGAAGATAGGGCCAAGATACTTATCTCCTGGCTTCCTTTCTGCAAGTTTGCCTTCTGTGTCCCTCACGGAAGGCCACTGATCGTCTCAAGCCAAATCACTCGACATGACTCTCTCCTTTGGTAACTTCTGGTATAGGGGTCATAGCTCAACTGCTAAAAAACTCCAGGTTCCTCCATCTTACCTTGTAATTCACACATCCATTCCTTAGTAAATAGTTCCTTTGTAAATACTCCTCCTTGAAGTTAATCTATTTAATTGTGCAATCTATTTCTTCTTGGGACCCTGACTGAAGAATAGGAAAACCCATCATCTAACCCATGGCTGACATGAGTCTGACTCAACTGTACTGAAGGAGATTGTACAGAAAGCTTGAACTTGAAGAACAGTTACCACAGGACCTTGTGAAGGTCGAATAGACAGGACTTAGTACAAATTCCCATTGGGAATGAGGTGGGTGTTTTGGGTGGCACATGGGTTGTGCTTGGTGAAGATATTTTTGGAGCGATAGGTATGTCTTTGGATATGTGCTAAGCAATTAAAGAGTAGATTGTAGTGAATATTCACTGTTGTTCTATTTTATGCCAATAAATTTAATTTTCTATTCATAAAATAATCTGAATTAGGACCCTTGCCAATTCAGCAGCACTATTTTATTAGAACAAAGGAGATGAATAGGACATAAATTAGCCTGTCTGTTCGTGAAATCCAAAATAAGAGGAGTATTTGAGATTTTGACAAACCACCTCAAATTAAAGGCAAATAACCAGGGAAGTGGCACAAGTGCAAATTTAGTAGAGTACTGATATTTGCAATATTTATGGCTTAACGATGTTCTTTTAATCATGATACAGCATTTGATATGACTAGTTGACTATTCACACACAAATTATTGCCCCTTTTCACACTTTCTATACCCATATTAGGGGTCCTTGATAACAGATAAAAATGTTATAGCTCAAAGAAATTATTATCTATTCTTTTTAGATTATCCTAATCTTAATCTGGTAATACAATGCCCTTTTTGAGAAGATTGCATCCAGTCAAAGGATAGCTGGTTAACATGACATATCAAATTTAAAAACTCTTAAATGGGACCTTCTCAAAACCTACCTTTCCCTACAACAGCCAGAGTTTCTTTGGGGAGCACTATTTTCTGACACTTCTGAATGATGCATGAATATGCTGGGAAAACAGTCCTAATAAATCTCTTGCCACTGAACTCTACCTTTGCCTGGAGCTCAGTGAGGAGGAACTTTGCATGGTATCCCGCGTGAGGTGGCAGAATTGCTGTAGTATCAGGTTATAGGAACGTTTTCCTTAATGAAACGTGGTGCAGAGAGCAAAATGGAGTCTCTCATGTCAAGCAGGAGCCTGTGTCAAGCAGGGACTATGTCAAGTGATGATGCAAGGAAAGGTACTGCAGCTATGATATATCGCTGGGATCAGCATCAGCTGACACCCAGAACTGGTAACAAGCAGGAGCAAAGGAGGTTGGTAGGGGGCCCAAGACCGATTTAACTCCTTTTTAAAAGGGAAAGATTTTTGCAGCAAACTGTCAGACTCTTCAGACATGACCCCTCTATGTCTGACCACTTAAAAAAAGCAACTGTGCCTGAAGACTCTGCTGGATTGATCTCCAAACAGAACTGAGATCCTTCACCGCTTGAACATAATAAGCAGGAAATTCTGAGAGCCGATCCGGACTCAGACCTGGTCTTTCTTTCAACTGTGCACCCATAGACTGACTTCTAGTTTGGTTTGTTAACTTCCTACACCCTTCTGTTGTCTTGTTTGTTGCGTGGTTTGTCTTATGTTCTGCTCTGTGTGATTAAACCAAGTTTAATCACATGGTGAAAGGTCATTGAGTTTGGAATCCTGAACCTGCTTTATAATTGTGATTGACTTTGCTTTGTGATTGAATAAAGCTGATGTTGTGGAAACACACTACTCGTGTGTGTGCCTTCATAGCCTGCTCATGACAGGTGGAAACGAAGACAATGCCATCTAAAACTTTCCATGGATTCACAAGAAAAAACTGCTATCTTGGTGTCAAATCTTGAATTTAGATAAAATAATTTTGAACATACAGCTGCTATTTATTATTACAGTGGCCATTCAGCAGATGGGCAGTTTGCCTTCAAAAAGGATACTGATATTGAGACCATGTCTTTAATAGAGTCTGCTAGGGAACCTCATGCATTTAGCAGTACAAGAAGATTGCATAATACACTTTGGAGATGTTGGCAAGGTACAGGTACACAATGGAGTACTACACAGGCACTCAAAATGATGCTGAGGAATTGAATTTACTGATACAGACAGATGTTCATGATTCATCCTTAAGCAGAAAAAAGACTAAACTGCATGCTGTCAGGATAGTTCCAGCAGCAAGTAACAGAGCATCCAATTCAAAATGAATTCAAAATGATATATTTGTTTTTATAGCTAAAATTATTAGATTTATTCATTCAATTCATCAAGCACAGATGTAGGACACCCTTCAGGGTTGGTGGATTCAGTGACCCAATGATGTTATCAAGGAACCAGGTGGTTTTACTTTGCACTGTCATCCAAATTATGCATCATCCTACAACTGATTCTCCAAATATGAGATAGATTCCAGGTGCAATTAAGAATTGCTTGCTTCCTCATTCATATTCAGATAGAGAAGTAAAGAATGGCTTTCATTTGCTGTAAATACTGGAAGAGGTACTTTTCTAGAAGTCTCTAGCAAATGTTTCCTCATATATCATTGGCTAGAATTACATCATTTGCTAGTAAAGGGACTGTGATTCTCTTTAGATCAGTCACGCTCACACAGAGTTAAGTAAGGTTGATTTCTGAAACCAGAGTGCTGCTATTCAATGGAGAGTAAGGTAGAATGAGTTTGGAGAGTCAAACACAATTTTTAAAATATCCATATAATCTCTATCTATGAGTAGCTAGAAAATTAATGCTAAAATATGGTAGTGTCTGAACAATAAAATTATATTTCTTATAGATTTAAAAAAAATTATCTATCTCTATGTATAGATAGTCTAGAAAAATAATACTACAAAATGGTAGTATCTGGGTGATGGAATTGTATTTTTGTACATTTTCTTCCTTTTGCTTATCGGCACATTAATTTATAACTAAGCACCTTAGTTTCTTTACATTTTTAGTATGAGAACTTTCAAATAAATAAAAGAATAAAGGAAATAGTATAATGAAGCCTCAGAGTATCTATTACCTAGTTTCAACAATGATCAATTTGTGGCAAATCTTGTTTTATGGATTGCTTTGTAATTGTTTGTAAGAAACACTTGATTTTAGTTAAAAAAAACTTAGGATCTAGTCACCTATTTAACATTTTCTCTAATTCATAGAATTCACCTTTATGCAAATCAGAAAAACCAAGCTACGGATAGCCCAATACTGTTCTTGTAAATTGCTCAAGATCCCTCTTGAATTGGGCCCAATGTATCTGAAAGTTTGGTTTTGTTTAGCATCTTACCCTACCTATGCTTCTCAGAAATTTGTACTGCTGGATCCCCAATATGAGGGGGAAAAGCATATGCCTCTAGGAACCTGGGCATACAAATGAAGTGTCTCACTGAAAGCTAGAGCTATTTTGAAATCTCATTTTTATTTGTAAAATCTGTGAATATTGGCATTTCACTCTCTATATATTTAACAGAAATAGAATGTTTTAATTTACTCACCATTGAATAAATCTGACTTAGTAGGAAGTTGGTCCATGTTGGTCTTATGGCTTCCTGTCCTCCAAGGCACCCTGACAAATACTCCTGTGAACACAAGGTCCTCAGTTTGAGAGGCACAGCCTAGGATTTCTTTTCATTTAAGACTCTGATTCTGCCATTAGATTTTTGTTTTCTTGACTGTGAAACTCCATTCTTTTTAAGGACTTTGGCTTGAATTTAGTCCTCTTGCTTTTTCTACCACAGACCTCCTCAGTTAGTGTGTCCTTTCCTGGGAAGTAATCCTCAGTTGCCAGCCCTATTGACTCCTGTCCTGGCCAGGCCTGATCCAGTACCCCACAAGAGGATGTTGGGGCCATAAACCCCAAACAATGCAACACTCATTCATTTAATAGATTTTTATTGAGTGCCACCTATGGGTCCAGCACTTGGGCAGGCCTTGGGAATACTGTGGTTAAACACAATCCTGTCTTTAAGGAGCCTACACTGTCATGGGGATACAGATGTACAGACAGTTACAAAGTGGGCTAAGAAGTACAACACTATGTGAAGTACTGTGTCCTATGAAGCACAGAGCAGGGTCCCTTAAGTGGCTCAGGAATGTCTTCCAAGGGGCGCCTGGGTGGCTCAGTCGGCTGAGCGTCAGACTTCGGCTCAGGTCATGATCTCACAGCTCATGAGTTCGAGCCCCGCATCGGGCTCTGTGCTGACAGCTCAGAGCCTGGAGCCTGCTTCTGCTTCTGCTTCTGTGTCTCCCTCTCTCTCTGCCCCTAAACCACTTGCATTCTGTCGCCGTCTCTCTCAAAAATAAATAAACATTAAAAAAAAAAAAATTAAAAAAAAAAAAAAAAAAAGGAATGTCTTCCAAGAATGCAATGTAGTATAATGACAGGAAAGACAAGGAAGGGAGTGGCTAGGTGGTAATTTTCTATATTTGAAAGAAAACTTAGTCTTATACAACCATGCAAAATGTTTTCTGAGAAGTAAAGGGATTGTTAAAAAAGAATTCAATATGGGAACTTATTTCCAGGGTTACTGATTACGCTGAACCAACAAGAAGGGACTGGCACAAAGAGTTTGATCACTTAGGGGTATGGATTAGGAAAAAAAATTGTATTTCTTTCAGATGGAGTCTTTTTTTGGGTGAACTGTAGTTCAGTTATACAGTTATAACTGTAGTGTGTATTTTATCCGTCTCAGTACTTTTGCTCATGAACTTTCTTTGTTATCCTGGTGAAATCTTCATTATTTGTGAGTTTTTGGCTTTCTGTAAAATCTCTGCCAAACAGAATCAATTGCTCCGTTGTCTCCCTTCCCTTAGCCCTTGTTTCCATACCGCACATGGAGCATCTTCATTTGCCTCTCCTGCTATGTCTTCCTGCCAGTGGAAAGCAATTGATCATTCCACCTCTAACCTCAGAACTCAGTATAGCACTTAGATACAATAGATATTTTCACAAATATATGGATTAAATATATTCAAATTTTATTTTATTTTCATAGTCTACTGATTATTTTGATCACTTTATCATTAAAAGTCTATACTATCTCAGGATTCAAAAATTTTAGGTTTATTTTCTCTTTCTTGTTTCTCAATACAAGAATGAGGTATTGGTGGTGACATTGGCATTTGTTCTGAAATTGTCTTGATTGGGTGAATATGATGTGAGACTCATTTCCTACTGAGTAATTCAGCAACAATCATTCCCAATCAATGGTGAGCTCCTTTAAGGTGGAGAGAGAGGGATAGGGCTCATCCACACACAGTGGATCAGGGCTGGGTAATAAAACTGAAAGAGAAAACAGATGAAGAAAGGCCTGTGCCTACCCTTTCCAGGCCCTCTATGGATGTATAGCCCTGCACCTCAAATTACTTAGGCAAAAGACTGTTTGATGTTTAGACTTTTATTTTCCAACTTTAGCCCTCCTTTCTTTTCCATTTCAGGTATATATCAGACACAAATATACTATAAGTTGACTCTTGACACTGGATATTTACCTTGAAATATTTTCAGACCATGAAAAAAATGGCACATCCATTCTGACAGCCTGTTTGGGGGTTCCAGTTTTAATAATTTACATCCTATACTTCCAGAAATTCTACACATAGGGCAGGGTCTCATTATCATTTGTGTGTTTTGTTTTAACTTTATTAGGCCCAAACAAACTAAGAGTCACTAATAGGTAGAAAAACATATCACGGTAGTATATTAGGATTTGGGTTGGTAACAGGAAGTTGTGGCTCCCAGAGATCAAAATAGCCTTGTTTGTGACATTAAAAGGAAATCAAAAGAGTTGTTCATCTTAGGTCAGGTTTTAAACAAGTAGAACAACATATTTTATGATAATATTTCTGGTCACTCTGTAAATACTTTTGGGTGAGTCTGTTGTTCTAGGCATTATGCTAGATGCTTTGAAGAATAAAAGATGAATAAAAACAAAATTATTTCCTTAAAAGAGACTGCAATAACAGTTAGCCTTTCCATTCATTATCAACAAGATAATTTTGTAACTCCCAGAGGCATTGTGCCAAACACAACTTGCTAGAACTTATTCGGTCATTGCTAGGTTCTGCAGTCCAACTTTGATTAATTTAGCACCACTTAACCTCCTTTAACCTGGACACTTCTGGTATTAGAAATGTCAGGGGCTCCTGAGTGGCTCAGTGGTTGGGTGTCTGACTTTGGCTCAGGTCATGATCTCACGGCTCATGGGTTTGTGCTGACAGCTCAGGGCCTGGTGCCTGCTTTGAATTTTGTGTCTCCCTCTCTGCACCTCTCCCACTTGCATTCTATCTCTCTTTCTCAAAAATAAATAAAAATTAAAAAAAGTCTTTTATATTATCATCCACCAAATAATTAATATTGTTAAATATTCAGTCCTATCTCTTTTTTTAGAATGAGGCATTACATAAAAATACAAGTAGGTAAGTTTAAAAAAGAAACCAACTAAGACATTGTATCTTTGGATGTTGAGTAGTGATTGCCTTCCCACAGATAATTTAGATAATTTACATATATTCTTTTTCTGGTTAGCCTTATAGATTCAAAAGGGGCAGTCTTTCAGGTCTTGAGTTTAATTACTTATCAAAAATACTTTAATGCTGGAAAACCACCAATCTAGAAGTTAAAAATGCACTATTAAAGTATGGTAGCTAACAACCCAGCCTATAACCTAGAACTAGACTGATTGCGCTCAAACCCCAGCTTGGACACTTACTAGTGTGTCACTTAGGTTGTTATTTAAGTCCTGGCAAAACAAAAATGAAAAAGGGGCACCTGGAGACTCAGTCGGTTAAGCGTCCCACTCTTGATTTAGGCTCAGGTCATGATCTCACCATTAGTGAGATCAAGTCCCTCATCAGGTTCTGCACTCGCAGCACGGAGGCTGCTTAGGATTCTGTCCATGTCTCTTTCCTTCTCTCTCTCAAAATGAATAAATAAAAATAGAAAAAACAAAATCAAAACCAAAACAAAAAAACAACCAAATAAACAATAAACAAGTGGGGATACCCAAACTAAAAACTTCTGCCCAGCAAAAGAAATCATCACTAGAGTCAAAAGGCAGCTTATAAAATAGGAGAAAATATTTGCAAACCACTTATCTGATATAGGGTTAATCTTCAAAATATATAAAGAACTCCTACAACTCCAGCAAAAACACTAATAACCTGATTTTTAAAATGGGCTAAGAATTTAAATAGACATTTCTCCGAAGATTTACAAATGCTTCCCCCACCGCCCCCCAAAAAATTCTATATCAATATCAGGGAAATGCAAATCAAAACCAGAATGAGATATCATCTCAAGCCTGTAAGGATGGTTATTATTAAAAACAAACAAAACAAAACAAACAAACCAACAAAAAATATTGGTGAGAATGTGAAGAAAGGAAACTCTTGCACGCTGTTGGTGGGAATGCAAAATGGTGTAGCTACTATGGAAAATAGTATGGAGTTTCCTCAAAAAATTAAAAATAGAACTACCACATGATCCAGCAATCACATTTCTGGGTATTTATCCCCAAGAATTAAAATTAGGAGTTTGAAGTGATATTAGTACTCCTATTTCATTACAGCATTATTCACAATAGCTAAGACATGGAAACAAATTAAATGTCCACGAACAGATGACTGGGCAAAGAAAATGTGGTATATAAAAACACCATTTTTCACAGAACTAGAACAAATAATACTAAAATTTCTATAGAACTACAAAATACCCCAAATAGCCAAAACATTTTTGAGAAAGAGGAACAAAGCCGGAGGTTTAAATTCCAGATTTCAAAATACACTGCAAAGCTATACTAATCAAAAAAAAAAAAAAAAAAAAAGATGGTAGTGGCACAGAAACAGACACACAGGTCAATGAAACAGAATAGAGAGCTCATAAATAAAACCACATATATATGGTCAATTAATCTCTGACAAAGACATAAAAATATACAATGAGGAAAAGACAGTCTCTTCAACAAATGGCATTGGGAAACTAGACAGCTACATGCAAAAGAATGAAACTAGACCAATTTCCTACACTACACACAAAAATAAACTCTAGCTGGGTTAAAGACCTAAATGTGAGATCTAAAACCATAAAAATCCTAGAAGAGAACACAGGCAGTAATTTCTCTGACATTGGCAGTAGCAAATGTTTTCTAGATATGTCTCCCAAGGAAGGGAAACAAAAGCAAAATTCAACTATTGAGATTACATCTACATAAGAAGATTTTGCACAGTAAAGGAAACCATCAACAAAACAAAAAGGCAATCTACTGAATGGGAGAAGATATTTGCAAATGATATATCTGAGAAAGGGTTTGTATCCAAAATATATAAATAACTTACACATCTCAACACCAATAATAATAATAATAATAATAATTTAATTAAAAAATGGGCGAGGACTTGAACAGATAGTTCTCCAAAGAAGACATACAGATGGCCAACAGACACATGAAAAGATGCTCAACATCACTGGTCATTAGAGAAATACATATCAAAACCAAATGAGACATCACCTTATACCTGTCAAAATGGCTAGAATGAAAAACATAAGAAATAACAAGTGTTGGGGCGCCTGGGTGGCGCAGTCGGTTAAGCGTCCGACTTCAGCCAGGTCACGATCTCGCAGTCCGTGAGTTCGAGCCCCGCGTCAGGCTCTGGGCTGATGGCTCGGAGCCTGGAGCCTGTTTCCGATTCTGTGTCTCCCTCTCTCTCTGCCCCTCCCCCGTTCATGCTCTGTCTCTCTCTGTCCCAAAAATAAATAAAAAAATGTTGAAAAAAAAAAAAATTAAAAAAAAAAAAAAAAAAGAAATAACAAGTGTTTGCAAATATGTAGAGAAAAAGGAACTCTTGTGCATTGTTGGTAGGAATGTAAATTGGTGCAGCCACTGTGGAAAATAGTATAAAGATGCCTTCAAAAATTAAAAATAGAAATAGTATATCATCTAATAATTCTACTATTGGGTATTTACCAAAAGAAAATGAAACACCAGGGGCGCCTGGGTGGCGCAGTCGGTTAAGCGTCCGACTTCAGCCAGGTCACGAACTCGCGGTCCGTGAGTTCGAGCCCCGCGTCAGGCTCTGGGCTGATGGCTCGGAGCCTGGAGCCTGTTTCTGATTCTGTGTCTCCCTCTCTCTCTGCCCCTCCCCCGTTCAGGCTCTGTCTCTCTCTGTCCCAAAATAAATAAAAAAACGTTGAAAAAAAAAATTTAAAAGAAAATGAAACACCAGTTTGAAAAGATATGTGCATGCTATGTTTATTGTGGCATTATTTACAATAGTTAAGATATGGGAGCAATGTAAGTGTTTATCTATAGATAAATGGATAAGAAAGATTGGTACACACACTCACACATGAATACTATGCAGCCATAAATAAAGAATGAGATCTTGCCATTTATGACAATGTGGATGGACCTAGAGGGCATTATGCTGAGTGAAAGAAGTCAGAGTGAGAAAGACAAATACCATATGATTCCACTCATATGGAGAATCTAAAAAACAAAACAAATGAATAAGCAAACAAAAAGCAGAATCAGACCTATAAATACAGAGAACAAACTCATGGTTGCCAGAGGAAAAGGGGTTGGGAGGATGGGAAAAATCAATGAAGGGCATAGGAGATGCAGGCTTCCAGTTATGGAATGAATAAGTCATAGGAATAAAAGGTACACATTGAGAATATAGTCAATGATGTTGTAATAGTGTTGCATGGTGACAGATGGTAGCTACATTTGTGGTGAGCATAGAATAATATACAGAGTTACTGAATCACCAGGTTGTACCTTGGAAACTAATGTAATGTTATATGTCAGCCATACTCAAAATTTTTTTACACATTAAAAACTTTTAAAAAATTAAAGAGGTTATACTAATACCATCCCTTTTGCTGAGATGAAATAAGTATTCATATTTTTAAAGGTTATGGTGTAATATGTTTCCTGATGAATGTGTTTTAAATTTAGCTTAAAAAAGACAAACTACAGTATATCAACATATTGAAATGCGATTTAGCCTTAAAAAAGGAGGGAAATCTGAAATATGTGACAACACGGATGGACCCTGAGAACATTATGTTAAGTGAAATAAGCAGTCACAGAAGGATAAATATTACATGATTCCAATTATATGAGGTATCTAAAATAGCCAAATCCATGGAATCAAAGAGAATGGTGGCTTCCAGGGACTGAGGGGAGAAACAGGGAGTTACTAATCAATGGGCATAAAGTTTCAGTTACACACAAGTTGAATAACCTAGAGATCTGCTCTGCGATATTGTACTTATAGTCAACAATAATGTATATTCAAAATTTTGTTCAAAGAGTAAGTTTCACATTAACTGTTCTTACCAAAATAAAGATTTTTAAAAATTACATAAATCTTTGTACCATAGTTCCCTTCTCTGCAAGATGGACATAAAAATGATGCTTGCTTTACAGGCTTGTTGTGAAGATTAAAACATACATGAAGTGTCTTGAAGAGGATATGACACAGGTAAACATTTCATAAATGTTACCTATTATTATTTTTTACTTGAAGATAAAAACCTGCTACCTAATTATACCAGTAGTCTCCTATTGGGACACAAAGAGATTGGGTACAAAGAAATGCTCAGTAAATAATTCAATCAATGAGTATTTTTGAATGCCATGTTTCAGGTGCTGTCTAGGTAATAGGATAGAGCCAAAGAAAACAATATAAAGATCTTAGTCTTAAGGGTTTTCATCCTAATGGAAGAAACTGTAAATGATTTTAACTATTAATAAATATTTTGAAGAAAAAGATGGCAGGCTAACAGGATGGAGACAGATGGGAGATATTAGTGGCACAGACTGTTTTAAATAGAATTGTCAGGACTCCCTGGAGGAAATAATATTTGAGCATAGACAAGAGTGAAGTGATAGTGTAAGTTCTGGGAAAATCAATGAGAATTCTAGGAAGTGAGAACAGCCAGTGTAAAGACAATGAGGCAGAACTAAATTCAGGGGTCAAGAGCAAACAGAAGGAGTGACATGTAGCATTTGGAGATAAGGTGGGAGTAGCCAAATAATTTTGGATTAATAGTAGATACCTTCAATGGATCAATAGAAATGATGGAACTGATTTAAAAAATACTCCAAGAAATATAAAATATTATGGAAATTAGGGACCGCAATAAGATATGTTTTTTTTTTAATTTTTTAATGTTTATTTATTTTTGAGAGACAGAGAGACAGAGCATGAGTGGGGGAGGAGCTGAGAAAGAGGGAGACACAGAATCTGAAGCAGGTTCCAGACTCTGAGCTGTCAGCACAGAGCCCAACATAGGGCTTGAACCCATGAACCATGAGATCATGACCTGAGCTGAACTGGACACTTTAAGCAACTAAGCCACCCAGGTGTCCCTACCATTAGTTAAGTTTGTAAGAAAGACTTTAGGATATTGAATAGAAGGAGTTTTTCTCTTGTTCATAACTGAAAAGAAGAACTAAGTCCCACCCTTCCTATGAGAAACTGCAAAGAGATACCAAAAATTGGGGCCAGACCCCATCCCTCACCAAGAGTAGACACACTGTGGGAAGAAATAACTTGTTCTCCTAACAGTACCCAGTACTCAACTCTCAACATGTATAAAGAGGAAACTAGGGAAAAGAGTGGTGAAATTCAACAAACTCTTGGACACCACAGTATTCATAGGAAAAGGTTATTCCTCTTTCTCTTCCTGAAGCTCAATGATAAAAGCACATTGGGAGAATCACATGTAAAGATCACATGTGTGTCCACATGTGTGCAAGTGGGGAGATTGGTTTCTCTTTCCTCAGCTGGATGGATGATAGGCTATTGAACACACAAGTCTTCCTGGAGCTTCTATGGCAGAGTCGTGTGGTGAGAGTCTTCTTGGAGAATTTAAGAACTTGGCACTGAAGTTGGGGAGCCACTTGTGAATCAAACATAGCTGCTCACTTCTAGTCTTCAGATTTGAATAAGAGTTCACTGGAGTAGCTCACACTAACAGGGTAGGAAAGGACTGTGGTCCAGAATTTGTTCCTGACAGGGAATAAATAGCCTCCTCTACCTAAGGCTGTTATTCTGTGGTTTTTGAAGGTTCAAAAGGTGGTTATCAATGGTTACCATAGCTATATGCAGAGCAGCATGAAGGAAAGGAAAAGGGCAGGATAGCTTCTAAGTGAAAGGAAACTCTAGCTAGAGAAGGAATTAGGGGTAGAACTGGTATCAGAGCCCAGAATGGACATGACAGATTCTCTCTGAGGCATTCCTCAATAGCTGAGAGAGCTAGAGAAAAGATGAAAATCATCCAAATAAAAACAAGCACATCACCAGCACCGAGCTCTCAATTGTAGAATCTAATAGCCATAGACAAACTGGACTGAACCAGAGAAAGACCTGGGACACTGTCCCACACCAACAGGCCTGATTATGTAAGATTTCTTACCTCTATCTCCCCCTCTGACCCCAAAACTAGAGGAACTAAGTAGTGAGGAGAGAGGAGCCAGATCTTCCAACTTCTCTACTCCAAGCAGTCAGTGTCACAGTTTAAGCTTATGTTGAGGGGAAAGAGAAGGCAAACTTATTTATATTAGATTCACAGTTGAAATTTTATACTAGACAAAAATTCTAGCAACTGAAATTAGTAGAAAATGATCACATGTGCCAAGATTTTATGAAGAGTTATGAAAAGGAGATTCAATCCATCATGGTTGGAAGCTTTCACTAGAATAAAAATAAAATGATTTAGCGTTTATGCTCCTGTTGAGATGTAACCAAGCAATAAAACATAATAATACAAAGCACACAGGATCTACTAAGGAGGCAAATGCACTAATCTAAAATCATAATCTTGTGGAATTTTTAAAACATTGAAATGTAAATTTTCATCCAGCTCCTCAGTTTTGATAAAGCATTGATTCTGTCAACTGTCTTTTTGGTTTAACAAAGTAAATGTGAACTTCCCTCAATCAGCGACAGTAAGATGGAGCCCTGAGACAGGCTCTGCACTGATAGCTTGGAGCCTGTTTGGGATTCTCCCTCTGCTTCTCTCTCTCCCCTTCCCCTGCTCACGCGCTCTTTCTTTCTCTCAAAGTGAATAAATTAAAAAAAAAAAAAAAGATCAAAAGTCTTCCAAGAGAAATGATGTTTCAGAAATTCATCTAAGGAACATGGGTACCTCTAATCTAGGGACTTTGAGTTCTACCCTTGGGTCAAGCTAGACCAGTGGAAGTATACCCTCATTTATGAGTATACCCTCATAAATATATTTCCTATACAAATCTGTCACCAACCTTAACTTCAAAGTTATGTTCTCAGTCTTCTTTGAATTTATTATTAAAAACAGCTATAAAAAATTCTCTTCTGTTTTTTGGTAAAAATATTGCTGGTATTATTCAATGCATTGCTCAGTATAGCCCCTCTCTGGGAAATGTCTTCATCAACTTAGTGGCAGAAAAAAATCTCTCTGGATGTGATTTTTTCTTCCAAAGATGAGAATTGTAAAACTTTCTAAGTTTCCTTTGTTTTCCCTGTTGCCAGGATGTTCAGAGCCATTTTCATCTTTATCAGAGCAAGTATGTCAAACGATATATAGAACATACGTGCATTTGTACTTTTTTCTTGAATTTGATCCCCATTTTATCAATTTATTGTATGTTTGGGGGAATGTCTACTTGTAGAGATTCATATCCCAGAAAGGGTTTGCTTCATATCCCAGAAAGGGTTTGTTTAGAAGACTGAAAGCTGATCTCCTAACATGAAATCAATTAACCTTAAAAATGTTTTTCAAAGACTAATTGCAAAAAATTGTTTTAAAAGAAAATGGGTCCAAAAATCTTCATTCATTCACTAGTGTAACAACACTAACTAATCTGTATTGTATATTCTAACAAATTAAACAATGAAAAGATTGTTTTAGCTTGTTATTGTGTATTAATTATAAAAATTCATGTCTTATTTTTACTATAAGCATCATTAGGTACTGTAAAGCTTAGTAAAACCTCACATCAATACCCAGAAAAATTATTCCTAGCATCATGAAGATAGTTGTACCAGATGCAGAATATCTCATGGAGGAATTTATTTTTTCATTTTATAATACTTTTTATTTGAAAGAATTTGCCTTCTTTGTGTACACTGGAATGTTATATTCTCTATGTATTTTACAGGAATTAAAAACATGTCTCATTTTAAATATTATCCCAAAAATAATTTAAGGGAGAAAAAGTTTTTGTGAAACTAAACTTTAAAAAAATCCTCTGGGTAAGCACCTCTCAAACAAAAGACTGATAATAAAATAATCTAGATTAATAGGATTTCTTGCCTACCTAACTACATGACAGGTTTCTTGTCCTTCCCCTTCCTGAAACACCTCAAAAAACATGTAGAAACCAAGCTAGAGATAAGGATTCTTCCCTGATACAGGTAATGCAAAGGAAAGGACCAGAAATTTCTTTGGCAAACGATTCCATCTCTGGCCATTTGTGTGTGGCTGCTTTAATGCCAGGAACCCCACGAAGTGCGATACTGGGTTAAAAGCCAACCCTGGGCTAGCTGATGTAGTCTTCTCTGTTGAAAAAGTAGTGGATGAGATAGGCTGAGAAACAACCATCACATAGTGACACTCGCTAGGAAAGACATAGAGGCAAAAAAGGGTTTCACAGACAGGTACAGATAGGTTAATGAAAAATCACATTTTGGTTAAGAAAATAAGACAGAAAAAAGGAGAGTCGGTGATCCAGCAGCATTTTTACATGATCTCCTTACTGAGATAGAGTCCAAAGGTTAATTATATTGATGTTCTTTGTTTTCTCAGCTTGAACAAATTAAGGTGCATGAGTAGCTTCAAAACAATACATGATAGGAGGAAATGGAAACACAACTGACAATAGCTGTGTGTATTCTGATAACTCGCTCATTCACGGGTTTAACATTAGTCAATCTGTAATGCTAACCCAATAAATTGACCAACAAAAGGATTGCTTTAGCATTACAGAGACGTAACCTAGGTATAATTTTGAGGGCTTCCATAAATTAATTATATTATTATGCATAAACATCCATATATTATCAAGCATAAAAGAACTTGACTCAAGCTAGGGGATATTTAAACAGTGATAAAAATCATCCATGACTAGCCATGCTGGCACTATACTTCTTCAGCATACTCATGCTTATGGCTATTAGATGCCTCATTGCTATGACATTGCTAAGTATAGGAAGGACTACGGAAAAGTTTGTTGGCTGGTAAAAATACCTGTGGTTCAAGTTATTATTTTACTAATTATGCAATGTAACATATCTATTGTGGGTTTCCAAGAGACTCAAGTGGACAAATATATTTCATCTTGACTCTGCCTCCACTTGGCACAGAAGGACACAGGGAAGACAGACTGCTCTGATCTCAGTCATGAAAAGGAGGGTAACTCATTGAATACATCTTCTTTCTTTCTTTTTTTTTTTTTTTTTTAATTTTTTTTCAACGTTTTTTGTTTATTTTTGGGACAGAGAGAGACAGAGCATGAACGGGGGAGGGGCAGAGAGAGAGGGAGACACAGAGTCGGAAACAGGCTCCAGGCTCCGAGCCATCGGCCCAGCGCCTGACGCGGGGCTCAAACTCACGGACCGCGAGATCGTGACCTGGCTGAAGTCGGACGCTTAACCGACTGCGCCACCCAGGCGCCCCGTGAATACATCTTCTTTCTGCCACAGTTTAGGGCAAAAGGATCACAAAATAAAATTTATGATTTAAGGAAACAGCAATGGAGAAAATAAATATTTGAATAAAAGACAAACTTTTGCTCTAAAATCCTTTTTCCACCCTCTTAGATATCAATTAACTTAAAAATGATTGACTTTGCTTTTGTACCCTACCTCTAAGAATAACTGTTAAGGAAATGCCTAAATACATGAAAAGCTCTATTTGGTGGATAATTTAGTCTAATGTTTTATTCCTCCCTCTTTCTCTGTCACTCTTCAAATGTCTACTGAAGTATAAGCAGTACCATGAAATTTGATGACACATACAAATGCTCTCTGAGTAGACTGAATGAAGGTCATTAATACAGGAAGGGTATACTTAGACTTATCTTTTGGTTGATAACCACTCATCCTCTATTCACATATCCTTAATCTCTGGTTTTCTATAATTCTAGGATTTATCCATGGGTTTTTAAAAAATCATGAAGCCCTCTTATTTTTTGCATCTACATCTTTAGATGTACATAACCCTAAGTTTACACGACCATCGGACCTTATAAAGAATTTGAGTTGGAATCTGGATTTTAGTAAAGAAAAAAGTCATGAGATTCTGTTAAAATGAGTCTGACCTGGTCTTGGCCCAAAGTTATACTAGAGAGGAAACTTTTTTCTTTTGAAAGCAAGAGTATAGTCAATATTTTCACAAAATATGAAATAAAATAGAATATAGCATTATTAAGCCAGTATTAACATTTTATTAATGAGGATTTCACTTTTTAAAGGCTGTGTAATAGGACAACTTAATCTCATAACCTGGAAGTTTTTACTTCATTATTATTGCCTCTTTATTTTTGGCTAAATTGTACTTTCAAGTGAGTAGACAAAAACCTGATACTATAACTTCAAGTAAATATACATGCTATTCTTCAGTGTTAAGTGATCTATTGGGCTGAATAAAAAGGGTAGATATGACGGTCTCTCTAGTCCCTAGAACAGTTTGCCCCAACATAGAGGTTTCTTGGGTTATTGCTAAGGAATGATTCCAGTTCTTGGTAGCCTTACTACAGATCCCAATTTCTGCATCTGTTGAGATAAGCCAGTGGCTAAATGGATGTTTGGTAATATTAAACAGTACCAATCTGCCTTCTGTATGGTGATTTTTAGGACTGGTCACACATACCCTCTTCCTCTTTCCTTTCTGTCCTCTTTCCATGTATATTTTTGAGATCCCATACATGTTAAGAATGGGGTTACTGTCTGTTAAGAATTCAGCCTAGTGGAGTTGAGATACAAGAAAACAAAAAGTTCTAGCTCAATACAGTAAGTGCTATGATACCATGAAAGTACAGATGAGATACACCTAGTGTCATTTATGGGGATTAGGGAAGGCAGTTTAAAGATTATACCTGACACAAATACACAGATATTTGTATATACATGTATGAAAACACATTTTTTAAATACATCACTTCCTTTGCAGAAGTAAGACAGTAATGACTGTGTTGGCTGATATGCCTTTCTCCAGTATAATGAAAGACATATACTATCTCAATTGGGGGTAATATCTATAAACTACTTGGTTTTTCTAGAAGAATGATGCCACATAATTTTAAGGTATTAATACTTTTTTAATCTCTACTATATTTTCAACAGATGACTTACAGTCAATACCAAAGGAGAATTTTCATTATATGCATGGTAGAGTGGAAAGCATGTTAGATAAATTAAAAAATATAGCTGTTACTCCTGGGTTGGTGGGTCATAAACAATGTGATTTTGACCAAATCATTTAACTTAATTAAATGATTCTTCACTGAAAACATGAGGAGGCTGAGCAATATGATTTAAAATTTCTTCCTAGATTTAAACTTCTGAACTTTACAAAACTCCTGGTGCACGTTAACACTTTTAAGCTATTATGATCTTAAGGCAATAACTTTTAAGTTTCCACTCTTAGAAAGTGCTTATAAATTATTTATGTTCTCATGCTTCCTATAAAATTGACTTAGTCCTGCTCCCCATACAAACAGTCCCCACTACACTTGCCAAGACCCGTCAGACTGGTTTTATTTACATCATTAGTGACTTCTTTCTTCACCTCAATCCAGCCCATGAAATTGCTGATATAGTTTGGATGCACACACTTGATTGCAGACCTCGGTCTCCACAGGGCTCTTCCCTGTTGGTCAGCGATGTATCGGTGAGTTCCTTTTTTCTTTGTCTTAAATTAACTTGTAGTTCAAAATGGCAAAAACCACACCACAGAATGTGTAGATCTCTAATTTATTATTTGTTTAAGAAAATATTTTTGATTTTAACATAAAATTATGTCAAGAAATACATTTCTCTTCTTTCTGCATTAGTGTTCCCTGGGATGTAAGGCTTCATCCCCAAATATTTTTGTATATATTTTCAGATGGATTCAATAAATGATAAATGTAGATGCGGTTTGACAGCTGTCTTTTAGTTAACTGGTTAGTTAGTTTCAAGAATAGAATGTGTTCTTAGCTTGGGCTTTGTGCTATTGAGAAAATATTCTTATTTTCAAAGGTATACGTGAGAAAAAATAAATCTGAAATCATGCAGTTCAAAATTACATTCATTTCTAGAAGTAAATAATTTAAATTTCAAAATTATAGATGTTTTGAAAGGAAAAAAATAATTTAAGGAGACAGTCTGATCAAATTATTAGAGTTGGATTTAAAAAATAAATCCAGTGATATACCTGGCCACAATCACTTCTCTAACAGATAAATCATAATTATTTTGAAGTTGTTTTCATTCAAAGTTAGAAACTAAACAGTAACAAAGTTTCTATGTACTAGTTTGGACTCTGAAAAATAATTTTATCTTCAGATTAAGATTTTATTTTCTCTAAGTGATATATTGGCATGTCATTTTTTTTTTTTTTTCTTTTTTTGATTCTACTTTGAGAAGGAAACAGTTCGGAAAAACTTCCAGTAGAATCTTAATAGGGGCAAACACTCAGTCTCTGTCATTGATAGAAAGCTCCACATACTTATGAAAAGTTTAATACTCTTCTATACACATTGATGAAGCAACTAAGAGCTACAGACATAAATTTAGTCAGACTTCAAGGCTCCCTACCTTTTGCAAGTACTTCCCTATAATCCATGATGATTCTTCTGTCCTACACTTTTTACTACATTATCTTTAAGAATATTACTGTAAAAAAGAGTGCTTTTATTTAAACATATAATCTCTATCAAACTTAAGGTACTAAATAGATTTCAGACTTTGTCTATGCTAGATATGAGTGAGTCTAGAAATTGTATAGAGGAGCTATAACATGGGGGTATTGGAATGCATTTTTCTGAGTAGAGTCTCTAATTTGAAGGAAAAGATGTATCTATTTTTTGGTCCTACTTCAGAGCAGAGGGAAGATATCTCTCAGGGAAAAACAAAATAAACAAACAAAAAACTCCTCCCTGATCTAAAACTGTAAAAAAAGGGGAGCATATCTATGTTTGTCAGCCTAGGAGGTGTTAAGAGAATGGGCTAGAGTGGAAAGGGACTAAATTTACTATGCACATTTGCACCAACAGGAACGCTTTGAAGAAAGAGGTGTAATTGAAATACGTTCTTTCTAAGGACATTGGTTCATAGCTGGGCAAACATATAAGAAACACTGGAGGGTTTTATCAAATGTCACATTCCTTCCTTGTTAGCCAAATTTCTGAGAGCCCCCTCACTCACTGCACCTGTTCTAAATGAGAACCACTATTTTAGAATTAAAAGGTAAAAAGAAATTTGGACCAGGTAAATATTATTTTTCATATGCTACCGTTTCCCCCAAATTCTTATTTTATACTATCCTTTGAGCACGAAGAGAATAACCCATGGATTTTATAAACATACACACAGAGAGCAGAAGGTTAAAGAAAAATTTACTAGGAATAAGTTCATAGGGAAGAGATTGGGAAGAGAAGAATATATTTATTAAATATATTTATTTATGATGGGATGTATGCTAACTGTAGTTATCCGCAACCACTGATAAGAATGAAAGATAAACAGACTGAATTTATAGACAGTATCTACACAAATTTAGATGCACAAAGGCGAAATGAGTAATATTCAAATTAAAAAAATGGACAACTTTAGTTTTTACTCAGTAGGGTGAGAACTACCTCTCAGTTTGTGTGTGGCCCATGGTCCCTTTCCATTAGATTCAATGGGGGCTTATTAAAAATAGAAAAGCCCAATTCTCATCCTAGAAATTCTCATCAATCTCTGGTTGAGGCATGGGAATCACATTTTTTAAAAGTTACACCAGGTAACTCTTATTCACTCTAAAGTTTGAGAAGTACTGATTACAGTGTAAAGCTATAAAAAAGAAAGGAACTTGTAAGGTGGAATGGAATTAAAGCACAAATGAAATAGGTCAGCTTTTAAGAGAGCTATAGCCCTTTGTTTTATTTAAATTGGTATAATTATATCATAATGGGAGGTAATCTCTCCCTAGTCACTTTTCCCTCCAAGGGAGAAGAGTACTCATTTATGCAATGTAGTGATGATTAAGGAAGAGAAGATAATTTCAGAAGGTATGGGAAACTGAAGGGTGGATACAGACATGATTTGGGTAGTTTGTGTCCAACAGGGAGGGTCTTAATATGGATCAAAAATATGTTTGTTTAGAGGGAAACCTTAACGTAAAACCAATCAAGCATATCCCCCTCCCCCACCCTCTAACCCAAATCAATTCAGAGATAGTGATACTGAAAGGTCACCAAATTGAGGTTTAGGCCCAGAGTTGCTATGGGATCCTGAAGAAAGAAAACTATCTGTTGAGCACCTATTATGTGTTGTACATTTTCTAAAATACTATCTTATTTAATTCTGGAAATACCTTGAGAAACACTTATTGAGTGGCACCTGGGTGGCTCAGTTTGTTGAGCGTCTGACTTTGGCTCAGATCACGATCTCCCAGTTTGTGGATTTGAAGCCTGCGTGGGGCTATGTGCTGACAACTCAGAGCCTGGAGCCTGCTTCGGATTCTGTGTCTCCTTCTCTGTCTCTATCCCTCCCCACTTGCACTCTGTCTCTGTCTCTGTCTCTCTGTCTCTCTCTCGAAAGAAAAACAAACAACAACAAAAAAAACCACACAACTTCCCCCTCTCCCCAACTTATTGTGATTGCTCCTTTAAGAGTTGAAATAAGTGTGGCTCAGATTGTCCAGGGTTAGTAAATATTGAATCAGATAAGAATCTGATCTTAGCCTTCTTGGCTCTAAAGTCTATGCTGTTACTGCCATAACACATTGTCTATCATGTGCGGGGAGCTAAAAGAAGAGTCTTTGGAAAGTTTGCATTCTAATAGAGAAAGGGAAAACATGCACACACACCCATATACAGATCTGGAGAAAATGTGCATGTATGTGTAGGCATATATGGCTATACAATGTCCTAGGCAAAGAAACAGATCGTATACAGATTGATATGAAATAATGTACACAAATGCTGAAGGAGGAAAGGTGGTGGCATGTATTTTACTTTCATTGGTACATTTTTAGAAACATTTTAAAGAATGCATGGACTGCCCTTATTTAATTTTCTTAAAACTATCTTTGTACTAAAACAAGACGAAAATGTGACCTAACTTTTCCACACTGTTTCAAAGGTGAGCAGTGACTGAGAGTATAATACCTCAATTACATCATCACTGTTTTCTAAAAAGGATTACAACATTTGCTATTGCATGAAAATCAAGTTCAATTCGAGCGGCATATCATGGAAAGAAGTCACCTGTCTGTTGTAACTATAACTGTCTGAAGGGACCTTTGTTATTTTTTTCATTGTTGTCGGCTTTCCTCCAAAAATATGCCATTGTTTCAATACAAAGAGGGAATAAGTAGAAACATTCAAGAAAAAAAGCAACAGCATGTGCTTCAGTATCGTCATTGAGCTTTATAAGTATGCCTGATGGCTTTAGTAATCGAGAATGGGGTGAGTTGGGTAGCTGTGGAGCAGGTCTTCTAAGACAGAAGGTGGTGAAATGGGTGCTCTGGCTGCTTTCCATGGCTTTGTCAGCATTAGGATTTAGAGGAACTGCATGAAGAACTTCATAAAGCACACTCCTTTGGACATATTCTCATCAAAGACGGTGGGTGAGAATTAGGAAGAATGCCCTCACAACTGCAAGCATAATTTAATATATTTGAAATGAGTGGATTAGAGAATAGGAAAGTATTAAGAGGTTGAGAAAAAAAAAAATGGGTTGCAGAGATATCAAGTTATGCCAGAATCTGCAAGCCCGAACTTCTCCCACTTACTTACATGGCCTGTGTGGTTGGGCAATTTGTGAGACTTTTAGAATAGTAGCTCTGAAATAATAGAACTAAGCTAGGGAAATCAGAAGTACCATACATCATCACTAAATTCTCTCTTGCAATCTTTTGTCTAAAGATGTCAGGTGATGTCTCTTTTTTGAAGCTGCAAAAGGAGATACAGAAGAATTTAGCACTTTGTTTCAAGTCAACCTGTGAGTCAGTGAAGAACAAAATAATGATTGCCATCATTTGTTTTACATGTCCTATGTGCCAACTACCGTTTTATTTTATTTATTTATTTTTTTTTTCAACGTTTTTTATTTATTTTTGGGACAGAGAGAGACAGAGCATGAACGGGGGAGGGGCACAGAGAGAGGGAGACACAGAATCAGAAACAGGCTCCAGGCTCCGAGCCATCAGCCCAGAGCCTGACGCGGGGCTCGAACTCACGGACCGCGAGATCGTGACCTGGCTGAAGTCGGACGCTTAACCGACTGCGCCACCCAGGCGCCCCTACCGTTTTAAAATATCATGAGTATTTAATCTTTATAACAACCTATGATTATATTATTATACCCATTTTATGGGTGAAGAAATTGAGGCTCAGTTGGTAACATTATTTGCTCAGAGGTAACACATGGCAGAACTGGGAGTTAACCTAGATCTACCTCTCTCTAAACCTATGCTATTAACCACAATGTTGTACCATCCTCCCGTCTCCTGTATCTACCACAATGGTTCTACAGCAAGGATGATTTAACTGTCTCATTGTGTCAAAAGCTATAGAAGCTATAATTATAAGCAACAGTGTTATTATTCAATGGGTAGTCTTCTCAGTTTTCCTCCTGGTAGACAGGCAGCATTGCTATCTGTGTTCTATAAAGTAGGGGATTCAATGTTCAAAGATTAGGTAATTTGCATGTGGTTACAGGAATGGGTGAGTCAGTCAATAGTAGAGAGAGGATCTGTTTTTCCTGTTCACCTGTAAACTGAATCCAATATTGTCAAGTAGAAGAGTTAAATTAACACAGGTGTCTACATTATCTAGGAAATACTACTGTTATTATTATTATTTCCATTTGAATATGTACAGAAATGTATGACCTTTTAAAAATTAGTTGTTTACTTTAAAAGCTTGTCAGGTTGCATTTAGCAAAATTCAGAGAGGGTACATAGAGCAGGAAAAAATATATATAGATGATTCCACCATATATTTTCTTATTTGGTACTTATCAACTACCCTGTAAGGTAGATAATTTTAATAGTACCATGAATTTACAGGTAGGGAAACCAAAGATTAGGAAGACCGAGACTTCCAAATCTCTGAGTAAGTGATTGGTAGAGCTGGAGTTTAATTCATCAGTTGAATTTCTTTTTACACATGAGGCCTAAGCAAACTCCTGATACATGGAGCAGAGTTGCTGTGGGTGAAGTGGCACTAAGGCTTGGGAGCCTTACTTGCTTTGTCTTCTTATCCCCTTAGGCATGCATGAGGCAACTTGAGGGATTTTTCAGCCCACTTTTAAAACAAATTAATTTCTCATTATTATGGTGGAAATAATGACAAGAGCCAACAGTTGTTGAACCTTTATTATGTGCCTGGTCTGATGCCAATTGCTCTATAGGTGTTATTTTGTTTAACCCTCAGAAGAACCCTATACTTAGGTCCTATCATTAGCCCCATTTATAGGTGGGGACATGTAGACTTAGAGAGAGTGAGTAATTTCAGAGCCACTTAGCTAGTGAGAGGCAGAGCCAGGACTAAATCCAAACTCATGGATGCCAATGAGTTTGATGCCAAAGCCCAGACATGGAAATGGAAGTCCTTTGTTTAAAGTCATAGAGCATAATCAAGAGTATCTTAAAATCAGCTGCTAGACAATATTAACTAAAAGTATTTTATCATCTTTTCCATATACAGAAACTATAAAAAAGTTAGTAATATATTTCTTGATGTTCTCTTTTCACAAAGATAATTACATAAAAGTGGCAATTTACCTTGACTGCAATTAATCTGTTTTACATATTTTAATAGCATTGGATTTCTCTATGTAGGAGTGACAAGAAATTTAGGGTAACAGAGGTTTATATAAAAGGGAAATAATATAAACAAGTCTGGAGGCAAACAGGTAAACCTGTGAGGAGATTAACAAAGTAATCAGGAATTTAGGCTCCTGCTGTTGTGCTGTCCCACTAGCAATGAAAATACATCCTCTAAATCACGGTCCAATATGATTGCCTGAGCTCCAACTAGCACATATGCATTCTAGCTATGAAATGCACATCAGGATTCCACCCACTGGAATAGAGACTCATTAGTCAGAACTTATTCACATGGTGACTCCTATGGACAAGGGACCCTATTCTATTTTCCAGATGGCCACGTACTTAACCAAATATCAAAAATTCTATTAATAAGAAGAAAATATTTGGGATATACATTTACAAGTATCTACTACAGACATGTTAAGTTTGAACGATGGTAAGTGTATCCTATTGTGATGAACAGCAGGCAGTAGACATATGGGTCTGAAGTTAGCAAAGTGATCTGAGTTGCAGTTATGGATTTGGTAGCCATCAGCATATAGATATGAATTAAAGCCGTGGGTGTTGGTAACTGAAAATATTTTATTCTTTTGGATAAAAAAACACTGCCTTTATAATTTTATGGTATTGATTTACACAGCAAATTCTACCTTATTCTAACATGAATCTGAGCATATTTCATTATCATTAAAATGCCAATATATTAGGGTATTATTAATGTAATTATATAATGATCAATTTTATAAATTCTGTGTTCCATTAAAAAGTTAAGACCCAATACTTTTCTATATTACAGGTCAACAACTGGGGCAGGGGATTCATTAATCAAGAAATCTCACATCTGGAAGAATAATATAAATATTAACAGAATCAGTAATTTTCCAATTGTTCTTCATTGACAAATTAATTCAGATATTATAAACAGGAGTTTCTAGACTACTGAAGGGATTCTTTGTGGCTAACAGTGTTTGCCAGGAAAACAGCAACCTGGAAGACACCACAGAGTCTTAGCATGTGTTTCAATGGATACGTTCCAATTTTAAGGGCCATTACTGTTTTATGTAAAATGAAATGTCATGGGTCTAGGGATTTTTAAACTGGCTTAGGAGGCAAGCAGTAAAGACATTTTATGACTTCCTCTTACAAAACTTGGATCACTTGCAGTCCCTTACTTGTAATCCCTTACTTTGTTCCAGTTATCTGGCATGTGGCAACCAGAGAAAATTATGTGAAAGCTACTTGTTTGATAAATGCTGAATTTTTATTACAAAAATATTAAGCATTTTTAAGTCATGTGAGACATGGAACACTAACTTTGCTGGAAATTAAAGAGCATTTAGATCAGTTAAAGTCCCCATTGTTTTTTTAACAAATGAAGAAAATGAGAGCACGTGCAACAATGGTGCAAGTTGGAGATTAAGGGATGTTGGAATTTGTGTGATGTTGCATATGCTCTCAGGTTTTTCAGCTGAGAAACTTCAGGCTCAGATGAAAGGACTTCATCCTTAAAATTTTTTTAACGTATTTTTTTGAGAGACGGAACACTAGCGGGGGAGGGGCAGAGAGAGCGGGAGACACAGAATCTGAAGCAGGCTCTAGGTTCTGAGTTGTCAGCACAGAGCCCCATATGGGGCTTGAACTCACGAATCACAAGATCACCACCTGAGCTAAAGTCGGGGGCTATCCTGACTGAGCACCCAAGCGCCCCAGAAAGGACTTAATCCTTAAGCAAGAACCCTCAGGACTAAGATGCAGGTCACTGGTTTTATAGTTCAGAGCTATTTCTACTATATCATGCCAACTCTCATAGGAGACATCTAAGCAAAGTTATGAGAAAGATTTGGTAGGAAGATATCTAACGTTACAAAAAGTTTCTGAAAGTCTATATGTTAGCCTCAGAGCAGCCCCAAACTGAGGTTTCTCAACTATTTTTCTTCTAATAACACCTGCCGCCACATACTCACACACTTCCTGTGAATTCCTATTTTCTTTTACACTTTTAAGTGTGTACAATTCCCACGACTAGTTGCAGTGGCATCCCTTGTCGACATTTCTGTGGGAAACTGGCTTTTCAAGTTCCTTACTCAGATCGTGCCAATTTAATATCTTGAAGTGGAAAGAGTTTGAGGAAAAGAAAGCAAATATATCTGCGGAATTAAAGATTAAGATAGCTCAATTTATAAATCTATAAACCCATACCTAATTTCTTAATACTATCTTTAAGTTCTGTTTCACCACATCTACCTATGATTATATATTTCTAGAGGTCAGGCTAAGTGTCAACCTGAATTTCAGTTTGTGGTTTCCTGTGCTGCACCATATCTGTCTGGGAACTTAATAAATACCTTGATGATCACACAATGGAGATCAGAGACATTCCTTCCTGTTGAGTTGCCACTAATACTCGCCACTAATATAACATGTGTATTTAACAAAGTCTAATGATCACATGTGTGATTTTCACAACTTCCATTTAAATTAGGTGCCAGAAAAGATATTATTACTTGAGTTTATGGTTGGTTAAATATAGGAATGGTTAAGCTATGGGTTTTGGCTAAGTTAACAGTTAATGAGGGGTAGGGTTTTCCGTCAACAATGTTTATTCACAATATCTATTTAAAACTTCCTACTGTACTAAGTACTGTATTTATTGCTGTACTAAGTAATACTATGTTTTTGTGCCTACAATTTCAATAATCTTTAGATATTTTACAATGTGAAATCCCATTATGGAGTCATTTCAGTAATAATCAAGGAAGTGTTGTCAGATATGTTAAAAATTGTTGTAGAGCTTGGTATGAATGATTTTATACTGCTCCCCTCCCTTCCCCATCATACTGCTTTCACTAGGTAGTAATTGGTGTCACCTGCCAATATTGAAGGAAACACTAAGAGTGTTACAAAACTAATTTTTGTTTCAATGTAGGAATATTGTGGAGAATAGAACTTATTACATTATATACGTTGTTTTTTTTTTTTTTTTTTTTTTTGTGAGAAAAATGTGGCGTTGCTACTGAATAATTGATCAGTATTTATTTTATGGTTGCCATGAAGAATGTACCTGAACATGGTTGGCTTGTTTGCTCTGTTTGTTTATTTTTGTTTTTGAGTTGGTTGCTGGTAAGCTACAAATTTTGTGGCCGGACTTAAGGAAATGTCTAAATGGGAATTTACATAGTTTTAGTATTACTCCCATTTTATGTTTTCACTCATGTTTGTTTTCTCCTTGCAGAGAATTTAAATTCTCTCTAAATTTAAAACTTTAAAAAAAATGCTTATATTTGAGAGAGTGGAGGAGAAAGGGCAGAGAGAGAGGGGGACAGAAGATCTAAAGCAGGCTCTACGCTGACATTAGAGAGCCTTATGTGGGGCTCAGCCTCACAAACCGTGAGATCATGACCTGAGCCAAAGTCAGATACTTAACTGATTGAGCCACCCAGGTGCGCTTTGCATCTCTAAATTTAATTTAATACCATATATACTATATTATATCTATATCTATATGTCTATATCTATATCTACACCTAATGTCCTTTTAAGTTACCTTAAGCCAATCTAGAACAAGATGGAATATAAATAAAAACATTTATAATAAAAACAATGAGCTTCTCACCATTTACCTTAGCTGTAAGGAGAAAATGGAAAAGATTTTCTGGTAATTAGACTACCACCTTGTTGTAATTGTAACTTCTCTATGTGAATTTTTCATAGTTATCATTTTTGAGAATGCACACATAATTCAGTCCAAAGGCCTGACTGATGTTATTAGACACTTTATAAATTTGTGTAACAGTTGACAGGACAGAAATATGTTATTTGCAATTTTATAAGAAGTAATTTGTATTTCTTTTAAAAAAAGCAATGAAAATATATGATCCATGCACACATATACAAATGTTAATTCCACCCTGTATATTTTTATAGTCTCATTCTACAAACTTTAAGAAAGATTAAAGATCTCTCCAATGCCTACTGGTATGAGTTTTCCACAGAGGAGAAAGCACCTGAGGTATTTGTGTAGATAGAACAAGCAGGCACAACTCAATAAGCTAAAGAAATAAACAAGTGCCAAAAATGTAATAAAAATTGAATAAATAGTTATTACTTGATATTTGAAATCCTAAGTGCTGACTTAGGGGATTAGCAATGTCATAAGGTACCAGGTTGTTACTTTATTGTGGTATCTTTCTTCATGCTTTTCTTTTGATATTATAATATACAGACCTTTAATAGCCCCAGATAACATGTTTCCTGAAATTAATGTCCCTCATTTGCATTTATCACTTTCTGTACTATGATCACACTTTACAGTGGATAGATCAAATCACAGTTGGAAAATCATATGTTTTCAGGTGAAATAGAAATATTAACCACAAAGCTTGATCATTACATAAAGTGTTTTATGGAAATCAGGTTTTACTTAATAGTAATTATTCTTCACAACTTCTGACCTGTCTTTCCTTGTGTGTAATATGCCAAGTTCTTTTCCAAGGCTAAGGCAGACTAGAAGTGCTTTGAGAGAAATTAAAACCTACACTATGGTGTTGACAAACATTCAGTTTAATTTGGTTTAGTCAATTTTAATTCATTTCCCTCTGTGAATATATCTAAGTCAGAGAATATAGATATAAGTAAGGCTCAGTCCCTATCCTCAAGGAGTTCAGAATACATACTTCAATGTGATGCTCTGATGCTTGGCGGGGGGGGGGGGGGGGGGGGGGGGAGGGGGCGGGCAGGGGGATAGACCTAACTAAGGGGACTTTTTGAACTGGCTCTTAAATACACATGAGTTTTTATGATGCAAGCAGAGCTTAAACTCTGTTACTCCACCTAGGAGGCAGCAGAAACAAAGGCGAAGAGCCTGAAAGCTCATGGGGAAAAGGGGAATGTCAGTTTGGGTTTCTAGTAGTCTCAACTGGCTATATCACTTCTAGAAAGATAGCTTACTGAAATGGAGAGTGATCCAGAGATTGGGAGGACAGAAAAGAAAACTTGTTAAGCTACAGGAAAAATTTTAATGAGAATTCCAGAATAAGGTCAGTGACAATGGGATTACAGACAGACTACATTAAATTTGCCATGCAGATGAGACTGGAAAATTAAAAGATTATTATAGCTTCCCAACACAATTTGCATTGACTTGTAGGTTATTGCTTAAGTCAACCATCAGTAAACTATGGCCCAAGAGCCAAATCTGGCCCACCACCTGTTTTTGTACAGTGCTTGAGCTAAGAATGATTTTTATACTTTCATGGTTGAAAACAAATCAAAAGCCATGACAAATGAAAATTATATGAAATTCAAATTTCAGTGTACAGAAATAAAGTTTTATCGGAACCCAGCCATGCTCATTTGTTCATGTATATTGTCCATGGCTGTTTTGGGCCTACAGGGGCAGAGCTGAGTAGTTGCAACAGAAAATGTGTGGCCCAGGAAGCCTAAAATAGTTTCTATCTGAACTTTGACAGAAGAGTTTGCTGACCTGTAGTTGAAGTAGTTGATAATAATGCTTTGGAACCATCAGCTTTACAGATACTGTGCACATGTTCATTCAAAACATCTCAGCTGGACTGGTCTGGTGAAACATGCAGACTAGGAATATCAGTGCTGGTTACCGTTACAGAGAATAAGCAAAGAGTTTGAGATCCACTGTTAATCAGTCTATGATGGTGGTGTGATGTGCGGGCTTGTGCTGATAAACTTTCCTTTGAAGCACTGTGAGCCCTGACTTACTCTCCAGTGCTTGCCATGAGGTTTATTTGCCTTAGTGTCTTTTTTTTTTTTTTTTTGCCCTTGCCTTTTTGTTGTTATCTCTGCTTTTCTTTTTTAGTACAATTCTAAACTGACACATTAGGAAGTGATAATGATAATACAACTCTGGACATATTCCTTATCTTTTGGCCATTTTAGGCTTCTAAAAATGTACCCATATTTTATTTGCTGTATTCACTTGCTATATTCATTGTCTAATCACACATGTCCTCAAACCGAAAAGAAAAATCACATAAAAAAGGAAATTTGATGCCACTGAAACTATTAGAATTTATCTAGTCTGTCTGAAGGTGTGATTTTACATGAAAAGGTTCAGAAAAGTTTCAACAGGCCACAATAATCGTTGGACAGGATTTCTGTACAAGAGGGGTTAATTACATTAAGTGTCTATTGATAGGCACTTTATTCCTCCATTTTACCTATTTTTTTTGAGCATACTTCAACCACATGTAACTAGGAATAATTCAGTATTGGATCTCTTGCTGAGAGAGCAACAAAAAAAGTAATTAAGAAACAGGGTCAATCAGTTTGAAAAACAATGCCATATAGACTGGGAAGAGAAGAGATAATGTTTCAAATGACTAACATCTCAGCAATGTGGTGATTACCATTATTATTAATAATGAAAATAACAATACTAATAATAGTCCTTGCTGACTGTTTTCTACTTGTGAACCCAGAGTAATAAAAAAAAAATTATCATTTTAATCTCTATATAGCTCAACATGTTAGGTGGGGTCTGAAATTATTATCTCTGGTTTTGACCTGTATAAAATAAGAGCGAGAATAAGAGAATCTATTGGTACAAGATTATACAATAAATAAGTTGGTGGCAGGACTCAGAATCAGACTCTCTTATTGTTTATTCAAAGTGTTTTTGGTAGATTCCCTTTTCTCTTTGTCCCATGCTGTCCCTGTTGTCCCTTCAAATTACCAAAGACAGAGCATCACCAAAATTGTTGTGAATCGTGGGGGTTAGGACAGTACCTTGGGCACAATAGTGATGGGAAATCCATAAAAAGACAGGTATAATCTTCCTTGTTATTTTTTTTTTTTACCTTTTTAAAAATCTCTCTCTCTTTTGTTTAATTCAAAAGCTATTATGTTTGTGGTTTTAAGAAAATGAATGCATCATAACACAAAAAGTAAATAAAATGAAAGTCTCTCATATTTCTGCTATTCCACTTCTTGCTATTAGTAAATTTGTGTCTCTTTCTCTACATTTTGCTATGCACACATGTAGTTTCATTATTTAAAAACAACCGGAACATAGAATGCATATATTTCTGCAACATTTTTTCATTAAAATATATCATTGACTATTTGAATGTTAATACTTCTAGATTTACCCCATCAATTTAACAGCTGCATTGTTTTACTTTGCTGTCTTAATTAAAAGTTATCATAGAGTAATTAGAATTTCTGCCATGTTTCACAACTCTACATAGTGATCATATATTTTTGATAATTACAGCACATTTCCAACAATTACAAATTCATATTCTTCATCTGGCATGTTTTGACATTAGTTGAGAAGCCCTTCCCTCCCCACATTACCCCCAAAGTTTTGCTTACGTCTGCTATATCCATCTCCTTTCTTCTGCAACAGGTGAATAGCAAGCATTCAGAGATGAAGCAGCAGGGATCAGTTTTTAGGTTTCTTAGGCACATTTGCACATGAAAAATAATAACCTCCTCGTAAAGCAGTCTTTTTATATTGCAGTAATTGCCATTCTAGGATCAGGTGTTTGGAATATCACTCAAGGGAGGACTGAAGATTGAAGAGACTGGGGAGAGGAAGATGAAGTTTCCTTGGCTATAATCCCATAGGAAAATCACAGGAACAAGGGAGGAGACCAAACAGAGTCTCTGGAGTCTTTCCCTATATCTCTGTGTTTTCAGGAGGGGCAGAATCATATCTCAATGATGATAGTATTGATTTCTGTGACAGTGTTCCCACAGAATAAAACATCGAGACAGAGCCAGGGTATGATGAGGTATGATAGGGACCAAAATGATATCACTTCCTCGTCCTACATAACTGGAAACAGAGTCCCCTTGATTCCTGTAAGCAAAAATTATTTATTGCAAAATGCTTTCCAGTTTGCAAGAAGTTTTCACATTCCTGACCTCATGCAGGATTCCGCAATCAATCATGTGCTTTAGACAGAATGGCTATCCTGTCCCTTATCAATGAATGGGCAACTTTCATTGGGCAGAGTTTAAATGATTTTTCCAAGTTTCATAGCTACTAAGGAAAGAGGTGGACTCAGAGTCCTCCTTATTTTGGTTGAACTTCCCGTGTTCCTCCAGGATAGCACACTTTCTCACCAGTCCTCATGTACCAGACAGTGCTCTGGAGACAAGCATACGTGCCAATGATTCTACCAGTATCTCAAGACATTTAAAATAACAGCATCCTTATTTAAAATAACAGCAACTCTGGGGCGCCTGGGTGGCGCAGTCGGTTAAGCGTCCGACTTCAGCCAGGTCACGATCTCGCGGTCCGTGAGTTTGAGCCCCGCGTCAGGCTCTGGGCTGATGGCTCGGAGCCTGGAGCCTGTTTCCGATTCTGTGTCTCCCTCTCTCTCTGCCCCTCCCCCGTTCATGCTCTGTCTCTCTCTGTCCCAAAAATAAATAAAAAACGTTGAAAAAAAAATAAAATAAAATAACATAAACTCTGACTTATTATTTTATTTTCTCCAACTTTTGAGTTTGCTTAGCAACTATTATAGCACAAGGGAACAGCAACTGTGATAATTAAACAAAAACCTGGTTGACAAACATTTTTCAGTAACATGCTTTTGAAGAAAGAACAAATGGGAGAGGTTGAGGGAATCTTACACAGAAGGGATTTCCTGCAGTGTTACTGAAATTTGGAGTCAAACAGGTCCTTTGGAAGAGAGTTCTGGGTATCTTTTATGTGTATCCTCAAAGTTTGTTTGGAGACAAATTAGAAAAATGGAAGGAGAATAGAATTAGAAATTCTATCTGGAATAGTATAGATCAAGCTGTAATGCGTTTCATGGACCATTTAAGATTCTAGAGTGGTAGAAATAGGCTTTAAACATTTTTATAACCTCTACAGTGCCTAACTCAGTATTTTGAACCTAGCCAGCTCTGTAAATCATAACTAACACTTACACAGCACTTTCTACATGCCAGGCACTGTGGTAGGCACCTTACATATAGTAATTCATATAATCCTTACAAAAATCCAATGAGGGGCGCCTGAGTGGCTCAGTCGTTAAGCGTCCGACTTCAGCTCAGGTCACAATCTCGCGGCCCGTGAGTTCGAGCCCCGCGTCGGGCTCCGGGCTGATGGCTCAGAGCCTGGAGCCTGCTTCCGATTCTGTGTCTTCCTCTCTCTCTGTCCCCCCTGCCCCCATTCATGCTCTGTCTCTCTCTGTCTCAAAAATAAATAAACGTTAAAAAATTTTTTTAAAAATCCAAGGAGATACGTACTGTCATTATCATCTTCACGTTATGGATGAGGAAACAGGCACAGAGATGTCAAATTACTTGCCTAAGGTCAGGCAACCAGAAGCCAGGATTGGCTTCAGCAGCCTGGGACCAGGGCATGTTCTAAACCAAAACAGTACTCTACCACCTGAGTGTCCTGAATTCCCCAGAAATGTCTGCTTTAACTAAGGAGTACATGTGGCGCATACTGTGACATAACCCATTTATTTGCTTTCTTTCTCAGGCGAGCTGCGGTGAGGGCCAGGAAGAGAACTTGTTTGGAGCCCTGGGCTATTGGCCTTATCACCTTTATATCCCTGATTATCCTGGCAGTGTGCATTGGACTTACTGTTCATTATGTGAGATACAGTAAGTATGGGCTGCCCTGGCATCATGTGATTTACCCCTAAATATTTCCTCTTGTGCATTCCAGTTTTGATTTGCCTCAGGCCTATTCATTCATGCCCACAACTTATTTGCATAGCTGGTACAAAGAATTCTTTACCTACCTGTCTCTTACTCAATCCTCACAAGCCAAGAAGGATTCTTTCATCTATCTTTGATGTAGCAATGCTTCCTGCTGGGAATAGCATGCTAGTTTTAATATTCGTTAATAAGCAATAATCAAATATTAAATAGGAAGACCATAGGAGAGTTAGAGTCCACTGTGTTGAGTTGTTTGAAGACATAGGACAATCACCTTGATTTAAAATTATTCCAACTTATTGAAATCCTGAGAGCCCAATAAATTAATTACATAATCAAGGATCAGAGAGAAGTAGGCTCTATTCTTTACGAGTAAGATAGAAAAATGCTCATAATGATATATTGTTGAATAAGTGCCCATTTCTGTTATTTTAAATCTAATCTCGGAATATATTACATGTGATTAAAGAGGATAGGATATGCTGAGAAGGTTAATTATAAAGAGGTTCACTCTGGTAGTCAGGTGTCTCACATCTAGATGAACCATGAGTGTGCTATGTTATTAGAAAGGTCCCCAGGGTGCTTTAGCACTATTCTTCTATAACAACCCTTCTGAAGTTTCCCTCTACTTTGCTTGGGGTTGTAATTACTTGACTCCACTATGACCTATTGGCTTAATATCTCCCTTAGTGACTAACTAATTCTTTGATGTCAAGACACTGTAACCAAAGAAGCTAATCACTTGATTCAAATTTAATTGCAAATTTGCACAAGTTGCTTTACTATAAAGAGACAGTATGATCAGTAAATTGGTTATCTACTTCCACTAACAGACATAATCTCAATTCCAATCTCAAATCCAATCTCAATTTCTAAAGCAAGGTGGACCATTTCTGGGTAGTTTAAAGTAAAAATATTTAAAGTAAATACTTGTTTTGGTAGAATTTGCCCACACACAAATCTTTAAATTTGGAGTATCTATATTTTGATGATTTCTCTGGAGCATGTTTTTAATTAAAAAAAAAAAAAGAATGGCTAAAATAACTTAATTCTATAGTTCTGTTAGGAATATATTGAGTCTCATTATATTATAATCATCATTATTTCTCTCTACAGATGCCTAGCACTGTATGATAAAGATTAGTGAGGGGTATCTAGGTGGCTCAGTCTGTCAAGTGTCTGACTCTTGGTTTCAGCTCAGGTCATGATCTTATGGTTTGTGAGTTTGAGTCCCGGGTTGGGCTGTGCTGACAATGCAGAGACTGCTTGGGATTCTCTCTCTCCCTTTCTCTCTCTGCCCCTCTTCTGCTCATGCTGTCTCTGTCTCTCTCAAAATAAATAAACTTAAAAAAAGATTAGTAAATCATATGTATGATATCTTCATGGGGGCATACTTTGGTTTGTCTGACTTCACAAGGGATTCCTAGTAATGCTAGAGGTTTCATTACTGGAGTGAGAGAAAATGTTTCTTACTATTTCTCCTTTGCTTTTTCTAAGCCATGCATTATAAGGCTTACAAATCTTACTCACATGCATAAAATGAAAACCTGGCAAGGTTTTTCCAGTAACTTGTTCCTGGATCCTATTGTCTGGATGATCAGTATGGTAATATGGAACACTCAACTTCCACTGCCCACACAGCACATCTGAATAAATAGTGATTGTTGTGATATGTGTTACTGTCTTACATGTATGACCCGCCCTCTGTTTGGAGATATAAACAAAGAACAGAGTGGATATAGCACATGAGCATTGAGGAGTTGGCACACCTAGATAACCAACTAAACCAAATAGTTACGGAAACAGACAGGTTAGGAGGGAGGTAAATCACCTTGAAAAAAAACATCATTTTGGCAAAAAGTCCAGGACGGCATAGAATTGTGTGGGTGGCTTCTATCCAGTGGCCTTTAGGTCTGCCTTTTTGCCCTTTTGTAAATTGTCTGACAGGAGGTGACTCTCTTATGAACAATATCCTTATAGGTTACAGATTCAGGAACTTGTTAGAAAATTATCAGCAAACTAGTGTTCATCCTTATTTTTCTTACTTTTCTGTTAATATTCCTCAATAATATTTCCTAACAACTACACATGCCATATAATTTTGGCAACTGGGAATATATTTTGACTCTTAGTGACCTATTTGAGTCTCTTCAACAAAGTAAAATATTGACTACAGATAAGTTGTTCATTTGGGTGAAACATATGAAATTGTCATATTTGAGGATATTTGGCTTATACAAATGGCAGTTTCAAAAAGTCAATCTAATAATTTAAAACAGAATAAGAATAATATGTATAAGTCAGTTCTCTCTACTTTTCAGTGAGGGGATAGGTACCCCACCAGTAGTATTACATGGGAGCTTGTTAGAAATGAGGATTATTATGCCCAATTTAGACCCAATGTTCAGTATTTCAATAAGTTAAAAACCTTCTTTGGGATTATGTGTATTTCCAGGGAACTTCCTGGATTTCAGGTCATTCTGGCCTTTCAGGGCAAGACCGTTCAGTGAAAGGGAGGTAAGGAAAGAGGGAACAAGGCAAAACCTCCCTAGCACCTCACTTTGGTGGCTCATTTCCAGGAGGTCCTAACATTTCAGGCTGCCATGCAACATCTTTTGCATCACTGACCATTCCTTAGCCATTTCCTAGCCTTGCCAACCCAACCAAATCCTCTGGATGGCTTGGATGTTCTTTTGAAATTTACCAGTAGTTTTTTCCCAAAACTCTTATGTATGAGAGACTTCTTATACAGCTTCAGTGAGTGGGTTTGGTTTTTCCCACCCAAAAAGTGGTATGTAAAGAAAGTTTGTGTTATGAGAATTAGAGCTTGACTTGAAATCCAGTTCTGTCTTTTCTGGCTATGTCATGTTAGAGTTGGTCAATTTCCTTACATTTCTGAGACTGCAGTCTTTACCTGTTAAATGTGGACATACTGCCTTCCCATGGAGATTATAGTAAATTAATGTTAGTTTCCCTTTCCTCTGGGGTTCAAGTGAAGAGGGAAAGAATGAGAAGCAAGAGAGAAGAGGAAAGAAATTGAGATTGGGTGAGGCACACTCCATTCTCCTACAATAACCACACACAACTGTCTTGATCACCATTATATTCCTAATACTCAACACAGAGTCTTTCATAGAAGAATTAATATTTGTTGAATGAATGAATCTTCTTAAGGTCCCATGCTTGCTTCAGGTATAGAAGGGTAGATGAATACTGCGTTAATTTTCAGCAGGCCCAAAATGAGGGCTGCTTAAAACCGGATGAAGAAAGTGTAGACAATGGCTAAGGAAACAGGACACTCCTTATGGCTGGTGGGAGAAAATAAGTGGAGTGAGAAGGGAGTCAGGTGAAATTAAGTGTCCCTGGAAGGTTATGTCAGATGGCAGCTCTAGCTCTCTACCTGAACTCCAAGCATTTTCATCTCTACTGTTATCTCCTTCTTTAGCCCCAAAACATTTTCTTACACTATGGTCCCTGTGGCCAGAATTGATATGTAGTTTCCTGAATTGGAAGAAATCTACTTCTGGAATATAAAAGTAAGTTTACTCTTTGGAAACTTCTGAGTCCATTTTATTTTGACACTTCTTTAAAAAAATTAAATCCAAGTAAGTTAACTTATAGTGTAATGATGGTTTCAGGAGTAGAATTTAGTGATTCATCACTTATATATAACACCCAATTCTCATCCCCACAATTTCCCTCCTTAATGCCCATCACCCATTTCGCCCATTCCCCCACTCAACACCCCTGTAGCAACCCTCAGTTTGTTCTCTGTATTTAAAAGTCACAAATGGTTTGCCTCCCTCTCTGTTTTTATCTTATTTTTCCTTCCCTTCCCCTCTGTTTATCTGTTTCGTTTCTTAAATTCCACATATGAGTGAAATCATATGATGTTTATCTTTCTCTGACTGCTGAGTCCATTCTTGTTTGTACGTTCTGATGGTGTAACTTGCTGCCTCTCGTGGCTAATTCAGGAATGGCTAACAAATGACTAATCAGCCCGCAGGATCACCAAGCATTTCTTATGGCTTTTACACTCTAAATCTTATGATGATGAGTGTTGTTTTTTATTCTGAGATAACCAGGAAGCTCAGGGCAAGATAATGGAGATGACGACCTGGGGTAGGACACTCTTTCTGGTCTAAACAGGGAAATAATGATGCTTTACACACATCTAATTAAAAGTATTATGGTTTTTTTTCCCTCTCTCCTCATAGACCAAAGGAAGACCTACAATTACTATAGCACATTGTCATTTACAAGTAACAAACTATATGATGACTTTGGAAAAGAGGCTTCTAAAAATTTCACTGAAATGAGCCAGAAAATTGAATCAATGGTAAGCACTTTTTTCTCCATTTCTAGGCATTTGCAATCACTTTATATCATAAGTTTTGGTACCTAGCTTCCAAAACATCCATTCAACTAATCTTGTGTATCTTTGAAAAATGGGAAGCAGCCCTGCCTGAAAGATATAAAACAAACTGACAGTACATGACTTGGAGAGCACACCTTGCAGGGCTGAGGCAAGTGAACTGTAGACTTTCCTTTATGTCCCTCTTACTTGCTCTTCCATAGCTAATGCTACAATCTTGATGAGTGGAGTCCAGGAATTTTGGGAATGTGAGGGTGACCCAAAATATGACTGTTGTATCCTATAGAAGACACCTTGAGCAAAAGACCATGAGACTGAAACTATTCAGGCACATACTTGAATGGTATTTTGGTATTCAAAAATATCTGACCTTGGGCTGATTTTTGGTATATGAGTCTATAGGAAATACATGGATACTCATCTCTACCTTTAAGACATCAACATTCATCCTCAGAGATGAATCAAATATTTTAAAAAGTGGAAAAATTATCAGTTTAGGCCAAGAGAGCAACAGTCTTTGTGATGATTCGAATCATTATCAGATTACTTAGAGAATAATTTGGACTTTTCCTGACAGTGTATGAGGTAATTTGTGGCATATGATGTGATGGAAAATACCCTAAACTAGAAGTTGGGACACTTAGTTTTAGAACCACCTGTTACCAATTTTCATTCTGGACAAATTTTCTTATGTGAAAATTAAGGTATTAGACTAGATAATTTTAAAATTGTCTTCCATATCCAATATCCTGAGTAAGAACATAATGGCAGTTATGTGCATAGAAACTGCCTAATAGACTAGAAGCCTGAGGATTTAAATACATTTGTAAGGAGGGGGTCAAATCCTGGTTGAATTTGTATTTATAAACAACAAATCAGGAAAATATCTGAATATACTCTCCTCTAAAACTGTATTATATATATATATACATATATATAGACTGTATATGAATATACTCTCTTCTAAGACTATATATATATATATGTATATATATATAATAAAGAAAAGAAAATGGAACTAAAAAGTTCAAAAAAGATGCAACTATTTGCCTTGTTTTTTGTGACATTCACTAAAATAAATTTTATAAGATCCAAAATGATTTACGAATGAAGGAATATAGATAGGACTCTTGAACACTCTTAAAATTAATAATAATTTTTAAATTATTTGATTAAATATAAGCCCTTAAATAAAAATATCCAAGTGAATGTTGTCATTAGAGGACTCACTTGTACTATGCTGATCTGTCTTATAATTGAAGTAACTGCTCTTGGGCACAAAGAGGAGTCAGCAAAAGATATGAAAGAATAAAAAGGCTCATTGTTCCTGTCAGTCAATCACTAGCTTGTAGTAACTGTGTTTGGTTAATATTCACACACTTGAAACCAAGAAATACTTGACATGTTTACCTTGACTTCTAATTTAAAATTTTAATTTGGCTAGAATTCTTTTAAAAAATTTTTTAAAAAATGTTTTTATTTATGTTTGAGACCGAGAGACAGAGACAGAGACAGAGACAGAGCACGAGCTGGAGAGGGGCAGAGAGGGAGAGGGAGACATAGAACTGGAAGCAAGCTCCAGACTCTGAGCAGTCAGCACATAGCCCCACGCGGGGCTCAAACTCACAGACCATGAGATCATGACCTGAGATGAAGTCAGACGCTTAACCGACTGAGCCACCCAGGAGCTCCAAGTTGGATAGAATTCTTAATTATAGTAGTAAGAAATATCTCCACAAGATACATTCTGGTATCTTATTAAAGTAAACCTTACAGAACATATTAGGCTAAGTATCCTAGTTCACATGGGCCTTTCTAAGAGCATTTTGAGTACTGAAGTGGGTGCAGATAACGCCAGGATATTTGGTAACTTCTTCACAAGGTTTAAGAACAACATGACACTGTCATACACCCACATCTATGATCCAACCATCAGTTGGCGGAACTATTCAATTTCCTTTGTTTACCTACAGTAGAAGTCTGTATCTCAGGGTATGAATATTTACTCTTTCTTTTCATAAAACAGTGTGTTTATTCCTTTTTAGTCTCTTTCTGAGTGTACGCAGCAGATGTCATTCTTGGCCAACTACTGTGGTTTCCAGATAACTCCTAAGGCAGAGTTCAGTTGAAATCACTGAGTAGAATACCAGAAAAGATTCTTTGAGATTCTTCAAGTTGAGTGAATTGTGAAATGTTGATTAATGTTTCTTGTTTTGCTTTGTTTTGTTTTTAAATTTTCCATAGAGCTTTAAATTGACTTGTAGAAAATTATTCTTGCTGATGTATGTTGAATATTTTTGGAACAGGTAAAAAATGCATTTCATAAATCTCCATTGAGGGGAGAGTTTGTCAAGCCTCACATTATCAGGTTCAGGTACGTAAATCTAAAATGCTGACTTCTGAATATAATTTAAAACTAAAGCTGTTAACTTGGCTAGTAATAAATACTATTGGAAATATTAATGATATGATATAATTCAATTAAACCAATATTCATTTGACAACTGTTCTAAGGCATGGATTATAATTTGCTTTACTCATTCTCTAAATCCATAAGAAAGCATTTGCAAGGTGAGGTAAGGGACGAGTATTATTGGTGGCTATATTATTGAATTGTTCTTTGGGAATCTAATTACAAAAATAGGTACCTAAGCCATATTCCTTAGTTTAATAACCAATTGTTCCCTCTATAAAATAGCATAGTAGATGAGGTTTGTCTTACCCTCTTCATTCTCCTCTTTATGAATTTTGTTTACTTTTTTCATCTCTGTCTCTTTCTGCTCCAAATATTTATTTAAGAAAATTCCAGATCTGATCATCTACCATCAATAAATAGAAGTTCAGAGCACAACATTTTAAGCAAAATACTATATAAGTATCTTAAATAATATATTGTCTTAATAAAAATTATTTGTATTTTTAAAAAATAGAATGAGAGCTGTTTCCAGTATCATTTCAATGACAAAAACTGCAAGTTACCTCTCAGTCTATCATTTAGCTGACATCTCTAAATGTCTAAACATCTCTAAATGAGGTGTTACTTTGACCACTTTCTTCTGAGAAGTCTGTATTCCCTGGGATTTGAAATACTATTCTTTCTTGATCTGTATCTACTTCTCCAATCCTTAAATTTTCACTCTCTCAAGGGGACTTCATGCACCCACATGACTTCATACTATCGAAATCCAAATTTCTATTTCCAATCTAAACTGTTTTTCTAGAGCTATCTGCCTGCCCATGCACATCTCCACATGTAGGTTCCACAGAAAATTCTCTAACTCAAGTGAAACCCACTGACACTAATGGGAAACCTGGACATCATCCTACTCTCCTCCATTTCCTGGGCCCCTCACATTTTATGAATAACCATGTTCTTCCAGTTCTACCTTCCAAATCACTTTCCAATTTGTTTACCTCTTCATCTTAGTAACCTTCTTACTCATTAGTATTTTTTCTACAATCAGTGGGAAGAAATGCAAGTTTGTACAAAAGATGAAGTTAGTCTTACAGATTTTAAGCTGAGATACTAGGGGACATGAGCCTGAAATACGAGTCTCACTCGGGGGAGGAAAAGGGAGCTGAGTTGAAGATACGCCTTTGCTCATTCTCAATCAAAGTACTAGAGAGTGTGGATGTAAACAGAATTTTTCAGAAAAAGGGTAATGCAAGGAAAAAAATGATGATGAAGAAAGCCTGAAGAAAATAATACGTAAGGAGATGGGGAAAAAATAGGAGCCAAGGAAATAGGGAAGGAGAAAGAAAAAAGAGATATCATGAGAAAGGCACCACTGATACAAAAGACAAAAAGTTTCAAGCATGGAATGGTCAGCATTGACAAATACTCCTGAGAGACCAAGTAATATGACCAGAAAGAATTAACTGGATATGCCAATGAAGAAGTCATTTAGTGTACAGAAAAGACTCAGTGGGATGGAAAGGGAGGAAGTAGATTGCAAGGAAGTAAATATGAGGCACAGTGTAATTTACCCTTTCAAGAAGGTTTGTTGTGATAAGGTGAGAGATAAGTTGAATAGCTGGGGTAGAGAGACAGTTTTGTTTGTTTTTGTTTCTATTAGTCAACCAGTATAGGAATAGTTTAAGAGAAGGAATAAAGAATAATTGTTGTACGGTGTTGCTGAGTCAGTGAAAGGGGTGAGATACATAACAATATTCTCATTACAGTCCTATTTGTTTTTTCAGATTACAAAAACAATATAAAATATATAAAATTCAAACAACACAATATCACATAAAATAGAAGGCAAAAACTCCCTCTCTAATAGTTCCATTTGCAGAAGTAACATAGCTTCTTAACAATTGGTTGTGTGGTATTTCACTACAAGTATGTGTCAGGGTTGATTTAGCCAATGCCCTTGTGATGGACACTTGGGTTGTTACATATTTTTTTCTGATTTAAAAACAAGGTTATGATAAACATTTGTATAAATCTCTTTGCACACACAAAAGTTTATTTGAAGGGAGTGCTGTATCAGAGAAATGGATCATCAAATGTATAATTGATAAACAAAACTGACCTCTAAAAATAAGGTTCTAATTTACATTCCCATTTACAGTTTATATGAGAAGTCAATACACTGTATAGTGGGGAGTAAACTTCTTTGAGAACTGATTATATATGAAAAAAAAGGAGGTAGAGTAGCTGACAGAAAATGAGAAAGAGAAGTCAAGGATGACTCCAAGAAGTAATTCATCCAAACAACACTAAGGCTAATTAATGCTCTATCTTGAAAATATAATCACATGAAGTAACAATTTGGTCAAGCTTTCTACTATCCTTAGGATTAGAAGTTGTTTAGGAAAGCATGAAGTTGCTTAGGAGATTTCACTGGATTTAAGCCACTGGGAATTAAACCTGGAGGCCAAACCCAGAGTTGATTTCACATTGATCATATGGTATATTTAATAGTATTAAATGGTTGACAAGAGGGTATCTTTTTATATTAATAACTAGATATTTTGGTGTTAAGGGACACCGTGAGCATGCTATCTTACTATCAGGGAGGCTAAGTTGGAAGTTTTATATGTGGAAAACAATAGGAATATAGAATGAAACAAATTGGATCTTTTAAATTACATTATGGATTTGTTTTGTGTGTGTGTGTTTCAAATGGATGATAAAGAAAAAGCTAGATTGTGATATTACCACAAATCTAATTTTGAACTTTATCTTTAAAACCATTTTTTTCTGTTTTTCTTTTTGATCCACAGTCCAGAGGAACATGGAGTGTTGGCTCATATGCTGCTGATTTTCAGATTTCGCTCTACTGAGGATCCTGAAGCCATCAATAAAATTATTCAACGTGTTCTAACTGAAAAGCTGCATGATGCTGTAGGACCCCCTAAATTAGATCCTGAATCAGTTGAAATTAAAAGTAAGTTTCTTTCTGTTATTTAGTTTAATTTTCTTACATAGAACAGCTCCATGTTAGTTTTGGTCTTAGGCACTGATTTTATTTATTTATTTATTTATTTATTTATTTATTTAAAATCCAAGTTAGGTAACATATGATTTCAGGAATAGAATTTAGTGATTAATCACTTAAATATAATACCCAGTTCTCATCCCAACAAGTGCCCTCTTAGGCACTGACTTTTAAAAATTGTTTTGGATATCCTTTAATTATGGAGTCTTGCCATCAATAGAACATTTATTTGGGACTAAATTGGTCCTAATAAAGTATTTTAATTTTAATACTACCCTAAACTTATGTCTCCTATGCACATCTCTCATTAACCCCGGGTCTGTGTTCTTTCTCTGTATTGGGACTTACACCTCAGCTCTAGCATCCAATTATACATGGAGAAAGTGGTTTTGTACATTCTTCTTCTTGTTGCTTCCACTTTATGTTCTGAGAGTATGATGTATGGAAAGGTTCATGCCATTCACACATTTGCCTTCAAGTTGCATTGATATACCTTGCTATAGCTTCTTTCCTTAGACCATTTACCAATGAAAAATTTATAATTTATTTATACTTATTTTTTATATATTTTACAACTAATTTAAAAAGTCTGAGCTTTTTGTGTGGAGGATAGGGGAATGAAATAAGCAGGAGTATGTCCTCATTACCAGAAAGGAAGAAATATAGGAGATCCTCAGTGGAAATAAATGTTTGGGTAAGAGTTGTGTGCTATAGAACAATGCTAGTCATAGAAATACCATGTGGGCCAACCCTATGATCTTAAATTTTCTAGTATCCACATTAAAAAAGCAATAGTAAACATGTGAGCTTCATTTAAATAGTTTGATATGTAACCCACTATATCAAAGTATTATTATTTCAACAAGTAGTCAATAGAAAATTATTCATGAGATATTTTATATTCTTTTTTTTGTACTAAGGCTTTGAAATCTAGTGTATATTTTGCTATTTATAGCACATTTCGGTTTAGACTAGCCACATTTCAAGAGCTACTAGGCACATGTGGCTAGTGGACACAGTATTGAACAGCACTAGAAAATAGAGAAGAGGGAACAAGTAGAAAGTATGAACATAATGTGCTAACATAAAAGCTGATAGACCTAACTAGCAGCATGACCTAATGGTCACCTACCCTGTTTGCTTAGGAAGAAAGACTTGGGTAGTTAGGACCAGCTACATAATTTATGAGGCCTAGTGCAAAATGCTGGACTCTTTTCAAAAAGCAACAAAAACTTACCACTAAGAGTATTAATATATAAGATTTCTTTCTTCTACAGTCTCTCTTGACTCGTCATGGTATTTTTATTTGCTAATTAATGCCATTCTATGTGAAAAAATTAAAATTTTAAATTACTAGCATGAGATGTATCATTCCTCTTCATGTTGTAAAATATTAATTTCAAATGCAAATATAAAAGCATTTAAGTATGTGGAATTATGAAAATTATACAACAGTATTTCACACATGCATGAATTTGGCTCTAATCAGATCAATAGAAAAACTATACAAGACTAGCTTCACAGTTTTTTTTTTTTTTCCCCTTGTTGATATGTGCACATTTTACTAATGTTCTCTACCTTCGGCTTAAGTAAGAAAGACCTGAAAAGTCCTTGTGTGTCATAATTTTCAGCAGAAGCTGTTGGCTAATATAAAAAAGTAATGGGAGCAAGAAAGGATATAATAGGGCCCTTGGGTGGTTTGTGTCTAGTAGAATGCTATTGCTTTCTTTCTGTGTTCTGAGCAAGTCCTGCTTCAAACAGAAAACATGGTCTCCTGGACTGTCACTGCGTCCTGCTTCCTTAATGGTAAGCATCACACACTTATTTTGTACTCACTTTGAGTTTGCTGAACGTTGTGGATCCACTGGAATTCTGAGTTCATTGGGTATCACAAATGATACATGCAAATGGGTGCCAGGAGCCCATGGACACATATATTGTGTGTTATCTCCTCTGTGCATGTCATACCCCATTGCTCTTCAGACTTCACTTTTATTTATTTTTAAGTTTATTCATTTATTTTGAGAGATGAGGGAGGGGCAGAGAGAGGGAGAGAGAGAGAATCCCAAGCAGGCTGTGTGCTGTCAGTGCAGAGCCCAGTGCGGGGCTCTATCTCACAAAGGGTGACTTCATAACCTGGGCCAAAACCAAGAGTTGGAGACTTAACTGCCTAAGCCACCCAGGCTCCCCCAGACTTCACTTTTAAAGCACAAATTATAAAATATAAAATATTAAGAATTTCAAGACAATGAGCATTAAACCAAATGCACAGTCATGCTGAGTGCAGAGCCCAATGTAGATACACACCCATTAAGATGGCCCTTTAAGTAGTATCAAGAGCAAAGCCAGAACTTTCTCTAGGAAAAGTCTGAGCTAGAGAAGAACAGGTTATTTGAAACAAGGAGATAAGAGGTGATGATATTTAATATCTACAGAGAATAAATAGTCACTTCTTTATTTGAGCCATTTCCCCCCAAAATAGCCAGAATGGAGAAAGTCAGAAAGAAGCTTTCTAGAACATAGATTCCTGGCATATAAATACTATTAAAGACTAAAAGAAAAATTAACATTAACATTTTTGTATTTAGAACACCCATTCTGCCATGTTCAAAGAGAATAGTTTTGGTCATTGGAAATCTACTGAATCAGGACATTTAACTGTGTGGAGTTTTATGTATCTGTTGGTTGGCTTAATGCTTGCATAGGGTTAGAGCCTGATTGTTGAGAAATAAATAAGCTAAGGAGCCATGCGCTAAAGTTGAAAAGAGGGCAAATTGTCTTTGCAAATTTCAGCAGAAAGAAAAATTAGAGAGATAACATTCTTTTTAAGTGAGAGTGAGGATGGATTTATGGACCTGCCATTCAAAAATGTTATACAGGGGCGCCTGGGTGGCTTGGTCGGTTAAGCGTCCGACTTCGGCTCAGGTCATGATCTCATGGTCCCTGAGTTCGAGCCCCGCGTCCGGCTCTGTGCTGACAGCTCAGAGCCTGGAGCCTGTTCCAGATTCTGTGTCTCCCTCTCTCTCTGTCCCTCCCCTGTTCATGCTCTGTTTCTCTCTGTCTCAAAAATGAATAAACGTTAAAAAAAAATTAAAAAAAATGTTATACAAATGGGACTATGCCTGTGAGTTTAGTGGGGAAAAAATCTGAAATAATGGTCAGCAAAAATATCATTGCATTTAGGGAATCAATACCATGGTTTAGAAAAGTATTTCCACAAAAGGGGGAAATACTGCATCTTATTTGTGGTATGAAACTCAGATTCCTGGGTTTCATCATAAAACTACTGAATCAGAATTACTGGGAAGAGGAACAGGAACTGACAGTATAAAGACGCTCTCTCTGTGACTGTTATTCAGACTAAAGTTTAAAAACGCTGTTCAGATCTCCCTTTTCTCCAAGGTAACGAACATGCTCTACATATGATAAAATAACTGTGTTGCTTTTTTTTTTTTTTTTTAACAATCTAGAGGTTCTGTCTTATAACGGAATTAATCAGCCTTTCCTATTTAAAGTACTCAGAGGCATTATGAAATCCTGATGTGCTGGCCCTGTTCTATTCACCATTTCTGTGTATTTCAGAAATCAACAAGACAGAAACAGACAACTTTCTGAACAGTTGTAAGTGTAACATATTTATTAAAATTGCATTACTTGAATGTTAACACTGGATCATTTAGGCTTACTTTGTGTGATATTATAGGGTCAGAATAAAGTTTGATTGATCTGTGCACAGCTCATGGTGCTTTATCTTATTGTTGAAGCACATTTTATTACTAAATAATGAAAAAAATTGGGAGAACTTTGGAGTGGATATATGGGTTTCTGTGGCACAGGTATAGTGGAAATGAGTTGTACACTTGTTAAAGAAGGGAAAAAAGACTCAGTGTTCTGGCTGCAGATATCTATAATAATACTCTTACAAACATTTTCTAAAGATTATATAAAAGTAAACGGCATGTTGGCATTTTTCAGCTATAGGCAGAAGCTCATTGTTACTCTAAACAAAATCTTAATGATGATTTTTTAAAAAATTTTTTAACGTTTATTTATTATTGAGAGACAGAGAGACAGAGCATGAGCATGGGAGGGGCAGAGAGAGGGGGAGACAGAATCTAAAGCAGGCTCCAGGATCTGAGCTGTCAGCACAGAAACCAATGTGGGGCTCGAACCCATGGACTTTGAGATCATGACCTGAGCCGAAATCGGATGCCCAACTGACTGAGCCACCCAGGTGCCCCTTCATGATGATTGTTAATCCCATACTATGGAAATATCAGGCAACTATGGGGTTGGGTATATATTGATAAAATTACTGAAGGCTCAGATAGTATCTTTACCCATATTTTAGTTATTATTTTTTTTAAGTTTATTTATTTTGAGGGAGAGAGAGAGCATGAGCAGAGGAGGGGCAAAGAGGGAGGGAGGGAGAGAGAGAGAGAGAGAGAGAGGGAGAGGGAGAGAGAGAGAGAGAGAGAGAGAGAGAGAGAGAGAGAGAATCCCAAGAGGGCTCCATGCTGTCAGCACAGAGCCAGACGTGGGGTTGAACTCTCAAACTGTGAGATCGTGACCTGAGCTGAAATCCAGAGTTGGACGCTTAACTGACTGAGCCACCCAGGCACTCCTACCTATATTTTAAAAGTACTGACTCTAGGCCTAGTATTTCCCTTCACCTACAGCAGATTACTCCACCATGATTTAGAGGATACATTTGATAATTATGAAGTTAGTACATAATATATTTTTCTTAAATGATGGAAGGAAATGTGCTACTCACCAGCTTAGAATATCCGTTAATTCATGAGCTTGATTAAACATGAGACCAAAGAATAATCCTGTTACGTAAATGGCATGTATTCTTGCCACTGATATTTATTGTGCTAGTGATGTATTAAGCAATAGAAATATAAAATGGATGAGATATAATACCTGTGTAAAGCAGCTTTTACTCTAGTGAGACTAGATGTATGAGATTAATGTATGAACACATACTTCTGAAGCAATGGGTCTCAAGCAAGAGAAATTTTGACCCTCATGGGATCATGACCCACTGTGACTTTGGTTATCATGGTTGTGGGGGGGATGCTACTGGCATCTAATATGTATAGGCCAAGAATTCTTCTGAACATTCGATCATATACAGGATCATATACAGGATACAGTGAAGAATTATGCATCTCAAAAATGTCAATAGAGCCAAGGCTGAGAAACCCTGTTATAAACAATATATATACACATATATAATATTATATATGTATATGTATAAAATTGGTGTATATATTATTAGTGTATCTATATATAATTAGCACATATAATAAACCCTGTTATAAACAATGCTTATATGTAAATAATATATATAATTAGTGTATATATGATATATAATTATATATAATTAGTACTGGTAACTCTACTAGCATATATACATGAATATATAAACAGACATATATACATATATATGTATATACACAGAGAGAGAGAAATAATGATGATGATAGAAGTATGAAAAAAGCCATAACTAATCCAGTTTGGGGGCAGAGGAATTGTTAGAGAAGGCATCTTAGAGGAGGTAATGAATGACTTAATCCTACAAGATGAAAAGATGTTAAATTAATGAACCACTATAGTTTAAGGAAAAGTAAGGACAAGAGAAAATGTTTGGTACTATTGGAGCACAAAGTATGAAAAACATTGAGATAGTAACGCAATTTGATACTTAGAAGCAACTGCTAAGTAAGGCATTGTCTCTCTTTGGCAGGCTGTGGGACACGAAGGAATAAAACTGCAAGACAGAGTCTCAGGATCGTTGGTGGGACACCTGTAGAGGAGGGAGAATGGCCGTGGCAAGCTAGCCTGCAGTGGGATGGGATGCATCGCTGTGGAGCAACTTTAATTAATAGCACGTGGCTTGTGAGTGCCGCTCACTGCTTTAGAACGTAAGTCTTGAAACTTGTGAATGACTGGGGTAAGCAAAGTGCACTCGTGCACTCGGGCTTGGCAGGAAGGAAATACCTTGCGAAGTTTGAAAGAGATGAGTTTTTTTTTTTTTTTTTCTGTAATGTTTATTTATTTTTGAGAGAGATAGAGACCGAGTGCGAGCGAGGGAGGGGCAGGGAGAGAGGGAGACACAGAATCTGAAACAGGCTCCAGGCTTCCAGCCGCCAGCACAGAGCCTGATTGAGCCTGATGTCAAAGAGCCTTATCTCTCTGCTCTGTATCTATCAGGAATGGGGGCTGGGTGGATTGCAGATTTGACCTCAAAGGAGAAATTCTACATGGCAAGAAATAATTAAATATGAAGACATTTGGTAGTAACAAATTATACAACTGAAGTATTCCAAGGAATGAAGACCTTTCAACCTAATGCAAAATGCCTATGTATATAGGATAGTAATGTTTTGTTAAATTTATGTGTAGCCTTTTCAGTTTTCAGATAAATGTGTATGTTTGTGAGTAGGGAGCATGGTACATAGAATACATTTGTTCCTGCATCTGTACAAAATATGCTTTCTGTATGTCTCCTGGAGTCACTGATTCCTAGAAATGTCAAAAGGCTCTAGGATCTGGAGTAAGCGATTCAGTGCAGAGTGGCATGTATTTCCTAAAAACCACACCACTGTGGCATTTCCACCTCACCTTACTCCTGAGCCAGATTCTCAGATTGGAAAGGGTTTATTTTTATACATAGAAACTGTAATTTTATTTTTATTTTTTTAAAGGTTTTTACTTAATTTTGAGAGAGAGAGAGAGAGAGAGCAAGCAGGGGAATGGCAGAGAGAGAGAGAGGGAGACACAGAATCCAAAGCAGGCTCCAGGCTCTGAACTGTCAGCACAGAGCCTGACGTGGGGCGTGAACCCATGAGCCACGAGATCATGACCTGAGCCGAAGTCAGACGCTTAACCGACTGAGCCACCCAGGAGCCCCAGAAACTGTAATTTTAAAAAGAAAACTTATGTTGACACCAGCAGCCTAAAATGTGTAATATAAGTCCTTACATTGGTAGCATAATAAAGTGGAATTTGCTGTTCATATTTTTTTCTTCAGGTATAAGGACCCAACCAGATGGACTGCTTCCTTTGGAGTAACAATAAAGACTCCAAAGATGAAGCAAGGCCTTCGAAGGATATTTGTCCATGAAAAATACAAGTATCCATCACATGACTATGATATTTCAGTTGCAGAGCTTTCTAGCCCGGTCCACTACACAAATGCAGTACATAGGATTTGTCTTCCTGATGCATCTCATGAGTTCCTACCAGGGGATGAGATGTTTGTGACAGGATTTGGAGCACTGGAAAATGATGGTGAGCATCTGAAGAGAAATCAAACTATAGTAGCCCAGTTTGGTATTCTAAGCCTTTTAAAGAATGGAATGTCATTATGCCAAAATATGCTGGTGCATTGGTCCTGTGGACCTGGGTAAGTCAGGCCCTGTTTGTAAATTAGGTCTTTTATAAGACACAAAGATTCCTTCATTGCTTTAGGTTACTATCAAGTGCCTCACTACTACTGTAGTCATGGTGCTTGGTAAGGTGTCTGAAATAGTAAATATGTCTGAAGTTTTTACTAGGGATTTAACTGCATAGGAGATTAGGAATCACTAATATACTCAATTGTGAAGATGAGAGAATCGTATAGCCACCATTCTCCCTACTGAAATTACATTCTAAGTTTCACAATGGAACAGAAGTCACTTAAACAACATGATGCTCTCTCATAAGTATCTAACTTTTCATTTAAAGTAGTAAGGAAATCATTCTTTTCCCAAATATTACTGTACCTGAAAAAATACATATCCTAAATTGCCATCTTATCCAACAATTATGAAAGATTTTCTCAAGGTTTATAGAATATATGTATATCTACACATATAAAGAATTTTTTTGTCTTTAGGTAGTGGTCAAAATCATCTTCGGCAAGTACAGGTGGATCTCATAGACACTAAAACCTGTAACGAACCCCAATCTTACAATGGTGCCATAACTCCTAGAATGTTATGCGCTGGCTCCTTGAAAGGAAAAAGAGATGCATGCCAGGTACGTGGTTTGACCAGAAGTATGCTGTGTAATTTTTTGTTCATCTTTTATTTTGAAATCATTATAATTTGCAGAAGGTTTACAGAGGGGTCTCATGTATTCTTCACCTCGTTTTCCCCAAACATTGCATCTCACATCCTATAATACAATATAGAATCTAGGAAATTGACATTGGTGCAATGTGTGCTTCTAGTTCTATGGCATATTTTTTTACATGTGTTGTATGTTTGTGTAACCATCACTCCAGCTGAGAGATATTCCATCACCACAAAGATCTCCTTTATAGTAACACTTACTTCTCTATCACTTTCTTTTTTTTATCTTTTTTCATTTAAATTCCAGTTGGTTAGCATACAGTGCAATTTTAGTTTCCAGTGTAGAATATAGTGATTCAACAGTTCCATATCACACCTGGTGCTCATCACTACAAGTGAACTCCTTAGTCCTCATCACCTATTTAACCACCCCCTCCCCCCCCACCTCCCTTCTGGGAGTTTGTTCTCTATAGTTTGTTCTCTATAGTTCTCTATAGAGTTTGTTCTCTATAGTTAAGAGTCTGCTTCTTGGTTTGCTTCCCTGTCTCTTTTTTTCCCTCTGCTCATTTGTTTTGTTTTGTTTTAAATTTTTTAATGTTTATTTTTGAGAGAGGGAGACAGACAGAGTGTGAGTGTTTTGTTTTGTTTGCTTTGTTTCTTAAACTCCACTTCTGAGTGAAATCATATGGTATTTATCTTTCTCCAATTTATTTTACTTAACATAATACTCTCTAGCTCTATCCAAGTCATTATAAATGGCAAGATTTCATTCTTTTTATGACCGAGTAATATTCCATTATATATACATTATATATATAACATATGTATATTATATGTATATAATATGTATATATGTATGTGTATATATATATACACACACACTATGTGTATATATGTATATATATATATATATATATATATATATATATATATACACTACATCTTCTTTATCCATTCATCTTCTTTTTTTTTCAACATTTTTTATTTATTTTTGGGACAGAGAGAGACAGAGCATGAACGGGGGAGGGGCAGAGAGAGAGGGAGACACAGAATCGGAAACAGGCTCCAGGCTCCGAGCCATCAGCCCAGAGCCTGTCGCGGGGCTCGAACTCACGGACCGCGAGATCGTGACCTGGCTGAAGTCGGACGCTTAACCGTATCCATTCATCTTCTTTATCCATTCATCAGTCAAAGGACATTTGGGTTGTTCCATAACTTGGCTGTTAAAGATAATGCTGCTATTAGGGGAACATGTATCCCTTTGATATTTGTTTGTTTATTTATTTATTTATTTATTTATTTATTTATTTATGTATTTATAAATTTACATCCAAGTTAGTTAGCATATAGTGCAACAATGATTTCAGGAGTAGATTCCTTAATGCCCCTTACCCATTTAGCACCCCCCTCCCAATCCCTCCAGCAACCCTCTGTTTGTTCTCTATATTTAAGAATCTCTTATGTTTTGTCCTCCTCCCTGTTTTTATATTAGTTTTGCTTTCCTTCCCCTATGTTCATCTGTTTTGTGTCTTAAATTCCTCATATGACTGAGGTCATATGATATTTGTCTTTGACTGACTAATTTCGCTTAGCATAATACCCTCTAGTTCCATCCAAATAGTTGCAAATGGCAAGATTTCATTTTTTTTATTGCTGAGTAATACCCCACTATATATATATATATATATATATATATATATATATATATACACCATATCTTCTTTATCCATTCATCCATTGATGGATATTTGGGCTCTTTCTATACTTTGGCTGTTGTTGATAGTGCTGCTATAAACATTGGTGTGCATGTGCCCCTTCAAACAGCATTCCTGTATCCCTTGGATAAATACCTAGTAGTGCAATTGCTGGGTCATAGAGTAGTTCTATTTTTAGTTTTTATTTTATTTTATTTATTTTATTTTTAGTTTTTTAAGGAACCTCCATACTGTTTACCAGAGTGGCTGCACCAGTTTGCATTCCCAGCAGCAGTGCCAAAGAGATCCTCTTTCTCCGTATCCCTGCAAACATCTGTTGTTGCCTGAATTGTTGATGTTAGCCATTCTGACAGTTGTAAGGTGGTATATCTCCATGTGGTTTGATTTGTATTTCCCTGATGGTGAGTGATGTGGAGCATTTTTTCATGTGTTGGTTGGCCATCTGGATGTCTTCTTTGGAGAAGTGTCTATTCATGTCTTTTGCCCATTTCTTCACTGGATTATTTATTTTTTGGGTGTTGAGTTTGAGAAGTTCTTTATTGATTTGGATCTGTGCCTTTATCTGATATGTCTACATATCTTTATCTGATATGTATTTTGCAAATATCATCTCCCATTCTGTCAGTTACCTTTTAGTTTTGTTGATTGTTTCCTTCAATGTGCAGAAGGTTTTTATTTTGATGAGGTCCCAGTAGTTCATCTTTGTTTTTGTTTCCCTTGCCTCCGGAGACGTGTTGAGGAAGAAGTTGCTGCGGCCAAGGTCAAAGAGGTTTTTGCCTGCTTTCTCCTGGAGGATTTTGATGGCTTCCTGTCTTACATTGAGGTCTTTCATCCATTTTGAGTTTATTTTTGTGGATGGTGTAAGAAAGTGGTCCAGGTTCTGCATGTCGCTGTCCAGTTTCCCCAGCACCACTTGCTGAAGAGACTGTCTTTATTCCACTGGATATTCTTTCCTTCTTTGTCAAATATTAGTTGGCCATGCGTTTGTGGTTCCATTTCTGGGTTCTCTATTCTGTCCCATTGATCTGAGTGTCTGTTTTTGTGCCAGTACCATACTGTCTTGATGATTACAGCTTTGTAATACAGCTTGAAGTCTGGGATTGTGATGCCTCCTGCTTTGGTTTTCTTTTTCAAGATTGCTTTGGCTATTCAGGGTCTTTTCTAGTTCCATACAAATTTTAGGATTGTTTGTTCTAGCTCTGAATGCTTGAGTTATTTTGATAAGTATTGCATTGAATATGTAGATTGCTTTGGGTTGTATCAACATTTAAATAGTATTTGTTCTCCTATCGAGGAGCATAGAATATTTTTCCATTTTTTTTATGTCTTCTTTAATTTCTTTCATCAGCTTTCTATAGATTTCAGTGTATAGATTTTTCACCTCTTTGGTTAGATTTATTCCTAGGTATTTTACAGTTTTTGGTGCAATTGTAAATGGGATCGATCCTTGATTTCTCTTTCTGTTGCTTCATTGTTGGTATATAGGAAAACAATCGATTTCTGTGCATTGATTTTATATCCTATGATTTTGCTGAATTCATTGATTGGTTCCATCAGTTTTTTTGGTGGAATTTTTTGGGTTTTCCATATAGAGTATCATGTCATCTGCAAAGAGTGAAAGGTTGACCTCCTCCTGGCTGATTTGGATGCCTTTTATTTCTTTGTGTTGTCTTATTGCTGAGGCTAAGACTTCCAGTAGTATCTTGAATAACAGTGGCGAGAGTGGACATCCCTGTCTTGTTCCTGACCTTAGGGGGAAAGCTCTCAGTTTTTCCCCATTGATAATGATATTAGCATTGGGTCTTTCATATATGGCTTTTATGATCTCGAGGTATGATCCTTCTATCCCTACTTTCTTGAGGTTTCTATCAAGAAAGGATGCTGTATTTTGTTAAATGCTTTCTCTGCATCTATTGAGAGCATTATGTTGTTCTTGTCCTTTCTTTTATTGATGTGATGAATCACATTGATTGTTTTGCAGGTATTGAACTGGCCCTGCATCCCAGGTATAAATCCCACTTGGTCGTGGTGAATAATTTTTTAAATGTATTGTTGGATCTGGTTGGCTAATATCTTTTTGAGGATTTTTGCATCCATGTTCATCAGAATAATTGGTCTATGGTTCTCCTTTTTGGTAGGGCCTTTGTCTGGTTTTGGAATCAAGGTAATGCTGGCTTCATAGAAAGAGTTTGGAAGTTTTCCTTCCATTTCTATTTTTTGGAACAGCTTCAAGAGAATAGGTGTTAACCCTTCCTTAAATATTTGGTAGAATTCCCCTGGAAAGCCGTCTGGCCCTGGACTCTTATTTTTTCACAGATTTTTGATTACTAATTCGATTTCCTTACTGGTTATGGGTCTGCTCAAATTTTTTATTTCTTCCTGTTTCAGTTTTGGTAGTTTATATGTTTCTAGGAATTTGTCCATCGCTTCCGGATAGGGCACAGACACCTTTAAAATATTTTTTAAAAATAGAGCCCCAAAGACTTCTACCTGTGCAACAGCTCAGTTGAGAGCTTTTTTTCTCTTTTTCTGAATGGCATAATTTTACTCCCATTGTTCTGGTATCCATGCCTAAGACAAAACACATATAAACCATCACAACTTCCATCTTATAATGACATAATTCCCTGATAATGTGTGAACTAATTAGTTTCAGTAGGACAGACTGTCTTTCCATTTTTGATAATTGCTGGTGGACATCACCTGATGCATCTTGTAATCTGTTAGCTATTCTGATTTTTCCATTAATTGCTTTATTCTCAGACTCATTTTTTCCCGTCTCTTAAGCAGATTTAAATTTTGTTGTCTCTGTAATGTCTATTTCTGCATCCTAATCTGCTCTGCCTTCATATAGGCTTGGGTTTTAATTATCAAAATGATTTATTTGGATGCTACCTGTACTTACACTCTTTTTGTATCTCCTACCACCTACGAGGCTATACATCAACACTTATTGGTGGATTGATTTAAAAATTACAAACACGTTATTCCAAATTCAGTTACTATTAGCATTAGTTAACATGTTTACATGAACAAAAGAAAATGCACAAAGAAGTTAGTATAATGCAGAGGGGAAAAGCCAAATGTCTGAGTTAGAGCACTCTGGATTCAAATTCAATTCTGCCACTGAATACATGTGCCATCAGGCAAATTACTTAATTTCTCCAAGTTTTGATTTCCTCATTGTTAATATGGAGAAAATGAAACCTTGCTCCATGTTTTGTTGCCAGAATTAACATGAGTGAATTAGATAATATGTTAATTCAGAGCTCCATAGAGTGCTGAACACCTAATGGATGGTCAGTACTAAAGACCCCATGATTCTGAGGCAAGGTCAGCCTGTTTGTTTTTCTGAGCTATATAAAGAAACAGCCCTCGGGAGTTTACAAGGCATAAACAATCGGAATTTGTGGTTTTAAATATGTATTTACTAAGTTCTATTTTATGCCAGGCTCTATGCTAAGCACTTTATATTTACTGTTCTATCTAATCTTCAAAATTATCATCAGAGGTAGGTATTATTAGGAGCATTACAAATATATAAATCAAAGGTCTTAGCCGGCTGGAAGAGCCAGACTTGAGATTTAAACCCAGATGTCTGACTCTAGTGTCTGTCCTTTTTATCAGTAATAGACTCTCCACCCTTCTTTTGGGAGCTATGTCACACTGATAAAGAATATGAGGAATTATAGTCTCAGATGTACCAGATAAGAGTACTCTTCTCCAAAGAGATGGCTCCTTTAATCTCAGTGTACCCACCTCTGAATCTAAGCTAATGCTTCAAGTAGTGGATCTCCTCCCTTATGTGAATTACTGACACAGGGTATCACTTCTGCATCTGAGCACACTGATTTTTGAAAACTTCCCTTTCATTAAATTCAAATTAGAAAAATAACAAAAACTGCCATAATGAACTGAATTATTAGTTACCAATCTCTCTCTTCTCCTTTAGGGTGACTCTGGAGGACCACTGGTTAGTCCAGATGCTAGAGATATCTGGTATCTTGCTGGAATAGTGAGCTGGGGAGATGAATGTGGACAACCTAACAAGCCTGGTGTTTATACTAGAGTGACTGCTTTCCGAGACTGGATCCATTCCAAAACTGGTATCTAAGAGAGAAAAATCTAGTAGAATGGAACACATTTTTGTGTATAGGCCATTCTCAAAGATACAGAATTGCAGAAGTCTTGCAGGTCACTTGGATATGACCCATCTAACTAACCTGTTTGCTTGATGCACATATTTCCTTCCTACCTCTGCTCCACACTGAGCGTCCTGCTTCTGTCAGACAGATTCTGTCCCAATTTGCGTTCATTTGTTTTCTAGAAGCTTTTTCATCAAAATTTTGGCTTGTTGACGTAAATTTCTTATGCATATTATGCATATATATATATATATATATATATATATATAATTTGAAGCAATTCCTTCTTTCATTTTTCCAACTTCTCTTATCTCAGATCTCTGCTTTCAAGGTGCAGAACAAAGGGTCAAAGGAAATGTAAAAAGGAAAGAACTATATTTTTATGTACAAAAAAGTACAAAAGGAATTTCTTTTTCCTTAAAGGAATGAGGAAAATGATAATACTCATTATGACAGGTCAAGCAAACAGAAAGCAGAATACAAAACACTTAATGATGGAGAAAGAATGGGAATTAAGGAAGTACAGAGAAACCAAGATATAGTTTTATTTTCATTTCTAGCTAACATCTACAGTGATAAGTGTGGGGACAATTCTGTTTTCCTGTGACCTACAATAATTATACAGATTCTATATAATGTACTTGTTCTAAGTTAAAGCAAATAATATTTATTTAGTCTTGCATTACTGAAAGTATCAATATATTATAATGAAAACATCATCCATTTACTTGATATTATGATAGCCCATGAAGAAGGGGAAGATGGGAAAATATCACTACTCGATGTATTGCAAATGCTTTAAAAATCTGAGGTTATGAAAATTCATTTAAGAACAACCAGTATACCTTACGTATTAAGATTTTTTTGTGGTTGACTAGACGAGAATGAAGAGAGAATTAGTATTTAACGAAAAGGAATTATCACCAAGGGCTTGTGTGCTTGTGATTAAAGCTTTTCCAGCTACAAAGCCTGGAAAGGAATAAGGTCCAGGTGTTAATGTATAGTTGTAGTCATGCAAATGGAAGTGAGACCTCCATTGGAGATGATTACACATCTTTGCCTGCTACCTGCTTTACCAGCCCGTGGCCTGAGCACTTCCCTGGGCTTGGATCAGAAGATATCCTCCCTGCTGTGTCTAGTATGGCACAGAATTGCTAACTGCTTACATACAAAACTGAAGACGGAAAGCCAAATATCAGCCATTTTCATAATTTTATTTTTGGTAATTTACTAAGCTGTGAGAGACATAACACGCAAGTGATCTAGGCCATCATGAAGTTAGAACTCATGCCATGTTAATGGTGAGATTTCACTAAAGTTTTCATTACCCTTACCTGCTCATATATAGCTATTCACCAAATTCTGTATTGGGCCATAACCACTTTGAAAACCACAATCAGTAGGAAAAATTTGACTTTTATTGACCTGAATAATATTGGCATATGAACTGGTAAAATTTAGGCACTTGGCTAAAATAAGATGAAAACTGACATGAATGGACGTGTTTGATATTTTGCACAAATTATTTTTGTTTCATTTAATATTCTGAAAAAAATAAAATTGAGGCAAGTGATGAATTTTAAACAAAGATTTAAGTACATTTCAAACTAAATTACTCTTAGTGTTCTATTCAAAATTGACCCCCTGTTTCAGTACCTTCTGTAGTTGGGCCTCTAGATGGCACCTGTAAGCTGTGGGAAGATAGAAAAATATGTCTGGATCTTCAAGTGCTAAAAACTGTAGTAGAAATTCTGTGTTAGGGATTTTTTTTATAAAAGCAAAAGAATACAATTCCTCTCTTTGAAGGCATTTAAAAATAAGTACACATAAATTGACATCATGGTCAATATTTTCCAGATTTCTGGAGGCGAGTTTCCAAACTAAAAATTTATAACATGTGATGTGAGGAATTTCTTCTGCAAGCCAACTTGAAGAGATTTAAATTAAGGAGAAATTTTAGGAGTTTAATTTCACAATGGCATCATAGTCCTCAGAGAAATACTTTTGATACTATCTTTTACAAAAGATTTGAGAAACAGAGGTTGGGTCACAGTGAAAATATGAGCAGTAGTTCAAACTTTATGTACACAGAGAAATAAATAATATGATAGGTCATATTTTTTAAATAACTTCTTTTGAAAAAAGATAACATATGGAGGGTTTCAGCATTTTTGAACATGTCTATTTTAACTATGTCATTGGAGAAAGTTAAGTCATGACTGGAATAACATTTATTAATTGTATAAGCGGTATGCAGTTCCTTTTATATCTTTTATCTCTCTTCCCACAGTACCTAGTAAAGTGCTTTGTATGTCATAGTCTTTCAATGTGTTGCTTTATTTTTATATTATGCAGAAAACATAGCTTTATTATTGTTTACACATTGACTTTAAGAAGTAATCCAGATTTTACATTAACTGTGATTTAAGCCAGGTGATTAAACACTGTAAACCTCAATATACTCCCTTATAAGACAGGGATAATAATATTACCTCAAATGATCGATTGTAGAGACTACAATGAGATAACATTTGAAAGTGCTTAGCAGATTTCTTGGCACATAGTGGGTGCTCAAGAAATGGTAGCTATTATAATTATTACTTTAATTAAACGGCAATCTTCTTTTAAACAATTGGTACTTGATCATTAGATAATTAGATAATTAGAATAATAGAATAGGCCAATTTCTTGTTTAGTTAGGACTCCTCCTGGAAGTCTTTCTTGACTCCCTCAAGTGAATATAACATCCTCTTTTCTGAAATTCCTTACCATCTAAAAAAAAAAACACTTTAAGATTTTCCCAGATAATCATAGATTCACATATAGTTGTAAAATATAAAACAGAGAGATCATGTGTATCATTTACCTAGTTTCCCACAATGGTAAACATCTTGCTTAGCTATAATATAATATCACAGCCAAGAAGTCAACATTGAGACAATCCATCAATCCATCAACCTTATTCAGATTTCACCAGCTTTAAAAGCATGCAGTTATATGGGTATGTATGTGTTTAATTCTGTAATTTTATCATGTGTAGATTTATGTAATCCCCACCACAGATGAGGTACAGCATAGTTTGATCTCAAGGATCCCTCAAACTACCCATAGCCACCTGGCTCCTTCCCTATCCCTGTCCTCAGTCTTTAACTCCTGGTAACCATTAATCTCTTCTATATGTTTATGATTTTGTCAATTCAAGAATGGTAATGGAATCATACTCTATGAAACCTTTAGAGGTTAGCTTTTTCACTCAGCATACTTCCATTGGCATCAATCCAAGTTATGTGTGTCAATAGTTCATTCTTTTATTACTGAGTAGCATTCTATGGTATGGATGTACCACAATTTGTTTAACCATTCACTCACTGAAGGGCATTTGAAGTGTGTACAATTTTTGACTATCATGAATAAAGCAACTATAACATTTGTGTGTCGGTGTGAAGGTTTTGTGTGAACATTCATTCCTATGGGACTAATACCCTAGAGGGCATTAATGGTCATATGGTAAGCACATGCTTAGTTTTCAAAGAAACTGTTATATTCTTTTCATCTGGTTTCTTACCATTTTTTTAAACCTCTCTGTACCTACACTCTCTCCCCATGTTTTCTAAAACTGTTTTTAAAGTTTATTTATTTTCAGAGAGAGAGAATAAGCAGGGGAGGGGCAGAGAGAGAGAGAGAGAGAGAGAGAGAGAGAGAGAGAGAATCCCAAGCAGGCTCTGTGCTGGCATCACAGAGCCTGACACAGGGCTTGATCCCATGACCCTGAGATCATGACCTGAGCTGAAATCAAGAGTTGGATGCTCAAATGACTGAGCCATCCAGGTACCCCTCCCCATGTTTTTTTAGAGATGTGTGAATAGATCTGATACAACAACTAGACCATAAGCCCTCTCAGGTGGGGACCATGGCTGTTTCATTTTTATAACCTTTATAGTTCATAGGAAAGTATAATATTTATGGCACATACTCAATAAAGATTTATGAAATAAAGATTGAAGACAGTAATAAAAGAAAGCAAATATGAATACATGAGAAATTTTAAAAAAGGAATTACTTTGGGGAGAAAAAAATTAACAGTGTTGCCTTCATGAATTCATTATGCCATAATTTTTATAATTCTGGACTTTACCACAGTACCTCCAAGTACCTCATATTGCTTGATATATAATCTTGCTCTCTGTACTCTCCCACATGGTATACAATCAAATACAGACTAAAAGACATAGATTATGTGATAATCTTATCCTTGTGCCTGTTTATTTCCTGATACATAATGTCTTTGATGGTTTTCTGATGAATCTGTATCAATTTCTACACTGTATTTGTGGAGTGGATTCAAGTACAAGGATATATCTTATATCTGTGTTGGTATTAATTTTTATAACCCTGACTCTACGAGTTTTTTGTTCTAGTAATGTTTTTATTGTACAACTCTCAAGGTGGGGTGGAAGACAGAGAGGCCTGTGACATAATTAGATGTGCCTTAGTTGACACTGATCCATTAATCAATACTTCTTTGGCACAGCTGTAGCCAGTTTAAATAAATAACAGTGTCAATCACTATAATCACTGCCCTGCACATACCTTTGACTCCTGCTTTTCATTCTTGCTTCACCACCCTATGACATTTGCTTTTTACCACAACCCTGATAAAATCCAGATCTCCACCTACTCTTTTCCTATAGTGTGCCATTGAACGTGTTTGGAGAAAAACACAAAACCACTCTGACAGATCTGACTTCAAATGCATGATCACAAATCTCCAGTGCACTCTCAGTGCTTCCCCAACATCATATGATACTTCACTGTTCACCTTCCCATTCTCCCAGATTTCTGTTTCACATCTCTTCCTCTCCTCAACTCCCCTATCACCTTCTTCTGCATCCCATTCTCCACTGATGATCTCGCTTCTCACCTCCTTCACTGGAAATCGAAGCATTCTGAAGAAACCCTCCACCACCTCTATTCGCGTGTCAGCGGCTACTTCTGCACACTTGGCCTTCCTGCCTGTTGCCCCAGGTGCTCTGATTGAAAGCCAATTTCCCCACCTATACACTAGATCCCATATTCTCTCACCTACGTAGGTAATTCGCTCCAGCAACTCCTCCCTCCCTCTCCTACATCAAATTTTCTTTTTGTTATTTTCCCAACCTTAAAACAGACACACACACACACACACACACACACCAAAATGATCTCCACTCAACTTTTTCTACCCGTTGCAGCTCCAAGACTTTGCAGGAAAGCTTTTTGAAAAAATCACTCTATATTTACTACCTGTTTACTGCCTCCTATAACCTCTGCTTCTGTTATTCCTTAAGCACATTTCAATCAAATTTTGGCTTCGTAATTTCTCTAAAATTGCTCTTCACAAGGACACTAATAGTCTCCATGTTGCTAAATCTAACGGTGAGTTCTCATCTTACATGTCTCATCAATCGCATTTGGCACAGTTAATCCCTGCCTCCTCCTTGTTAGATCCTCTTCTTTTTCTTTCAGGTCACTACATATTCCTGATTTCCTGCTACTCTCAGACTTTGTACTCACAGGTAGTCTCATTTTCTGGTTGCCACCCTTGTCCTTGCACTCCTAATGTTAGCTTACACCAGGGCTAAGACCTTATTATTCTTCCTTGGTGATCTCATTCAGTCTCATGGTTTTAAATACTATCTATATGATGACATTTCCAGATTTTTATCTCTGGCTCAGACCTCTCTTCTCAAGTCCAAACTCCTATGTCCAATGGTCTATTGGTATCTCCATTACTGGTATCTCCATTAAGATGTATAGTAACCATTTCTTTAAAAAAAATTCTTTTTAATGTTTTTTTATTTTTGAGAGACAGAGAGAGAGACAGAGCATGAGTAGGGGAGGGGCAGAGAGAGAGGAGACACAGACTCGGAAGCAGACTCCAGCTCCAAGCTGTCAGCACAGATCCTGACGTGGGGCTCAAACTCACAAGCTGTGAGATCATGATCTGAGCTGAAGTTGGGTGCCTAACTGACTGAGTCACCCATGTGTCCCTCTAATAATCGTTTCAAACACAATGTGTCTTGTCTCCAAACATGTTGTACCCACTGTCTTCCCCACCTCAGTCAATGCCAGTCTTGCAGTTGCTCAGGCCCTAAAACTCTTGACTTCTCTCTTTCTTTCATATCCCAGATCTAGAATTTTCTAGTATAATATTCTCTAGAATTTTGCTTAAACTCAAGCTCACTTATCAATTATTTGTAAATTTATCTTCTGTTCCCCTTTGAAAAGAATATCATTTGCTACTTTTTCCATTCTCTGAGTCTCCAAAATTCCAAGGCCTGTGTCTCCCTCTCTCTTTGACTCTCCCTCACTGTGCACACTCTCTCAAGCATTTCATGAATTCTTCTGCCTCCACACTTTCATTTTTGCTGCTTTTCTACCTGGGAAGCTATTTCCCTAAATAGTCATGTGATTTTCCCCGTTCTCTTTTCATTCAAGTCTCTGCTCAGATGTTGATCCTCAGAGAAGCCTACTTTGACCATTGTATCTTGTATAATCGCTTCTGTCTTTCATTTTCCTTTTTACCATACTTTACATATCTTTATAGCAATCATTTCTACCTGACACTACACACACACACACACACACACACACATACACAAATGCACACGCATGCACACACACACACTGAGTATAATCCAGTATAATCTCATTTTAATTACGTCTGCAAAGATTATTCTTCCAAATAAGGTCACATTCTGAAGTTCCAGTTGGGGGACAATACTCAACACAGTACAGTGCCCAAGACAGAAGCTACAGTCTTTTTGTATCCTTGGAAGTGACCTAATCTAATCTTGGGAGCAACATCCTGCTGCATTTAATTTGGTAGAAGTGAGTCAGTAAGTCCAGTCCATCCTCAGGGGAGGAGATCGCACTCAGGGGTGGTTGTGACCCTTGTGTGTCATACCAGGGTGATTCCAGGAGGTTGACACTCTGGAGGGCCATTTTAGAGGCTTCCTACCATGAGCATGGACTTGGAAGGGGTCTTTTGAAGTTAAGGCTCCAACCTGTTGCTGTGATCGACTCTATGATCTTAGCTTTAGTTCTCCTGAAAGCAGAAGCTGAAACAATGGCTTCCATGCAGATAGGCTCCTGGAAGTGATCCTACGAACGGCGGGGTGGAGGTGTTGGGAGGAAATAGCAAGGGGAAAACCAAGACTTGGCTATGTGATTGAGTTGGAACCTCTGGGGGAGTGGTTCTCCATCCCACAGGGATTTCTGAAGGGCTGTATGGAATGCTTCTCAGAATTATCCATCTGAGAAAATAAAGAAGGAACATTTCCCCTCACTGATTGAGAGCTGCCCCATGGTGAATTACCTGTTTGTGCTTCCAGGATGTGCAAATGTCAGGGTTGATCTGACTCCCATTGTTCCCATGCTGAAGTTTCTAAAGAAGTTTCTAAAGAAGTCTTACAATGCTTGAGGTGAAGTGATGTCTGAAGTCTATGTGGAACTATTTGCCATATTTGCATTTGGAATTGAGGTGAGACCAAGAAGAAATAAAGAGTGCCCAAGAGATTTATGGTAAAAGGGAGAGGTTAGGAGAAATTGGAAATTCAATGACAAAAGAATTTGCCTTTTCTAAGTCAGAAATAGTTCACCTACATAACTGTCATATGCCTTCCCTCCCATTTTAGTTCTCAAGACTAAAAACTATGGCTGTCCTCCTGTGTAAGGCCTAACTATTCTGTGCCCTAAAGTTACTGTTGATCAGATTAACCATTGACTTGCTGCTCTCACTGCTCCCATGTATTTATGTATGTAAATATTCACATACATAAATATAATAGTTTTGTTATAAAGGCATTGGTCTTAAGGTCTGGGCCATTAATTTATATCATAGTCGTGGATCTAAAAAGATAAAAATCAAATAAGCCAAAAATAAGCCAAAATAATAAAAGTGATTGTCATCTCTAGATCAGTGCTTTCTAACAGAAATAAAATGTAAGCTACACATGTATTTTAATTTTCTAGTGGACACACTTAAAAAAGAAAAAGAAACATGTGGCAGGTGGCCACAAGATGGGCCACATTGTCATGATGATTATTTTGAATTAAAAAGCAGTTAAAATCCATTAGATTCAGGAAGAGCTCTTTACTTCCCCCCTCAACTGCCTAAAAATTTAGAAGGAGGACTTGCTCTAGGAAGAGAACTATTACCATAGTTAATTACACACTGAACTAGATATTGTAGAACCTAGCAAAGCCTTCCCCTTTTTCTCTTTAGACTTGCCCAATGTGTACCATAGTTTGCTTGTCCACAAATGCAGTTCCTCTACTATTTCCTAATGAACTCATTTTGCTGGTAAAATAACCAGCCATTTTATTTTTAAGGTTGACAATACAGCCATAGTAGTTCAAAATACTGGGCTTATTTTATTATTTCTGCAGTGACATTTATTAAGGATTATTCAAAAGATTTAGTGGCTTAAAAAACCATTTTATTTCAAATTAATTTTTGACTTCTAGAAAGTTGCAAAAATAGTAAACAATGTTCCCTTATATTACTCGCCCCACCATGTCTCATGCAAACATTAACCATAGTACAATTATCAAGAACAGGAAATTAACATTACTACAGTATTATTAGTTAACCTAAGGTCTTATTTGAGTTATTAAAAAAAACTGGCAGTTGGGTGCTGGAGGGTATACTAATAATTTCTTTTAATACTTTCAGTACATGCCTAAAACTACTGGTCTCATCCTTTCAGGATTAAAACTCGTTAAAATTTTAAAGGAAATACAGTAACTTCTTTAGCTCCTAGGGTTTCTTTTTGTTATAACTCATATGAATATTCTTAGAGCAATGTTCTTCCGACTTTGGTGTCTATAAACTTACCAGGGATATTTGTCAACAATTTATCTTGGGTTCCAACCCTACATGCATATACAGTTGGGTTGGGAGAGCCTAGAATCTGTATTTTAAACAAACATTTGCTAATGGATCACTCTTTGATGAACATAGGATTAAAAGCAGATTTGGCAGAAATCAATGTGGTATACTGAAGAGGTTTTGAAAAATCTTTCATCAATTGTCTTTCAAATTGATTTTTTTTTTAAAGAATGACTCACTAATGTCAGTTCTTATATTTTACTATTAAAACATGCATGCATTACCTGGAGGAACACATAGGTTACCTGTCTTTTTTTTTTTTTCTTGATATAAATTGTCATCCTATCTGGTAGCTACATCATGCAAGAGAGAATGGGAACAAGATACAGGGTAGAACCCCAATAGCCACAAACGTTGTAAAAGGTCTTCAAGGCAGTAAAATCAGTCCTGCGGCAACCCAGCCTCTAGAGGTGGGGAAGCAAATAGCTCACACACAAAAAACTGTATTGACTCCAGTTAGCACAGCACCAAAATGTTTGTACCTTCCCATTTTTTTTCCCAATCTTACATAATCTACTATGCAAACATACATCTAACCTGCTTTGGTGCACAAATTCTACATTTACCGCCGCCTCAGCTGCATTGTCCTCCTGTGTACCTACCGGCCACTTAGAAACTTTGCAGGGCCAGTCATATATTCTAATACAATAAGGCACTATATTAATAATAGAACTATTATTGTAATTAATAGGTTTTTATGTAAGCATATAGATTTTAATAATCACATTTTGTGACATTCAAGAAATTCACACATCTTCAAAGAAACAACTTGTAGCAGAAAGCTAGCACGGCAATGATGCCTTTATCAGCACTAGAATATATTATTTTTCTGATATAATTTCTATTTCTTTAGGTTTCTAAACCATACTAAACATGGGAATAATGTACCCAAAACTTCCAGAATTTAAATAGGAAATATATTATTTGCTGAGATGTGGTGTTTCCAGCAGCATCTATCTATAAATATGTATTGTGAAACTCATATCTGAAGAGAGTATGGAGGAGGGTAAAACTGCTGCCTAAAAATTGGGCAGAGAAGACAGCATTGGTAGAAAATGGAGAGAAGGATACTAGGGCTTGACAATAAGAAGCAGATTCTAGAATTCAGTTTGTCAAACATGGTTCATCCTAACTTTACCTTGTAATTGGGGTGACCATCTGTGTTAGCTAATTGGCTTTATCCGGAGAAAAATGAAACTTTGCATATCATTGTGACAGGAGCTTGTTTTGCAAATAGGAGCAAGGTACCACGGAAGTTAGGCTCCTACCTTCCCAGAGAAACTGGCAGATGGGGGTGTCATCTCTTAGGGTATTTCATCTCAAAGATTAGCTTCTCAGGTCTTTGAGAAAGACATTCCTGGATCATAAAGCTGGCAAAAGGCTTACTAGTTTTCTCATGTAACTTAGGTTAAGAAATAGACTAGTAATTGCTATAATTAAAAAAAAAAAAAAATAATTGGCACAGTGTCTTTTAGGCCTTTGTTGTTATCATCTTTCCCGAATGAAGGGATGGTTTTTCTTGAGTAGATGAAAATTGTGTGGCAGTTTTTTATTTTTATTTATTTTTATTATTTTAAGTTTATTTATTTATTTTGAGAAAGAGAAAGCACAAGTGGGAGAGGGGCAAAGAGAGAGGGAGAGAGAGAGAATCCCAAGCAGGCTCCACACTCTGAGCGCAGAGCCAGGTGCAGGGCTCCAGTTCATGAACTGCGAGATCATGACCTGAGCTGAAGTCGAATGCTTAACCAATGGAGCCACCCAGGTGCCCCATGTGGCTAGTTTTTTAAAGATCTAATGCAGAAGATTGGCTTACAATAGGTACAACGGATCTTCAGTGAGGATCAATGGGTTATCTGTGTGATGTTTGCTTTGTAATGGCCAAGAGATGGTGGTAAGAATTAAAATAACTCTTAAAAATAATGTTTCATTGTGCATTTTCTTGACAATTGCTTTATCTCTTTTTCATTCTTATTAAAAACGGCACTTTAAAAATAATTTGTTAATCAATGATCAATAAGGTTAGATATCCAACATGAAAATTTCAGCTTTCAGCAATTTCATTCTTTTATCTGCTGAAACATTAGTTTAGATTAACTATAATTTATTTAACCACTTCTATATTGATGGACACTTTAGCTCTTTCTCGTTTCCTCTAATTAAGAGAACACTGCAGGGAACATACTTGTATTTGTCAGGTAACACAAAACTGTTATAACATGCAGAGCAAAAATGCATAATAGCTCAAGCATAATAGAATTTTATTTCTTGCTCCCATGATTATCCAAGGCAGGTGGTCCAGATAATCTACTGGTCTTCTCCAGTGTTTCAGGGACCTAGGATGCTTCCACCATGGAGCTCTACCATCCATTAGGGACACTTCATTCTTTGTATTTAGTCTGCAGAGCAAGAAAGTGATCATGGAGGAGGCACACTTGCTTTTCCTAAAAGCCCTACACAAGTGGAGTACACAACAGTTCCACTCCCATACCACTGGAGAGTGGATCGGTCACACATTCATACCTAAGTACAACAGTGGCTGGAAAGCACGCAGCTAGAAAAACAAAACCAATTTCCCGGGTAGCTATTAGTCTCTGCCACGATACTTGTAATACATTTTTTATGGCTATTTGAACATATTTATGTAGGATTGATACCTAGAAATGTTACTGCTGGGTTTTGATATATACTGTAAAATAATCTTGTAGCTAGATTTTAACAACCTAAAAATGCATGACAATACTACTTTCCTTGCATCCTCCTCAACCTGACATTTTCAATACCCCATGTGATAAATAAAAATAATCTCCTAATTGTTCTAATTTGCACTTCATTAACTATTAAGCTTTTTCAACTCAATTAAGGCAAAATAATTCCCCAAAGATTTACTGTTCAATGTGCTTCTGTGAATTGTCTGTTTATAGTGCTTACTGTTTGTTTTTGTTTTTTTTCTACTGGGTTATTTGCCTGCTTCATATTGATGTTCTAGGTCTCTTTATATATTATAGAAGTAATCCTTTTTCCTTTACATATGCAGTAAGTCTTTTTTTCCCAGTCTGTCACTTCTTTTAACTTTTTAAATTTACCATATTGCATTTTTTAGGTTGTCAAACTCAGTTTGACACTTTTTTTTAAAATGTTTATTTATTTATTTTGAGAGAGAGAGAGAGAGAGAGAGAGAGAGTGAGAGACAGCATGAGTGAGTGGGGGGGTGGGCAGAGAGAGAGAGGAGAGAGAGAATTCCAAGCAGGTTCTACACTGACAACATGGGTCTTGATCTCACAAACTTGGGGCTCTATCTTATGAACCATGAGATGATGACCTCAGCCAAAATCAAGAGTTAGATGCTTAACCAATGAAGCCACTCAGGCACCTTTATCGTTTTTAGGCTTTGTGTTTTGCTTAGCAAGTCTTTTACATTGAAGAATGTATAAAGTTTTCTACATTCTTTTTTTATTATTTTTATCATTTTATTTTTATTTACATTTACCTTGTAAAATTTACCTTGGTGTGAGTAGAGCTCAAAATTTGGCATTCAAGTGGTAAAAAAAAATAATAGATTTTTGTTGTTTTTAATGAACACTACAAAAACTACCTTGGATCAAGAAAGAGAGATTATTAAAAGGTACCAGGAAGACTTGGTTAACTTGCAATAATTTTCTTGTATAACATGCAAACAAAAAACAATTCTGAAATTAAAATCTCATATTATTTTAGTTGACAAAGGGTGCCAAAATTCTTCCCTGATAGATACTACTCAGTCTAGAGAATGATAGAAAAATATGTTTAAATTTTTGCTAGAAACCTAGAAGGCTATCATTTTACAAATTGAAATAAGATGTAATTGAAAAAAATTTTAATGTTTATTTATTTTTAAGAGAGAGAGAGAGAGAGACAGAGACAGAGAGAGTGAGCATGAGTGGGGGAGGAGCAGAGAGAGGAAGACACAGAATCCGAAGCAGACTCCAAGCTCTGAGCTGTCAGCACAGAACTCGATGAGAGGCTTAAACTCACTAATGGTGAGATCATAACCTGAAGTCAGACGTTTAACGAACTAAGCCACTCAGGTGCCCTGAAATAAGGTGTAATTTCTAAACTACCTAAGAAATGATAAAAGATAAATATGCTCAATCCATTATAAAGCAGAAATAATTAAAGCAAATTAAGCATAGCAAAACCATAAAATTGGCAGAAACAACCTTAAACACATAATTATAAAAAATATAAATAAGTTAAATTATTTTAAAAGCTAGAGATTCTGTCTCATAAGTTCCCAGAAAACAGACTCTCTGACAGAGATTTATGTATATGTGTTTATTGGACACTGCTCACTGAAATAGTGTCTCTAAGACAGTGAGATACAGTACTGGGAAGAGGGAAAAGTTGCAACAAGGTTTCAATCAATGCCACACAGAGTTCTGAAGCTGACATATCCATTTAGACATGTCCTGGCTTCTCTGACATGTCCTAGATTGAAGCAAAGATACTAGGGCTTTTAAAACAACTTCCTCCTCACTCATTGGCCAATTGTTGCAGACCCTTTGGGCTGCTATACCAAAATATCATAGACTGGATAGTCTGTAACAATAGATATTTATTTCTCACAGCTCTGGGGGCTAGGGAGCCCAAGATCAAGGTGCCAGCAGATTTGGTACCTGGTGGGAACTTACTTGCTGGTTCAATGACTGCCATCTTCTCATTATGTCATCACATGGTAGAAGGGACAAGGGAGGTCTTCAGTGTCTTTTTTATAAAAAGGCATTAATACCATTCATGAGGGCTGTGCCCTCATGACCAAGTAACCAACCTGGACTTCTATAAATACTTTGTAACACAGTTCTCTACATCCTCTCTTACTGGCTTCCACACAACAGCCCTTCTTTAGGCAAGGTGATCTCTCTAAAACACAAAATTGATTGGATCATTCCCCACTTGAAAATAGCCAATAACAGTACCTTGGTTTCAGAATGAACAAATCCTTAACATGGCCTATCAAGCCTAACAGGATCTGGCCCCTGACTATATCTCAGTTTTATTTCAGGCCTTTGTCCCTCACTCTTAATGCTAAAAGCCACACTAGCTTTCCTTCAGAGGCTCTAGGGCAGAATCCACTCCCTTTTTTTTCTAGTTTCTTGTGGCTACCACACACCTTGGTTTGTGGTCACATCTCTGTCTCCATCTTCACATGCCTTTCTCCTCTTCTGTGTGTCCAATTTCCTTCTGCCTCTCTCTTATAAGAACACTTGCAGTTAGATTCACAGTCCCCTTAACTTATCAAGGATGATCTCCCCATGTCAGGGTCCTTAACTTACATCTACAAATACACTTTTTCTTGATAAGGTAACATTTCTAGGTTCCATGGATTAGGACCTGATGTCTATTGGTGGCCACTATTCAGCCTACCATACCTTCCATAGGAATCCAAAATATATCCCATGCAAATTGTAGCATACAATTTGATTTTGGGGAGCAGGGAGGGATAATTTTTGAAATTGGCAATGAGGAGCAAGGAAATATCCTTTCTACCTATATGGACAATGGTAAAAGGGGTAGGAGAGAAAGAATAGCCACCACCTGAAATGGTGGCAAAGAAATCTTTATGCTGGAGTTGTCAGGTTCCAGTTAGAACATGAAGATGATGTTTGGAGAAAAATTAAAAATTAAGAAAGATTTTATATAATAAAATAGAATAAAATGAAATAAAGAAATAAAGAAAATGAAATAGAATAAAAAATTAAGAAATTAAAAAGTGAAAAAACTTTTAAATTTTAAAATTAAAAATTAAAAAAAAGAAAAGAAAAATAAAATTTTCTCTTTCTGTATCCAAGAAAAAAAAAGGAAAAAAAAGAAAAGAAACCAATTTTAACAAAAATGGAAGCAAAAAAAAACAAAAAAAAAACTAGAAATGAACCAGAAAACAGAATGAAACCCAAATGAAGTTACATCCAGTTTCCCCTAGAACTAAAACTATGAAGCACTCTATAGTCCGTCCGTACACTAAGCAGGTGGAGGGACTTGTGCTGTTCTTTTAGGGGATGTGCTTGGAGGGCACAGTTGGGTGGGGCTTGGTGTAATGGCTCTGTTCTACATTAGTTGGCCCTGCTTAGCTTACTGGGGTGGATCGGTGTGGTGAGCATGCGCTTGTGCATGCATGTGGGTGCACAGGAGAGGTGGGGTTGGTTTCACCCAGCTCTCCAATCTCTGGTACGGGAACTTTGTGCTGTCACCACCCCCAATCACTCCCCCACTACCCCTCCCCTCCTTTGTCTCACGCCTCCATCCACTCCCTGCCTATACCCTGTCTGTGTCCAAGCCGTGAGCCTGGCAGGTGGCACCTCCCTCCAGAGTTCTATCTATGATGGGGTTGTGTTTCAAAACCCCATACTTCAGAGACTCCTGAAGGGAGGGGAGGGTCTTGCTGAGCAAAGGCAGGGTGCTAGCTTGCCCCAGAAAACGTTGGTGAAGTTGTATAGTGGCAGAGGTTCAGAGATTATGGCAAATCACAATACACAGCTGGTGCCAGATTTCACCACACTCCGATGTTTCTGTCCCAATATCAGCAAACATGGCTGTTCTCTGGGGTCACTGGGACCTTTACCTGTGGGGAGGCCATATGGCTTCTACCAAATGAACTCCAAGCAGGGGAACCACTTCTCCCCATGTGGCAAGCAGACCACTCAGACCCTGTTGCCTGCTCCCGAGGATTCACCCTACTGTCTCATCAGAGCACTGCCAGGCACTGGGCTCTGGAACTTCAGACTCTGTGCTCCACTGTTTATAGAATCCTGGTGGTATTGAAACCCTCTCCTTTCTTCCCATCAGTGATTTGGGGGAACAGATTTCTTGTTTGGTCCCCTGCAAGTGCTTTCACTCTTTCTCTTTCTCTCCAGCTACTTTCAGGCGAGTGTTTTTCCTGCACTCTCCCCCTCTGTCCTTTCTCTGCAGAAACAGTTCCTTACCCTCCATGGCTTTCCTCTCCAACTGTTCACTTCTCTGCACCATGTATCTTCTGAGTTCTGTGGCTCGAGTTATACAGATTGTTGTGTTAATCCTTGGATCAATTTCCAAGATATGCAAAATGGTTTGGTGCTCATCTAGCTGCGTTTCAGGCACAAGACAAGCTGAGGGTTTCCATGCTACTCGTCCATCTTGATCACCACACTGCCCTAATCTTCTAATCTAAAGGGGATATAAGGTGAATCTGACAACACACAGGCTTCAAGTAACAATTGTTTCCAACTTTTAGATTTGCCCAAGCCATACTTTTAATAATTTATTCTGGATTTTTTTGACCTAAAATTGGTGTCACACTCATGATTTTAAATATCAACTTTACTCATGTAAAAAATAAATTGTATTATCTCTGTTCTTGTATTTCTCTCATTTTATGATATATCAAAATTCCACAGACACTAGTTATAACACTGCCACAGTTTCTCTTGTAAGTACTATTAGTAATTCATCTTACAAGAAGACTGAAACTCTTTGAACAGCAATTTGGTCTCATAATCTTTTTATTAATGTTGGGCTTCACTTCATGCTGGCAAGGCATGTCAACTCCCCTTTAATTTTCCTCTGGAGGAACAGATTATATAATCAAGTTGTAATTTTAGCAATTAGAATTACCAATGCGCAGGAAATTACATTTAACTCTAGAGGACTTACAGGAAGTAGGCAGTCAAGCATCAGAATATTTGGTTTTGATGCATATACATTGCTTATTAACTAACAGGCCTACTGGCTAGGTTGTACAGTTTCCTTGAGAATATGAAGCTAATTTCCTAGTTATGGATTTTATACACAGGGAATAGGGTAGCTCCCATTCTAAGTTAACTAAATGACATCTTGGTCAGATAAATATGTCTTATGAGTTTGATAAATATAAACAGTTTCCTACAGCTGGGTCATAAGGGCTTTACTGAGCTTCAATTTAGCTGTAATTAAAAAAGTCTCTGTTAGTTCGCTATCTAAGCTAACCCAAAATATTACTGCAAATACAGAAGAAAATAGTAGTAAGAAGAACCAAATACTATGTAGGAATGTTAAACAACCAATAGAAAGAAAAGAGAAGAGGTGCTTGCTTCCTGTTCCACGTTGTAAGAATTAGACAACTCATAAGTGTTTATTAAGAATCTGGAATGTATAGAAAATTAGTATAAGTCATAAACCCTATACTTCAGGATTTTGTCATCTACTTGGGGAAATAAACATGGAACAAATAGAATAGTAAGTAATAATTAGTTGCTATGAAGTACATGAAATTTTATCAGAAAAAATGAAATTAATGTGGGCCAGAGTTTTTCTGGAAGGTTTTGTAATAAGTTTTAAGATAGTTTTGAAGGATTTTGAAAATAAATGGATATAGATGCAAACAATTTTTGCATAAAACTTTGGGGGAAAATATAAACCCAGGAAGAGGAAGTGCTGTCATGGGGTGGATAATTCCAGTGGCTGCAAAGCATTTGAATAATTCTTATCCAAGTTGACATTGAGACTTCATGGCTGCATTGAAGCTAGAACATGATGTCTGTGGGAGTGTCCTTGGAACAAAGGTACATTCTGTAAATCACTCATTTAAAAAAAATTTTTTTTAACGTTTATTTATTTTTGAGACAGAGAGAGACAGAGCATGAACGGGGGAGGGTCAGAGAGAGGGAGACACAGAATATGAAACAGGCTCCAGGCTCTGAGCTGTCAGCACAGAGCCCGACGCGGGGCTCGAACTCACGGACCACGAGAACATGACCTGAGCCGAAGTCGGCCACTTAACCAACTGAGCCACCCAGGCGCCTCTGTAAATCATCCATTTAAAGAATGATGATTCAATAAGACCATAACTATAACGTATGTACTTTTTCTTTATAACTGACAGGACTTCTGTGATTATGGGGCTAAGAGGAGAAAAATGGCATGAGTACTGAAAGTTTAGGCTTTGTTCAAAATGGAAGAAAGATTTGTCTTGTTTCAGCAGCAACACTGTCCAGTGGTGGAGAATCACAGTTTCTATTTCTAATACTAGAAGCAAATCAAAAGCAAGAAGAGATGCATATGGGAAGAGTTATATCTAATATAAATACTTTCAAATGTTTAAGTTTTGTTTTAAAAATATAAATTGACAGTAAATATTATACAGCATTTATATTTGTTATAGATGATATTTCTATTAGCTGTTTCAAGAGATAAATTACTGAATCTCAGTGAGTTGGTAAAATGGAAAGTGTATTTCAAGATTATGCAAAGTCCAAAATGTGATATACTTCGAAGGGCAGGTAACAATTCTTATAGTGGTGATTATGTCAGTTTTGGCACCCTAAATTTCTTTTGTAGGAATTTGTTTACTTCATATAAATTTTTAAATTTATTTGCAATAAAATAGATATTTCCCAACTTGTTTTATAAGGCCAACATAACTTTGATTACAAACTTAACAATGACATTAAAAGATAGGAAAACTGTGCCATTCTCTCTCAGAAGCATGAATGAAAAAATCCTGAACAAAATAGTGTATGAAACCCAGTGATACCTAAAATGTATAATAAATTGCAATCAAGTTGAAGTTATTCCAGAAATACGAAGTCGGTTTAACATGTAAATATCAGTCAATGTGACTTACAACATTGATCAAACACAGGTAGAAAAGAAGTATCATTATCTCAATTATGCAAAAAAACACATTTGATCAAATTTGAAATTCATTTAATATAAAACATCTCAAACTAAAAACAGAAGATAACTTCCTTAATCTGATATAGTGAGAGCAAACATCCTACTGAATGGTGAAACATGCTGGAAGCCGAGCTATCCCAGCCTGAGTGGCAGGGCCCGGGCTGTGGACAGACTGGTGACTGCAAGGCGGCCCACAGACAGTGAAGCTTCTTGTACTCCCGCTTTTAGTAATTTGGCCTTAAAACTACCTGGGGTATTGTCTGTCGGGGAATGGCCCTCAGCAGGCCCCCTGGGAAAAGAAGCATTAGGAAAGAAAATAAGGTTCCGCAAGAAATTGTGTAGCCTTATGTTTAGCCCTTGCCATCCCCTATGGAGACTCCTCTACTTACAGGAAGGATAGCCTCATGTATTTGCCAGCAAAGAGGGCCTATAAAGGAGAGACATATGGATTTGAAAGCCTCACTCCGGCAACTAAGGAGTGTATCTCTGGGCACAGGTGACTTAGACCCATAGCCCCACCTGGTCCCCCGGAGGCATTCCAGACGATGACTGAACCTAGTCAGTTAAGGTACAGAATGGTTCATTGGTTCCTAGGTGCATTGTCTCTCTGAGAATGTATGAGGCATGGGTTTCTAGGGCTTTTTCAGCCCCTTTCTGGCACCTCGGACTGAGGCAAACACATTGTTCTTCTAGCTTCAAGTGGTTAGGAGGTCATGTCCCTGTAACTGTTCCACTTGAGGTGTTTCATGCGAACAGCAAAGCAAATGCTTCATAGACTATAGATAATTATAGATAAACGCAGATGCATAATGGAATAATGTAAGAAATTAATCAATAATCAAAGGGTGTGTGGGAACATTACGGGAAAATCGCCATGTTATTTCTTAAAGGTTGATTACACATAGGAACGTTTTTAAAATTAGGTAATGTTAGAAAAACGTAGATGACGTATGCTACAAGGAAATCACTAGCAAATATAATGCCACGTTTGCTACAATAAATCAGCCAGTTCAACACACTGCTGTTGTCTGTGTCCATTTTTATTTTAGTTTTAGGTTTTTATTTTAGTTTTTTATTTTTAGTTTTTTTAATTTTAGTTTTGTTTTATTTTCACCGACGCTGTTCTTCCTTTGGGAACCCCTGGTTGCTGGAGCTCATCTCCAGCAAGTGGCCCCCAAACAGGACCCAAAGGTAATCAGATAGGAGCATTCGGGAGGGCTAGGACTCCACCTGGTGTGCTGCAGACCCCTGCAGACGTAGACAGGTAAGTGAAGGGTGAATAGTCAGAACAAAAATTTGAGAAGTTATGGGCCATATTAAGTCTAAAGAAAGAAGACTATTGAAGTATTACTGCATATGCTTGGAAAAAGAAAAATTAAAGTTACTAATAGCCAGTTGGTTAAATTTTTACATTTTATTCAGGAATGCTGTCCATGGTTTCCTGAAGAAGATACAGTAAACTTACAGACATGGAATAGAGTAGGAGATCAGCTTAGGGAGTATTATACTCTCCATGGACCAGAAAAGGTAACTGTAGATGCCTTTGCTCTTTGGAACTTAATTAAAGATGTTTAGAACCTCGGCAAGAGGTTGAAAAACTCCCCCAATGGGAGAATTTTTCTTTAGGGGAAGGTACTCTTTTGCTTTCTCCTGCTAAGTCTCAGGCAATGCTGGCTTCGGCCCTGCCTGATGATGATAAGCTTACACCTGAGGAGGAACAAGATTTGGAGGATGCTGCAGCCAAATATCATGATGAGGGAAGCCCTATAGGGGTTTGTGCAGCTCCACTAAATAATAAAGAGCCTCCTACACCTTTTCGGGCTCCCCCTAGTCCTTTACATTGTGATAAATTGTTTAGACGTTTGCCACCTCGTCCCCCTCTTCCAATGACCTTGGCACAACAGAAGGTCCATAGAACTTCAGGCTTTTTGGCTGCACTAAGACAGGCAGAACAGGCAGGGGATATTGAATTTGCTCAATGTTTTCCTGTCATGTATGGAGGCTAATTTGATGAGGAGATCTCTTGGGAACCTCTGCCATATAAAATACTCAAGGAATTAAAGGCTGCATGTCAGGACTATGGTCCTCTTGCTCCTTATACATTAACTCTTTTGGATACACTGTCTAACCGATGGATGGCACCTTATGATTGGGTGCAAGTGGCCAAGGCCTGTTTGTCTGGAGGTAATTACTTGTTATGGAGGGCAGAATATGAGGAATTGGCTAAGAGGCAGGTTTCTATGAAAAGGAAGTCCAAGGATGTCCCTATGACTTGTTGCTAGGAAGAGGAGAGTATAATACTGCCTGGTGTCAGATGTATTTAGACAAGGATATTCTTGCATAAGTAAATTCCTGTGCAGTCAATGCTTGGAAGGCCTTGCCAGTCACCACTGAAAAAGCAACAGCATTAGGGAATGTTAAACAAAGGGCAGAGGAGCCTTTTGAGGATTTTGTCTCTCACCTAATGGTGGCAGTAAAAAGAGTTATAACAGATGAGGAAGCAGCCAACATTTTGGTAAAGCAGCTTGCATTTGAAAATTCCAATACTACTTGTCAGTCTTTGCTGGGGTCTATACGAAAAACTGGCTCTTTAACCAATTATGTCAAACAATGTGCAGATGTCAGTCCTGCTTTTATATAGGGAGTAGCTATTCCTTCAGCCCTGAAAGGAGAAACTTATTCTCAATTCATGCAAGGATTGTCTAATAAAAATGGTAAACAACCTTTAAAGGGTCTTAATGTAAATTGCTTTACATGTAAGCAACCAGGGCATTTTAGTCGGCAATGTCCCCAGAATAGATTTGTTTCTCAAGTGTCCGGACAAAATGTAAATACTCGCCTTCCTCAGGCACTTTGCCTTCGCTGCCAGAAGGGATTTCACTGGGCCAAATATTGTAGGTCCATGTTTCATAAGGATGGCACTCCTCTGAACCCTAACAAGAGTTAGATTTTAATCAAGAGAATTCTGGAAACGGGCAGAGGGGCCTGCCCCAGGCCCAGACAATAAGTGGGGCATTTTCCCTGAACCCGTTCATTCCTTTTGTCCCATCTTAGAACTCTTCAAAGTCACTCCAGGGAGCGCAGGATTGGACCTACGTTCCTCCACCTCAACAATATTAACACCAGATGTGGCTGTTACCCCTATACTCACCGGGGTAAAAGGACCTTTGCCCAAAGGCATAGTGGGAATCATTTTGGGTCAAAGCTCTATGGCCTTACAAGGGCTGTCAATTATTCCAGGAGTGATTGATTCAGATTACACTGGAGAACTCCAGGTACTCGTTTCTCCTCCAACAAGAACAGTTCAAATAGAGAAAGGACAAAGAATAGCACAATTATTATTATTGCCTTACCATGAGACAGGAAAAGTAGCCTCTCAACAAGATGGAGGTTCAAAGTGATTTGGGTCTAGTGATTTGGTTTTTTGGATCCAAGAGGTCACAGCTTGGCGACCTCTTAAGGAATTATTAATTCAAGGAGAAAAAATTACAGGTTTGCTCGATACAGGCGCAGATGTGTCTTGTATTGCAGGAAAGGATTGGCCTTCTGAGTGGCCCACTAAAGCTGCTCCTGTAGGACTTATAGGTGTAGGAAGAGCTCCTTCTATTGCTAAAAGCACACAAATTTTGCCATGGGCTAACGAGGAGGGTCAATCTGGAGTTTTTTGTCCTTGTGGAATTCCCACTATCCCTATAACGCTATGGGGACGGGACATATTATCCCACATGGGGATGCTGCTATATAGTCCAGATGACAAGGTGCCTGCACAGATGCTACAGATGCATTTTGATCCAGATAAAGGACTGGGAAAACACAATCAGGACATTAAAGAACCTATACAGACAATATCTAATGTTAAAAGACAGGGACTTGGATATCAAAATTTTTAATGGAGGCCATTGCTGAAAGAGCTGCTGATCCCATTAATTGGATAAATGACAATCCAGTTTGGGTGGAACAATGGTCTCTACCCTTAGAAAAGTTACAGGCAGCAAAAGAGTTAATACAGCAACAGTTAGAAGCAGGGCATATAGAACCCTCCAATAGTCCATGGAAAACACCTATTTTTGTCATTAAAAAAAAAATCAGGAAATGGAGATTATTACAAGACTTAAGGGCAGTAAATGCTACTATGGAGGATATGGGTTCTCTTCAACCAGGCAACCCTTCTCCTGTGGCAGTACCTTCCACTCATAACATAATTGTTATTGATCTGCAGGATTGTTTTCTTCACCATTCCTTTAAGTCCTTAAGTCCTTTAAGTCCACCATTCCTTTAAGCAAGCACTTTGCTTTCAGTCTGCCATCAGATAATCTTAAGCAACGTTATCAAAGATATCAATGGAGGGTGTTGCCACAGGGTATGAAAAAGAGTCCTACCTTATGTCAAAAATATGTTGATCAAGCTTTAACAGAAATAAGAGACCTTTATCCTGACCTTTATTTGGTCCTTTATATGGATGACATATTAATCGCTCATCTGGACCAGACACTTTTACAAGAAGTGTTAATCAAAACCACCTCCACCCTGTCGTCTCATGGGTTAAAGGTGGCACCAGAAAAAATCCATACATACTTGGGACGGATATTAAACACACATACAGTTTCACCTCAATCTTTGCAACTTAGAAAGGACAATTTACAAACTTTAAATGATTTCCAAAAATAATTAGGAGATATTAATTGGATTAGGCCATTTTTTAAGATTCCCACTGCCGATTTAAAACCATTATTTGATTTATTACAGGGAGACTCTAATCCTTTATCTAAAAGAACTTTAACTCCTGAGGCCTCCGAAGCCTTGAATATGGTAGAATAAGCCATTAATAAGTAGATTTTAAGGTTAATCAACTATAATTTACCTTGGTCTCTAATAATTCTGGCCACAATATATACTCCAACAGGCTGCCTATGGCAGGAGGGGTCACTTGAATGGTTACATATGCCAGCTACTGGAAAGAAAATATTAACAGCATACATTGATTTGACTGCCAGCTTAATAACTAAGGACAGAAGAAGAAGCATGGAGATCTTTGGTAGGGATGTTCATAATATTATTCCTTATAACAAAAACCAATTACAAGATTTAATAGAATCCAGTGAAAATTGGCAAATAGCTCTGAGTGATTTTAGAGGCGAAATACTGTTTCATTTGCCAAAAAATCCTATATTACAATTCCTTCGTGAACATCCTGTTATATTTCCAGAGAAATGTAAATCATCTCCTATTCCTAATGCATCTCTGGTATTTACTGATGGTTCATCCAATGGAAAAGCTGTGGCTATTATTGACTATCACCCGCATATACAAGAGACTCAGGAAACTTCAGCTCAAAAGGCAGAAATAATGGCAATCCTGTTTGTTTTTTCCACACTAACTGAACAAAGTTTTAATCTTTACACAGATTCTCAATATGTGGTTAAGCTCTTTCCCCATATAGAAACTGCTACAATAGCTATTAATAAAACTACTATTCCTAGATACTTATTGGAATTACAAAATTTTATTCATGAAAGAAGAGATCCTTTTTACATAGGTCACATCAGGGCTCACAGTAATTTGACAGGGCCCTTACATGAGGGAAATGCATTGGCTGATAAATACATGAAGTTTGTTCTGGGAACAGCAATAGAGGATGCTCAGAGAGCTCATAAAATTCATCATCAAAATGCTGCTGCCTTATGATATCAATTTCAGATTACCAGAGAAGCTGCTAGACAGATAGTAAGAGATTGTCCTACTTGTCCTATGCATGTCAGTGCACAATCTATGGGAGTTAATCCCTGAGGCCTACGAACTAATGATTCATGGCAGATGGATGTAACTCACATTTCCAGCTTTGGGAAACTTTCCTATGTACATGTTACTACAGATACTTACTCCCATGTAACTCTAGCCTCAGCCAGAATTGGAGAAGCCCACAAAGATGTCATTCAGCACCTGTTCTATTGTTTTTCTTATTTAGGTATGCCACTTCATTTAAAAACTGATAATGCACCTACCTATACTTCAAAAGCTTTTAAGCAATTCTCCAACACCTTCAACATTAAACATACTACAGGAATTCCTTATAATCCTCAGGGACAAGCTATTGTAGAAAGAGCCCATCAGACTTTAAAACATCAAACTACCAAACTGCAAGAAGGAGAGCTTAAGTATAGCTCCCCTCATCATATTTTGAGCCATGCCATGTTTGTTATTAATAATTTTAATGTGGCTACTGTGGGCATTTCTGCCACGCAGAGTCACTGGAACCCTGATCTTGATGCTCCTAAACCATTGGTAAAATGGAAGGATCTTCTTACAGGAACATGGAAAGGGCCTGATGTTTTACTAACTTGTGGGAGAGGATATGCTTGTGTTTTCCCACAGGATTCAGATTCTCCTTTGTGGATTCTGGACAGACTCATTAGACATGTTCAACCCGCCACCACCTCCTCCATCTTTCCACACATCGACTCAACACAAGAGACGTCTATCGGAGGAGAGCCGAGGAGGACCACTGACATATCGCATGAGAGAACTTCACCTTCAAGATGACTGGCAACCGCTGAGACCAACCCCGATGCCACGGCACAGACTGACCCAAGCGACTCAAGACAGCAGTCCACCAGCATGGGGCCAAATAAAGAAACTGACGAATGAAGCTGAGAGACTGGTTCTCAACCAAGGACTTCAACCTTCTCCTTTTACTCTTTTTGTTGCTATACTTGCCATTTTAGCTTGTCAGGCAAAATGTGACAAACCGGGTACTTCTTATTGGGCTTATTTACCTAACCCTCCTTCTTTTCAACGGGTAACTTGGGAGAATGAGGTTATTCCACTTTATACTAACATTCCTTCTTTGATGGGAGGAGCTCAGTCTCCTATTCAATTGGGACAGGCTGTTAATACTAAAAACTTCTCCTTTTATGGAGTTTCAAGTTCTGTTCCTATCTGCTTTGTTATCCCCAATACTATAAAGGATGAGTCTCCCTCCATTAATGGCTGTGCTCCAACATCTTATAAGGGGGTGTTGAGAGATTCTCCTAATTATGCAGTTGCAGACAAAAGACTCCTATGGTCTCTAATTTTGCTTTTACCTGGAGACTCTTCTCCTAAAATGTTTACTCCTAAAGATTATCCAAAAGCCCTCCCTGTTTGTGCAGCATCTCCTCCAGAGAAGGATGACACTAATGAGGAATGGGCCTTTGTTAACCCTAAAATAGGCTTCCCAAAATGGAGATATTGTGCTTATAAAAAGGAGATTCATATTGTTATTCCTGGAACATATTTAACTGTAATTGATAGAAGTTGTGCAGATTCTTCTGTAGATTATAGGCTTTTCTTGGAATCAACTAATGTTAGATACTCTTGGAAAAATGAATATATCCCTCGCCGCATGCCAATTAATAGATGGCATATTAATGGATGGGTACCAAGCATCTTGACTATTTCTACAAAAAAAGGCAGGATATTTTCAATCTGAAATATGGCGTGTGATTGCTGCCACAAAACTGGTTAACACTGCACAGGCCGGAAAATCAGAGCAGATATCAGGTACAGGCTTGCTTACAGTCTCCATATGCATTTTTAATTTCCGGAGATTATAATTCCTTAAATATCTCTGAGTATGCTGACAAATATCATGTATCTTGTATCCGCTGTAATCTTACAAATTGTGTTTCCCCTTTAACAAATGTAAAAACACTGATGATTGTTCAGCGACCCCCATATTTAATTGTTCCTGTCACTCTAAATACTACATGGTTTGATAGTTATGGTTTGCAAGCTTTGCAGGATGTAAATGCACTTCTTGTTCGTGGTCGTCGCTTTGTAGCTCCTCTTATTCTTGGAATTACAGCATTTATAACTTTAGCAACTTCCCTTTTGCTTTCTGCTATATAGCCTGATCTCAAGAAATTCACACAGCAACTTTTACTGATCAATTATCAAAAAATGTATCCATGGCTTTACCTACACAAGAAATTATAGATAGAAAACTAGACTCTAAGGTTAATGCTTTAGAAGAAGCTGTTCCCATGATTGGTCAGGAACAGACCTCTTTTAAGGTTCGCCTTGCCTTGAGATGTCATATTGATTTTCATTGGATTTGTGTAATGCCCCTAAAAGTTAACGAATCTCTGTATTCTTGGGAGAGAGTTAAAAATCATATCCTAGGTATCTGGAATCACTCAGATTTAAATTTTGATTTAAATTCTTTACATAAAGATATTCGTGAGATTAGTCAAGCTGAGGCTGAGTTTTCTGCCTCACAAATATCAAACACATTTTTTTCAAAATTTATCCTCTTATGTCTCTCATAAAAGCTTTTTTACCACTATGATTAAAGTGGCTTTGATTGGAGGATTGATAATTCTTCTTCTTCTGCTTCCAGTCATCGTCAGATTGTTGAGGGGTAGTATCCAGGGGCTGGCAATGGAACTTCATGCCATTAAATTAAAAAATAAAAACGGGGAGATGCTGGAAGTTGAGCTATCCCAGCCTGAGTGGCAAAGCCCGGGCTGTGGACGGATTGGTGACTGCAAGGCAGCCCACCGACACCGAAGCTTCTTGCACTCCCGCTTTTAGGTAATTCGGCCTTAAAACAACCTGGGGTATTGTCTGTTGGGGAATTGCCCTTGACAGGCCCCCTGGGAAAAGAACCATTAGGAAAGAAAATAAGATTCCGCAAGGGCTTTACGTTTAGCCCTTGCCATCCCCTATGGAGACTCCTCTACTTACAGGAAGGATAGCCTCATGCATTTGCCAGCAAAGAGGGCCTGTAAAGGAGAGACATAAGGATTTGAAAGCCTCACTCCGGCAACTAAGGAGTGTATCTCTGGGCACAGGTGACTTCAACCCATAGCCCCACCTGGCCCCCGGAGGCATTCCAGACGATGACTGAACCTAGTCGGTTAAGGTACAGAATGGTTCATTGGTTCCTAGGTGCATTGTCTCTCTGAGAATGTATGAGGCATGGGTTTCTAGGGCTTTTTCAGCCCCTTTCTGGCACCTCGGACTGAGGCAAACACAATGTTCTTCTGGCTTCAAGTGGTTAGGAGGTCATGTCCCTGTAACTGTTCCACTTGAGGTGTTTCATGCGAACAGCAAAGCAAATGCTTCATAGACTATAGATAATTATAGATAAACGCAGATGCATAATGGAATAATGTAAGAAATTAATCAATAATCAAAGGGTGTGTGGGAACATTACGGGAAAATCGCCATGTTATTTCTTAAAGGTTGATTACACAAAGGAACATTTTTAAAATTAGGTAATGTTAGAAAAACATAGATGACGTATGCTATAAGGAAATCACTAGCAAATATAATGCCACGTTTGCTACAATAAATCAGCCAGGATGGAATGGCAACCTCCAAGCTCCTTACATGCAGAATTGCAATATCCGGTATACAGAGAGAACTCACACATATCCATAGGAAAAAAAAAAAAAGATAAATAACCCAATAGAAAAAGTAAGCTAGATATATGAATAGAATTCTCAGAAGAGGAAGCCCAGAATGAGAATGAGAATCATTCTCACTGGCAATTAGGGAAATTTAAATGTAAACCATAATAAATACAATTCATTTACATCAGAATGATGGCAATACTAGTTATATTAAAATGGATACCTTGTGAAAAATCATTTGACAGAAACTTCTGCCTCGTTATAGCCATGTCAAACTGTGGAAGAAGAAGCCAGTATAATGGATCGGTCAAACACAGATTTAGGATTATCCCTCTTTACCACAAACCTGTTTCTTGGCTGTACCTTCTAGGTGACCAATCTAAGACTAGGCTGTTATTTTTTTCTAAATAGTCAAGTCAAGGAAGTTTGTGATTCCCTGGATGACTCCTCTCTTGAAACCATAGAAAAATGGTAGTCATTAGTACTAGTCAGACAAGTTTCATCATATTTGTTCTGTACATTTCACACAGCCCATAAAAACAAACCAATCAACACTGAATGTAGCACATAAGCCTGTGAAACATTGATCACCTTAAAAGCTACTCTAAGAGGTCATTTTAATTATCACTATCATCGTTGTCACCATCATCATCACCACCACCATTGTCCCTGACACCACCACAACAATCAGAATATTATGTACAGGTAAATGGGATTTTATCTAGGAGGTAAGTTACAAACCCTAGCAAGTTGCTAGAGTATTTTCTAGCTTTTTAAAAACTGGTTGCTTTCTATAAGTTAGATTTTTATTTCTAGACACTGCTAAAAAAACATGCTACTGTTTTTGAGGTTTAAAGGCTCTGCAAAGTCTCTGGGAAAGTTTTACAAAGTTGGAATAAAAGAATCCAGTTTTAGCAAAATTTTGCTTACTTTTTTTATAAGAACCCTACCATTTTTGTTCTTTAGTAATGTAATTGAAATCGTATCTTCTAATATGAAAATGTTTTCTGGGAAATAATTTAAAAATATAAATTCCATCATGGATTTTTGGAATAATGTACTTTGTAACTTAGGTCCTGAATTGGCAGCAGGCAGACTACAGAGGGGCTCAGAACTTCATAGATTTTGAAATGAATTCCCTTCTGTAGGCTCTCTGCTTTTCTAGAATTTAGGGGAAAGTTAGAGGTGGAGATCATTCAACTCATTTGATCATTAATTTCCCTGTTCCTTATTCACAACTCTTTCCCTAATGATTTAAAGTTCTCTGGGGGGGGGGAGGTTTATCTTTATAAAATTTGGGGAATTTCGCACTGGAATCTTGCTTTTTAACACGCTGTTCACTGTATAACAGAATTCAGGTGCATCTAATTCAAATGGTTTGTAAATGAAGTTCTAATAAATGAAAACTATAGTTATGTTTATGCTTTGTGGTTTAACAGCTAATGCAATATCAGAATGTAGTTAGAATATTATCTAGGAAATGATTCCTGGTATGGACTGTGGGGATAAATTATAGTGAGACTGATGTTTTAAAATTGTGAATCGTGTAGTTACCATTATTTTTATCGACATTATTATTGTAATTGATTAAGGTGAACAGTTGATTATACCAGAATAATGATGAGCCCTAACTTGAATTAGATTCAATACAAAAATGAGGCAGTTATAGTTTAATTATGTACATACAGTTGGTTAAATTCATTGTAGATTAATTTTTAACCGATTCTCTTTGTTCAATGAGTTCATCCTGGAAGGCATGTTTCTGTCTTTAAAAATGGCCAAGGGACATGTAGGTGGCTCAGGAGATTAAGAATCCAACTCTTGATTTCGGCTCAGGTCATGGTCTCAAGGCTTGTGAATTCCAGCCCTGCTTTGGGCTTTGTGCTGACAGTGTGGAAACTGCTTGGGATTCTCTCTCGCTGTCACTCTGCTCCTCCCCACCACCCCCACCTGTTTCTCTCTCTCTCTCTCTTGCCCGCTCTCTAAAAATAAATAAAGTTTTTTTAAAAAATGGCCAAGATTAATTTGGTAAATGAGAAAGTAAGTTGTTTCATGAATGGAACTTTTAAAATATTTAGAACTTCATTTTAATAATTTCAGCTATTATTCAAAAATAAGGACCAATTCCTCAAGCCCAAGTATCACATTTTCTGGAGGAAAGGTTGAATACATCACACACCACTGTGATCTTTTAGATATAAAAGTATCTCCTTAATTGTTTATGATAGGAAGACATCCATAATGAGGGGGAGAAAAGCATCAGTGCTCTAGTCAACAGTATGTATTCTCTACCACTTCCCAGAGCTTCTAAAAGAAGCTTTCAAAGAAAAATATTTTATAAGCTGTAGCATAGTGATTCTTTGTATAGAAACCATTTCAGCCACTTTAGAGTCACCACTCAGGCTACATAAATGTTTAAGTCCCTCAAACTAATTTGCATGTCTCAGAAAGACTAAGCTACCAGACTAACCTCCACCTGGCTAATCCAAAACATATTTGAGACCTCAATATCACGGTAAACTTTTCTGGTTATTAAAAGAGACATATTATCAGATATTCATAAGGTTGTAAATATTATTATCAATTACCTTAATTGCATACTCCTTTTAAGGTGTGATTTATCTAGTGTAAGAAACATAATACCTGAATAGCCTTTTTGCTCTGAGGATGAGATTAAGCAGCAGGATTCCAGAATGAAGGCATGCATGCAGTGCATCTGAAATAGGGAGTTCCTTTGAAGAGCTTTGACAAATAATCCCAGTTTTGGGAAGCACTCATTAACAAATCATCAAAGGGGTATCAAGAAGAGGCAGGATTAAGAGTAGAGAACAGGGCAGAGAGGAAATAAGACTGGGTGGAGTTGCACAGTTGTGTCATAAGGTAATTTTTTTTTAAGGAACTTCTCTACCGAAAAATAAATTGGTCTTAGAGGAATCAAAACAGAAAGATTCTCATATTCATAAGGAATATCTGCCAATCTGCCACATATATCCCCTGATTACAAACTCCTCTGTTTTGCAAGTTTTGTTTAGGATGATGAACACAAAAGATTGAGGAAAGAGCTGGGGCTATTTTGACATTTGAAATCAGATTATTATGTGTATGTGTTACAGTACTTCCTCCAAATCAGCAATTTCATGACATCATGTCTTTCAAAGTATATGAAATAACTAGTGTCAAACTTTATATAGATTAGACTAAGGGTCGCCATAAAACCTAATTGTAACCTTGATCACTCTATTAGGGTGATGCCAAGTCACCATATTTTCTGATTATTCTTCATCTAATTGATTGGTTTTAGTGATGAAATTTGCCTGTCTCTTAATTTATATGATGCAAAGAATCCATGTTTATTATAGAAAGATTAGAAAATATAGTTAGGAAAAAAGTAAACAAAAAAAGAAAATAATCTACCCATAATCTCATAACATGGGACAACTCTAGTTGACCTCATGATTTTCCTTTCACATTTAATTAAAACTCATAAATGGTTATATTATATATTTATTTTTAAGTCTATATATATTAATGTACATGATGTGACTATAGTTTACAAGAATATAATCAGACCACACTTAATGTTTTGTAACTTGCTTTAGATCAATAAAAAGAGCAAATTACTTTCTCTTTTTGAGGACAAAAACCATGTGTATCTTGCTCACTGCTATATCCCTAGAAGCTAACATAGCTAACAAATCAAATATGATTTGTTAAAGGAATGGACATTAGAGTCTATCTTCTCTGAGATGTTTAAGGTTTCTATGTTTCATACTAACATAAGAGCCTAATTATAAATTGTGTTGTATGAGGTGAGGAGAGCCAGGCAAATTTAGACTGTCTAGCCCATATGGTTTGAGCTATTTTCTTCTTTTCATAGGCATAGAATATTCTCCCAGAGAAGATCTTGGCCAGTATGGATGGTGATCCTTATCTTTCTTGGAGTGACAGCAGTCTTGGGAGTAACTATTGGTTTCCTTGTTCATTTTCTGGCAGTGCGTCAGTATTGACTATTTTCCATTTTCACCCTTACTACTAAATCTCCTTTTACTTTTAGAAATTGATAAGAAATAATATAAATATTAAATTTCTTAATGGAAGTTTTCTCATCTATTAACTATGTTCCAACATAATCATTCTCTATTATTTAATACCAGTTAAAAATTTTTTTGAATCAAATGCCTCCTTGAGCCACTCTGACATATTACCAACTATGAGAGTATGGCAAGACTGAAAAGCTCAATATTTTGATGCCAAGATGCATTGTCAATAAAGGAACATATGTATTAGGTCAGTAGTTGAGCTGTTATGTCTTTTAGTAAATATACCTAAAATTTTGGAAATCCTTATTCTTCTTGGCTCAATTCTGGTTGTTAAGATACAATTGCAAAATAAGAATGGATAATCCACAAATGGCTCATCTAATAGTAGACAGTAGAAGTGGCTGAATGGCTGAATGTTTATGTAAATTTGATCTTATTTAAAAAAAAATTAATACTACACTCAGAAAGTTTGGCTTTCCAACTTATTTTTACCTTTCAGAAAAATAAACCCTTAAGTCTGTGTAGCTATTTAATGTTTTCAAATAAATTTGATATCCATTATTCTGCTTGATCCTCATACTAATCCTTTGAGTGAAGGAGGGTAGGTTTTACTATCTCTTTTTTCACATGCAAAAAACCAAGATTAAGAAAAGTCAAACACTTGTTATCATAGGCTTTTAAATGTCATAGATGAGCATAAACCGAAACCTTAATATTTCAGTGTATTATTTTACTTTATCATAAGTTTTTCTTTTTTATTCCTCTGAAATATATTACCCTGTATAGTATAGGATATGTATCCAGTGTAGGATACATTTTGCCTAATACAGTGAAAATTCTAGTTTTTCCTTCATTCTGGCCTCTCCTTTGTTTTCTCTAACCATCTTGATCTCCAATTTCAAAACTTGTCCTTCAGAAGGGTCATGTATGCTTACAGTCTCTTGCGTGCCATTTCTGTCCTTGAACTCTCTGTAGTCTGGGTTCTTCTGCCCTCTGCTTGATTCTCCTCATTAAAGAATAACATCCATTATATAATTTCCTAAAGGAAAGTGCTCTGAGTTTACCAAATCAAGCCCAGTGAAGAAGCCCAGTAGCTTAATTAGTTATCTTTCCAAAATATAATTTGCATTTTAATAAGTCCCTTCTTCTGGAGAAACAATGCATTCATGAACAGGAGACAAAAGAACTGTAGGCATCCTGGCTTAAGCAAGATATGTGTGGGATGAGAATTTGCCCTTGACTTTCTCTGTATGGTGAACCACCTAATATTTCAAATATAAGGCTAGATGGACTTTTATTACCTGAAGTTAATTGAACTGGGCTCCTTGTGAAGTAAAAATGGGTACCCAAACTCTGTTGTAAAGGTCACCTAGAGTCAGCTTAAAAGACGGGTTTGCTCTCAGATTCTGGCTTAGGAACCAATACAGTCTTTGTTAATACTAAGAACAACTTGAGTTGGATGAGACCTAATCTCTCATTCAAGTGGTATGAAATTTGCTTGTCTGTTGAATATATTGTTTCTCAAGACATTATTTTGAGTTTCTACTTCTTGAGTTACGTCAGAAATTAATATTCCACAAGGATCATTATTCTAGAAACGACTCTGGTTCAGCCCTTTCTTAACTATTTTATTTAACTACTATTTAAACTATTTCCAAAAGCTTACCCAGACATTTATAAACAATTAAAAAGTCCTTCAGATTGTTTATCTAGCAGTGCTAGGCCCTGGCTTTGTCTCAGAATCACATATAGAGCTCTTCTAAAGAAGTATCCATTCCTTGGGCCCTTCCCTTATGTTTTATGATTCAGTGGAACTGAGGCAGGACCTGTCCATGTGTGCCTTTAGGAGCTCTGTAGTTATTCTGATAGTGTTATTTTGATAGACAGTGTTGCAATCTATGCATCTAAGGCAATGTTTTATAAAGGTAATAACATTTATTTCTATCTTAAAATAAAAGATTTTATTATAAACTTTGGGATGGACTCAGATTATAATATAAATACTGACTATTGCTATGCCTGTAAAACTGACTATGATTTTATAGGCCACAGTGTAAGGTACAGGGTAGATTCCCATTCCAGTTGTCTAAATAATTGTATTATTCAGCTCAGGCTGCCATAACAGAATACCAGAGACTGAGTGGCTTAAACAACAGATATTCATTTTCTTGCAGTTTGGAGGCCAAGATCAGAGTGCCAGCATGGTCAATGTTGCCTCACATGCCTTTTTTTCTGTGGCATATGGAGTTGGTGGGTAGTTTGTGGAGAAAGAGAGAAGGGTCTCTGGTGTCTCTTCTTATAAGGCTACTAGAATCTGACTTAACCCTATGACCTGATTCATGATCTGATTTAACCTTAATAACCTTGTTAAAGGCCATACCTGTAAATATAGGCGCATTGGGGGTTAGGGCTTCAACATATAAATTTTAAGGGGACAATTCAGTTCATAAGGATAATCAAGGGTGGGACGCCTGTGTGGCTCAGTTGGTTGAGTGTCAAACACTTGATTTTGGCTCAGGTCATGATCCCAGGGTCACACTGGGCTCTGTGCTGCACATAGAGCCTGTTTAAGATTCTCTCTCTCTCTGTCTCTCCCCCCCACCCCGCCTTCTCTTCTACTCGCTCTCTTTTTAAAATCAAATCAAATCAAATCAAATCAAATCAAATCAAATAATAAAATAAAAATAAAAACCAAGGGAAAATAAACTTAAAAATTACACCTCAATGGGGCACCTGGGTGGCTCAGTTGGTTAAGCGTCCGTCAGACCTGAGCTGACTCAGGTCATGATCTTGCTGTCCATGGGTTGGGGCACCCCATCGGGCTCTGTGCTGACAACTCAGAGCCTGGAGCCTCTTTTGGATTTTGTGTCTCCCTCTCTCTCTGCCCCTCCCCCATTCACACTCTGTCTCTCTGCCTCTGAAAAATGAATAAACCTTAAAAAAATTTTTTTAAAAATTGCACCTCAAATCAATCTGATTTTCAGTAATATAACTAGACTCAAGTATCTAAACATCATGGTTTCTTTGAATATGGGCATGATATATGTGACTTTTGACAAATTAATCTGCGTACCTGTAAATACCCAAGTTCAGCATACTGGATATAACACAAAATTAGCAGATTCTAGTTGGTCAGTCTTCTATTTCATGAAAGACTTCATAGATTAAAATCATGAAGTGGTATGAAAGAGGATCTTGGAGTTTATTTATTGCAATTTAGTCTTTGTGATTAGTGAAAAAAAATCCCAGAAAGCTGAAGTGATATACCAATACAGCACAGCCCATTGGTGGCAGAGCTTAAACTAGTTTCTCTAACTTCATATGCATTATTTTTTTTCAGAATGGCCTTAGGTAGCTTCTTAGCTAGAACCTAGCATTTGCTTTTCATATATACCAGTTGCTCTAAGGAAAAATATAGGAAACCATTGGAATATAGGAAACTAATTTTTATTTTGGATTGAAATGATATTTCTGATTCCCAGGATAATGCATTATTTCATCTCAGAGATCATATATGTTTCAAAGCCTATTATTATTATTAGCACTTCTTAGAGACTCTATAGTACTTTTTAAGGTGAATCAAAAGTACAATTGCTCTCAAAATATATGAATGGATGATTGCTTAACCAAAACAGAGTACCATTTCATATGAGTTTCTATTTTTAAAAGTACATGCATAATGTAGAAGAACTACCTCTAGGCTTGTCCTATTTTAACATTACAGTGGCCCTAGTATATTAGGTGAGACATTTTACATTTGGGGACAGGAAGGAATGGGGAATGTGAGACCTTGTGATGCTCCACCATATACGCTAGAGCCAAGTAGGATGGCAGCAGGAATTCAAGGAATGACTTAAAGGAGTGGAAAGCAGGCAGATAGGAAATGGGGCAGAAGAAAAGTTATAAAAGGGATCATCCAGAAAGAAAAGGGAAATGTTTGTAATGTTTCCTGTGTCAGAAGTGTTTAGAAAGTTTAACTGGGTAATCACTAGATCAAGAATTTAGATGACACATAAAAAGTAGGTTTCATTTCTAGTGCACACTAAAGTGGATTGTTAGTGGCTGCCTGGATTGCCATTCTGCTGTGGATGCTGAGGGTATACCTGGCTTGGCAGGGCAGTGGTGTCTATTATCATATGAAGGAAGGAGGGGGACCACTTCATGAATACTAGGTAGTTGCTATTTCTAGAATGGGTGGATATTCACTCCCCTTCATTTCCCTCCTCTTCCTTTCTCCCTCCCTCTGATAATTTAAAAATCTGGGTCGAATGTTAATTTTGAGACAAAAGTATGGAGGGATTTGAGTCTACCTGTTATTTTTAAATTCTTTGAGTATTTCTTTGTTTCACAGGAAATATTTTCTATTACCAAGGTGATTTTCATATTTCTGGAGTTACACACAATGATAGTTGTGAAAATGGAGCTTCACAAGCCAGCACAGATCTGGACAAAAATATAGAGACTAAGGTGAATCAGAGATTCCTTTTAATAATTTTAAATAAATTATTAAAATAATTTATAATAATTATTAAATTATTAAACTATAATATTAATATTATATTAATTAATCAATAAGATTATTAATTATTAATTAATATTAAAATATTAATAATTAATATTAATTATATTAATATTTAATATTAAATTAAATTATTAAATTATAATGATTATTAAAATAAAATATAAAATAATTTATATAAAATATTTATATTTTAAATAAATAAATTTAAAAATAAATTTGATTGAAACAGACATGATGGCTATTTTGTTTTTTTCTCTTGACGGATGTCTGATGTTTTTCAAAATTCTAGTATATATAAAGAATATATCAACTCTCAGGTCATCAAACTTCTGTAAGTACAAATTCAGTCAGGATCTTATGGAAAGGGAGGTAGATGATACGTCACATCAACTGTGGTTTTAAATAACAACAATAAAAGGAAAGAAGAAGAAAGAAAGAAAGAAAGAAAGAAAGAAAGAAAGAAAGAAAGAAAGAAAGAAAGAAAGAAAGAAAGAAAGAAAGAAAGAAAAAGAAAGAAAAAGAAAGGAAGGAAGAAATCTCCACAAATTAAAATATAATTGCAGTTAACAAATTTCTGTTCAGAGTAAGAACTGTTGTGTACAAATCTGTAACCTCCATACTTGAAGGGGAATTATAAGGTTGTTGATAGCAGCCAGTCCTAACTGACTACTATGGTGAAAGATCATTGTAACCCTGTGGAAAACAGAGTCCAGTCTTATTGTTTTGGTATTCATATACTAGCCTCCTCTTCTCCCATCCATTCCCATCTGGCTATATCTTTACTATAATAACTTTCTTTTGGTCTCTTTAATAATTACTATCACTATAATGACTGTGGAGCAAAGTGAATAATTTAAGATAATACTTGTCTGAATATGTCTTTGAAGTGGTTTGAGTATGGGGGTAGACAGGAAGGATGCAAGGAGGAAGTATCATGGAACACTGGGGATGAGTGATAAAGAGGGACAGTACTTGTATTTTGGTAATTGCCAATATCCATTCGGGGGGAATTCTGAAGTACCAAAATACAACAAAAAATTCAGCTTGCCAAAAAACCAACCAACTAACCTACTTACCTATAGACAAACAAAAACTTTCAAAGACTTTTCTATTGATCATAATTATTTGAAAATAGAGTTGTGGATATTTTTTTAAAAATGTGATTTGTTTTGAAAGTCTCCAAAAATGAATTAATCTCCTTTCATAATTAATAAAAAGGATGTAATGAATATATAGATAATAAAGATTCTCTCTATGTTTTAGAGTTATCTTTCTGAGCTTTCTCATTGTGCAGTTCTGCTGGGGTAGAGATGTATGAGAAACTATAGGGAGAAGCTTAGTACTGACTCCTGAATATATGCTAGGAGTTATCTTTTGAATGTTTCCTGGTACTGCATTTTTGTTTCCATTTATCTCTTTATCTAAAGTAATTAGAAAATATCTGTACAAAAACATGGTTTTTACTGTTTTAATAAAATCTTACACCAATCATTTGCTGGCCAGTACTCAGTTTCTCATGTGTGTTTGAATTATTCTGATTTCTAGTTTGTAGTTCATATCTTATTCCATGAATAATACCTTTGAACCAGTTAGAAGATTTTTAGGGACACTTGCACTTTATATATACTGAGATAATATCTGTGTATTCTTCTTTAATATATATGTAAAGGAAATACGATGATTAAATGTGGGAAATTCAATGTGTTAACAAGACATCTTGAAATATCAAGAAACAACACACTAGAACATTTCTGTTGTTTCTTGTCCTGATCCCAAAGGTTCAAGGGTACAGTTACAACTGACATTCAAGTTTCCTCCAGCAAAAAGGCACAGCATGAAGACTGAAATTGAAGCTATCTTACATCAGATATTGAAAAACAACATGGCATCCTGGAATGCAGTCCATACTTCCTTTAGACTCATAGGTATTTCACTTATTTCCATTATTTTCTATTACTTAGGTTTTTGGACTGTTTGAAAAAATATTAGAAAAAAATTAATAAGGAGTTTCAGGTATTTGCTTTGGGGAAAAATATACTTCTCACATTTTGGCAATCCTATGAACGAGTTGGAAATGACAGTGGCATAAAATCTTTGAAGAGTGATAGAAAGGAGGACTAAAGTATGGGCATGCATGTGAGCTTGGAAGGTTTCACGTTTATGTTTGAAAAATGGGATGAAGGACTCTAAGCAAAGCATTATTCCTCCCTTCCCTCTACTCTTGTCAGGATCTCATTACAGGAAACAGATTTGGGGCTTAGTTGATCATTCATTGTGGAGACTGCTAGAATAAGAAGGAAGTTGGGGATAGGGAGTTTTCACTGCTCTTGTGGAAGAATGGGAATGATACTATCAAAGAAAAACCAATTGTCTGGAATAATTTCCTAGAAAACAAGGAAAGAAAATGATAGGATTTTGCCCCAGTTCAGAAAATGAAGTCTGTAAATATCTTGAGTGTCCTGAAAAGGTCTTGAAACTCTCATTTGGATTGTTAAAAGGCCTGTTAGGTGATAAGTGTGTGGTTCCAGATCCCAGTTTTGTGGTTCTTCCAGACCAACAGTTGATCCTAGTGTCCTTTAAGGCTATCAAGGCTGACAACTGCCAGTTACAGCTCCTTTACCTCAGAATACCTGTTATCACTGGACCACTTATGAGAACAGAGTTTGAGGCAGAGCTTCTCAAAAGAACAATACAATTCCTCTGTGGGTAGCTATTGGGAAAGAAGGTTGCCTCTCTGTGTCCTAGGGATTTAAAGTGAACACTTGCTAGTGGGTCCTATTGTAGTTCCCCACCTTCTCTCTGTCTCTCAAGTCTCTTCCCAATAGAAAAGATACTTGAATTTAAGTTAAATTCTCAAAATTTCATAATTCAGTCATGGTAATGAGATGACTCTAAAGAAAAGGATAAGCCCAATGAAATATGATTTTAATTGGAAAATTTTTCTTTATATAACTTGGAGTAATTCATATGAGAATTATCATAAGGAAATAAATCCAAAGATAATTAATTCCCAGTGCCTTTTTTAGTGAGAATGTCAGCTTGTTATCTCACTAAATATTTTACTGCAACTATCGTAAAATTGAGAACTTTGTTTTTTTTTTTTTTATTTCCCTTTCCCCTTTCCTTTACTAGCTAGTAGAGATGTGGAGAGATGGTCAAAATATAACAGGTAGGAGGTAGAGGGGCTGATGGCTAATATGTGAATTAGTCTGAATAGTTAAATGTTGGGTGTAACTGGGCTAGAAAAGTTAGCACGTATGTCCTTGGATTGAAGATAATTTCTTGGTGATATTTTATTAATTTTATGTTTTGTTTTGATTTCAGAACTCAGCAAGGCTAATGTTGAAATGCTTACCAACAACTGTAAGTTCAGAAATTATGACAAACTTAACTCATTCACAAATATTTCCCTGTCACTTTCTTAAAAAGTATCTTGAAATATGTAATATGGAAATCTATAGTACTCTTTCAAAATTACTGGCTATATCAGATATATATCTGGAATTGCTTTTTGAAAAACACTGGCCTGTGAATTTTAACTTTTGTAAGAGTTGTCCAAAAGGATGAAATAAGAGCTGTTTCCAAAGAATGGAATCATTAGTGAAAAATATCATATCTGAGTAAGTTAAAATAAAAAAGATTGAAGGGAAAAAGGACAACGAAGGATAATAAGAAAATATAAAATTAGGCTATCCCAAATACATTTATTATAGAGTAAAAATAGTTTTGTATCTTCTAAATAAATTCTCTTTAGACTATCATGTTGCCCACAAGATACATATATGCATTCTTTCACTTAATGGATATTTATGGTGTATCTATTATCCACATGGGGCTTTACAGACAGCACTGCATATGCTATGCAAGATGCAGGCATACAGAAGTAAAGTCTCTACCTTCAAGAATTTTGCAATCTACTTGGAGAGATGAGACTTACAACAAATAGATAACATAACAGTCATTGGAGGATGATTGAGAGTGAAAAAGAGGATAAGTAAAAGTCACCCAAGCCAAGATACAGTCAGGTACCATGATCACAGTACATTCCAGGAAAGAGGTAGCATTGCTTAGGAGATTCTGGACAATCACTGAAGGGTTTCAAGTATTGTTTTAAGATGTATTTCTCATAAAGCATAATCAAAGATGGCTGCTGTTATATAAATACATCCTTTCTTCAGGTTGTGGAAGACCAGCCAACAGTATCATGGCAGGCAACCAAATTGTGAATGGGAAGAATGCCCTGGTGGGGGCATGGCCATGACAAGCCAGCATGAAATGGAAAGGCCAGCACTTCTGTGGGGCATCTCTGATCAGTAGCAGGTGGCTATCATCTGCAGCTCACTGCTTTGCTGAGTAAGTGTGAACATCTGACTAAATGTAGGATTTGGGGTAAACTGTGGGGATTAACCTAAATACATGAATGTTCACCAAAGCCAAGTGAAATTTATAATTAACCTGAATAACCAAAGGGCAGCAGAGGCATTTAAATTTGTCAAAGAGGAAAAAGTGAGAGGAAGTAATTCACATTTTCCAAAAAGCTACTTTGGCCTGACATTAAGTGCTTTATTTACATCATTTTATTCAATCGTAACAATAGTTCTGTATGGAAGTTATAATTTAACCTATTTAAAGATGAGGAAAGTAGGGTTCAGAAATGGTGATATAACTTGGCAAAGTTCATACAGCTCCTAAATAACAGAAATTGAATGTAAGCCCAGGTATGTCTGACTCCAGTTATTATATGCTTATTTTTCTTGCCCTCCAGAGGTTTACTACCTAACTGAAGATATTTAAATGTGATATGTTAAAACTGGTAGGCAGCATCGTGCAGTTAATGTCACATATACAACAAGATAGTAAGTTCTATGAAAATTTGATGAAGAAAGGAGCATTCCAGCTGAGGTATGAAAGTGTAAGATTTGACCAGGACTCTAAAGATATAAGATATGATTGATACAGTGGGTAGATGGGAAAGAATAATATGCATTTTGGGTTGGGGAAACCACTTTCTTCAGATGTGTTGAGATAGAATAACACAATTTGCATTCTGTGGACAGCAAATAGAGCAAATTTGAAGTAGAGAAACTTTGTTAAAAGAAACATTAGAGGGTTACCTGGGTGGCTTATTAAGTGTCTGACTTTGGCTCAAGTCATGATCTCACAGTTGTGAGTTCAAGCCCTGTGTTGGGCTCTGTGCTGACAGGTCAGAGCTTGGAGCCTGCTTCGGATTCTGTCTCCCTTGCTCTCTGCCCCTCCTCCACTGACTCTCTCTCTCTCTCTCTCTCTCTCTCTCTCTCAAAAATAAACAAACGTTAAAAAAAAGAAAACATTAGGGAGGAGCCAAGATGGCGGAACAGCATGGAAGCTTTTTGTGTGTCTCACATCCATGAAATACAACCAGACCAACACTAAACCATCCTACACACCTAGAAAACCAATTGGAAGATTAACAAAACAATCTGCACAACCTGAACCACAGAATTCAGCAGGTACGCAACACGAAGAGCTGAACTTGGGGAGCAAGAAGCCCCAAAAGGTAGGGAACCCCTCTAGTGGTAGGAGAGAGGATGGAGACTGGGGAGGGGGGAGCATATGGGAAAAGCACCCCTCCCCAAAAGCAGCTGGAGAGAAAGTGGAAAATTGGAAACAGTCGCAGGCACTAAACTAAAAAGGGAGAAAGGAGAAAGGAGAGGGTTTCAATTTCACTAAGACTGTAAACAAGGGGAGTGCAAAGGCTGCAACTCAGCAGCTTGATACCTGGTGGTGCTCTGGTGGGAAAGGTGAATCCCCAGGAACAGAGTGGGGTCCGGGAGGTTCTTGGGCCACATGGGGAAAAGTGGTTCCACTGCTGGAAGGACATTTGGTAGAGACTGTTGAAGTCACCTGGTCCCAGCAGACCCCAGAAGGCAGCCACATTCACTGGTGCTGGGGCAAGGTTGTTGAGGGTGAAGCCTGGTGTCAGATGTGTGTTGCGATTTTCCATCGTCCCGGAAAAGCTGAGGCTACACTGTCTCGCGATTTTTTGGGGTGGCGGGCTGGCACCTGGCTGCAGTCTCAGGGCACTGGAAACAGCAGGATCCAGCAGGCATTCCTGGGTGCAGTCGACATTCGGCCATTGCTCATTCAGCCATCACTCGGTGAGCAGAGCTGGTCAAAGCCGCAGTCCTTCGAAAGTAAAGGGCTGGGGAAAACAGCTGCATCTGAGACAAAACTTGGGAGAGAGGTATTCCCTGGGGCCTAGTCATGGAGAGTGGAAAAGCGGGGAGTGGACAAGAGCTGAAGACAGAGGATTGGGCACGACTGCTGATCCGGGAGAACAGACCGTGTGGCTGCGTGGCACCATTTTTCACCCCTCCCGCGCATGCGCATGCACACCCACGAGCACTGCAACAATTCACTGTGTTGGATTTAACCAACACAGACACAAGCAAGATGTCTGAACCAGAATTTAGAATCACGATAATAATAATACTAGCTGGAGTCGATAGACTAGATTAGATTAGAATAGATTAGAATCCCTTTCTGCAGAGATAAAAGAAGTAAAAAATAGCCAGAATGAAATTAAAAATGCTATAACTGAGCTGCAATCATGGACGGATGCAGCAGCACCAAGGATGGACAAGGCAGAACAGAGAATCAGCGATAGAGAGGACAAATTTATAGAGAATAATGAAGCAGAGAAAAAAGAGGGAGATTAAGGCAAAAGAGCACGATTTAAGAATTACAGAAATCAGTGACTCACTAAAAAGGAACAATATCAGAATCATAGGGGTCCCAGAAGAGGAAGAGAGAGAAATAGGGGTAGAAGGGTTATGTGAGCAAATCATAGCAGAAAACTTTCCTAACCTGGGGAAAGACACAGACATCAAAATCCAGGAAGCACAGAGAACTCCCATTCGATTAAAATAAAACCGACCATCAACATAGTCAAATTCACAAAATACTCAGGCAAGGAGAGAATCAGGAAAGCAGCAAGGGGAAAAAAGTCCCTAACCTACAAGGGAAGACAGATCATGTTTGCAGCAGCCCTATCCATAGAAAACTGGCAGGCCAGAAAGGAGTGGCAGGATATATTCAGTGTGCTGAATCAGTAAAATATGCAGCCAAGAATTCTTTATCCAGCCAGGCTGTCATTCAAAATAGAAGGAGAGATAAAAAGTTTCCCAGACAAACAAAAATTAAAGGAGTTTCTGACCACTAAACCAGCCCTGCAAGAAATATTAAGGAGGACTCTCTGAGGGGACAAAAGATGGAAATATATATATATATGTGTATATATATATATATACATATATATATACACATATATATATATATACCAAAAGCAACAAAAGATTAGAAAGGACCAGAAACTCCATCTCTACAAGCATCATAATGACAATAAATTCATATCTTTCAGTACTCACTCTAAACGTTATCGGACTCAATGCTCCAATCAGAAGACATAGGGTAACACAATGGATAAGAAAACAAGACCCATCTATATGCTGTTTACAAAAGACCCACTTTAGACCCAAAGACACCTACAGATTGAAAGTAAGGGGATGGAGAACCATCTACCATGCTAATGATCAACAAAAGCAAGCCAGAGTAGCCATTATATCAGACAATCTAGACTTTAAAATAAAGATGGTATCAAGAGATGCAGAAGGGCATTATATCATAATCAAGGGGTCTATAGACCAAGAAGACCTAACAATTGTAAAGATTTATGTGCCAAATGTGAGAGCACCCAAATACATATATCAATTAACCACAAACATAAGAAACTCATCAAGAGTAATACCATAATAGTAGGAGACTTCAACACCCCACTCACAGCAATGGACAGATCATCTAATTAAAAAATCAACAAGGAAACAATGGCTTTGGATGACACACTGGACCAGATGGACTTAACAGATATATTCAGAACATTTCATCCTAAAGCAGCAGAATATACATTCTTCTACAGTGCACATAGAACGTTCTCCAGAATAGACCATATACTGGGACACAAATCAGCCCTCAGCAAGTACAAAAAGATTGAGATCATACCATGCATATTTTCTGACCACAACGCCCTGAAATTCGAAATCAACAAGAAAAAATTTGGAAAGGTAACAAATACTTGGAGACTGAAGAACATCCTACTAAAGAATGAATGGGCTAACCAAGCAGTTAAAGAAGAAATTAAAAAGTATATGGAAGTCAATGAAAATGATAGCACCACAACCCAAATCCTCAGGGATGCAGCAAATGTGGTCATAAGAGGAAAGTATATACCAATCCAGGCCTTCCTAAAGAAGGAAGAAAGATCTCAGATACACAACCTAACCTTATGCCTTAAGGAGCTGGAAAAAGAACAACAAATAAAACCCAAAACCAGCAGAAGACAGGAAATAATAAAGATTAGAGCAGAAATTAATGCTATCGAAACCAAAAAAAAAACCCAGTAGAACAGATCAATGTAACCAGAAGCTGGTTCTTTGAAAGAATTAACAAAATTGATAAACAATTAGCCAGTTTGATCAAAGAAAAAGGAAAGGACCCAAATAATTAAAATCAAGAATGAAAGAGGAGAAATTACAACCAACACAACAGAAATAAAAACAATAATAAGAGAATATTATGAGCAATTATATGCCAACAAAATGGGCAATCTGGAAGAAATGGACAAATTCCTAGAAACAGATACACTACCAAAACTGAAACAGGAAGAAAGAGAAAATTTGAACAGACCCATAATCAGTAAGGAAATCGAATTCGAAATAAAAAATCTGCCAAAAACAAGTGTCCAGGGCCAGATGGCTTTCCAGGGGAATTCTACCAAACATTTAAGGAAGACTTAACACCTATTCTCTTGAAACTGTTCTAAAAAATAGAAATGGAAGGAAAAATTCCAAACTCTTGCTATAAGGCCAGCATTACCTTGATTCCAAAACCAGACGGAGACCCCACTAAAAAGGAGAACTATAGACCAATTTCCCTGATGAACATGGATGCAAAAATCCTCAAAAAGATATTAGCCAACCAGATCCAACAATACATTAAAAAATTATTTACCATGACCAAGTGGGATTTATACCTGGGATGCAGGGCTGGTTCAATATCCACAAAACAATTAACGTGATTCATCACATCAATAAAAGAAAGGACAAGAACCATATGATCCTCTCAATAGCTGCAGAGAAAGCATTTGACAAAATACAGCATCCTTTCTTGATAAAAACCCTCAAGAAAGTAGGGATAGAAGGAGCATACCTCGAGATCATAAAAGCCATATATGAACGACCCAACACTAATATCATCCTCAATGGGGAAAAACTGAGAGCTTTCCCCCTAAGGTCAGGAACAAGACAGGGATGTCCACTCTTGCCACTGTTATTCAACATGGTATTGGAAGTCTTAGCCTCTGCAATCAGACAACACAAAGAAATAAAAGGCATCCAAATCGGCCAGGAGGAGGTCAAACTTTCACTCTTCGCAGATGACATGATACTCTATATGTAAAACCCAAAAGATTCTACCAAAAAACTGCTAGAACTGATTCATGAATTCAGCAACGTTGCAGGATATAAAATCAATGCACAGAAATTGGTTGCATTCCTATACACCAACAATGAAGCAACAGAAAGAGAAATCAAGGAATCGATCCCATTTATAGTTGCACCAAAACCCATAAAATACCTAGGAATAAATCTAGCCAAAGAGGTGAAAAATCTATACACTGAAAACTATAGAAAGCTGATGAAAGAAATTGAAGAAGACACAAAGAAATGGAAAAAGATTCCATGCTCCTGGATAGGAAGAACAAATATTATTAAAATGTTGATACTACCCAAAGCAATCTACATATTCAATGCAATTGCTATCAAAATAACACCAAAATTCTTCACAGAGCTAGAACAAATAATCCTAAAATTTGTATGGAACTAGAAAAGACCCCGAATAGCCCAAGCAATCTTGAAAAAGAAAACCAAAGCAGGAGGCATCACAATCCCAGACTTCAAGCTATACTACAAAGCTGTAATCATCAAGAGAGTATGATACTGGCACAAAAACAGACACTCAGACCAAAGAAACAGAATAGAGAACCCAGAAATGGACCCACAAATGTATGGGGAACTAATCTTTGACAAAGCAGGAAAGAATATCCAGTGGAATAAAGACAGTCTCTTCAGCAAGTGGTGCTGGGAAACTGGACAGCGACATGCAGAAGAATGAACCTGGACCACTTTGTTACATAATACACAAAAATAAGCTCAAAGCGGATGAAAGACCTGAATGCAAGACAGGAAGCCATCAAAATCCTCGAGGAGAAAGCAGGAAAAAACCTCTTTGATCTTGCCTGCAGCAATTTCTCACTCAACACGTCTCTGGAGGCAAGGGAAACAAAAGCAAAAATGAACTACTGGGACCTCATCAAAATAAAAAGCTTCTGCACAGCGAAGGAAACAATCAGCAAAACTAAAAGGCAACTGACAGAATGGGAGAAGATATTTGCAAATGACATATCAGAGAAAGGGTTAGTATCCAAAATCTACAAAGAACTTATCAAACTCAACACGCAAAAAACAAATAATCCAGTGAAGAAATGGGAAAAACACATGAATAGACACTTCTCCAAAGACATCCAGATGGCCAAACGACACATGAAAAAATGCTCAACATCACTTATCATCAGGGAAATACAAATCAAAACCACAATGAGATATCACCTTACACCTGTCAGAATGGCTAACATTAACAACTCAGGCAAAAACAGATGTTGGTGAGGATGCGGAGAAAGAGGATCTCTTTTGCATTGTTGGTGGCAATGCAAGCTTGTGCAGCCACTCTGGAAAACAGTATGGAGGTTTCTCAAAAACCTAAAAATAGACCTACCCTACCACCCAGCAATTGCACTACTAGATATTTATCCATGGGATACAGGTGTGCTGTTTCGAAGGGACACATGCACCCCCATGTTTATAGCAGCACTATCAACAATAGCCAAAGTATGGGAAGAGCCGAAATGTCCACTTATGGATGAATGGATAAAGAAGAGGTGGTATATATATATACAACGGAGTATTACCCGGCAATCAAAAAGAATGAAATCTTGCCATTTGCAACTACGTGGATGGAACTGGAGGGTGTTATACTAAGTGAAATTAGTCAGTCAGAGAAAGACACAAATCATATGACTTCACTCATATGAGGACTTTAAGAGACAAACAGATGAACATAAAGGAAGGGAAGCAAAAATAATATAAAAACAGGGAGGGGGACAAAACAGAAAAGACTCATAAATATGGAGAACAAACTGAGGATTGCTGGAGGGTTTGTGGGGGGGGATGGGCAAAGTGGGTAAGGGGCATTAAGGAATCTACTGAAGTCATTGCTTCACTATATACTAACTAATTTGGATGTAAATTTTAAAAAATAAAAAATAAATTTAAATCAAAAAAAAAGAAAACATTATTAGAAAATATATTCAGAAAATTTGTTATATTGATTGGGCATGTCTCTAAATGACAAGATGCTTACTTCCTGAAGATCTCTTTTAGAAAGAATGTTTGCAGGATTTGTGTTTCTGAAGCAATTTTCAAACAGTAGTCCATGGATCGTGAACTACACAGGGGACTTGTTAAAAGTATAGATCTTTAAGCATCACACCAGACCTTTTAAATATAAATCTCAAGAGGTGAAGCCTGAATTGATTCTAAGGGAGTTGAGTTTAAGAAACACATTAAGAGTGTGGAATCACTGAAGGTTATAGAACGGGAGAAGGATTGAACAATGTCACCATTATATAAAGTTCTTAGAAATTAAAATTAAAAAAAAGAAAACCAGCACCTGACATTTTGAAGGAAAGTGAGAATAGTTAGACAGTATGTTATGTCTTAAATTGAGAAAGAGTTTCAGTGGGGAACTGGAGAAATGACCAGAAAATTTAAATTAGAAGTCAAGATGCGTTGACTTGGTAAACATAATAGGGTAATTGGGTGAGAACAAGTGGCAATTTTGTTATGGACAAAGATGTAGATTCATGGAATCTGGGTGTTTGGCACTAAGTGATTCTGGACCCCATCCATTGAGGCTGCTTCTATGACTCCCACTTAAGTCGAATACTCAGGAACTGGATGGGGGTTTAGTAGCAGAAGACATCGGTGACTCTACTTAGAAGTATTTGCAGAAGGCTGACAGCTCTAATTGTCCTTTGAACTATTTTATTTGTAACATCACCATGTCAAAGACATCTTTAAAAATTAAAATTTGGTGCTTTCTAGTGTTGGTCGGGAGCCTAACGCTTTATAAGATAATGACCACTAATGAACACTGTTGTCACTCGAAAACTACATATATTTTAATTAAATTGTGTTTTCCAGGAAAAATAATTCAGGAGATTGGACTGTCAACTTTGGAACTATAGTAAATAAACCATATATGACACAGAAAGTCCAAAACATTATTTTTCATGAAAATTACAGCAGCGTTGTGGTTTTTAATGATATTGCCCTTGTACAGCTTGCTGAAGAAGTCTCTTTTTTTTTTAATTTTTTTTAATGCTTATTTATTTCTGAGACAGAGAGAGACAGATCATGAGTGGGGGAGGGGGAGAGAGAGAGAGGGAGACACAGAATCCGAAGCAGGCTCCAGGTTCAGAGCTGTCAGCATGGAGCCCGACGCAGGGCTTGAACTCACAAACCGTGAGATCGTGACCTGGGCCAAAGTTGGCCGCTCAACCAACTGAGCCACCCAGGAGCCCCTGAAGAAGTCTCTTTTACAAAGAATGTTCACAGGATTTGTCTTCCTGAAGCCAAAATGAAGCTTCTGGAAAATGCCAGTGTTGTAGTTACTGGATGGGAACACTTTATGAATGGTAAGTTTTTCTGTAAAAGGGTAATAGCTTCATGGGAATAATTATTTAAACAATCAGTTAGCCAATCAACTACTCTCTCGTGCAATTAATTTGTGATTAATATATCAAACAAACAAACAAGTGTTGGGACCAAAAACTTGGCATTGTCTTCAATTCCTAAAATGCCTTTGGGAATAAGAAGTGGAAAAATTGGAATTATGTGTGAGGCAGCCAGTTACAATAAACACCAGAAAGGGAGAAATCTACCCTGGGACTGTCCTGGTTCTTGCTGACCAAAAAAAAAAAAAAAAAGAATATCTATTCTATAGACATTCTTTGTCTCTACAACCAAGGTTAAGATCCCCATGATACACAGAATTTGTTGCCTTTAGGTCCTCTTCCAGTGATACTTCAAGAGGCCTTTGGGAAGGTTATCGACAACAAAGTTTGCAATCATCCACATTCATTATCTGGTCTGGTTACCAACAAAATGCTATGTGCTGTATTTAAGTCAGGAAAAGCTGATGCCTGTCAGGTATGTCTAGACATATTATCAAATCATTTTGTCCCAAAGTACTAATTGAATTGAAGTGTTTATCAGTACAATTTTTTTTTGTGTGTATTAATGATTTCCATAGAGTAGCTTATTTTGATCCACATAACAGATATTTATTAATCCCACTTATATATCAGACACCAGCCTAGATGCTGGGGATGTATTGCTGAACAAAATCTCTGCCTTCATGGCAGTCTAGGAATCCACACAAAGGATAATACATGGTGATAAAATAAATTTGGCCCTATTTTCTGAGCCATCTGCACAATGCGCTGCTGTCTCTTCCTTATCCAGAAATGTGGCTGGAGGTTTAGCATGTATACATGTCACCCATTTCTCAGGCTTCACTCATGATGAAGCAGCCAAGTCACTTTTTCTTCATAGTCAAGGCTGAACTCATTATAAAGTTCAATTCTGGTCAATCCAACATATGGCAGCTGTAGGCAGTATATTCTGATTTGTAGTTACCCTTAGTTTTGAATAAACCTAAGCTCCACAGTTCTAAGCTCAAAAGAAAGTGGACTCTTTTCAGTACCCAGGGGCTTCTGATAAGTCCAGAGAAGCAGTAAAAGGATATTCTTTGACAGGACAAGAAACATGTCTTCCTATCTTCTTCTAGAATGATTCTGGTGGACTGCTAGCTTATCCTGACTCTAGAAAAGTCTGGCACCTTGTTGGAATAGTAAGCTGGGGTGATGGATGTGCTAAAAGGAATAAGCCAGGTGTTTATACTCCAGTCACTGCTTATCATGATTGGATTACATCCAAGACTGGGCTCTGAAAGAAAAGTAATTTTGGAAAGGACCATAAAGACAGCTAGCCACAGGGTATTCTTATCCGTTGCTTCAAATCTTTTTCACTTTTGATTGTTGATATAAATCATTTTCTTACATTCAAATACCTAAAGTTCTTTAATATTTTATAATATCTAAAATGCTATCCATTCATATATTTATCTATTTAATGAATATAGGGGAAAAAAGAAACAAAGGCCAAAATATTTTATTAATAGCCTAGTTCAGATTTATCTTACCACTATATTTAGAATTCGCCTTAATTAATTTTCAGAATTTTTTTAAATGTTTATTTGTTTTTGAGAGAGAGCGCCCACACATGAGCGGGGGAGGGGCAGAGAGAGAGGGTGACAGATGATCTGAAGAGGGTTTTGTGCTGACAGCAGAGTCCAATATGGGGCTTCAACTCATGAACCATGAGATCATGACCTGAGCTGAAGTCAGCCATTTAACCTACTGAGCCACCCAGGCACACCTATTTATCAGAATTTTGAAAAAAATATATTTTGTTATATATGATGGATCTACCAAATAAATTGTTTTTAATTCTGTAAATTATGGAATATGTTAAACTGGAATATGTCAGATAAATAACACACATTCATTTCTTATTTATGTATGAAATCGTTTGCGTACCTTGCATAATCATATAATCTTGGAGTGGAGAAGGGATGTGTGAGCTAGAAAAAGTTTCTCAATTTATAGATAAGAAAACTGAAGACTAGAGAGGAAAGTTTGCTTGCTTAAAGTCACTCTTCAGCCTCTCCTATAAGTTGTGACCCTCATGTGGTAGAATTTAGATGCAAAATTAGTTGGAAGTTTTAAATGATTTTTAGGTTGCAATTACTTATATAACATTCTTCTCATGTCCTCTTTTTGTCATGTGTTTGTCTTCACTTGTAGCAAAAATAATGTGAGGTCCTCAAGGGCAGGTGACTGTGTGGCATCTATTATAATAAGTCTCTTTATAGTGTATGTGCAAATAAATGTATGGGGGCTGATTTTGTAGTCTCTGAAAATAATTTACTTTTTCTAATTTCCTAAAATAGGTAAAAGCAGCTGAAGTTTTCAAAAGCAGCCAAAACAATCTAGAAAAAAATACTCCTTCCTTCAATTGTTTGTGATGTTACTCTCTCATTCTTTCTTTATTATAAAGTAGGACTCAAATGCCATGATGTCAAACCAAACCATAGCCAGGTGTGACAAGCTGGTGTTTTTCTCTCCTCACTCTCTTCTCAGGCAGGTGACACATATTAACTCTACCCCTTCCCTGCTTCACCCCTCCCCTCTGGCAACCACCAGTTTGTTCTCTGTATTTGTGAGTCTGTTTTGATTTGCTTGTTTGTTTGTTTTGTTTTTTAGGTTCCACATGTAAGTGAAATCATATGGTACTTGTCCTTCTCTGTCTGATTTATGAAATATTCTCTTTACTTGGATTCCAGGGGGAAAAAAAAGAGTACTTTTTTGCAATCTTTCTATGTCATCAGCTATTCTTTCTCAGTTTGTACTGCCAGAACTGCTACTAGCTTTTCCCCAGCTCTGAACATTGGTGTGCCCCAGGACTCAATCCTCAGATCTCTCCTCTTCTCCACTTACACTCATACCCTATATCATCATATCCAGTCCAGTATTTTCAATACTAACTGCTTGCTGACAATTTCTAAACGTATTAACTTTAGTTCTGACTTCCCCTTGGATCTTCAGTTGCATGACTAAAATTTCTACTTGAAGGTCTAATAGAAAACTTATATTAGCATTTCAAAACAGAATTCTTCATATTTCCTGAGTCTTCTACATCTAAAAAAGGGAAAAGATCCTGGAGTCATCCTGGGTAGGAATATATTTGAAATGCTATCCTTTGTAATTTTCCTTATTGGGTTTCATGTAGAATTTACAATTGGATTAGGAAAGGTCTGTCCTTATCTTTGGAAATGCCTGGATATGTGGTTTTGACTCTTGGCTAAAATAAGGCCAAAGGATTTGTGTGAGATTTACATGAGGTTTAAAATCAGAAACTGTCCTTGCAGACTCTGAGCCAGTATGTTTCCCAATCCAAGATCCTCTGGATCTTGATGTTAACAGAGTTTGGTGGTTCAATCTGGAGACAAAATATATATGTATGTGTGAATAAGGACAGTGGGAGTTTACACCTGTGTATCTTTTGGTCTTCCAATGCTTGCCTGTACTCTTTCAATGTACTGTATCCTTTGCTTTTTTTATGTAAGTATTCCCTATGGAATGTAAGTGTTATGCAAGCTTTATGTAAGTGTTCCCTGTGGAATCTTATGCTTCCTTTCAAATATGTAAACTTGTGAAATCTTTTTGAAGTTTAATATTTAAAAGTGCAGCAGTGGTGTGCTGAAACTAGCTTGTACCAATGTATGAGTTTAATGTTAAAATTTCAGGAATTATGTTAGCCAGTTGTGAAACACACTGCAGTTGAAAAATAAGAGTACTAAATATCCAAAACTCATCATGTCCTAATTATGTTACTACATTTTACTAGTACTTTGGGTCTTGAGGTTATTTATATCTATGGTATCTGTATGTTAAAAATAAATATAATAGAGTGCTATTGTTCATCCCTTCCCAAATTCATGTTCAGTGATATAATGTGCGTAGTTCTAAATTGTCCATGTTGTCAGTATTTATACCATAGAAATTGACCAATGTCACAAATGAGTGACACAAACCCCTAACCCTGACACCTGGTTTAAATACTTACCAGTACATCACTGAATGTACCTATTCTTCATTTATACTTTAAAAAAAACCACCAGATAATGCAACTGGAGCACAATTTCTATTGTGTCAATTTCTATTGTGTCAATTTCTATTTGACATTACAAACTGGGTTTTTGGTCATTGTGCCAGATGTTTTATTGAGTGCCTTAAGTGCTCATCACTGAGGTGAATGAGGCTTGATACTGGTTTTCATTTTTCGTAATTTTAATGCAAAAGGAAGTTCCAGAAGAAGCTATCTTTGAAACATGTCATAATGATTTGTCAAGGACATTTCAGATTTGCAGTTTGTAGTGATTAAAGGATTCCAGAAAAGACAATTATTTATTACAATGTGTTGTATCCTCTACAATTATTACATTTAATTATGGAAATAAAATAATCCTATCTTATTTTCTTATGTTGTTTCTTCAAAAAATTTAATTATCTTCACTTAAAATTTGTCACAGTTGACATAGCTGAGTAAAAAAATTTTATTTACACTAAATATAGGAGTACGTATTATGTGAGAATTCAATTAAATAACCATCTCTGGTTTTAAAAGCCTATGTTTATACTCTTTAAGTCACATTTATCTCTGAAAAAGTGATTCAGCAAGGGAGGAATTACTAGCCAGGGTAATGGGAGATTGTCCGCACATTTTCCTTCTAGCTCACTGATAAAAGAGAATTAGGAGGAAACAAACAAAGCCACAATCAGAGGAAGGACAAAGTTTTAGTAATAGGGAGAATTAGTCTAGGAGCATCTCTTTCTCCTCCTTAATTAACATCCTACCTCACCCTAACCTCAACACCCTCAGAGAATAAAACCTAAACTCTGTATTATGACTTGTGAATCCATAAAAGCCTTGACTCACTCTTCCTATTCTTCATTCAAGACACAGTTCAGGTGTTACTTTACCTGGAAGCTTTTCCTGACATCCCCCGGCTGGTGCTCCAGATTGCCCCAGGCGTACATCTGGTCCTTATGCTTTCCACAAGATGCAAAACTTTTATTTATGCATCTGAATATCCTACTAGACCATGAGCTTCTCAAGGGCTCTTTTTCATCTCTGTGTTCCTGGACCTGTGGCTGGTTCAATGGAGGTAATCATTGTGTCCAAAGGAATGATGTTGAAATGCACTGTTGGGATCTGGCTGTTACATATATTTCTGTTATATCACCCATTGGGCCCTTGCATTTAACCTGTTCTCCAATCTCCTGTTACTGGAGATTTCTGAAATGTGCTATCCCAGGCCTTTCCAAATGATGTACTCCTTGTCTAGAATGTCTTTCCCTGATTTTTTTTTCTGGTAAACCCTTTCCATCCTTTAAAAATTATCTGACACCTTTGGGAGATTTTTATCCTTTGTATTCTCATGGATTTTGTGCTTATTGTCATCAAGCCATCATCTCACCCTGGAAAGTCCTACAAAGCCAACAGATATGATTTATTTTTAGTCAGTATTAACTTGACCTGACTCCCTGGGAGCTTGTCTTTTATTGCCAATTTCACTTTTTTCCTCTACTCAGATCATATTAAGGACAAAGTTTTATTTCATTTCAATAAGCATACTTGAAAAAAAATATTTCATGAATTAATACATCGATTTAAGTACACATATTAGCATCCATTTAAATGTGAAGTATTATTTACTCTTCCTTTGAAGTATTAATGATATCATATTGAATTATCATTCCGTATTTTCTTTTTTTTAAGTTTATTTATTTAGTTTGGGAGAGAAAGAGAGAGCACATGCATGCAAGTGACAGAGAGAAGGGAGGAAGAGAGAATCCCAAACAGGCTCCACACTGTCTGCATGGAGACATGCTTGAACCCACAAACTGTGAGGTCATGACCTTAGCTGAAATCAAGTGTCGGACATTTAACCAATGAGCCACCCAGGTGCACCTCTGCATTTCATATTTTCACTCAATACTTTTTCTTGAAGTCTTTCTATATTGATCTACAATTGTATCAGTCATAGTTCAGAGCAGGAAAGGCTTGTTAAACAGAAAGGAGTTTGAAGCAGAAAACTATGTTGTCAAAAATTGTCATAACAGCTGGGGATGAAGGCTCTAGGCTAAGCCTCAAGGGTAATTCATAGAATAATGGAAAACTGATGCCAGGGGAAGGGATAGAAACTGGCATTTCTGATTTTAATAGTTAAGATCCAAAGGACAGAAAGCATTGGCAACACTTTGTTTTGTTAATAGTACCCTTCACTGTGCAAAAGCATTTATTTTGGTGTGGTCTCAGTTTAATGTTGCTTTTGTGTCCCTTGCCTGAGGAGACATATCTAGAAAAATATTTCTATGGCTGATTTCAAAGAAATTACTACTACATTTTCTTCTAGGAGTTTTATGGTTTCCTGTCTTCTATTTAGGTCTATAATCTATTTTGAATTTATTTTGTGTATAGTGTAAGAAAGTGGTCTAGTTTCAATCTTTTGCATGTAGCTTTCCAGTTTTCCCAGCACCACTTGTTGAAGAGAAAACCACTTGTTTTCCCCATTGTATATTCTTGCCTCCTTTGTTGTAGATTAATTGATCATATAATCATGGGTTTATTTCTGGGCTCTTTATTCTGTCCTATTGATCTATGTGTCTACTTCTGTATCAGTACCACACTGTCTTGATTGCCACAGCTTTGTAGCATATCTTGAAATATGGGACTGTGGTAACTCCAGCCCCATTCTTTTTTCTCAAGACTGCTTTGGCTATTCAGGGTCTTCTGCACAGCAAAAGAAACCATCAACAGAACTGAAAGGCAACTTCTTCAATGGGAGAAGATATTTGCAAATGATATATCTGACAAGGGTTTAATATACAAAATATATAAAGGGCTTATACAACTCAACACCAAAATAAAATGATCCAATTTAAAAATGGGCAGAGGATCTGAACATTTTTCCAAAGAAGACATACAGATGGTTAACAGACATACTAATCATTAGGGAAATGTAAATAAAAACCATAATGAGATATTACCTTACAACTGTCAGAATGGCTAGAATGAAAAACGTAAGAAATAACGAGTGTTGATGAGAATGTGGAAAGAAATGAACACTCATGCACTGCTGGTGGGAATGCAAATTGGTGCAGCCATTGTGGAATATCGCATGAAAGTTCCTCAAAAAATTAAAAATAGAATTACCATATGACCCAGTAATTCTACTACTGGGCATTTACCCAAAGAATACAAAAACAATAATTCAAAAAGATACATAAACCCTTGTATTTATTGCAGCATTATTTATAATAGACAAGATATGGAAGCAACCCAATGTCTACCCATAGATGAATGGATAAAGAAGATGTGATAGAGAAGATACATTGGAATATTACTCAACCACAAAAAAGAATGTGCCATTTAAATGTTGCCATTTAAAACAACATGGATGGAGCTAAAGGGTATTATGCTAAGCAAAATACATCAGAGAAAGACATACACTATATACTTTCACTCATATGTAAAATGCAAGAAACAAAACAAATGAACAAAAAAGAGACCAACAAAAAAAGACTTCTAAAAAAAAGTTCATTTATTTAATTTAGGGAGGAAGGGAAGAGAGAGAGGGAGAGAGAGAATCCCAAGCAGTCTCTGCACTGATAGCTTGATCCCACAAACTGTGAGATATGATCTGTGCTGAAATCAAGAGTCCAAAGCTTAACCAGCTGAAACACCTGGGTGTCCCCCCCAAAAGATTCTTATATACAGAGAACAACCTAGTGGCTGCCAGAGGGGAAATGGTGGGGTGAGGGGTGAATCAGATAAATGAGATCAATAGCACACTTACTTTTTTTTAAGTTTAATTATTTATTTTGAGAGAGAGAGAGAGAGAGAGAGAGCGCACATGAGAATGCACAGAAGGGTTAGAGAGGGGAAGAGAGAGAATCCTAAGCAGGTTCCATAATGTCAGCACGGAGCCTGATGTGGGGCTCAATCTTAGGAATCATGAGATCATGACTTGAGCCAAAATCAAGAGTTGAATGCTTAACCAACTGAGCCACTCAGATGCCCCAAGAGCACACTTATCTTGATGAGCACTGAGTAATGGATAGAATTGTTGAGTCACTATTTTTGTACACCTGAAACTAATATAACACTGTATGTTAATTATACTTCAAAAGAAAAACAGGATAGAGGTTACTTTTGGGGGAGGGTGGGAGGCTAAGGCTGTGATAGGGTACTGGGGAGCGGTTGAGGTGGCAGACAAAGTTCCTTTTTTTAAAAAAAAATATTTTTAGAGAGAGAGAGAGTGAGAGCGAATGGGGAAGAGGGGCAGAGGGTGAGAGAGAGAGAGAGAGAATCCCAAGCAGGCTCCACACTTGGTGCAGAGCCCGACTTGGGGCTCATGACCTGAGCCAAAATCGAGATTTGGTGCTTAACCAACTGAGCCACCCAGGTGCCCCCAAAATTCCATTTCTTAACCGTGACAGTGGATACGTGGATATTTTCCTTACACCAACTAACTCATTAAACTTATTAAGTAATACCGAAAGAAAGAAAGAAAGAAAGAAAGAAAGAAAGAAAGAAAAGAAAGAAAGAAAAGAAAAAAAAGTAAAGAAAGGAAGAGAGAGAACAACAGGGAGGGAGGCAGGGAAAAGAAAAAAGAAAAACGAAAAGGAAAGGAAAGAAAAGAAAAGAAAAGAAAAGAAAAGAAAAGAAAAGAAAAGAAAAGAAAAAAGAAAGCACCAGCACTGATGATATTATCACTGCATCCTCCTAATACTCACAAGCTGGTCTGGTCTTTTGTCTCTAAAATTATTTCTTGGCCCCCAGAAAGCTGAAGAACAGAGAGTGAAATGCTGCTACAGAACACATCATATATCCATGAGCTTTTACCAGCATAAATCCACAAGTGACCTCATTTCTGCCTTAGAAGGCATCTGACATGCTTCTCCCTTTCAAGTTTCATGTGAGTGGATCTAGCTGGCAAAACCCAAATTGTAGCCAGAATCCTAAATGCAAAGGAGTCTGGGAGATGTCATGTTTAGCTTTCCAATCTCTGCAGCAGAAAAAGGGATCTTAGAATGAGGATGAGCACATCAACCCACTATATTTTACTATAACCTCTTTCCTTTTAACACCTAATAACATTCCAGAATATTGATACACCATTGTTTGTTTGTTTAATTTTTTTTGAGAGAGAGAGACAGACAGACAGACAGACAGTGGGGAGGGGCAGAGGGAGAGGGAGAGGGAGAGGGGGACAGAGAGAGGGAGAGGGAGAGGGGGAGAGAGAGAGAGAGAGAGAGAGAGAGAGAGAGAGAGAGAGAGAGAGAGAGAGAGAATCTTAAGCAAGCTCCATGCTCAGCACGGAGCCCGACTTGGAGCTCAATCCCATGGCCCTGGGATCATGACCTGAGCTGAAATCAAGAAGCAGAGGCTTAACCGACTGAGCCACCGAGGTGTCTCGATATGTCATAGTTTATTTAACCGTTTTTCTTCCAATTAATAATTAGTTTCCTTTTTTTTTTTTGCTATTGCAAACTTTTTAATAAATATTTTCATATAATCCTGCTTGATTACCTATGCCAGGATAGAAATCTAGGTGGATACCTAAAAGTGAAACTGCCTGGTTATAGGGGATAAAGGTATAAAATTAAACAGGTTCTCCCTCTAAGATTGCTGCTTTGATTCTCCTACCATCAACATATGGGGGCCCATTTCCCCACATGCTTACCAAATCTTAAAATAAAATGTTTGATCTGGGTAGTGCTGTATTATTGTGCTGATGTATATTTACATAATTATTAATGGATGATATTAAGCATTTTTTATATTGTCCATACACATTTCTTCTGTGAATATTCTTTTAAAACCCTATCTACACTTAATACTGAGTTTTTAAAATATTTTATTAGCTTTTAGGAGATCTACATATATTTTGGTTGTTAATCAGTATTTTAAAAATATAGTTTATTTACTGAACATCTACTGGATACCAAGCACTCTGATGATCATTATGAAAAATAGAAATACAAGATATAGTCTTTGCCTTTAAGTTCAAGCAGGTTACACTTTCACTGGGGTCATAGGACCATCCACAGGACATATTTAAGTAGAAATCAATACTACATAGATGATTAAATCTAAAATGAGCACTAATGACAGTAAATATTAGAAGCCAGAAAAAAAGAGATCAAAGAGAATAATACTTTACAGGGAAAGCTTCATGAAGGAAGTGGCAATTAAGTTGGACCATGACGCATGAATAAATATTGAATGGGTAGAAATGACAATCCTGAGAGTATTAAACAGCATGAATAAATGCATGGATGTAGGAAAACACTTGCCATTCAAGGAATGGAACTGTCAGAAATGGCTAAAGTAAAGTCAAGTTTTGGGCAAAGTCATTATTAAGGTAATACAATGTCCTGGATATTGTGCCAAGCACTTGGTCTCAGCTGATATAACAAACTTACAGGTATGATATTGTTAGACTGCATTTTTACCTATAAGAAAGCTGAAGCTCGAAAAGATTTATACCAATAGCTAGTTACCAGTAGACCTGGCATTGGGATAGAGGTCATGTCCTTTGTTTCACCAAACTACTTTGGAACAACATAAATAAAAAGAAATGATGTTCTAGAGAGCCTTGAATATTAGCCAGAGAAATTTATATTTTATCCTGAAAGCAGTTGAAAGTTTTGAAGATTTTAAAAAGACAAGTGTCATGAATATGTGTTTTAGGAAGATGATTCATGTTAATATCATCATTCAGGTCTCTGTTCAAAAGCCTCCTCTTCAGAGATGCCTTTCCTGACCACCCTAAAGATAGCTGCTACCCTCCGCCCTCCCAACACACACAGCACTCTCTATCCAATTGCTCTGCTTCATTTTCTTTATAACATATATAAATATATTAAATTATGCATTTACTATTTTGAGTGTTTATCTGTTTTTCTCATTAAAGTGTAAGCTCCATGAAGACAGGGACTTTATCACATTCCTTGTTGTATTTCCACTACTAGGAACGATATGTAAACCTCAGGAAGTTTTCAACAAGTATTTATTAAATGAATGAATGAAGTGAATAAATGGTGAAATATATGAAAGATAGTGCCAATAGTCTATATATTTATATCCAAAATATCTTAATGACCTCCTGATTTTTTTGTTTTCATAAGAAGTTGGTGCCACCCAAAAGCCTAATCCATATTCACTTAGTAAAACAACTCTAGACTAATTAGTTCTATTTCCTATAAACAATTACCAAAATAGGACTGATATTTCTTACACCAAAACCTATCTCCACCTGCAAATCCATTTCTACAAAAGTATGTACACAGTTCCAGAGAGAATTTTTAGATTAAGCATGTTTCAAATAGTAATGTTGTAGTAGAATTTTCATATCAAAAAAAAAACACAACAAAATAATGTATATTTGTCATTTGTCAGAGACTGCTCTGGTGGATACAGCTGGTTTCACTGAGGAGGAGTTTTCCATGAAAGGAATGGATGGGGTTTGAGTCAGAACACTGATTCATCAAACTGTGGTAGTATTTCCTGGGTGGATCTCTCAGCGACCAATCCAAGTTATGTCTATTCTTTTTCTAAGTATCCAACTCAAAGATAATTTTCACGTCTTCCTTTAAACCACAGATCCATAGCTGTCATCAACACTTGCTAAACGAGTTTCCTTTTAATTGCTTTCTGCTATTGCACCCAACCCTTAAAACCCCAAGTATCATTGTGGTTAGCACAGTTACTGAGAACCACCGACCAGGACAAAGGAAGTGCAGAAGTTTCCTTTATCTTCATTAACGCCAACAGCCATTATATCAGCACATTATGTACAGGTAAGTAGAGATTTGCTTGCCCAGAGTTCTGGCATAATTAGAATTAACTGTTTCGCCAATGACTCCCACCCAAGGGTTGCAGTAAAATAACTCACTTTAGAGGGGGTTTGTAGTATTTTTCTACAGCATTTTGGATTTTCTGCATGGAGACACTCCTGTCGCATATGTGCATTTGTGTCTGGAATCTGTAGTTTTATGTCATGTTTTGGAGAATGCTTCAGAAGGGTGACAGGTAGCTTAACATCCTATGAATGAAAAATGACGGTGTGACTGTTGTAGAGAGGAGGAAGCAGAGAGAAAAGTTTCTCTTATAAACCAAATATTAAATTGTTATTAATGATGATTATGACTCCTCTGATTTGTTTAATATCTTGTGTTTTCTACACTGCTTTCATAAATATTGCCTTGATTCTCACAGTACCATTTCTTTATAGGTACACTCTGTAGAATTGCATATAAACCATGTATTTTTATCTGTAAAATGTTCATGAACTAGAATAGAATCATTATGCATAGACATGTGCTATTTATTTTCAAAGTATATAACTAGATAGTTATTATGTTAAGTGAACAGTGATCATCAATGCCATTTTGAAAATACACTTTTAGCTTACAAGACGTTTTCATCAAAATATATGCAAATAGCAAAATGAAGTGGAACTAATTATAAAATATTTAATGTTCAGATAAGTGTAAAATATAAATGCAGGCCTTACACAAATATTTCTCTTAAAATTTGCATCTTGAGTCAAATTTTTAGCCCTCTAAGTACACATACACACACACACAAACACACACAATTTACAGTATCAGTATTCATGTAAAAATGTGATTAGAAAGAGCATACTCACAGAGACAGAATATACTAAGAACATTTTTTGAACTAAAGTAAATAATTTACTTTTGTGCAATTTCTTTATTAAAAATATCATATTATTCATAACCCTGATGTTTTCTTTTAGCCACATCTCTGATTTATCAGTAAAGGAAAGGGTGATCATACACATTTAATAAGTGGAAAGTAAACAGCATAATTTTTTTTTAATTATTTTTTTTTAACGTTTATTTATTTTTGAGACAGAGAGAGACAGAGCATGAACAGGGGAGGGTCAGAGAGAGAGGGAGACACAGAATCGGAAGCAGGCTCGAGGCTCCGAGCCATCAGCCCAGAGCCCGAAGCGGGGCTCGAACTCACGGACCGTGAGATCGTGACCTGAGCTGAAGTCGGACGCTTAACCGACTGAGCCACCCAGGCGCCCCATAAACAGCATAATTACTAAAAGACATCACTTTTATGCTGGATAGATGTGGATTTTTTTTGGTTTTGTTTTGGTTAGGTTTGGTTTTGTGTTTATAGTGTCCCTTCTTCTTTTTGTACACCTTAACACTTTTGTGAAGTCTTCACCTGAAAGATTTCAAAGGATTATTAATGCATTGTTTACAAGCACTCCTAGTTACTTAGAAAAGTTTCAAACCTTAATTTAGTGGTTAGTTTCAGGCTGAGGCATTAATCTGCCCAGAAGAATTTAAAGGGATTTGGAAACATGGTTGTCTCTGCAGGTGCTTTTGAGGAGACCTTAGTCAATTTTGTGGTTGCATTTGGGTGCCTAAACAATGAATAGCCAAGAGGAAGAAAAGAAACACTAGACATGGAAATAAAAACTTCAATGCCATATTATATCAATTTCAATTGTTTTCTTAGGGTTAGTTCTCTAGGACAGAACGGAAAAGGTCTCAGAAGAAAGTGATGTTTTAGATCCTTGCCAAGGTAGCATTGAGAATTCACAGCCAAGACTTTGCTATTTTTGTATTTTTTAATGGCAAGATATAATTGATATTCTGTATCCTCTTATGTATCCTCTATTCAGTAATTCCCCTTATGTGATTTTTCAGAAGAATTTATAGTATGCAGTACCAGAAATATTGGCTGAATAGCTGAGTGGTTTTTCTGCGTGGGAAGTATGTCATTTTTAAGCAGACATTTCATCTGCATTATGGTTTGTAAGATCTTTAGGTTATCAGTTAAAGGTAGCTACAACTGGGAGAAGCATCTGAGCTGGTGACAAGCAATAATCAAAATGGAAAAAGAGGATAGGCAACATAAATATGAAATTCTACGGCATTTTCAATGAAGGGCAACTGGAAATTAGGAAGTGATTTCAGTCCTCCACTTTCAAGCCATAGCGTCTGGATGAATTCTAAGATAGCTTATTTGATCACATTTTAATAGATTTATGTTCTTATAACAATACCAGTTCTAAAACAGATTGCAAAGATAAAAGAAAAAAATTGCCCAAATCTATATGAAGTTGTGTCCGGAGGTAAAGTTCTAAAAATAAAACTAGACAAAACAAGAAATGTACCAGTATATCCCCAGTTAAGACACTCCTAAGAAAAGTAATTCGTGAGAGTTTATGGGAGACAGAAAAGTAAGGAAAGGGTGTGGAGCAAAGATTAGAGAATCAAGCAGTGAGCAAAGTAGTCTTGGTGGAGCCAAATGCCTAGGAGATGAGGTAAGTACTTACCCATCTCTGAAAGGTGGACACGATTTTGAATTGGACAGTTAAGGAACACATGCTGACAATTTAAAGTCTTTTGAGTGATTTCAAACAATGAGACTGTGAAATTCAGGAAAGCCATGAAACATGGAGATAAATTAGTTGTAGTCAGAATGGAAACAAATGTTTGCCTTGGAAAGAGAAGTGTCGATTCTGTACTATGTTTTATATAACAAGCACTGTAATTTACTAATTCAGTTTCACAGCTTTGTTTGTTCCCTGTTTTCAGATAAATCCTAAATTAACCCCAACTATGGTTCCTCAGTTAACTACTGGTGTGACATCTCCATTTGTGTACTAGAAATTTAAATGTCTCTTAAATTCCAGATACATATCTCTTAGGCTTCATCTGACTCTCTTTTACCTATTCTTTACAAACATAGCTAACTAATTACCAAATTCTGACAAAGATTCTACTGTAAATGTTCTCAAATTCATCACTTTGTTTCTTTTCTTACTACCACAATCCAGAATGCTATCATTCCATTCCCATTGATTATATTAGCCTCTTTGCTCATTGGTCCTCCCCTTTCATTTTTCTCCCTCCTTTAAACTGCAGTTATCCAGACTGAAGATTCATCTTCCTAAGCACTGCATGTCCTCATGTTAGTCATTTCCACCAGATAAAATCAAAATCTCTTCTGATTAGCACTGAAGGCCTTCCAAAATTTGTAACCCTCTGATCTATTTATCCTTCAGAGTCTCATTGTCCTTGACATCCCTTGGCTTCATTTATATACTATTTCAACAAATATTATCAATAATGTGCTAGACACCACAATATGGCCTGGGTATAAAATAATAACATCATGAATAACAAATAATGACATGGGCCAGATGATAACAAGACCTCGACCAGAGGTGAAAAGACTGCCATGTAAAAATAAAAAATACTCTCAGTGTAGATCCATATTAGGGTGAGCCATGGAAGGCCTCAAGAAAGAGGAGATGACAGAGTTGAGGATAAAGTTTGAGTGGGGGCTCACTGGGTAGGCTTGAGGCAGACATTTTAGGCAGAAGGACCAGAGCGTGCAAGGCCATGGAGGTGTGGAAGAGTCTGGTTGTCTGTGGAACTCTGAGTAGTTTGAAATGGCTGAAACATAGATTAGAAACAGGCTGGGAATGAGATGAGATGGTGGAGGGCTTGTCTTAAGTCAGGGGCACAATTTATATGTGGAAACACGAGGAAAAAGAAGGATGTGGGGTACAGATGAAGAGAAGTTCACAAATGTGATGATGGAGTTGTAAATATTCTCTTCTGATGCTTTTCATTTTCTCAGTGGACTAGGAAGTAAGGTTACCAGCTAAGCTTGAGAATGGGGCAAATGGTGCTGGAGGTTTGAGGTAAAAAGGAGAAGTATGAAGTCATTTTTAAAGAGAGTGGAAAAAACTCCGTAGAGGATGTATTTAAAACAACAACAACAACAACAAACTTGTTCTCCTGGAAGTATCAACCCAATGTATTTTTATCTGAGACCTAATACATCATACATACTCCTCTCCAATGCCGCTTCTAATCTGAAAACTCTAACAATATGTCCAGCTATATTAAAGTTTTCCAGTTTTGCCATGAAGATAGCATACAGTTTAGTAAGAATCTGTATCACTAACAGTGTTAAACTGAAGATTCTCAGACTCTTTTGGGAATTTGAGTTAATTAGATCTGGGGTAGGATACCATAATCTGCATATGTAACAACCACTCTCAGGTGATTTTGATAAAGGCCATCCTCCAACCATACTTGGAGGACCCCCAATATTTAAGACAAAATCTCAAAACCTTTGTGTGGCAACAAAGTCCTTGTTGTTGCCTCCGTATCAGGATTTTCCAGAGAAACAGAAACAAGAGGATATCTCTTTCTGTCTCTATTTCCTCCTCCTCCTCTCTCTCTTTCTCTCCTTTTCTCTATCAATAGATGATAGATAATAGATCTATACAAATATATAGATACATAAACATAAGATATATCTATGTACCTAAGGTAGCTTCACACAGTTGTAAAGTTAGCAAGGCTGGAAACTCAGGCAGGATTTCTATGTCATACTTCCAAGGCAGACTGTTTTTTTCTTCTGATGAAAATCTCAGTTTTAGCTCTTATGGCCTTCACCTGATTGAATGAGGCCCACCCACTTGCAGAGGGTAATCTCCTTACAGTCAACTGATTAGGAATGTTTATTACAGTCACAGAATACTTTCATGGCAACATGTAGACTCATGTTTGACCAAACAACCTGGCACCATAGCCTAGCTAAAATTGACATTTAAAATTAGACATTACTGTCCAGCTTTATCTTTGGTCAATCCATGACAGTTTGCAGCAAGAAAATTGAATTCCTGGCTAGTAAGCTAGCAAGAAAGATGGACACTGCTCTCACCCAATACAGCACTTCATATTTGCCTGTGTTCTCTGGATATAACAAGGACATAATAAAATAGAATTGTGATCATAATTCAAAAATTATGATAAGCTTTGGCATAAACAACTTATAAGACATTTCTATTTTCCTCTCTTCTTCCTCCCCAACCTGGCAAGGTCTTCACTAGTTGATACTAACTCTGTCACTACCCCATTGGTCATGGGAGACAACTAGATGCTAAGTATAGATAACTTGACATTATCGTATCCCGGAAAAATAATTTCACAGCACAGATCCAAAGAGGTTTAATTGTAAATTTCTTTCCTTCTTTCTCTTCCTCCCCTTCCTCGTTTTTCTTTCTTTCTTTCTTACTTTTTCCCTTCCCTTTCCTTACCTTCCCTTTCCTGTCCTTTCTTCATATATCTTTTGCTACCCCTATGCCTAAATTGAGCCAATAAGGGTGAGCAAGAGTAAAGATTGTGTACTGTGACTTTTTTTTTTTGATATACCTTTTTATATTCATATCCTTTACTTGCAGACCAGTCACAGCTTCCCGTCCATCTTTGCCACTATGGATGATTGCACTGATTGTGTTCGGAGTGTTGGCAATCCTGGGAATAACCATTGGTCTCCTGGTTCATTTTCTGGCAGTAGGTTGGTAAAGAACACATTTTTATTTATTTCAGTTTGTTGTAAACTTTATTTACATTTCTACCAAAGACAAAGAGATAATTGCAAATAATAAATTATCTGTCTTCCTTTATTTTTTTAAAAGTTTATTTTATTTATTTTGAGAGAGAGAGCATAAGCAGGGGAAGGGGAGAGAGAGAGAGGGAGAGACAGAATCCCAAGCAGGTTCTGTGCTGTCAGCACAGAGCCCCAAGCGGGGCTCTATCTCACGAGCCATGAGATCATGACCGAGCCAAATTCAAGAGTCAGACACTTAACCAACTGAGCCACACAGGCACCCCTCTGTCTTCCTTTCAAATGGCCATCAGTGACCCAAGATCCCAGAAAGAAGCATTTGCCAAGCTCCCTATTGCAGACATCTTTTGTATATACACAAGTAAAAGAATATATATGATACAGCGACATGAATACACAGATAGACAGTTGATAGGCAGAAAAAGTAATCTACCAAGTTGGTATTAATATGTGTTACCTTGTAATTAAAATACTAAGACAAGAAAGACAAGAAAATTAGCATATGCTTACACTGCTCATTTTTCTCCCAACTTCCCAGTAGTTTGTTAGCAATATTATTCTTTTTGTATTCTCAACCTTTATAATACTTCATTTGCAATCATAATTACTAGATGTTTTCTAAAGAATACTATGGGAAGTGATTCTAGGGGTGGGACATAGGGAGTTTGCAGCTTATATTTTGATTCATCATCTCAAACATTCTCTTATGCAATCTGTTATTTTAACTCCATGGAACACTTGTCTTCAGTTTTTAACACAAGAAGCTGGGGTAGCCTTGAGGAAAGCTCCTTAATATACAGACTCTCTGAACTATAATATAGTGATCCTGACGTCTCTCCTTTGTTCATCCCAACTCACCTCCAGAAGGTTGCCTTAACCGGGAGATTAGAGCACATATAATAAAAATGGCACATTACTATGGATTCACATTTATTTTCACTGCTGTCATTCTGCAGGGTCAAAATAGGACCTTTGGAAATATTCCTTGACTTTTTTCCAGGCCCTGAAGTCTCATTACAGTAATAACAGAGTCATTGAGAATTTAGAAAAATCCTCAATGAACTCAGCTTGTGAGGAGATGTATCTCTGATATGTATCATTTTTCAGCCTAGTTTATATTTCACATTTGGGGGAATATTTGCTTCATAGTTTTTAGCCTGGAGTTGTGTCTTTCTTTTGTTTCCTTGGAAATGAGCCCTTTACCCTTGTCTTTGGGTGTTTTTATAAGTTAGAGGAAGGAGAACATAAAAGAAATGCCTTAACTCTGTCAGATTTAAATAGAAGTGTTCTCATAATTTATGCTTAAAATATTATCGCACTTCAGAACACTGCACAAAACCAAAACCAAAAATGTGTGTGTGTTTGTATGTGTGTGTTACATGTAAGTTGTAAGTTTTCTTTATAGAAATAACTTCTAAGTAATCAAGTCATGAAAAAGTCATAAAATAATTTCTTTCTGTCCCTTATCCATCTCAATTCATATTGGCATTTGAACCACTTATAGAAATGGGAATATTAATCATAAGGTGCAGATGTGCCTTATGGATATCTCATCCCTAAGGGTTGTTTTCATTTCATCAGGTACCAACAGATCTCAGTGACTGATTTCACAGTGACCTCAGCATAGTGAGCCATCTCTGTGGCTGAATGCTGTGTGGAATTAAATTGATACTCAATTCCTTGTTTTAGGGTATGGTTTCTTAGTCTTAATGTCTTAGACATTAAATGTTTAGTTTATGCACTGGCTCTTAGAAAAGTGCTCCATGCAGTTGTAATAAAAAGTTTGTATCTTGTCAATTTATTAGTCTACACTGAGGAATATTCATGGCAGCCTAATTATCATAGTAGGTAGAAATATTTAGGAATCTAAATAAAGAACTGAAAGATACACTATGAACACTGAATTATAAAAAAAAAAGTTGAATAGTTTAAAGATCTATGTTTTACTACTTATGTTAAAATCTAATAAGCTACCATTGCAAAGTTCGGTCTCTATAGTAAAAGATCCATGATCCCCAGACAAACTAACTATAATTAGCAATGTTGGTTCACAAATTATTATTCATTAACAACCCATTTTCAGCATTTTGTTTAGACATTTCTGGCTTCTTTTTTTATCACACTTCTCACTGTAAAATATTTTCACCACTTATAATAGAAAGTCATATTTCATTTTAATTGTGGTGCTTTCCTTCTCTGCATTTGTATAGAACCTGCAATTAGATGATTAATGTTTTTCATTATATCCTTATTAGTACCTTGTGTAATGATTTCAACCATATTGAGCCTGTCACTTCCATCACATAGTCTTCAAAAGCAATGATCATATTGCACAATAGTATTAATATTTATTCAGTGCTTACTATACGCTAGGTGTTGTTATATAGCATCTAGAATATTTCTAAGTGCTTAGTATCTATCACATATTAGAGGTAAGATATATCACATGTCTTACCTCTAATAGGTATCTTAGTATCTATGAGAATTTAAGAAGGAAATAAAATGGATTAGGTGTAGTCTTTGTACTCAAATCGAATTTTTGTTGATTCTTGGCTTTTAGTATCCATATGATATTAGTCAAGTTACTGAATATCTCAACACCACATTTTTCCAGAAAAAAAAGGGGTATACTTCATATGTTCTTTTATAAAGTATCTTCTCATGGTACATACTTAATAAATGGTAACTATTTTTACTCATACTTTAATAATTATACGACAGAAATCTCACTTACAGTATATAGTTCTATCTGTCTCAATCAAGATATTACTCTTCTTGCTGACTTTTGTCTATATCTATATATGCTGCATTATTGGTCCCGTAAACACTTTTCACAATGCCCAGGATATCTAACCGGCTGTGCCAGAAAGATTCACAGGCTTTATCAATGTCTAATATGAGCACAATATTTACTAGTTGATTTTACTATGTAATTTGTATCTGCATTTGAAATCCATTTCACCTAAATAATTCTTGGATGATGTTTTTATCTCACAGAAAACACGACTTACTATTATCAAGGTAGCTTCGAAGTGCTGGATATCCCATACAACAGAAATTATCAAAGAGAGACATCACCAGAAAATAACTATCTTAGCAAAATTCTTGAGACTAAGGTAAACTGGCATTTTCCTATATTTATTTCATTGTTAGTTCTCTGAAATATAAATATATTATTGGAATATGACGTTTGATTCTGTTCTCTTTAACAGATGGTTGATGCATTTCAAAGTTCTAGCATTTACAGACAATATATCAATTCTCAAGTCATCACACTGGTGTAAGTAACTAATAATAGCAGTTAGAAAAGAGATCAACTCATTCATACATACATATTTCAAGCACCTCTGTGAAATGTCACAGTCATTAGCCAATAAGTTACTAATACAGTATTATCGTAAGTTAAATGCCAGACTAATTGTTCAATATAAAACCAAAGCAAAGATGGGGCTATCTAGTTTTATCCACTAGATCTATTGAGAATGTGTTATTCATATAATGCATTAAATTATAATTGCCTCATCACTCAAGCTTCTTAAGTTTTTATGTCTAGCAAATAGTAGGTGATCCCTTAGACCAATGTTTGATAGTCTACAATTTTTATTTAGTAGTTGTGTAAATACAGACCCTGTTTTCTCATGTCTTTCTTTTTCCTTTTTTGGTCTTATGTAAATCTATTTAATGACTCATGTCCTTCTACTTGCAAATCAGCCAGACACCTTGTGGAACTACCCTAGAGTTCTTTCAGGGTAGAAAAGAGCATATCTACATCAGGCTTTGATGTCAAGGAAGTCCTTGTAGTCACCATAACAAGAAGTAAAATAGCTATCGTATGTGGGTTTAGAGTAGCACGTAATAGCAGAGGGAGGCCTAGAACAGAAGTTAGGCAACTTGATTCCAGTCTTTACCACTTAGTAATCCCAGAGTCATTAAATCACTTTGACTCTATTTACCTCTCTGTGAAATACTGTCATAGCACCTTCACTGCCTCTCTCATGTAAATGCACTTAGGGTCAAAGAAGGTAATGTGTATGGAAAGATTTGTAAATAAACACATTTCCAGTGAAGGCAATTATTGCTTTTACCTTCATCAGTGTCACCAGCTATGCCTGCTCCTGGAATTCATGGGACTCCTGGAATTGCAGAACACATCAAGATCTCCACTACAATTAACCTTGAGAGATGATTTTAGTATTGGAAAGAGATGGGAACTAAAATTGAAGGGCCCAGGTATCTTTCAGAGAAGTCTGCAACCACTGCAATCACTTCCAAAGGAAGCGATGGAGAGGCTACAGGACAGACGTTTTCATTTTGACACCCCTTTCTATGATAATCAAACCTGCATGAGCTGAGTGCTTCCTAGCACTGATTACTGATTTATATGCCAAAAGGTTAATCATCTGTCAGGGAGAGCCAAAGCATAAAAATGCCACTTTGGACACTATCCTCAAAGCTGTTTGACAATTCCTACATGTCCACCCGTCACCTTCTTGGGTTGCTTACCCCTATCTGAATTCCAAACAAATCTTCCCTGAATGCCATGGTCAGGTTCATCTTCCTCAAGCACAGTTTTATTCAACAACTTCTCTTTACTTCTATCTCTTGGCTCACATTAAAAGTCCTCCTCCATCTGAGCCCAATCTCTTAGACACTGCTGTCTCTGTGACTTGGCACAGGGAGACAAAACAGTGTAAAGACTCTGGGTTATAGAGTCAGTTGTACTGAATCTGATTTGAGTTTAGTAGCTGTATAATCTTGAGCCTATTAGGTAACCTGTCAGAGCCTCCGTTTTTCCTTGTCTACAAAATGCAGACAATGACACCCATGCTGCAGGCTTGTTGTGAAGTCTAAGTGTGACAATAAATGTGAAAATAAGTACCTAGAACACAGCAGATCCCCAGTAAATGCAAATTAATTATCGCTATCCAGTTATTCTGGAGTGTTACTCTTCTTCTCTACCTGATGAAATTGTCTGCTTGATGTTGAAGTAGTGATAAAAACACTTTAAAACCCAGTGTGTATGCCACCTCTTTCATGAAAATTTCTCTAATTCTTTAAATAAAAAATAACTTATCCTTCCTCTATTTGCAGATAAGACAAAATAAATATTATCCCTTCTGCCTCATTTATTGTAGTCATTTGTATACATGTCTAATTTCCTAGAAATCTGGAAATTCTTGGAGGGTAGGAGCCATGTCTTAGTCACGCTTGCATCACCGACTAGCACCCATTCCAGTCACTTGTCTATAGCAGTTGCCCAATAAATGATTGATGAATACATGAATAAGCGAGCCCAGTTCTCACATGATATTTCCACCCTGTGCCGCAGGCCTTTCCTACTTTTCAGATTTGTAGAACTACTTGTCCTCTAAGATGAATGCTGTAGCTGCTTGCATACTGTCACCAGGTAAATGTAGGCAGATGGATGATCCTGTGATTAACCAAAAGTGAAGGTACTGCACAAACCCATAAAAAGACAGAAGATATAAAAATATGAAAGATCAGGGAATGAGGAAGGAAATGCTATTTTCTTAGCAACATAAGAAATATGCTTATCTTGTTGAAACATACTTATCTTGCTTCCAGTCCTCATAACAACAGTCTAACTGCACATATATGGCTGATATTCAAGGCTCCCAGATCAATGAAGGAAAACACCAGAAGAAGAATTGAAAGTGTCTTACATCAGATGCTGAGAAACCACGCAGGCTCTCTGACTACAGATCCTAATTCTCTTAGGCTCAAGGGTAAGCTTATGAATTAAATAGGAGCAGTGTTATTTCATCTTTTTATTTCTAACATATATCACAAGTACCAGGAACAAAGCTGATCCTGAATTTTTTAAATGAATAGGCCATTATTTTATTTCAGAGCAATAATTTGTATTCTTTGTTACTAAAAACATTATAATCAAATCATAATAATACCACACTTTAAAGCACTTCTGGGAGAAAAGCTGCTTCTGATTATAAAGCAAATAGTAAGACTTTGAACAGTCCTTATAAGTAACAGTGTGTCTTGTATATATTTTCATGATCTCCTATAAACTTCAAAAATATCAAACAATCTGCCATTACAAGACAGGTCAGTTTTTAAGTTATTTTTGTCTACTGACAGGAATCAGTTTCACTTGTGGGTCTTTTTGATCTTCTAAGAAAAGATACTGACCGTTTTCCACCTTAGATGATAAAAATTATATTCCAATTAAATAAAAATGAAGTCTCTCATTTGGAGCTATGGAAGTGGTATTTCCATATCATACATTTGCATATAGTAAAAGAACAATTCAAATAAACCAATATTCTCTCCTTTCTACTAACATTTTCTCCTGAGATTCAAAATTATTTCTGACCTCCTCTCTGCTGAACCTAGCTAGCATCTTACTCCATTGGCTCCAAGGTCAATGGCTTATGCTAGGTATTATATTTACCATGAGCTTTTTGTTCTATTTCAGAAATCAGTAAGGTTGATGCTGAAAAGATTATCAACAACCGTAAGTTCAGATACTTCTTAATTAAATGTGTGAGATGATCTAAGACATAACAGTCAAGATTTGTTACTGTTGGCTAGTCATAATTCTAACTAGGTACCTTACATACAACTCATTTAATCCTCACAACAACCCTAAAGATAGATATTATTTATTATCATCCCATGTTACAGTTGGGGAAACTGAAGCACAAAGAAGTGAAATAATTTGCCTAAATTCAACCAGCTTGTGAATGGTGTGGTCAGAATTCAAACCAGGGAGTCTGGTTGCAGAGCCCATGGACTTAACTGTGACTTTATCTGCCTCCCAGAGCTCTCATATTCTCCAGGTGCTGAGGTATCTTGGAGATACTGTGCTGGGTATGGAGGTGATCTAGGGGTTGCTAGTGATTCCTTTGCAGATTACATCCTGTTCTCTTCAGTGCAAGATATTGTCAGATAGAACCATACAAGAATAACTCAGCTCAGTTTCTGCTTTATAATCAAACAAGTGTCTTCCTACTCTCAATGGAACAAAACTGACTCTGACAGGCTGTGGGACACGAGCAAGGATGTCAGCTACGTATGATAGAATCAAAGGAGGTTCTAATGCTCAGAAGGGAGAATGGCCTTGGCAAGCAACTCTCAAAAAGAATGGCCGACACTACTGCGGGGCATCTTTGATCAGTGAAAGACACCTGGTGACTGCAGCTCACTGCTTTCAAAAGTAAGTTCATCATGTTGCTCAAGGATAGGGAGACCAAAGACTGGAACTGGGCCAGTTCACACTTGTTATCTCAGTTAATTATCAATAGCTCTCGTCTCAAGTGTCCTGGTTTGGAAAACAAACTATATGGGAAGCCAATCTAAGATTTTCCTGCGTTACCTGTAAGAATGGGAAGAGTCATTCATTCTTGATATGGCATTTTTTTCTCACATGATTCTTATCTCTCATCACTTTATACTGCAGACATCCTTAACTACTCGTAGTTGCTAAAACACATCATCCTGTTTCATAGCTTCCTCGCCTTCTGCACATACTATCCCCTTCTCATTTTTTAGGCAACTCTGACCCAGCTCTATGGTCTCACCCAAAATGCTACTTTCCTTAAGAAATATCTGAATACTACTTGGCAATGAGAAAGAATGATATATGGCCTTTTGTGGCAACACGGATGGAACTGGAGAGTGTTATGCTAAGTGAAATAAGTCATACAGAGAAAGAGAGATACCATATGTTTTCACTCTTATGTGGATCCTGAGAAACTTAACAGTAGACCATGGGGGAGGGGAAGGGGAAAAAAAGATAGGGAGGGAGCCAAACCGTAAGAGACTCTTAAAAACTGAGAATAAACAAGGGTTGATGGGGGGTGGGAGGGAGGGGAAATGGGTGATGGGCATTGAGGAGGGCACCTGTTGGGATGAGCACTGGGTGTTGTATGGAAACCAATATGACAATAATTTTCATATAAAAAAAGAAATATCTGTTCCCTAGAGCATGCAGATTTAAGTCCACCTGTTTTCTTGTCCCACTAATTATACACAAATCACTTAAGCAATTAGAACTGTCTGTGTTTATGCCCATCCTTCGTTATATTTAAGTTTCTGGAAGGTATGGCTATTAATTTTTATTTCTATATCCCCACTGCTTTACACAGTATATGGTATAGGGAGGGACTCAAACAGTTTTTTAATTTATGAAAAAAATCAGATTGTATCACTGCTAATGAGCTATGGCACAAGGGAATATTAATGTCATTAAAAAGTACAGTAGATGAAGGCCATGCTTCTACTATTTTGAAATAAATACAAAATATATAATTTTTGCTCTTTCAGGACAAACAATCCAAAAAACTATACTGTCAGCTTTGGCACCAGAGTAAATCCCCCTTATATGCAACATCATATTCAACAAATTACAGTTCATGAAGACTACCTCCCGGGTGAACATCATGATGATATTGCAATTATACAGCTCACCGAAAAAGTCTTATTCAAGAATGATGTACATCGAGTTTGTCTTCCTGAAGCCACACAGGTTTTTCCACCAGGTGAAGGAGTTGTTGTTACAGGATGGGGAGCACTTTCATATAATGGTAAGTCCAGTGAAAATTTAACAGTGTGTCAGTACAAAAGCAAGAAAAATGGTGGGCTAGGCACAGAGTCAAAGGCATCATTTACTTCAGGATGCCTACTTCTCCCAGGCAATATCTCAGGAAATGATGCACATGGACTTATGGCTTTGCAAATTGCCTTGGTGTGGAATGTTCTGTGGAGACCAATTGATTTTAGAAATTCCCTAACCTGGAGAAACTGAGATAGTTCTGGTTCAAAGATATAAGAAGAGAGATAAGGACATAGAGAGGCAATATTTAACAGATTTCAAATGATTCTTTGAAGATGTCCTTTCCATTGGTTCAGGTGAGGGAAATGAGTAGGCAAGAGTCAATCAAATACAGGTTTTATGCACAGAAGACAGAGCAAGTTTTCCATCCTGCTCTGTTTTAGAACAGCTCTTTTACTAATTTGTATACTTCCTTTAGGTAAATACCCAGAGGTACTTCAGAAAGCATCTGTGAAGATTATTGACACAAATACCTGTAATGCTCAGGAAGGATATTATGGTATGGTATTGGACACAATGCTATGCGCTGGGTACTTGGAAGGAAATATCGATGCCTGCCAGGTAAGTCTGGACACTAGTCACATTGACCATCAGTTACAAATAACTGCTATTATTTTATGAAAGTCATCAATACAAAGACAATTTCTATGCTTCAGTTAATTTGCATTTTGACAATCCTGTTAAACTCTTCCAGCTAAAGTAATTCTCCACTACACGCAATATATGTTTATAAGTGTTTAACAAACACTTAAATTGGACTTACTCTGAGCCCAGCACTGATTGAAGTTTTTTACAAATAATTCATTTAATCCTCATACAACATTGTGATGTGGGTACTATCATTATCACTTTATAGATGAGAAAACCGAGGCAGAGGAAGGTAAAGTGATTGGCACAAGATCACACAGGTAGTAACTGGGAGAGCTGGTATATAAGCCAAAGTAGTCTAGGATCACAGTCCATAATCTTAATCACATTTCAATAAAAGATCAGTCTCAGAAAATTTTCATCTACTTCCAGCCTATTTCTCTTTCCTTCTTAGCCTCCTCATGGCTAGGGTTCTGGCTACTTTTCTCAGATATAAAGCCCTGTTTTCCAAGTACATCTATAATATTTGCTTCCCAAAAGCTTTCTCTTAGAACTAGCTAACTAGTTTCTCATAGAACTAGATAACTTATCAGTTCATGCCTGCAAGGTTCAGGTCAACACCAGAGTCCCAGAGAATATAATCTGGCCAAAAGTGAGGTTAAGGGTGATTCAGGGATTTACACCATACATTTTCCTATGGTCTGTATGAAGGATGAGTCACAAACTTTATCTGGGCTTATCACTTAGTGTAAGTAAAGTATCTGGAAATTAATTCTCATAATGATAAATATTATTTGTCTTATTTAGGGTGATTCTGGAGGACCACTAGTTCATCCTAATTCTCGAAATATTTGGTACCTTGTTGGAATAGTGAGCTGGGGAGAAGAATGTGGTAAAATCAATAAGCCAGGTGTCTACATGCGAGTGACTGCCTACCGCAACTGGATCGCCTCCAAGACTGGTATCTAAGAGAAAAGCATCTTGTAGCAACTATCTGAAGTCATTTTCACCTAAGGTCACTCCCAACCTTAGTTAACATGCATTTTAAATTAGTGTGTACAGTGGCTGTTTTGAAAGAACTGTGGTCCTGAGGGAGTATTTATGAACTTTAATTTTAAGCAACTTACAAAACAACAAACCGAATGTTTAGTCCAGAAAGGCCTAAGCAAAGAAAATGCTCCTATCAAAAAAAGGACTATTCCTATTTTACTATTTCATGAACCCACATCATGGCTATCTCACCATAGAATAAAGCTCTTAGTTTTAGTCATTCAGACTTTTTTCAATCATGAATTTATATATCCTCCCAACTCAGTGGCAGCGCTGTGAGAAAGTGGAGCCAACCCCTTCTGAGGGCTGGGTTGGAGCATGCTCTATCTGCCCTCATGTCATAGCTTTTGAGGAAAGGGTATGGTTGTGAACTGACTCTGGTCAGAATTTAGGCACTGACTTAGAGTCTCTCATTTGAACAGGGGTCTTGATCAGCTCTTAAAATCACTGGGAAATAATTTCACTGTCAGTAAAACTAGGCAAAATACATTTTAGACCTATAGAGACCATGTACACTAATTCTTCAGTGTTGATACAGGTTTTTGTGGAAATTCCTCACTTGCAACACATATAAAAATAAGTAGCTATGAACCATGAAATGTACAATGTAGTTTAATAAAAACAAATTTAAAATCAGACTATCTTTGCTCAACGACAAATTCTTTCTTTCTCTCTTTCTCTTTCTTTCTTTCTTTCTTTCTTTCTTTCTTTCTTTCTTTCTTTCTTTCTTTCTTTCTTTCTTTCGTGTGTGTGGTTTTCTTTGGTTTGGTTTTATTCTTTAAAAAATTTTTTTTTTAAGTTTACGTATTGTTGACAGAGACAGAGTGCAACCACGAGCTGGGGAGGGGCAGAGAGAGAGGGAGACACAGAATCCGAAGTAGGATCCAGGCTCCAAGCTGTCAGCACAGAGCCTGATGTGGGGCTCAAACTCACGAACTGTGAGATCATGACCTGGGCTGAAGTCAGATGCTTAACTGACTGAGCCACCCAGATGCCTCTTGTTTGGTTTTATTCTTAAAAAGGTGTTTTGTAGGTGGCTTTTCTTCTTTCTCTGTTATTATTTTCACTTGGTCCTTGGCTTGGGAAAAAGCTATACAGTAGTTAAAAAGCTACCTCCAGGCTGCAGGGAGAGGCTCAGGCAGGCCAGCGGGGATGCAACAGGTGGGTCCCTCATTACTATATGCAAGAGGCTCTCAGTCATGCCTGAGGATGAGGCCGGCCAACCCAGGGTTGAGGCCTGCCCGCCTGAGAAGTTTGGTCAGGTGGTTTCTCATCTTCTGGGTGAGCTTCAGTTAACTGCCTAGGAAATGGTTCTCTAGGAAGCCACTGAGTTGGGAGTATGTGTAGGAGAGCCCAGGGCTTGCAAATCCACTGGGGACTAGGCCAGGCTCTTCTCCAGGTCCAAGACAGGTTCCATGGCCTGCAGGCTGCCCCCTCACCCCCCACTTATCTCTGGATGGCTTCTGGACCTCCAGGAAGAAAGCTTGTTTGCCTCCCTGTTTTTGCATCTTTGAGAGATACTAGGCACCCTCCAACTTCTCTGCCAACTCTTAGAAAAAATGGCACAGTCACCAGGGGCCACGGGCCATGAGAATAGAGGTCCAGAGAGAGGCAGGTGGGTGAGGCTCACAGATGCAGGTTGACCAGGCAGCTGATGGCAGCTCCCACCTTAGAAGAATAATTCTGGATGATCTGGCGGCTCATGGTTCCTCAAGATCAGGAGTCAACCACACACAAAGTATGGTGTTAGTGCATCTCAGAAATGGATGATGGAATGGCCAAGAAGATGGTTCTAGAAGCTGTTGCTGGGGGCTGAGGAGGAAGCTGAGGGTGGCTGAGGCTGGAGTGGCATGGAGAGAAAAACAGTTCTGTTCCAGCAAGAGACATACCTACATGCTGTGCCTGTGCCTCTAACAACGGCTCCTGGAAGCTGTCCCAGAAAGAGGAAAAATAGCAAAAGCAATAAATCCACCCTTTGTCCAGAAGGATTAATAAGGATTCAAGTAGAGATTGGATAACTACCTGTCCAGAGGGTACAGGATGGATTCAAAGATTTGGTTTTCAAAGTGGAGGTAGGATTAGAAGTGGAAAAGAGTGATACTAATGACCACTAAGATTTTTGTCTGTCCTTTAATTATACGTTTTTGAGCCTTCCGATGCAGTTTCCATTATAGCTGAACTCATAATGTGAACTCTTGCCAGTACTTCCTCTTGGGCTTAGAATCCTCTTAGCTCTCACCTGCCTATGAGTGCCAGAGTTTATTAATGTGGGGCAGTAAACTTCATATTCTGTTTAAAAAAATTCAATTTATTACAAATAAATGTGCACCTACCTTTTTAAAGTCAAAATGTAAACAGCTTTATTGAGCTTAGTTGGTAAACTGTTTCAACTTTTAAGTATTACTTATATGCTATTCTCTTTTCTATTGAATATGTTTGTTAATCACAAACTTTGCAGTGAGAAGTAGCAATGCAGAAGCAGCTATTTTATATATAAAATTTTATTGCTTAAAAAAAAATCAAGTACTGCCAATTAGCATCATATCCATTCATACGTTATTTAAAACAGATGGAAAATTTTGTGGATTTTTTTTAATGATAGAGTATACCATAAAAAAAAGTTAGAATTTAGAGTGTACTCTGTCCTCTGCTTAAGTATGTAAACCGGTAATTTTAGATAAAGAACTAATTTGGTTCTTTTACTCATAATATGAAAATTTTAAATTTGTTATCTGATAGTCTTGATATTATCATTATGTTAAGAATAGTGCAAAATTTGGCAGACAGAAACATATTTTTATTAGAAACATATTTATCTTTTTAAAAAAAGTTTATTTTGAGACAGCATTTGCACGTGCATGCACAAATGGGGGAGGGGCAGAGAGAAGGAGAGAGAATTCCAAGCAGGCTCTGGGGCTCAAACTCACAAACTGTGAGATTATGACCTGGACTGAGATCGAGTCAGATGCTTAACTGACTGGGCCATGCAGGCGCCCCAGAAACATATTTACCTTAAATACTCTACATAAAGTAATTAAATCTGCATAACAACATGCATGCAGTCAATGCACAATAAAACAGATGTTTCAAATATAAATGTTGAACGTTTATGGCAATGAAGATTACGCATTACGAATGTTAAAGTTCTATACTTTAAAATCCCAAGATTAGGAAAAGAAAAACAATGATTAATTGCAAGGGTTATTCTAGATATGCATTCACTTGTATCAGAAGAAATCAAACCTCAGAGAGATCAGTGTCTGTCAAATCTAGCAATTCAATGTCCAGTCAATAATCTTAACATTCCTTTTTTTTTTTTCCCTTGGTGCTGGGAAATGCACTGCAGAGTGATATGGGATTATCCCTGGCTTGACGATTTTCTCTTTTGTGATTGGCTTAACCATTTTATATTTGTTCCTCACTCCTTGTTTGTCCTTACACATTGATCAGGTCTTTGACAATGTCCTCAGATGGTGGTAGCAGATGTTGCAGCTGATTTTTCTATGAAACCAGCATCTAGATCCCATTACTTTTCTACTGGACCTTTTATGGAACCTTGTCTTTTCAGGTTTTAGCTATTTTTTGTTTAAAAATCATTCATTCTCAGCCACAAGTCTTTCCACATGTCTTCTTAGATCTGCTAGTATGTTGCTGGATTTGTTAGTTTATTCATATATGATCCTTGATACCTTTTAGGTCCTATCGAAAACAAAACTCAGCACCACCCACAAAACAACTTGAATTTGTGGCATGTGTTCCTTTCAGGAAAGGCTATTCTTCTGGGAAAGAAGGAGACTTGGGCTCTCAGTAGCCTCTGAAAAGGGTGTTTATGAAGGATGAACCTGGGTTCCTCCATTCTCATCCATGTTCTGCTGGTCTTCCTTCTTTCCTTCATTGCTTGCTTCCTTCCTTCCCTACTTCCTTTCCCTCCTCCCTTCCTTCCCTCTTTCCTTCCTTCCTTCCCTCCTTCTTTCCCTCTTTCCTTCCCTCCTACCTTTATCCCTTCCTTCCCTTCCTTCCCTTCCTTCCCTTTCTTTCCTTCCTCCCTTCCTTTCTTCCCTTCCTTCTCTGCTTCATTCTCTCCTTCCTTCCTTTTTTCCTTCCTTTCCTTCTCTTCCCTTCCCTTTCTTCCTTCCCTCCCTTCCTTCCCTTCCTTCCCTCCTTCCTCTCTCCCTTCTTTCCTTTCCCTTCCTTCCTTCCTTTCTCCCTCCTTCCTTTCCTTCTTTTCTTTTCTTTCTTTCTTTTTTTTTTGCTTTCCTTTCCCCAACTCTCCTACATGAGTAATGAATAGTACCTATTTCATGAGGCTATATAATTTCTGTTATAAATGAGCCTGTTCAGACTGTTAGCTTCACAGTTTCCAAAAGACAGTTGATTTTCACTATGTTAACTAACTGGGGAATTTACAAATTTTTTTTTTATTGTTTATTTTTTAGACAGAGAGGGAACGACAGAGTGCAAACGGGGAAGGAGCAGAGACAGAGGGAGACACAGAATCTAAAGCAGGCTCCAGGCTCCAAGCTGTCAGCACAGAGCCTGACCGGGGAGGGGGGGTCTCAAACTCAGTAACTGTGAGATCATGACCTGAGCCGAAGTCAGAGGCTTAACTGACTGAGCCACCCACTAACTGGGGAATTTAAATAAAAGCTTAAAAAAAAAAGAGGGGTGCCTGGGTGGCTCAGTCAGTTAAACGTCCTACTTCAGCTCAGGTCATGATCTCGCGGTCCGTGGGTTCGAGCCCCATGTCAGGCTCTGTGTTGACAACTCGGAGCTTGGAGCCTGCTTCAGATTCTGTGTCTCCCTCTCTCTCTGTCCTTACCCTGCTCATGCTCTGTCTCTCTCTGTCTCTCAAAAATAAATAAACATTAAAAAAAAATAATAAAAAAAGAAACCACACTGTGAAAACAACGACAACAACAACCCGAAGATAGTTCTTTTTACAGCACTAAGTAGCCTTTTAATATTTCTCTTTAACTAAAAACTCTATATGCTTTTCTACTCAATTGATGAAACAGGTGGAGGGGTCCTATAGTTTGTGGGGTGGGTATCAGTGTAGGAGCAGAGGGTGGCAGTGGCCTAGCCCAGGGGCTGTGGGCTTAGGGGAGTTCAGTCAGGCTGTTGTGAGGAACTCTTCTGCACCTCGGTTGGAGAATGGTGCTGCCAATTTCCCTGGAGGCAGCTTTTATTCTGAAATGAGATCGAAGGATTTATTACAAATGTGTGGTATGAGGCCTGTGAACTTGACGGTACTCGGCACTGCTTTGAACTCTTTCCCTGCACTCACGTAGCTAGCCTACTATGATGGCTTTGCCAAATCCATAGCCTGGATCCCAGATTATAGCAGTGCTTCTCAAACTCTGAGCTCTTAGGGTCCCTTACCTTCTTCAAAATTACTGAGAACCCTAAAGAGCTTCTGTTTTTAAAGGCTTTTTGTTTATATTGGGATTCTCTCTCTCTCTCTGCCCCTTTTCTCCCTCAAAATAAATAAACTTAAAAAAATAATCATACTCATTAACATCAGAACTGATCCCATCATAAAGTCAATAAGTATCAAGAGGCACATATAAATTCATCAAAATTTACTTTTCATGCTAGATCTCAAATTTTATCATTAGCAACAAATACTGTCAGTTGTATTCCTTAGCACAAATTTCCTTATTTATTTTCAAGATAATGTTTGCCAAATACTGATTCTAAATAACCAGAATTTGTCAGTCATTCTTTTCAAATACAATGCTGTTCCATAACAAAAGTGGTGAGTTCACCATGTGAGTCATACAATTGTTCAAGACCTTTATTTAGGACAGCCATTTTAATTCAATATGCAGCAAAGATGCTTATGTTTACTTCTCATTTGGTTATTCAGAATATTACAAAGACATACTCAGCCTCAAGATTTTATAGTTTATAATTCTTACTGTTTCATCCAGGGAATTCTTTTTTTTTTTTTTAATTTTTTTAATGTTTATTTATTTTTGAGAGAGAGAGAGAGACAGAGTGCGAGTGGGGGAGGGGCAGAGAGAAAGAGACAGAACCTGAAGCAGGCTCCAGGTTCTGAGCTGTCAGCACAGGGTCTGATGTGGGACTTGAAATCACAAACTGCCAGATCATGACCTGAGCTGAAATCAAGAATCAGACGCTCAACTGACTGAGCCACCCAGGCACCCCTCATCCAGGGAATTCTTAAATGAAATTAGATTTTTTCCCCTGTGAATGTGTGGCAATGAGGAATACAATGATACAATGACTCTTGGTAGCGTCAGATGCCACTACCTTGATTTACTAAGGTGCCAGCAGTTTTAACGACTATTGCTTTTTCACTACTGGTTGATTTCACAGACCTCTTGAAAGGGTCTCAGAGACCCTCAGGGGTATGCAAACCAAACTTGTCAAACCACTGATCTATTCTGATTTTTCTAAAGGGAAGTGCATATAACAAATAACTACAAAATAATTCTGTCAATGCATAAAATACCAAGAGTCATTCTTCCATATACATGCACAAAGGGAGCATGTTGAAGAGGTAACTAACCCAGGAGGGGGATGGGGGCAATCAAAGCTGAGATAAGCCATTAAGGGGAACAAGAAGAAATCAAGAAAGTCTTCTTGATGAAGGGGTGGATGTGCTTGGAAAGGGCATCCAAAGCAGAGAAAATACATTGTCAAACACCATGACTGAATACAGCCTCATTTATTAGGATAGGCTAGATTATCTTGTAGCACAAACCTAAATCTGCACAGCTTAATGCATCACAATTTATTTCTCACTCATAGACTATTGCCAGTAAGATGACTCTTCAAGGCAGCTGGGTCAGCAGTTTGGGTTGCTTTTATCTGTGGCTATGGAATGTGAACATGTAGCCTCCACAATCTCCATGGCAAAGAGAGAGCTGCTATTAGATCTGCTAACAGAACTGAAAACATATCCACTAATGGTCCTAGACTATTAGAGCTCCTCAAATGGCCCCTTAAAATTTAAGGGGGCTGAGAAACGTGAGAGAGCACTTGCATGTTTGGAGAGGCATGAATTTAATTGGCCGACCTTAGGTCCTTAAAACAGACCTCTGGCACTAATTTCTACTAACGCAAAGAATAGATAGTTTCTAGAGATAAACAGTAAAGTGCTCTGTTAGTCAACCAGAATGATGATGAGTAGGCAGATTGACACTGAAGTTTCAGATCAAAAAGGATTAAAAGTAGAGCTGGAGGGCTTAGATAATAGGCAAGAGATTCTTCATGGTATAATGATAAAAAGCTCAGTATTGAAGAGCTAATTTTTTTCCTTAAGTGGGTAGAAGAGGGAAAAGAAAACAGGTATATATGTATTTGTTTTCCATGGATGTGTTAATAAAATTTGTGTTAATCTAATTTTTATAAACTGAATTATACTTTAATTCCCTAAAATAGCCTTGTAGTTAAATAAATATATTGCTTTGAATTATTTTCTATATAGGATATCTATACATACACATATATATTTGCTTAAAGGATAATAGGCTTTTAATTTTTACCTCTGAAATCTGGGCTTATTATTTTTTGTTTGCGAACAGAAGAAAACACCTATGTTTTGTCATTTCTTCCAGCAGAGGGCACTACAACCCAAGTATCAAGTTTCACATAGTTTTCATAACTCACATAGTTACTTGACAACTCTCATTAATGTGCCAAGTATAGCCCCATGAGGAGGCAGGGGAAGACAAAGTAAAGACTTCCCTTCCAGACCTTTTTTCTGGTAAACAAAGAATATAAACCAAGGTGATTTGTGCATGTTCTTATCAATTTGTACCAAGTGTCAAATAAATGGAGACAGCTAACAGCCCAGAGGGCACAGTTATAAAGGTGCCATCACATCTAGGAGGGGTTAAAAATGGTTTTGGGAAGAGCATAGATGAATTCCATTTTAAAGGAAAGTATCAAGAACATTCTTGTAAAGGACAATATCAAGTTTTGTGATAAATAAAGACATACATATTGACTAATGGATTGTGCTCTAAAAACCACATGATCTAGTGGAGGGAACATATAAATACACAGCAAACTCAGATGCATGACAACAGCAATAACAATAACAATAACAACAGCCAAGTTTAGACCTCAAAACTGTTTCAAATTTCCAGTTGCCTCCTTGACCACACCAAACAATTCAAGTTCCCATAAACTTAACATCACCACAACATTTCATCATCTGACTCACATGTGGTCCTCTTTCTCTGTCCATTCATTATTTAATGTCATTACTGATCTTGTATATTACACCATATTCACCAAATTTAAAGTCAAACAGTACATTGAGCATGGTGTAATTAACATACTGAATCAAATGGAACACTGGTAGTACAAGTTAGGGTATCTTGGGGTGCCTGGGTGGCTCAGTCGGTTAAGCGGCCGACTTCGGCTCAGGTCATGATCTCGCAGTCCATGAGTTCAAGCCCCGCGTCGGGCTCTGTGCTGACAGCTCAGAGCCTGGACCCTGTTTCAGATTCTGTGTCTCCCTCTCTCTGACCCTCCCCTGTTCACGCTCTGTCTCTCTCTGTCTCAAAAATAAATAAACGTTAAAAAAAAAATTTAAAAAAAACGAGTTAGGGTATCTTTATACTTGTGTCCTTGTTCATTTGTGCTATCCATTGCTTATAATCACTTCCTTATGGGAGCTGCACCAGAAGAGTATAAATTTATATTTAAAAATTTAAAGATCTGTATAAATCTTGTGATTGTCCAGTGAAGGGCTATAGAGAGGGTAGTGTTTTTAACAGTACTTTCAATCAAGGTTTGAACAGTAACACACCTGAAGGAGTAAATTTAGTAAACTGTAGTAAAAAGCACTTTTCAAAGTTTGCATGGTTTCTTTACAGAGGTTTTCTGGATTTTTCAAAATAGGATTTTCAGATTAGCCCTTGTAAAAGAGCAAAATTAAAAGAAAAAAACAACCCTGCCTCTCCAAAAGTAGCTTTTTATACTTGGTTCTGCTGTATTTTCTTTGACTAAATATTGGCTATGAACTAGCATAGTGTTTCTCTGAGTCACCTTCTATGAAAAGCTGCCAAGCATTGGCAGCTTTTCACAAAGGAGCAGGTGGGGGCCAACCAAAACTTCTGGTACATCAAAAAATCCTTCTGAGAGATTACTTTAGCTGAATTTTTAAAGCTAAAGCTTTTCAGGGTGTCAAAAATATTTTCTGCACTAAACGGGTATAGGGCATACCAAGCAAAGGGAAAAATATTCACAAAGAATCAGAAGTATACCTGAGCATACAGCCTGTTTGCAGGTCTGCAGGTAGTTAGGCCTTTAAAAAAAATGCTTATTCATTTTTGAGAGGGAGAGAGAGAGAGAGAGAGAGAGACCTTATGAGTGCATGCATGCACAAGCAGGGGAGGGGCAGAGACAGAAGAGGGATAGAGGATCCAAAGAAGCCGCCTCTGCTGATAGCAGAAAACCCCATGCAGAGTTTGAGGTCAGGAACCATGAGATTATGACCTGAGCTAAAGTTGTGCACTTGACCGACTGAGCCACCCAGGCGCCCCTAATTAGGCCTTTCTTAAGCAGAAACGTTGAAGAAGTTGTGGACAATGAGGCAGAAAAGCTAGATTGTTGAAGAAGTTGTGGACAATGAGGCAGAAAAGTTAGATGAGGCCTTTGTCAAACTTACTGAGAAAGAAAATCCTGAGCAGAGAAAAATATAATACAATTAGATGTGTATTTAGCAGTTAATCACCAAATATTTTTGAATTTACACATGTCTAGAACAGTAAACATTGTTATGGAGTCTGGTCAAGAAATACAAAATATTGTCCTTACCTACCAACTTGTGAATTATAAGCTAAAATATGTGAAATACTAGGGGATGAAGCAAGGCAGGACCAAGATGGGAAGTGTACTTATATCAAGATGCAATAGTTGTCCTGGAATGGTCTGGGAAGGCACACTAGAGTAGTGGTTTAAAGCATGGACATTGGAATCATTAGACCTGTACTGGAATTCTGTCCCTGCCGTCGTCCAGTAGGAACTTAGGCAAGTGTCTTAAATCTCCCAAGCCCCCGTGTCTTTGTCTACAAAGTATAAATGATAACAGTACCAAGGCTTGTACATAATGTAAAAAACATAAAGCATTTAACACAGTGCCTAGTGCATAGTAAACCACTCTCCCCCCACAAAGAATGGTGACCTATCGTTACAGAAGCGAGGCCTTGACAGGAGGGGAGAATTTGGACAGGTACAGAGTGTGGGAAAAGGCTGGCATTTCAGGTGAGGGGGATATTGAACCTGAGCAAAGCAATGAACATGGCACATTTGAGGACACTAGGAAAGAAATGAACATTAAAGGGAAGAGGAATAAGTCTGGGCATATGGGATTGATATGGAGGGTTCCCATATTTAGAGCCCTAAGTGAAGGAGTAAGATGTGCAGTTATCATATGGAGTCCTCAAATCTGTTGGTGCTCCAAATAGTGTTCTTAAACTAACTGTGTATTGCTTACCACTTTTAAATATGTATGGATGCTGTCGAAATTTATAAAGCACAAATTAGTTTAAAGGGGCCCCTGAATTAATAAATATTTAAAAATTTATCCAAGCATACCATTCTTCAGGTCTCAACTTAAATCTTATATCCTCAGACAAACTTTTCCTTATTTAAATACTTAAAGTAGTGCCCATGCCTTCTTTCCTTTATAGTCTTTATTCTGCTTTAATTTGCTTCATAGCACCAAAAGCTAAGCTTGGAATTATATTATGCATTTATTTGACTATAAGCTTCCATAAAGGAGCTCACTCTTTGACTGTAAACTCCCATGGAGGCAAGAACTGTTGTATTCACTGCGATCACTCCAGCATCTAGAACAGTGTCTCTACACGGTGGGCCTTAGGTATATATTTGCTGAATAAATAAACCTACAAAGCAGTAGTTTCAAGTGCATACTACAAGGCAAATTAATTGATTATGTTATACGTAGCCAGTCATTTTCAGTGAATAATTCCAATTAAAATTGCTTCAGAAGACTCTTTGCTTCCTCTTTATAGTTATCATTGGCTCTTTGCCTGAAAGAGAATTTATTAATATAAGAGGTGACACAGAAGAATTGTCCCAATTATGAAACACATAAGAGGGAAATAAATCTTTGTTCTATAGGGATGCAGCTTAAACATGTGAAAGAACACTGCTTCTGAGATTAGGTATATGGCATAGCCATTTATTTCAGTGCTCAAATGATAAAGACATTTATCAGAGCCTCCTATAACCCAAGACAGGTTAAACCTCTAACATGTTATTTAAAATTAGGTAATGTGTGTTGTCACTTGGATGACAAAGCATCCAGGTGATAATAAATTTTGAACTCCTGCAACCTCAGTCATCATAAGACAATGAACCTGTGTCATAAGATTGCTTAAAGTATAATAGAAACAAGATCCGTGTTTATGTATTAAGCAAGCATGTCATCAGAGGATATACTGACCATTTGATGAGAAATTTGGTATGACCCAAAGTACTTATGTCAGGAGACATCTGATATTTTAACATAAATGTTACATTATTTGATCCCTTGTCATGTTTTTTGGGTTCCCTGACCTTTATTCTGACATATACAGACACATATCATTTAGATTGCCACTAATTATAGGGCAAAAGTTAATACCTTCACTAAAAGTATTTTATGTGTCTGAACTTCCCTCTCCTAAGAGTTTGATAGGGTTCACTTCATTTTCTTCCTATAACAGGAATGGAAATAGTGGTCGTGTGATGCTCCTTTCTTCTCTCAAGACTGGCTGTTATTCTTTAAACTGAATATTAGCAAATTTGCTCTGTATATTTGACCGTGAATGAATAGTATGTTTTAATAGAAATCACAATAGTAAGCAAACAATTACATGTGCGATAACCTGTTTATCCATATACTCACCTATTGCTACATCAGAATTATTTCTGACATGTCTGTCCCTAAAAAATCCTAAACTCCACCTCTTGCAAATCAAGTAAGATATTTTCAGTGATAATGACTTGGATATTTGCATGTGTACCTCCCTTCCACCCACCATACCTGTGAGGCACAGAGTTAGAATCGGGAAATTTGTCCTGGTTCTCCTAGTGGCAACCTCCTTTACTTTTTTGGAGCCCAGTAAATATGATTCTCTTTTCTGAACAGAAAAGTTCTGAACAGAACTATAAGCAAGTCCATAAAGACTCTGTTTTTACAGTTTAAAGTTGTTGATGATCTTTTTAAATAAGATGCTTAATTTAACTCCAGGAAAAGAGGCTAATGGTAGGGGATGTTAGGATCACCATTCAGTGAGAAAAACATTATTCCAATCCCAGTTCTGTTAGTCATATTGTGGCTTGAGAAATTTACTCAACCTTCCTGATCTTAGTTTGTTTTCCAGAATAATGGGAATAATAGTGTACACTTCACAGCATTTTTGGGATTAAGGAAACAAAGTACTGAAAATACTCAGTGCAGTGACAGGAAATCAACAAATCTTGGTTAAATCAGAAAACTGCTCCAGAACTATATTTTGTCACCTCCTTTTGTCCTTAAATATTTGTTTAATATGCAAATGTGCATGCCACTATATTTTAGTAGTTACATAACTCAAATTAACTGGATCTTTGTTTTTTAAATTTTTGTTTTAATTTCAGTTAGTTAATGGACAGTATTATATTAGTTTCAGATGTATAGTATAATGATTCAACAATTCCATACATTACCTGGTGCTCATTACAACAAGTGTACTTCTTAATCCCCATCACTCCCAACTCCTCTCTGGTAACCACCAGTTCTGTATAATTAAGAGTTTGTTTCTTGATTTGTCTCTATCATATTTCCCCCTATCTCATTTGTTTCTTAAATTCCACATATGAGTGATATCATATGGTATTTGTCTTTTCCTGACTGACTTATTTCACTTAGTATTATATTCTCCAGCTTCATCCATGTCATTGCAAATAGCAAGACTTCATTCTTTTCTGTGGCTGAATATTCCATTGTATATATACCACATGTTTTTTTTTAATTTAAATTTTAGTTAACATACAGTGCAATATTGGTTCCAGGAGTAGAATTTAGTGATTCATCACCTACATACAACACCCAATGTTCATCACAATAACTGCCCTCCCTAATACCAATCACCTATCTAGCCCATTTCCCATCCACCTCCCTCCATCAGTCCTCAGTTTGTTCTCTATAGTTAAGAGTCTCTTCTGGCTTATTTCCCTCTCTCCTCTTCCTCCCTCCCTTATGTTCATATGTTTTGTTTCTTAAATTCCACATTTGAGTGAAATCATACGGTATTTGTCTCTGATTGACTTATTTTGCTTAGCATAATACATTCTAGCTCCACCCACATTATTACAAATGGCAAGATTTCATTCTTTTTGATGACTGAGTAATATTCCATCATGTATGTACATACCACATCTTCTTTATCTGTTCATCAGTCAATGGACATTTGGGCTTTCTCCATAGTTTGGCTATTGTTGATAATGCTGCTATATACCTTGGGGTGCATGTACCCCTTCAGATCTGTATTTTCGTATCCCTTGGGTAAATACCTAATAGTACAATTACTGGATTATAGGGTAGTTCCAGTTTTAATTTTTCAAAGAACCTTCATACTGCTTCAGAGTGGCCTCCAGAGCGGCTGCACCAGTTTGCAATCCCACCAACAGAGCAAGAGTGTTCCCCTTTCTACACATCCTCCCCAATACCTGTTGTTTCTTGTATTGTTCATTTTAGCCATTCTGACAAATGTGAGGTGGTAACTTTTTTTTTTTTTAAACATTTTTTATTTATTTTTGAGAGACAGAGACAGAGTGTGAGCAGGGGAGGGGCAGAGAGAGAAACACACAGAATCAGAAGCAGGCTCCAGGCTCCAAGATGCCAGCACAGAGCCCGACGTGGGGCTTGAACCCACCAACTGTGAGGTCATGACCTGAGCTGAAGTCGGATACCCAACCAACTGAGCCACCCAGGCTCCCCGAGGTGGTATCTTATCATGGTTTTGATTTGTATTTCCATGTTGATGAGTGATGATGAAAATCTTTTCATGTGTCTGTTAGCCATCCAGATGTCTTCTTTGGAAGTGTCTATTATATCTTCTGCCCATTTCTTAACTGGGTTGTTTGTTTTCTGGGTGTTGAGTTTGATAAGTTCTTTATAGATTTTGGATACTAACCCTTTATCAGATATTCCATTTAATACAGAAGCTTGGCTTGCAGTAGGTACAATGGATCTTCAATAAGGATCAATGGGCCATGCACATAATGTTTGCTTTGTGAGTGCCAGCAGAAGGTGGTAAGCAAGAATTAAAATAACTTTTTAAAAAATAATGTTTCATTGTGTGGGTTTTTTGACAATTGCTTCATCTGTTTTTCATTCTTATTAAAAACAACTCTTTAAAAATAATTTGTTAATCAATTATCAATAAGAAAATTGTTAGATATTCAACATGAAAATTTCAACTTCTAGCAATTTCATTCTTTTATCTGCTGAATATTAGTTAGATTTAGTATAGTTTATTTAACCTCTCCTATATTGATGGACACTTTAGTTCTTTCTGGTTTCCTATAATTAAGAGAATCCTGCAAAGAACATACTTGTATTTGTTAGGTAACACAAAACTGTTATAACATGCCAGAGCAAGAATGCATAATGGGGATTCTCTGTGCCTTTTGGTTCTGGATATGTGTTTCCTTCCCTAGACTGGGGAAGTTTTCAGCTATTATCTCTTCAAATAAATTTTCTCCTCACTTTTATCTCTCTTCCTCTTCTGGTACTCCTATAATAGGAATGTTATTACATTTGATGGAGTCACTGAGTTCCCTAAGTCTATTTTAACTTTGCATAATTCTTTTTCTCTGTTTTGTTCAGCTTGATTACTTTCCATTGCTCTGTCTTCTAGGTCATTAATTCATTCCTCTGCTTCTTCCAGCCGGCTGTCATTCCATCAAGCATGTTTCTCATTTTGTTTATTGATCCATTTTTCTCTGCTATATTATTACTTTTCTCTGTGTTAAGGGTCTCACTCATGTCTTCTCTTTTATTAAATCTAGGGACTATCCTTATAATCATTACTTTAAATTCTCAATTAGGTATGTTACTTATGTCTGTTTCACTTAGATTTCTCTCCATGGGCTTTTCCTGCTCTTTCATTTGGGATACATTTCTCTGGTTTCTCATTTTGTCTAAGTTTCTATACTTGTTTCTGTGTGTTAGGAAAGTCAGTTACATCTCCTGTTCTTGAGGGTAATGGTCTTATGAAGAAGCCCTATATTTCCCTGCCAGGTAGTGTCCCCTGTTCCCTAGGGCCTGGCACTTCTAGGAGAGTCTTTAATGTGTGCTGCATCTGCTCTGCTATTTTGTTCTGGCTACTTTATCCTTTAGGTCAGTTGACTGTGGAAGCTCTCTTTGCCCATTGTGGGCAGAGGCTGGTCCCTGGCCTGAATGTGGTGCACTTTAACTAGGTGAGCGCTGGTGTGCTTGTGAAATGAGATCTGTCACCACTGCTGCCAGAACCAAGGCTCTGCAAAACTCCTGAGTTGAGAGACAAAGTGTGTGCAGGGATTTGGCTGGGGGAGGGGGCCTGCTGTGCTGGGACTGAGGCAAGCAAGACTGGGAATGGACCTGTGAGAGTGTGAGAGCATGGGGTTTGATGAAAACAAGTTAGGTAGCAAGTGTGGGCACTGTGTTGGTTCCCCCATGTGTCCCTGTGTTTATGTTAAGGGGCAGGGGAGGGGAATGGCACCTGCCAGTTCCTTTGTTCTTAGAGGGGTCTCTCCATGAAAGCTGCCTCTCTGGGACACATTCTGAGATGAGCAAATAGCGTCCCCCCTGTGTGTGCCAGACACTATTCAGATCACTGTTTGGGGGCTAATGTCCATGGACTGTTTGCCTGCCTTTGCTCCAAGAGCAGCACAATGCTCAGCCAAACTCACTGACCTTTAAAGGTTTAGGCTTTAAGCTCCACTTGTTGCCCGAAGTCACAAAATTCAGCCACTCTTGCTTTCCAAGCTGATTGCTATGGGGAATTATCTCTTCCACGGGCTCCCCTGCATGCTAGTCTGTCCCTTGTCCTTCCCTAGGACCTTGGCTCCCTCTCCACCATGGTGGCCTTGATCTTTTTCTCTCCCAAACAGTGTGTGCCTGTACTTCCTACCTTCATGATGTGACCTCTTCTCTACCTTTAGTTGTGGGGTTTGTGTGCCAGTCTTTAGTTGATTTCTGGAATACTTAGGATGATTTGATAGTTATCTAGTTGTGTTCATGGGACGAAGCAAGCTGAGGGTGCTCCTACTCCTCCATCATCTTCCCTCTCCTCTCCTCTTAAATAGGATTTTTAAATATATTTAGAAAAGGCACACTTAATATCTGTTTTAGTCAAATTATCAAGCATTTTAGAATCTGTTCTACATGTCATAGAATGTAAATTACTAAACATACACAGTAAAACATTAATCTAAGAAGAGGTAAGCAATACTAAAATAAAATTTTCAGACTTGCAGCTACAAGTTCTAGAAATCTGATACAGTTACATAATTCAATTATAAAATAGGTATTTATCTGTAGGTTTTAGCATAATGAGTTATTCAAGAATATTTATTGAGCCAACTGCTATTGAGAGTTAATTTGAGAAGACACAATTTCTATAAACCCAGCCAAATGGATGGGTAAAACCACCAAAACCTGCAGGTTAGTATAAATGCATTATTACCTCCCAATGCAAAGACCCCAGTCAAGTTTCAGTAGTTATCCCCACCACATGCGTTACAGCAAGGGACTCAGAATCACTTGTTGCATTTGGTTGTTTAGACTCCTTCAATCTGGAAGAGTACTTCAGTCTTTCTTTGACTTTGATGACATGGACATTTTTAAAAAGTATAGGACATCTATTTTGCAGGCTTTTTTCCATTGGAATTTTTGTGTTTTTTTGCAGAAACTTCATAGGAATGGTGCTGCAGTGTGCTTGTTATATCCTATCAAGTAGAACACAATTTTGATTTGCCCCATTCCTGGTCATATTAATTTTGATACTTAATTAAGCAGTTGTCTGCCAGTTTTCTCTACTGTAATATGGTTTTAATTAGGAATTTTTAAAATATTTATTCATTTTTCAGAGAGCAAGAGTCAGAGCAGGAACAGGGGAGGGACAGAGAGAGAGGGAGACACAGAATCCGAAGTGGGCTCCAGGCTCTGAACTGTCAGCACAACACAGGGCTTGAGCTCACGAACCAGGAGATCATGACCTGAGCCAAAGGTGGATGCTTAACTCACTGAGCCATCCAGCCACCCCTTCACTGTAGTATTTTTTGTAACTAATAAGCAATTTGTGGAAGATGTATTGACTCTATGCAAATATTTTGTTCTTCATCAGGCTTTCCCTTACTAAATTTAACATCCACTGATTTTTTGGCTTAATCAATCATTGTTATGATATTTGCTAAGAGGTAATGTTCCCAATTCCATCATTCTACTTACATTCGTTGATGGACATTAAATTGTAAAGAAAGACTATTTCTTTTCTCTGCTTCTTTATTCATTTAATTATGTATAAAAATATTGCTTTGTAACCTCCTATTTTATTCAGATTATAATGCTACTATTATTATTTATTTTGATACTAAAGTTGTCTTGGATTTGGTCTGTATGAACCCCTTCATGCTGGCTTCCATGCCTTTTTGGCATGTTCCTATAATTCTTTGAATACTTCCATACGTTCTGGCTTTGTGTGAGTCAGCCTTGAAATCAATCATTTCTCTAAATCCCTGTTTAATAAAGAATGGTATTTAGAAACCAAGACCTGACTGCTAGGTGTGATCATTACTATTGGGGTATTGCTTCTCCCAAGCCCTCTTGGTGGACAGAACTAAAGAATATATGCATATGTATATCCACATCTATATACAGTTATTGAACTATAACTATATATATGTATGTACATATTTGCATCTATATTTCTTTATCAATGTATTGAAAACTATGGATTCATACCAATATGCCCAATGTCAAAGAAAAATCACAAGGTTCACTCAACCTTTATCCCTTTTAATATTTGTAATTTCCTTCTATTGTGAGAAGCTTGGCTCTTACCATCCTCAAAAAATTTACTTATTCACTCAAGTTACCACTGAGTAACCTGACTCCTTGACAGGCTGTTGCTTCTGCCTTCTACTTCCCAATCCTGGGCCCCCACGTGAACACACTCTGTGAGGTCCCACCCTGAGTTAGTCTGCTCCCACTGCCACCTCCTTTTTAAAAATTTCATTCATTCATTCATTCATTCATTCATTTTTAAAAAATTTAAACCTAAGTTAGTTAACATATGGTATAATAATTATTTCAGGAATAGAATTTAGTGACTCATCACTTACATATAACACCCAGTGCTCGTCCCAACAAGTGTCCTCCTTAATGCCCCTTGCCCCATAAGCCCATTCCCCCACCCAACACCCCTTCAGTTACCCTCAGTTTGTTCTCTGTATTTAAGAATCTCTTATGGTTTGTCTCCCTCTCTGTTTTTATATTATTTTTGCTTCCCTTCCCTTTTGTTTATTTGTTTTCTATCTTAAATTCCACATATGAGTGAAATCATATGAGATTTGTCTTTCTCTGACTGACTTACTTCGCTTAGCATAATACACTCTAGTTCCACCCATGTTGTTGCAAATGGCAAGATTTCATTCTTTTGATTGCCAAATAATATTACATTGTGTATATATAATATATAGATGTACCACATCTTCTTTATCCATTCATCTGTCAATGGACATTTGGGCTCTTTTCATACTTTCCCACTGCCACTTCTTTGGATGGATACGTGTCATTCCACTTAGGCTCTCTTTAAGCTGCCACATTTGAACACCTATTTCACTCACCCTTGTTTAATGGGTTTTCAAGTGAATTATGAAAGAAGGGAGGAAACAATTAAGGAAAGAAGGAGGAATACAGGGAAGCAAGTAAGGAAGAGAGGAGCATAGGATTAATTGATTTTTATATCAAGATCATGTTAACATTTAGAAAGACTTTAGGAAAAGTTTATGCTTCCCTCAGCAGTATATGAGACTGCCTTTTTCTCCATGGCCTGTGTTAAGGTCTAGTATTACAAAATTTTTTAAATGCTTATCTAATGGGTGCAAATGATACATCTCTATTTAGAGTTCCTTGATTCCTACTGAGATTGCATATTTTCTCCCATGTTTATTTGGTCATTTGTTTCCTTTTTTGGTATTATTTATTTGATAGGAAGTAATAGTTGCTTAGAGAAATTTTGCTGTAAAGCAAAATAGAGAAATGACAATGGCTTAACCTATCAAGGATTTTCTTTCTTTCTTAAAAATGGGTGTATTCACCTTTTGGTATACTAAAAGGAACAATCCAGTACAAAGTAGAAAAATTATTGATGCAGGAGAGAAAGGCTATCAGTTGCTAGAATGACATCTTAATAGACTAGTGGAGGTCAGCATTAGGGCCCAAGAGGAAGAGTCTCAGATAAGAACGATTGATGCATGCATCCATGGGTCAGAGAAAGAAAATGTGTGGATTCAGATGAAGGCAGGCCACTAGATGAGTGTGGGACTTGACTCCTATTTCTTCAAGAAATAAGTAATAAGACCATCAGTTGGGTGAGAATGAGGAGGAATTATTTGAAAAGAACAGAAGGTCTGAAATAATTCTCTAGGAGAGTGTAAGAATTGAATAGAGATGTATGGTAGGATTATTAAATAGCATTTGGGGGCTACTTGAGGTTAGCATCATGAATGTAAAGACAGAAGAGAGTTGAAAGCTTATTCAGGAAATTGTTTATAGAGAAGGACCATGTAATCTAAACTGGGTAAGCAGGGGTGCCTGGGTAGCTCAGTTGGTTAAACATCTGACACTAGATTTCTGCTCAGGTCATGACCTCATGGTTCATGAGTTTAAGCCCTGCATCAGGCTCTGCACTGGCAGTGTGGAGCCTGCTTGGGATTCTCTCTTTCTCTCTCTTTCAAAGTAAATAAATAAACTTAAAAAAATAAATTAAACTGCATAAGCAAAAGAAATCAGATTTGATTTGGGTGAAAGATCATGTAAAGGGGTTCTGTGGACTGAAGGTCCGAGTGGGGTCCAAGAATTGTTGGAGTCAGGTTACTAGAGGAAGTGAACTGGAGAGATAGGCAGTGAATGCATGCCAATATCTTAATTTCTTCCTCCCCTTAAATAATTATGTATCTGAAAAATGGAGTTCTAGCTTATACATTATTTTCTTATATTTTTAAAAGTATTGCTCTTTTTTCTTCTTTTTGCATCCTGTGTTTGTAAAAGAGTAAGCTGTATTTTTATATGTTTGATTTGATATTTTTCCTGGTTATTGATATTCTTAAATTTTACTGAAATATTTTATAGATGAGAACTTTTAAAAGCACTTTATCCTACTTTCAAATTGTTAGGTTCTCTATTCTTAAGATTTATGCTTTTAGTTCTTAGAAATTCTTGGCTATTATTTCTTATAATGTTGTCTCACTGTGTAATATCCTTATGAGATCCTATGGAATATGTTTTCATCTTATTTTTACCTTTATAGGTATTTTAGGTAATCCTCTTTGCCATTTTTAAATAAGAAATTCTTGGGCTCAGCATTTTAACTACCATTAACCTTATTTGTTCTAGATGTTTATCAACAGCAATACTTAGAGGTGTTCTTTATAGACTTTTAGAACATGATGCAAATATTAAATGAGACTATTTAAAAATGTTATTATAAAATATTTTAAAAATAGGGGCGCCTGGGTGGCGCAGTCAGTTAAGCGTCCGACTTCAGCCAGGTCACGATCTCGCGGTCTGTGAGTTCGAGCCCCGCGTCAGGCTCTGGGCTGATGGCTCGGAGCCTGGAGCCTGTTTCCAATTCTGTGTGTCTCCCTCTCTGCCCCTTCCCCGTTCATGCTCTGTCTCTCTCTGTCCCAAAAATAAATAAAAAACGTTGAAAAAAAAATTTAAAAAAAATATTTTAAAAATACATAATGAATTATATGTAGCTTATTAAAAGTTACCTGGTTATAGGCTGAATATACAAATAGGCAATAGGCAGATTATATATAAAAATGTAAAACTCTGACCCATTACCTTCAGCAATCAGCCCAGAAAACCAACTCACTATCTGTGACAATCAATCCAAGAGGCTCAACAAGAAATTGGTCCCAGATGACTAGAATTTGATTAGTAATTTAATTAATAGACGACAACTTCCTTAATATTTTCCTCTGCTTCCAACTTAGGACCAATCACAGGAAGCTAAATATGCACCTTTATCCAATCAAGTAGGATGCCTTACTTTTATTTAACCCTTCTACAGTTTTCCTCTGCTCTGCCTATCTTTGAGTCTGCCAGACACAAATGACAATGGCTGACTCCCTTCCTACAGAAACTCTGAATAAATACACTTTACCTGTTCTCATTTGGTTAGTCTTTGTTTATTACTGTGTGTGTTTGTGTGTGTGTGTGTGTGTGTGTGTGTGTGTGTGTGGAGAGAGAGAGAGAGAAGAGAGAGAGAGAGGGGGAATTTATAATGTATTATGTATGTGGTTCCAACATTAATTTCTAGCACTTTATTATTAAAGAATTGGCCATTAGGTATAGCTAGTGAAGATATCTCAAAAATTAGATATTATGGGGGCACCTGGATGACTCAGTTGGTTAAGCATCTGACTTTCAGCTTTGGCTCAGGTCATGATCTCACAGTTTGGTGACTTTGACCACTGCATTGGTCTCTGTGCTGACAGTGCAGAGCCTGCTTGGGGTTCTTTCATTCTCTCCCTCTCTCTCTGCCCCTTTCCTTCTCACAGTGTCTCTTTATCTCTCAAAATAAATTAATTAATTTAAAAAATAAAAAATAAAAAATAGGTATGTATACTGTTTATGTACAAAGTCCTTATGCATGTGTACTTGATTAATTTTTTACTTCAATAATATTTACAACTATGTGCCAAGAACTGTTGTAAGCACTAAAGAGGCAACAATCCCTGTTTTCAATCTCCTAATAAATTGATGAATTAATATATGCATATAGGTATATATATATGATACATATGTATACAGAGACAGAGACAACAAGCTGTAAATGCTAAGACAAACAAGTAAGCAAAGGTTGAGGATGGAGAGTGAAGGATTCACTATTTTAGAGAACATGGTCAGAGAACTACCTTTGATGAGGTGACATTTCAGCAGAGATGTGAAAGAAATAAAGGATCAAGACTTGTAAGTATCTCTAGGAAGAGTTTCAAAGGAGAGAGAGAACATAAATTACAAACCCGCAGGGCGCCTGGGTGGCTCAATGGTTAAGCATTCGACTTCCACTCAGGTCATGATCTCACCGGTTGGGAGTTGGAGCCCGGCATCGGGGCTCTGTGCTGACAGCTCAGAGCCTGGAGCCCGCTTCGGATTCTGTGTCTCTCTTTCTGCGCCTCCCCTGCTCATGCTCTCTCTCTCTCTCTCTCTCTGTCTCTCAATAATAAATAAATGCTAAAAAAAAATTAAAAAAAAAAAAAGAAATTACAAACCCGGAGGACAACATGGCTGGAACTGAGTGAAAATGAAACTAGAAAGAACAGAGAATTAGTAGGGCAAGATTATATATGGCTTTGTATGCTAAGATAAAACAGTAGTATTCTAACTGTGCTGAAAATGCATTTGAGCAATATAATCTAATATTTCAATGAGATCACTCTAATTGTTGTATACAGGATAGATTAGATGGAGCCAATTATGGAAGCAGTGATGCCAGTTAGGAGGTCATACAGTATTTCAGATGACTGATGATGAAGTTATTGATTAGGGTGGTATTGGTGAAGATGGTGACAAGCAGTCAGATCTGAATATATAGTTTGAAGGTTGAAACTCCAGGATTTTCTAACGGATTGGATGTGGAGGGCAGTCTAGGATCACTTCAAGGTTTTGTCACAACCAACTGGGTGAGTAATGGTGCAATTTACTGAGATTGAGATTGAGTGGGAAGAAGCAGTCAGGAGGTTTAGGGAGAACTAACTGTTAAGGTTGGGACATGTTACGTATAAGATGCCTGCATGAAATACAAGTGAGTATGTTGAGCAGAGATTTAGATATGCAAGTTTGGGGTTCAGAGAATGTATCAGAACTGGAAATATAAGTTTGGGAATCATGAACAAACAGAGAGTATATTTGAAACAAAAAAGACCATAAAAGTCAGAGAGTAAATGTGATAGAGAAGATATTTGAAGGCTGAGCCCTGAGAACGTGCAAGATTTACTGGTTGAACAGAATGGAGGATTTTGCAAGAAGTTTCTCAGTCATTGCCCTGTAATTAGCCGTTGGTGAGAAGTCATCTAAATCTTAGCTGATTCATGTTTCAAGTATTAGATACAATCTACTACTGCCACAGGTGCACTAAGAGCATGGCGTGTGGTAGTTTGAACACATTTTCATTATTAATTAGCAATAATTTAAAGCCAAAAGGTAGCTACAAATTATTTTCTTGGGTAATTGTTCAATAACCTTTCGAATTAGATGTTTCAATCAAACACTAAAAGTACTGTAATTTAATTTATGTAATAATAATGTCTGCCAAACCACTCAAATCTTTTGTGCCTAAAAGCATGCCTTATAGTAGGAGCCAAATAAATATTAGTTTCATACTGTAATGTTTTGTTGGCAGATATTTAATAGTCACAAAACCATTTTATATACTAGCAAAGAACACTCTAAAAATTATTACCGTAGAGGATATTTCCTATTCATTTGCTTTGGCAGCAAAAAGGGAATATGAATAAGAAATGTATTCCTTGAAATAAAGATCCCATATCCAAGTTATTTCATCAATATTTTCTCTTCTGACTTACTGTGAGGCTTAGGTCAAACTGCATAACTCTTATATAGAGTGAGCATAATTTTTTCTTGCTACATGTTGGAAGCTATAAGTCTTGATAGGATGGTGTGCTGTCCTCAGAAGTCTCTGGTACAGAGTCAGCGTTAATGATAGTGGTGATTATATAGATGTGTTAGAATGATATCTCAATTAACCAGCTGTTGTTTTTAGCATGGCCCTATGATTGGCTGAAGAAAGATGGCATGTGACTAGCTTCAAATTGGCAAGAACCCTTTTGAAATTGGGCCCATGTCTGACTCAGATTTAAAGGGTTAAGTCCTGGGAGAAGGAGGTTAACTCTGCATTGTCTTTAATATATTTCGGATGTCAGAGAAAAGATTCCAGATTGTATCCTAGGACCATTTCCAACAGCTGCCAGCCAAAGAAGTAGAAATTCTCTAATGATGAAACCAGTTCAGACTATAAACTACAAGGTATGGAAGCAATGGTTAAAAGGATTAAACACATATGTAAAAATCCATTTGCTTTCTTCCTTATGCCCTATTATAGTTTCCTATGACATGCTTTTTTTTTTTAATTTACTCCTTATGCTTATATTTTAAATCTATCTTGTTCAAATTTTATTCTCTCTACTTGAACCTTGAATGATTAGGCATTTCAATTTATTGTGTAAAAATGTACTTATAGTCGTTTAAAAAAGTATCTTGGGAGGTTTAAAATGGCATTTATTTTGCTTGAAAACTTTAATTCAGTACGTACTGAAGACTCCTGGGAATTCCTGAAACTCTCATGGACTGCTAATATCAAACTTAAAGTACTACTAGTAGTTTTGCTGTGTTGACATTTGTACTGATTAAAGCAAAAGCAATGGCGTTGAAAACTGCTGGCACCTTAGTGTGAATCAAGACAATGGCACCAAACTGCCATCATATTTTTGCTTTCAAGAATTCCAGAAAAAAAGAATTCCATTTTCACTTAAGAATGTTATTGATGAAGCAATAAAAAGTATTAATTTTATTAAATCTTGACCATTGGGTACAGAGCTTTATTAATATGCTGGGTGACAACATGAAAACCATGCATAAACACTTCTGGTGCAATGCTGAAGTGCAGTTATCTTGAGGAGAGTTCTTGGATATTTGAAAAAAACTGGAAAAGCTACTATTTAACATATTGTACCATTTTTACTTTAAAGAGCGACTGATGACAAATTAGGGTTACTTAGACTTAGTTTTTTGGCAGGTGAAATTAATAAAGTAAGCCTGCCACTTCAAAGAAAACACTAATTTGTTGTTTGTGATAAAATTCAGACTCACAAGTGTTAATTAGAATTTTAAAAAACTTGTATAATCCTCTAAATTTTACAGCTTTCCAATATACTTACTTTTTATAATGAGGTTGGCGTTATATTAATATGGCTTTTTTGATATTACATAATGAAATGTGTCAACACTTGAGAGATGTGCATGATTATGTGAATTAAGTGAATCAGAACTTTATAAATAGCAAGCTATTACAAAATCATACACATTAAGAGATCCACTCAAGTGTGACAGAGACTGATGGATTTTAACATAACAAAGTATAAAAATTTCATTGATGTGGTCTCAGATTCTACACGGCAACAACTAATCTCTAAGAAGCGACCATTTTTCAAGTTTTATCATAAAATCAGAATATCCACAATTATTCAAAAGGCTATCAAAATGTTCCTTCTTTCTAATTACATCTCTGTGTGAGATAGAATTTTCCTAAAATACTTCAATCAGAACAACACATGGCAATACAGTGAGCTTACAAGCAAATAAACATTAAAAAAATCACATTTTTTTGAAAATATAGTTTTTTTAAAAATAAAAATGTCAGGGGCGCCTGGGTGGCGCAGTCGGTTAAGCGTCCGACTTCAACCAGGTCACGATCTCGCGGTCCGTGAGTTCGAGCCCCGCGTCAGGCTCTGGGTTGATGGCTCGGAGCCTGGAGCCTGTTTCCGATTCTGTGTCTCCCTCTCTCTCTGCCCCTTCCCCGTTCATGCTCTGTCTCTCTCTGTCCCAAAAATAAATAAAAAACGTTGAAAAAAAAATTAAAAAAAAAAATAAATAAATAAAAATAAAAATGTCATTTAAATGGCTTATTATTTTTATTTTAAACAATGTTTCAAGTTTCTTAGTTTTAATATATAATACATTAAATATTGATAGATAGTCCACATAAACCATAGTGCTTAAGGTCCTCAGTAATTTTTAAGGGTATGGGGTGGTCCTGAGACCAAAATGTCTGAGTACCACTGATTTAATTTTTTGCAAAGGAGAAGCCAGCCATAACAGATTTATGTAATGGTAGGGTGCTAATTCATTAGCCTTGAAGCTAGATTTTAAAAATATATAAGCCCACAAAAAATGTTATCTCTTCTTTTTTCATTCAGTGACTCAGTCCATGACATATTTAACATAGTGATTATACATATGCAGATCAGAAGCTGTGCAGATCAGAAGCTTTAAAATGTATAATTCTAGTGCTCTGGGTGATATATATATGTATTTTGCTTGTTTAATTAATACTTATCTCCTGGCTCCCAGCATTTAACAAGGATCTTTAACAAGATATATTTTGATGATCAGAGCTTTGTGTGACCCTACGATAAATAGTCTTAGGTTTGTTATAGGTCATGTGATTAAAATCATGGAGATATAATTATTTTAGAATAGAAAAAGACATGGATGAGGTAGTCCAAACTTTCTTTTGGCAGAAACAGAAACAGAGGCCCAGACAAGGATAAATAACATACAAGGTCAGCATGTGACTAATTCTGGAACTGGAATCTGGTTTCCCAGTTGAATATTCTTTTCACTGTACTGCTATTTATTCCCTACTTTCTGATATGTGAAATATTTGATCTTGAGTGCAAAATATTGAATTATGATGTTACCATAATTCCATAAATTGCTGATCTTTGAAACTTTCACCCCCTTCTTCCGTCCACTAAAAGGGCCCAATTTTATTAAGTTAATGTTTTGAGGTATTAAATTAGAGGTGGAAAAATCCAATGATGAAAATCAAATTTGGAACTTTAGCTTAACTTTCCAGGTAGTATTATTCTAGTTGTTACCATACCTGCTTTGTAAAAAACATGTATTTTTTTAAAAAAAATTTTTTTTTTCAACGTTTTTTATTTATTTTTGGGACAGAGAGAGACATAGCATGAACGGGGGAGGGGCAGAGAGAGAGGGAGACACAGAACCGGAAACAGGCTCCAGGCTCCGAGCCATCAGCCCAGAGCCTGACGCGGGGCTTGAACTCACGGACCGCGAGATCGTGACCTGGCTGAAGTCGGACGCTTAACCGACTGCGCCACCCAGGAGCCCCAAAAACATGTATTTTTTACTATAATTATTTGGGTAACATAACTAAACTGAAGCCTCTGAGAAACTATAGATAAAAAGCATTTGAAGAGCCACAAGCTGAAAACATTCTGAATTTTATACCTATAGGAATATTTGAGCATTAAAATCTACTAATTTTCTGTTTTTTTCTCTCATTTTCATTATTTTTTTATTGTTTTCTGCCCATTCTCTTCTTTCTCTTCTCTACTTCTCCCCTTCCTCATCGTCAAATCTAATATGAATTTTCACATTTAAAAAATATTCCATTTATTCAATAATTGGGTGTTATCAGTTTTCACATATAAAATCATCCATTGAGAGGTGCCTGGGTGACTCAGTCGGTTAAGCGTCTGAATTCAGCTCAGGTCACCATCTCATGGTTTGTGAATTCAAGCTTCGCATTGGGTTCTGACAACTCAGAGCCTGGAGCCTGTTTCAGATTCTATGTCTCCCTTTCTCTTTGCCCCTCTCCCACTCAGGCTGTCTCTGTCTCTCTCAAAAATAAATAATAAACATTAAAAAAATTTAAAAAATCATCCATTTAGCTTTTCTTTTGTAAAATTTTTCTGCATATCTTTGTAGTATTTTTTTTTCTCTTTAAAATGTGTATAGCTTTCTTTATGTGGGTATTGCACATTTCTTAAGGCTATTACTAGTTACATTTAATTAGTTTTGCTTTTGTGAAAAGATTTTATTATTTACAACTGGCTAATACTGATAAAGTTATTGTTTGCTATATTTACTTTTCAAATCAAGTCACTTTGAAAGCTTTTATTAGATTAGCTAATTAATCCTTAACTAACTTCGATATTCTATCTAGAAAATCACATTGTATGCAAATATTAATTTACCTAACAACCTTTTAATAGTTAAATGTCATTCTATAATTGTGGTCATATCATATTATCATGAGCATTACAGAAAACTGTTAAATAGCATTTAAATCCCTCATTTTAACAATGGGAAAAACCATGGCTCAGAAGAAATGATAACCTATATTTATACTAGCTAGAAAAAAGTATGCATATTAATCTGTAATCAATCCCTACAATCCCTACTGAAACAGATTTAAAATCATTTTCTCACATGGTGTAAAATAACTGAATGGTTATTTATGTAGAACTCAGAATAAATCATCCCCTTTAAAATCTTTATCTAAATATATTTCATAAATTTTAGCTGTTTAAATACATTTTTGGAAATTTTATACTAATGATTAAATCCCTGTTTATCATAAACCAAAGAGTATATAAGGGAGAATAATTTGTAGTATTTGAAATGTATCATTAAATATAAACTTCTCATCTTGCTGTTAATTAGGCATCTAACCATAGTTTTCATGAAGAAATCCTGGCCAGCCAACATTGCATCATGACTGGTTTCATTAATGAATTATGGGCATATAATAACTCCTCCAGTGAGAAGTACTTGAATTATGCATAGATAATTATAGAGATACCTAAGGAATTAGTACACTCACTGGAGATGAATAAAACAGGACACATGGTATAAAGAGGGATGGAGATTAATGAACTTCAGTGTTATGTGAATTTGGAATGGAACTAGAAACTGGCCAGAGTTCAATGAGAATAAGTGTTTTGAGATGGGGAATAGGGTTGAGGAAGAGATTGAGAGAAGGTACTCAGGTCAGGGCCAGATTTGGAAATGGAAACTCCAAAGAACAAGGGTGTGTGTGTGGGGTGGATTTTGGGGTGACACCCACCTCTCAGCCTGGACCGATGGTGGGGCTCGAACTCACAAACCGTGAGATCATGACCTGAGCCAATGTTGGACGCTTAACTGACTAAGCAACCCAGAAGCCCCAGGAATTGCACTTTAAACTGCTACCCTAAACTGTCAGAGATTTCATTAAGGAGGTGGTAATTGGGTTGAGCTTTTACAAAGTGTCATACTTAAGTGACAGAAAATAACAGGGAGAACACTCCAATGGGAAGGAGTCTATAGTAATAGAAATTACAAAGTCAGAATGAATATTACACATTTTAAGAATGACAAAGCTTAATTAGGCTTAAAATTCATGATGCAATGTAGCATGGGAATTAAAGGTGGGATGAATTTGATTCTTGGAGGATTAGAATTTCATTGAGCATATTTTTGATGAGGTAGAAAACAAGGAAGCTATTAAAAGGTTTTTTAATAGTGACATGATGAAAGTCATGTTTATAAACAATTAGTTTTTAATGAGCATGAAGGTGAAATGGAATAAGAAAAGAGTAAAAGTCATAAAATTCAGCTGGAAAGCTATTATAATAGTCATGAGAAAGGAATATATGGACCAAAGAAATAATTTGAGGGAATAATTACAAAAATCATTGGCTTGATACAGAGAATTAAAGTGACCACTGAGTCAAAGATACATTTCAAATTTTGAGTGTAGCTGATTGAGACATTTGGTGGTGCCATTGACAATGACAGAGAAATTTGGAGGCACAAAGATTTGAGTTTGAGATAACTGGCTAGACTGTAAAATTCTCTGAGAGCAGGGTGGTATCATATTTACCATTTTAGCCTTAGCAAGTTGATAGGCTCAATGCCTGGCACATAGTAGTTGCTAAAGAAAATATTTCTTAAAATATATGATTGAATATAGTTACGGTAAGACAATGGGGGGCGCCTGGGTGGCTCAGTCGGTTGAGCGGCCGACTTCGGCTCAGGTCATGATCTCGCGGTCCGTGAGTTCGAGCCCCGCGTCGGGCTCTGTGCTGACAGCTCGGAGCCTGGAGCCTGTTTCGGATTCTGTGTCTCCCTCTCTCTGACCCTCCCCTCTTCATGCTCTGTCTCTCTCTGTCTCAAAAATAAATAAAACGTTAAAAAAAAAAAAGACAATGAAACAAAACATCAATAGGCATCTATAGGACTACAACTTTAATGAGGGAGTAATTGGGGATACAGATTAAGGAATGGTCTGAATAGAGGAGAGTCCTATAGAGTCATGAGAATTAATTAATTAATGAAAGAAATTGTTTTGAAAAAAAATCTAGAGGACCTGGTATAGAAACCTCCTACTTGAGGTCTTAAGGGACTTCTTTCAATTTAGAAATTATGAAGAAAAATAAATGCTTATTTAGTGCATGTGTCACTAAACAGTCTTTTCGCATGTAACCCTACTGGGGGTGTGTTGATTAGTTTGACGTATTTTTTCATTCAGTCAAAGACACTGACATGTAACTAATACACAAGAATGTAAAAAATACATTAGTCTGTCTTACTCAGATCCAGTATCATTTGATGACAATGGGAATATCTCAGTCTGCTTAATTACAAATGAGAAACATGTAATGATTTTTAATTTTTTTAAATTTTATTTAAATCCAAGCTAGTTAACATATAGTGTAGTAATGGTTGCAGGAGTGGAATTTAGTGATTCATCACTTACATATCACACCCAGTGCTCATCCTAATGAGTGCACTCCTTAGGGCCTGTCACCTTTTTAGCCCATCCCCCCCACCCAACACCCTGTCAGCTACCCTCAGTTTGTTCTCCGTATTTAAGAGTCTCTTATGGTTTGTCTCCCTCTCTGTTTTTCACTTTATCTTTGCTTCCTTTCCCCTATGTTTATCTGTTTTGTTGCTTAAATTCCCCATGTGACTGAAATCATATGGTATTTGTCTTTCTTTGACTGACATTTCACTTAGCATGGAACATTCTAGTTCCGTGCACATTGTTGCAAATGGCAAGATTTCATTCTCTTTGATCACTGAGTAACACTCCATTCTGTATATACACCACTTTTTTATCCATTCATCAGTTGATGGGCATTTGGGCTCTTTTCATACTTTGGCTACTGTCGATAGTGCTGCTATAAACATTGGAGTACTTGTGCCCCTTTGAATCAGCATTTTTGTATTCTTTGGATAAATACCTAGTAGTGAAATTGTTGGGCTGTAGGGTAGTTCTATTTTTAATTTTCTGAGGAACCTCCATTCTGTTTTGCAGAGTGGCTGCACTAGTCTGCATTCCCACCAGCAGTGCAAAAGGGTTCCTCTTTCTTCACATCCTTGCCAACATCTGTTGTTGCCTGAGTTGTTAATTTTAGTGATTCTGACAAGTGTGAGGTGATATCTCATTGTGGTTTTGATTCGTATTTCCCTGATGATGAGTGATGTTGAGCATTTTTTCATGTGTCTGTTAGCCATCTGGATGTCTTCTTTGGAAAAGTGTCTATTCATGTCTTTTGTCCATTTCTTCTCTGGATTATTTGTTTTTTGGGTGTTGAGTTTGGTAAATTCTTTATAGCTTTTGGATACAAACCGTTTATCTGATATGTCATTTGTAAATATCTTCTCCCATTCTGTTGGTTGACTTTTATTTTTGCTGATTGTTTCCTTCACTGTAGAGAAGTTTTTATATTGATGAGGTCCCAATAGTTCATTTTTTCTTTCGTTTTCCTTGCTGCTGGAGACATGGCCAGTAAGAAGCTACTGCGGCTAAGGTCAAAGAGATTGTTGCCTGCTTTCTCCTCTATAATTTGATGACTTCCTGTCTTAATGCTTAGGTCTTTCATCCATTTTGAGTTTACTTTTGTGTATGATGTAAGAAAGTGGTCCAGGTTCATTTTTCTGCATGTCACTGTCCAGTTTTCCCAACACCATTTGCTGAAGAGACTGTCTTTTTTCCATTGGATATTCTATGCTGCTTTGTCAAAGATTAGTTGGCCATACATTTGTAGGTCCATTTCTGGGTTCTCTATTCTGTTCTATTGATCTATGTGTCTGTTTTGGTGTCAGTACTATACTGTCTTGATTACAGCTTTGTAATACAGCTTGAAGTCTGGGATTGTGATGCCTTCAGCTTTGGTTTTCTTTTTCAACATTACTTTGGCTATTAGGGGGTCATTTCTGATTCCATACAAATTTTAGAATAGTTTGTTCTAGCTCTCTGAAGAATGCTGGTGTTATTTTGATAGGGATTGCATTGAATATGTAGATTGATTTGGGTAGTATCAACTTTTTAACAATATTTGTTCTTCCAATCCATGAGCATGGAATCTTTTTTCCATTTTTTTGTGTCTTCTTCAGTTTCTTCCTTAAGTTTTATATAGTTTTCAGTGTATAGATTTTTCACCTCTTTGGTTATGTTTATTCCTGGTATTTTATGGTTTTTGGTGCAATTGTAAATGGGATCAATTCTTCGATTTCTCTTTCTGCTGCTTCATTGTTGGTATACAGAAATGCAACAGATTTTTGTACATTAATTTTATATCCTGTGACTTTGCTAAATTCATGTATCAGTTCTAGCAGTTTTCTGGTGAAGTCTTTCAGATTTCCCATGTATAGTATCATGTTGTCTGTGAAGGGTGAAAGTTTGACTTCCTCCTTGCCTATTTGGATGATGTTTATTTCTTTTTGCTGTGTTATTGCTTAGGGTAGGACTTCCAACACTACATTGAACAGTGGTGGGAGTGGACATCCCAGTCATGCTCCTGACCTTAGTGTTTTCCCCACTGAGGATGATATTAGCTGTGGGTCTTTTGTATATGGCCTTTATGATCTTGAGATATGTTCCTACTATTCCTACTTTCTTGATGGTTTTTATAAAAAAGGATGCTATATTTTATCAAATGCTTTTTCTGCATCTATGGAGAAGTTCATGTGGTTCTTATGCTCTTTTATTCATGTGATGTGTCACATTGATTGATTTGTGGATATTGAACCATCCCTGTGCACACCTTGCACTTCTGGTCTGACACTGTGCCATCGGGCACCTCATCCTCGTGACTGGGCTTTTTCTCCTACTGGTTCTCCTCCCCGGCCCTGTTCTGCTTGGACACCAGCTGCAGCTCCTTCAGCTTGTGCATGATGAAGAGGTGCTTGGACAGCGACGGGTGCGATGTGTAGCCGGCACTGGTAGGAGGAGTCATCTGACTTGTGCTGAGGGTGAATACTTGTTCATGGTGAATAATTCTCTTTTTTTCTACCTTGTCTCTTTCTTTCTTTCTTTCTTTCTTTCTTTCTTTCTTTCTTTCTTTCTTTCTTTCTTTCTTTCTTTCTTTCTTTCTTTCTCTTTCTTTTTCCTTCCTTCCTTCCTTCCTTCCTTCCTTCCTTCCTTCCTTCCTTCCTTCCTTCCTTCCTTCCTTTAAGACAGGCAGGGAGGGGAAGAGAGGGAGGGAGGGATAGAGATAGAGATAGAGATAGAGATAGAGATAGAGATAGAGATAGAGATAGAGAGAGAGAATCCCAAGCAGGCTCCTCACTGGCAGTGCAGAGCCTGATGGGGGCTCAAACCCATGAACCGTGAGATCATGACCTGAGCTGAAATCAAGAACTGGAAGCTTAACTGAATGATTCACTCAGGTACCCATGAATAGATCTTTTAATGTATTGTTGGATTCAATTTGTTGGAATCTTTTTGAGAATTTTTGCATCCATGTTAAATAGGGAAATTGGTCTGTAGTTCTCCTTTATAGTGGGGTCTTTGGTTTTGGAATCAAGGTAATGCTGGCCTCATAGAGTGAGTTTGGAAGTTTTCCTTCCATTTCTATTTTTTGGAAGAGCTTCAAAAGAATAGGTGTTAATTCTTAAATGTTTGGTAGAATTCCCTGAAAAGCCATCTGGCCCTGGACTCTTGTTTTCTGGGAGACTTTTGGTTACTGAATCACTTTCTTTTTTGGTTATGGGTCTGTTCAAATTTACTGTTTCTTCCTATTTCAGTTTTGGTAGTGATATGTTTCTAGGAATTTTTTCATTTCTTTCAATTGCCCAATTTGTTGACATATAATTTCTCATAAAATTCTCTTATTATTGTTTGTATTTCTGTGGTATTAGTTGTGATCTCTCCTCTTTCATTCTTTTATTTTATTTTTTTTTTAATTTTTTTTAACGTTTATTTATTTTTGAGACAGAGAGAGACAGAGCATGAACAGGGGAGGGGCAGAGGGAGAGGGAGACACAGAATCCGAAACAGGCTCCAGGCTCTGAGCTGTCAGCCCAGAGCCCGACATGGGGCTCGAACTCACAGACCGCGAGATCATGACCTGAGCCAAAGTCGGCCGCCCAACCGACCAAGCCACCCAGGCGCCCCTCCTCTTTCATTCTTGATTTTACTTATTTGGGTCCTTTCCTGTTTTGTTTTGTTTTGTTTTGTTTTATCAGTCTGGCTAGGGGTTTATCAATTTTGTTAATTCTTTCAAAGAATTCAAAGAACCAGCTCCTGGTTTCGTTGATCTGGTGTTTTGTTTTTTTGTTTTTTATTTTTTGTTTTTTTTATAGTATTGATTTCTGCTCTAATCTTTATCATTCCCTTCTGCTGGTTTTGGGCTTTATTTGCTGTTCTTTTTCCAGCTCCTTTAGGTGTAAGTTTAGGTTGCATATTTGGGACCTTTCTTCCTTCTTTAGGAAGGCCTGGATTGTTATATACTTCCCTCTTATGACTGCCTTTGCTGCATCTCAGAGGTTTTGGCTACCATGTTTTCATTTTCATTGGCTTCCATGTACTTTCTAATTTCCTCTTTAATTTCTTGGTTAACCCATTCATTCTTTAGTAGGATGTTCTTTAATCTCCTAGTATTCATGGTCTTTCCAAATTTTTTCTTGTGATTGATCTCAAATTTCATAGCATTGTGATCTGAAATATGCATGGTATGTTATTGATCTTTTTGTACTTGATGAGAGCTGATTTGTGACCCAGTATGTGATCTATTCTGGAGAATGGTCCACTGTATTCTGCTGCTTTAGGATGAAATATTCTGAATACATCTGTTAAGTCCATCCAGTCCAGTGTGTCATTCAAAGCGATTGTTTTCTTGCTGATTTTCTGTTTAGATGATCTGTCCATTGGTGTAAGGGGGGTGGGTATTAAAGTCCCCTGCTATTATGGTATTACTATCAATGAGTTTCTTTATGTTTGTGATTAGTTGATTTATATATTTGGGTGCTTTCGAGTTGGGGGCATAAATATTTAAATTGTTAGCTCCTCTTGGTGGTTAGACCCCTTAATTATGATATAGTGCCCTTCTTTATCTTTTAGTACATTCTTTGCTTTAAAGTCTAGTTTGTCTCATATAAGTATGTCTACTGAGGCTTTCTTTTGACATCCATTAGTATGATAGATGGTTTTCCATCCTCTTACTTTCAATCTGCAAGTGTCTTCAGGTCCAAAATGAGTCTGTTGTAGGCAGAATATATATATGGGTCTTTTTTTTAAAAAATCCATTCTGTTACCCTATGTCTTTTGATTGGAGCATTTAGTCCATTGACTTTAGAGTGGTTATGGAAAGATATGAATTTAGTATCATTGTGTTGCCTGTAGAGTTAGTTGGTGTTTCTCATGATGTTCTCTGGTTCTTTCTAGTCTTTGTTTCTTTTGGTCTTTTTTGTTTTGTTTTGCTTTTTCAACATTCAAAGAGTCCCCCTTAAAATTTCAGGGCTGGTTTAGTGGTCACAATCTCCTTTAGTTTTTGTTTGTCTGGGAAACTATCTCTCTAATGAATTTTTGGAAGTGTATACTGAGGGATGCCTGGGTGGCTCAGTCAATTAAGCATCCAACTCTTGATTCAGCTCAGGTCATGATTTCATGGTTCATGAGACTGAACCCCAAGAAAGACTCTGTGCTGACAGTGTGGAGCTTGTTTGGGATTCTCTCTCTTCCTCTCTCTCTGCCCCTCACTTCCTCTCTCTCTCAAAATAAATAAATAAACTTAAAAAAATAGCATATACTGTAAAATGTTAGATCATATTCTGAGCTCATGTTTTATCATCTGAGAATGGTATACATCAAAACAATGGCAGTGGTTAACTCTGAGTGGTATGGGGAGATAAAAGAGACTAGAAGAGTAGGTATTTATCCAAAGAGACTTTAGTCATATCTTTGATATTTAAGAGGCTGGATATATTATTTAAAAGTATTAGAAACAAGAGCATGACTTCCTCCCATGCTTCTCTGAAAGAGTTAACCTTCCCAATAGGTCAAACTTCATACTTCTTTATTATTTATACTCAACCTTTCCCATTTTTTGAGGAATGTTTATAAAACCAGGTATATTTACTCATAAAAAGTTCACCTAATCAAATACATGAAATTTCAAAACATCAAAATATGATAAAAGCCAAACAACAAATACCAGTGTCACTGTTAACTGAACCCTTAGCCTAGGATGCCATCTAATGACCTGACATCCAAGGCTGAGTGAAGATGCCAATCTCAATCAAGGAATTAAACACGAGTAATGTGTTGCTTCTTTCTTAATATTCTGTAGATTTAAAAATACATGTAAAATAAGTTCTAGCAGTTTCTTTCCATACCTCTTCTAATGACCTTGTGCCTCACCCACCTTATAGAGTGTGAGCCCTTCTCTTTGAAGACTAAACTATATCAGACTAGCCTATATATACTCTACATGTCAATAACTCAATAACACAATGGGTGTAACTGCTTAAAAACAACTATGAGAATGCCAGAGAAGGCAAGGAGAACTATGCGAATGCAAAAAAGAAGAAAAAAAGACAAGAAATAAACAACAACTGCCCCCTACCACTCATCTGTCTATGTAATCTTTCCAGGATAAGGAATAGAAAAAAAAACTTGATCAGGAAGCTAAGTGTCCTGATGACAGTACTGACTGCCATCTCAGAGTTATGTGTCTGAACAATACAGATAACATCTCTAGATCTCATTTTATATATACTTGATGGATAAATGGATAGGTAGGTAGGTAAATGATAGATGACAGATGATATAGATAGATAGATAGATAGATAGATAGATAGATAGATAAGATAGATAATTTCAGTGTTTGGACTAGGTCCAAGGCCCGTAGATGTATTTCTTTTTTTCAATGTTTTTTAATGTTGGGAAATCAGCATGGAAGAAATGCAATCTCACCCGTAGCCACAAGCTATACTCTTCATAGTATTGCATGATGACATCAAACATATCATCCAGAAAGCTTTTCAACATGGTTTTGTTGTTGTTGTTGCTGTTTGTTTTGTTTTGTTTTGTTTTCCTGTTTTCATGAGTTTGGTCATTCCTTGTTCTTTGGCCATTCCAATGACCCAGTGCACTAATTATCTGATCATTTGATAACAGAGAAGCATACACACTCCCTGTTGGGACACATGGAAATCCTTCCTTGTATAGCTTTGGCATCATATTATTGTCCATTTGGCTATTTGACTTTAATGCTATACCTATGCTCAAAGAATTTTTAAAGAAAGACTCTTTTGGTGGAAAGATCTTTGGCTTTAAGAAGTTCATATTTTTTTCAATTTTTCTGTTATAGACTACCCTTTCATCTAGCATTCAAACTTCTTATCAGGTTGGAGATCAAGGTCAAGTTTTTTTTTTTCTTTCTAAAGATGACAGGTTTTAATCAGTAGTTACAGACTATTACCACGCCACCCCAGGAACATACATTTTTAGACTTCCTATCATGTGAAAAAGTTCGTATAGATGTTATTAAGCCATTTATGTACATAGAAGACCTATTCATTTTAGAAAGCCAGAGTTAAAAGTATCATGAAAGAAGATATGTGTGAACTATAGATATACTGAAAGTGTAACAAAAGAATTTCCAAAATTTGAGTTGAAGTTGATGTAGTGTTCTATCTCAACAGAACCTACTAATTTTTTCCCAAGAGTTAAACAGCTTGTACATAAACTATTTTCCAGTAATGTCACGCAAAGAATGAAAATAAATTACTTTTTGATTATTAGAAACAATCGCAGTGCTATTGATATTAGACAATTCCCCTTCCATATAAACACTTAAATATCTTCTATTCCCCAACATTTATCTAAATAATAAATGGATCACAAAGCACAAAAAGTGAACTCTATATAAAAGAACTCTATATAAAATGCAGAAATATATCTTATAATTACTTGTAAAATAATTTGAGTAGCAGTATTTTTAAATATAGAGACTGATAAATTATTTTAGATTTATAGATTTAGACAAATACAAATATTTAAATAAATACAGCAAGGAAATCATTTAATACTTTATATTTGAATGAAGATAGAATATTCTACAACTTTGAAGATGGTTATAATGAAGTAATTAAGCTATTTGTATTGAAATAAAATAATTTCTCTTATATGTAAAATATATATTTTGCCTACAAATAAACGTTTTCTAGGGGCATCTGGGTAGCTTAGTCTGTTGAATGTCCGACTCTTGATTTCAGCTCAGGTCAGGATCCCAGGGTTGTGGGATCAAGTCCCATATAGGGATCTGCACTGAACATGGAGCCTCCATGAGATTCTCTCTCTCTTACTCTCTCTCTCTCTCTCTCTCACTGTCTCTCTCTCACTCTCTCTCTGCCCCTTTCCCCAACTCACATGCTCTCTCTCTCCAAAATAGAGAAGAAAAAAACTATTGACTTGAACATTGGCTCAAAAAACTCCAAGACCTATTCTTTGAGATGAAAAAAAAAAGCTCATATATTATCCTTTGATCTCAGTTCCATGATTTAATGAACACATGGAAGTGATACATGGAAATGAGTTGATCTTAGAGTGAGTGTCTCCAATTTTTGTCACCCTAGTTGTCTGGGCAAATGATATCTGTTAGTTTTTATATACATTAAAGAGAGGCCATTCAATTTGGTGTTATTTTCCTTAGGTCAGTGATACATTCATTCTAGTCCAAAGAACTCATTGTTTCCTTTGAGGGTGGCCTCTTCCATGTTATCACCCTTTGGCAGTGCTCGTACATTAACTCCCTTACGTTCTTTCTTCAGTGGTAAAATTGAATTAAAATTGTCTTAATAAGTGTAAGATAAAACTTAAGGCCACTTCTCAAACCTTAAGCTGTTAGCAAGTATGAGGCTAATTTATTTGTATGTGATAATGCTATTACATTCATAAATTTAATTTATTACAAAATCTGCAACTACAGGGAAATGTATAAAAACCTTTTATAGATTCTACTCTAAAAGTTCTCTTTTTTCTATTCCTTTCTTTTATTTTGGACACTGAAGAAACATGATCAGTTTGGGAGTATCTTAACTTTCCCCTTGATGTCATGATGTAACGTCATCTTATTGTTGACTTTCCCCATTGACATTTTGCAACATACACTCATTGTGTTTTGACCAATAATAAATCAATCAACAATGCAGTAACAGAAACCAGTATTGTGCCTGCACACATGTAGCAAGTTGTGCTGAGGGTGCTGAGAACCAATTAAATAAAACTCACATGTAGTAATTTCACTTCTACAGTGCAAACTGTTAATGCCTGCCAATCTTCAGAATTAGCTGATAGTTATTCAGCCTTATAAGGAACATTTATTTAAAAAAATGCATATGTGGGGTGCATGGATGGTTCATTCCATTAAGCATCTGACTTTGGCTCAGGTCATGATCTCATGTGAGTTCAAGCCCTGTCTTGGGCTCTCTGCTGTCAGCACAGAGCCCACTTCAGATCCTCTGTCTGTCTGTCTGTCTCTCTCCGCACCTCCTGAACTTACACTGTCTCTCAAAAATAAATTTAAAAACTCTGCATATGCTACATTAATTAGAATCCAATACATCAATATCTTTAATTATGCATTACAATTAAAACTAATTTAGTTAAAATTAAAAAAAAATTGTGTAGACACAATATATATTGCTGAAAAGAGAACCATAGAAACAGAAGAGTTTGGAAATAGCACTTTTGAAGTCTGTTGAAAACAATTAGCAATATAGGACTAATCTTAGAAAAAAATGAGAGTTGGAGAGAAGAGTGTACCTAATATTTTTGTGAGCTTTATTATGAACCAGGCGTTACTTTAAGTCCTTTACATTTATTATTTCATTTAAACGATGTACAAGTATTATCCTCACTTCACAGAGGGAGAAACTTGGATGTAGAAAGCTTAAGACTTTTCCTAAAGTTTATACAGTTAGTTGATGACAGCAGCAGGAAATGAACCCAGCCATCTTACTTGGAAGCTTAGGGTACTGCAACCGCACCATGGCAAAGACATTACCTCAGAGAGTAAATGGAGTTATTTTACATATTCACTGAAAGTAGAAGGAGGGGGAAAAAACGAAAACAATTAAAGAAATAGAACATTTAAAATCAGAAGATAATTTGAGAGAATGGAATAGGAAGAAAGATTCCTGAGCGTAACAATTGAACCTCTAGTTTTGCATATATATGAATGTAAGAAATACATGCTTACCACATGTCTCAGTCCAGAAACCTCAAAGTGGATTCTTGTACTTACAAGGTTCTTGTATAGAAAAATTTCCTCCATTTAAGCCAGACTTTGTGTTCTCTGTATTATCTACTAACATAAAGAACTGAGGGGTGCCTGGGTGACTCAGTTGGTTGAGCATCTGACTTCAGCTCAGGTCATGATCTCACAGTCTGTGAGTTCGAGCTCCGCATCAGGCTCTGTGCTGACAGCTCGGAGCCTGGAGTCTGCTTTAGATTCTGTCTCTCTCTCTCTCTCTCTCTCTGCCCCTTGCCTGCTCATTCTCTGTCTCTTTCTGCCTCAAAAATAAATAAAAACATTAAGAAAAAAATTTTTAAAAAGAACTGAGAATATTTTAGTATTATAATATTAATTTATGCAAATATATTAATTTATTAATGAGAAACATTTTAATGTAAACATTAAACAATTTTAAAAGCATATGTGTATGATGTTAATTTCAAGTTAAAAATTTTTTTTAAATGTTTATTTATTCTTGAGAGAGAGAGACAGGCAGACAGAGCATAAGCAGGAGAGGGGCAGAGAGAGAAGAAGACACAGAATCTGGAGCAGGCTCCAGGCTCTGAGCTGTCAGCACAGAGCCCAAAACGGGGCTCAAACTCATGATCCATGAAACCATAACCCAAACCAAAGTCGGACACTTAACTGACCGAGCCACTCAGATGCCCCACTAATTTCAAGTTAGCATGGTACTATAATACAGAAACAATAATGGGTCTTTATTGTATATTAAAATTAGTATAATTTTTCTAGTACTTTTTTTGGTTATAATTTTATGATTTTTTTTTCACTCTTGAAAAAAATCAAATCTCCAAAGAACAAAATTACTTTCTGCCAAGTTAAGTTATAATTTTCAATATAGGTAAAGTGATTCAGTAACTTTTCTGCAATTATTTATTCAGAAATTTTTATTCCTTTTCAAAATTCTATTGTCACATGTCTTTTTTTGCTGATAATTGATTACACAAACTGACAATTTGGCCAGTTTTTCCATTCATAATATGTCTTGAGAAATATATTTCATATTCATGACTATGTGGAATATTATAATAAAAATGTTGGAATTAGATTGATATTGTTTGTAGCATTTTAGATAAAGGTATTCTGTATGAACAACAAAAATGCATGTTTAATTTTTTTTCCTTTAATATTTCCTGGCTCTAAGCCTTTAAAAGCAGCTCTTAAAATTTTCATATCCATTCTGAAACTTTACTGATCTTCATTAGAAGTTCATATATTGAGACCAGAATCTCTGTGAACGAATGCAATTATCTAAAGTGACAATAGGGGTGCCTGGGTGGCTCAGCTGGTTACATGTCTGACTCTTGATTTCAGTTCAGGTCATGATCTCATGGTTTGTGAGTTCAAGCCCCGCATCAGGCTCTGTGTTGATAGCGTGGAGCCGGCCTGGGATTCTCTCTCTCCCTCTCTCTCTGCCCTTCCCCTGCTTGTACTCTCTCTCTTTCAAAATAAATAATTAAAAATTAAAAAAATAAAAAAAATAAAGTGAGTATAAACACTGAGGAATTCATACCCAGTTAAGATGAACTAAGCTGTTCTTAATGATGAGAAAGAAGAAAAAAGTTTTGTTTTGTTGGTTTTTTTTTTTTTTTTTAATGTTCCTCTTTTGCCTTTTGGGGGATAATTAAATTCTTTCGATAAAATATATAATCTTTAGAGCTAAAATGCACAATAAAGCTAACACAAGTATTGCCATTTTACTTATGATCAAAATAGTTCCAATGAGTTAAGTACCATGCCTATGGTCATACTACCACAGTGGTGGAGATAAGCACCCTGGCCCATAGCCCAGGTCCTCACCACAGCACCATAAAGTTTCTCTTAAAGGGAAGAGACACAACAATTCTCATGAAGAAGGAAAAAGTACCATTGAGGTGCTCTAATGTTTTGTTGTTGTTGTTTTTTAAACAAATTGGAACCACACCTCAATCCTGATCATACCTCCCCAACCGGAAAAGTACGGTCTTCTGAATCATCAGCAGTTGCACATTGTGCCGTCCACTGCTTGGAGCTTCTCTATGCTATGAAGTATTAATAATTACTTCACTGTGTTGAACTGGCTGGCACAAAATTGATCATGTTCTTATCAGGCTACATCAGGACAGCAGATCTCAGTCAGTAAACCTGTAGGACTCGTTGCCTTTCTTGTTGCCAGTGACTCTTATTATTTTCCAGCCTCCCAGCCTTGACCTGGCTGATAGAGATCAGATGGTGACTGAATAGAAGCTGCCCCAGTCCTGGGTCCATGATGTACGCGTAAGTACGCAGCTTTTCTCAGTCAGAGTTATCAACAGGGACAGAGGTTCACAACTCCTGAGATGGGCAGGACAAACGGCTAGTGGATAGTGCTTTAAAACTAAGAGGTTTTTTTAAAAAAATGTGTTACTATATTTTCTGTTAAAGTTTTATTTTGTTGCTATGTTTAAATATAAGATTTTTTTAAAACAAAAGGAGCCAATATGATCCTTTCTTTCTAAATAACAGAAATAGAAATGATATGCAGTAATATATTAACTATATTATATTTAAACATTTAGAAAAACCTATGCTTCAAAAAATAATCTATAATACAGTTTAGTTAATTTCTTTGGTATGATCAGTAGCTTGGAATAAATTTTTGTCTTATGCTGCTTTGTGAAGTATATTCTGGGAAAATTTGAAATATAAGAGGAGAGTTTATTGGAATTTCAATTTTTAATTCTAAATAATAGAAAGTATGGTAGCAGTAAGATTTATACATATATATATATATGTAGGATGAAAATTAAAATTCATATATAAATATTTTTGAATTAACAAAATCTAGACTATGTGACATTTGTCATGATATATATATATATATATATATATATATATATATATATATATGTATGTACATATATATATACACATTTAGGTAATTTCAGGCTATTGTTTAACAGACTCAGAAATAAATAACTAATATTTTATGTGAGTGATTTCATTCAAACACCTGCTTAGTCTAACCTTGCTTCTCAAAGAGATTCTTGACCCCTCTACAGACACCAATTTCCCACAAGGTTTGCATTGACTGATGTTTCAGACTTAATCATGATTCTTTGATAATTATAATTGTGCAGTCATTTGATTTTGTCTTCAATGAAACATAGTACTTTAAGCCTGTAGGCTCTGGTGCTCTTAGATAATGAGTGTTCTTGCCCTTCCTAAATTACTCTAAAATAAAAGCATTAGCCTGAGGAAGACTGTCTATTTCATGCATAAAGCTTCTCCCCACAGGCCTTTTAAGGACAGCCTGATACAGCATATTATCTGTACTTTTTATTAAATATGAGAGGTGTACTTCTTATTAAATATGAGAAAGTATTATTTCTAATTCACCACGATAAGGACAGAGTAAGACAAAATGTGCAGTAGGAAAAATTAGTTTTGTATTTAATAAACATTCACAAATACATGCTATGCTCACAATTTCAGTTGTAAACAATTAACAAAGAACTTGAAGTTCTCCCATTCTCATTTTGCTCAGAATTGTGTAGTATGGCTTTTCTGTGAGCCTGGTTCCTCTCTTTCCAACTTCTGGTATCATCTCTGTTCACTCCTTTTCCCACTCTAAAAGTATCATTACGGACACATCAAATTTCTATATTGAAACCTCATCAACTCTGACCCAGAGTTTACAATTCTGAGGATTTTAAGTATCTTTTCTAATTGGATTCTATATCAGTATTATTTTTAACATGGATATTCTTTCAAAAATGTGGGCTGTGCCACAAAAGTAAGAAGGGTAGGTAGCAGGCTTATTGACTTCCTTAGTACAGGTATTTTGCCCATTGGCAAAGAGTCTGTCTCAAAGAATGAATGACTTAGATGCTATAGCTTCTTCACAGCAGCTCCGTCTTTCTCACTGTGGTGTAGTGGAAAGAGCACTAGCCTGACATTTAGATGTGTCCTAGATCCAGCTTTGGACTCATTGTCTGGACAAGTCACTTATCTCTCAAGACTTCATTCCCTTTATGTGTAAAATGTGAGGAGAGTTTACACTAACAGAAATGGGGGAGTAGTTGTCACTATTAATGGGACTAGAAATCATTTTTTGGTGGGTAAGCACAAAGCTATTTTATTTATTATTTGGCTTATTTTGATATTATTTATCTTGGGTTTTTTTCTTGGTTAAATTAAATAATTGTGAAGTAATATCTGATATTGGGGTTTTTGTTACATTTTTACCATATCATACCTAGTAAGTCTAGATATTGAATTGTGGAACTGTTGTTTTAGATACATGATTATGTGTGTGTTCCATGCTATGATGCAGAACATTTCTTACTGTGGGTCAGGGCAAAAAATATTTTAAAAAACTGCATTAGCCTTAAAGTCTTTTGAATTCCATGATTTCAAAAGTGTTAAGAGCTAGTTAATATGGAGGACATTAACTTTCTTAAGGCACTAGAGAACCACTTAAATTATCCCAGAGTAGAGCTTTTCTTTTCACTAGTCCCTATAACTGGTGCCTCCCACAGGTGAGGCAGAGATGAGATATGGCTACCTGCAATATAGATACTTTAGTGGCAGGATGTCACATCCTGAGGGCACAATCTGACAAGTGTGGAAAAAAAAGTATAAACAGAATGCTATAGGGATACCCACTCTATCTCATAAAGGCCTCTTTGAACATACAATGATAGAGTTTAGTCTAAAAAAAACCTTCAGAATCAGCTGGAGGAGAAGGAAGTCAGGATTCTGGACTGGTTGAACACAGCTCTTGCAAAGGTCATGAGACTTGACATACACTGGTGAATGGATGTTGGAAATTATCAGATGAAATGAGCAATTGGTCAGACGATAAAGGACATTTTGTGCCAGATGAAAATCACTGAGCTGTATTATGAGAGTTGAGTAAAACTTTAGGCATAAGGAAGGAATGACAAAATTTGCTATTGAGAACCATTCAGGTAGACAGAGCAGTCTAGGGGGGCTCTACTGGTGCAGTTGCAGAACTGCACACAGACACATATACACATGCACATAGACACATATATACATGTGCATGAAGGGAACGGCAGGGAGACTGCCATGTACAGGTTGTTTCTTCTGTCTAAAATGAATGTTCCTTCCCACAGTTGATGAGATTCCATATCTTCCTTGAAGATTCTAATCAAAATCGCTGTGAATTTTTTCTTACTTTACATTTTATGTGTTAATTATTCCTGAAGCACAGCCATCCTATTAAAAACTCGCATAAACATTGTATATGCTACTGTTGTCACTTCTCTGTATGGTCAAGTATTTTACAATTATGGCCCCCAGTCAAACAGACAGCTCTCTATATTCCCAGTGCCAAACACATTGCCTGGCCCATTGGAGACCCTCAACATTAGTCTGGTGACCTATGATAACGTATGCCTGAAGCCAAAGAACAGAGACTGAGAAAGGAGGAACGGTTGGAGTCAATGAAAATTTCAAGTTTACTTTTCATTACATATCTATTCAAGAAGGCCTAGGAGATATTTGAGGTAGAGTAATTCAGAAGGTAAACAAAAAGCCAAACAGTGGAGAGAAGAAAACTTGTGGTGCTGATGGGGATTTATTATAAAAGAGATGAAAGCATCACATCTATAGACTAGATTTTAAAGTTTCATTTATTCATTAATTCAACAAATGCCTATTATTCTAGCTTATAGTGTACCAGTAGCACATTATATACACACATAATATAGACACATATATACATGTACTATATATGCATTGTGAGTATATATCATGTTTGCATATATACATGTATCATATGCACATAAACGTACACATAGACACATACAGGAATCTGTATTGTGTTTGCAGTGTGTACAGTTGTTTGCAGTAGTCTTTAAAAAGGGTATTGTAGGTATTTACCCAAAGGATACAAAAATACAGATTTGAAAGGGTATATGTACCCCAGTGACTATGGAGAGAGGCCAACTGTCCATCAACTGATGAATGGATAAAGAAAATGTGGTGTGTATGTGTGTGTGTGTGTGTGTGTGTGTGTGTGTGTGTGTTGGAATATTACTCAGTCATCAAAAAGAATGAAATTTTGCCATTTACAATGATGTGGGTGGAACTAGAATGTATTATGCTAAGTGAAATGAGTCAATCAGAGAAAGACAAACACCATATGATTTAACTCAAATGTGGAATTTAAGAAACAAAACATATGAACATATGGGGGGAAATAGAGAAAAGAGGAAAACAAACCACAAGAGACTCTTAGTGATAGAGAACAATGAGTTGATGGAGGGAGGAGGGTGGGGGATAGACTAGATGGGTGATGGGTACTAAGGGGGGAATTTGTTATGATGAGTACTGGTGTTGTATGTAAGTGATGAATCACTGACTTCTATTCTTGAAATCAATATTGCACTGTATGTTAACTGAAACTTAAATTTAAAAACAGGATGAAAAGAAAAATAAATAAAATTATAACGAAAGGATGGAATTAAAAAAAGGATATTGTGTCTTTGGAGTACTGTGGGGTTAGGTGTAGTAGGGTAATGGATGGATTTTTGGGAAAAATAGCAAGATGGTTTTCATGCTATTGAATCATATATTCATTATATGGTTTCATTATTTATGAAGCATTCAAACCCTTAGCATTTCAAGAATATTCACATCAAAATCCAAGTTGAGATGTCAATTCAAAGAGATATGAGAGAAGTTTTCATCTGCTGTTTTAGGCTCTATACATTATATTTTCTTCCAATAATGTATACAACTAAACTTTGACTTTTAACTGATTCCTTGTAGTTGCCAGTATTAAAATGTATTTGTCTTTGAATTATTTTACAAAGTTTTTAAGATTTTATAATTAATTGTTTATTACTGCTCACTATTTGAAAACAGGCTACTTTGAGGCATTCAGTAATTTATGTAACATTATCATTGGGTAAAAAGAGCAGCCCACAACTTTGGCATTTTATATAAAATGAAAATTAATTAATCTAAAATATAACTGTAGAACATATACAGTAGTGTGATCTTTTAGTGGGAACCATATGAAGTTGCCCTTTTATAGGTTAAAAATGACTGAGCCAGGAATTTCACATGGTTCAAACTACTCAAATCTCTTCCAAGTCTTATTTTGTTTATAAATACACACATATAAACACACATATAGAATGACTGACACAACTTTAAAATTCCATGATTTTAAAAAACTATGAAGACAACATTTGAAAAATCCTCCATACTATCTAAAAAACCACAGACTTGGATACTAGAATGTAAAACAAACTTGAACACACATCCCAAAAGGTGAGATAAGGTAGAGCGAGCTGACAAAAATTAACTCCTGGAAAAAAAAATCCAGTGCAAAACAGAGTGTAGGGTGTATCTATACACTATTGTAAGCAAATGGGGGGGGGGAAATCCAGTTATTTATTTAATCTACAAGGTGTCAACAACTCTTACATGTCCCCCTTTTACACCTGTTGACAGATTTTTGCATATGCTCTGCACTGCTTCTTTTCATAATCAACCAGATAAACCGAAATAAGTAAAAGGACCTGAAATGAATGAGGCGTTTAGTACAACCTGGCAGTGTCAAGTCATAAGAGAAGCTATATAAAGCAAGAATCTACAGCTTTATCTTGATAAAAGTTTTTAAAGATAGATTAAAAATCAGGTCAGTTATGTTGCTCCCATCTTACACACTCAACTCCTGATTTTGGTCATACGTGCAGACATGAACAAGTTGTCTGTTAAAGATAGTGTTGGGCATATTAGCCCAGACACCGCCTCGAAACTACGTCAGTGTTTTCATTTTATCTCTCCTCTCTACTATGTCAATGAGGCATTTGCTGCCCAATTATGTTCCTAACTTCTCCTCCCTCTTATCATTCATCCTTCCATAATCATTTTTCTCCTTGACGGTTACTTGCCTCTGATTATACCTTTACTTTCAATCTCAAACTTCAGTTGCTTTGGTGGTACTGGCCACCATTTCTGCTACTGGCAAGAGAGAGGAAAGATAAATGTATTATTCCATTCCGTATATACCATGTCACTTTTAAGAACATATTAACTCATGGGATATTGTGATTGGGTACTTGGGTTATCATCAGATAAAATGGTTCAGACAAGTACCATCACCTGTTCACATTTTTGATAAGGTTAACTGAAGAAATATGCCCTCTTTAGAGGAAAACATAAACTTAGAATCCTCGCTTTTCATGATTCAGCTTTTTTGGAGCAACTACTTCTTGTTTAGGACCGCTCCTGTGTCCTTCACCCTTTGGTCCAACAAGAGCAGGAAAAATTTAGTCAGTATTTACTACTTCTTTAAAATTGGTAAAACCATTCATTTTCCTTTGTTGCTATTTATTTAACTGGTCAGCTGCCATCTTTCTCTTGCTGACAACAGCTTTTAAAAGAATATTAAACATTGCTTATAACAACCCTGTGGCAACAGGGAAGGATATAGCTTATTAGCTGAGAAAGACTTCGTTCACAAACTTCTGGATTTTGAATCAAATTTTTAGTAGTGTTGTGCACATCTATTTGTATTGTGTGATTTGTCCTGACTCTTTCAAGGCTCTCTATTAGTTGGAAATTTTCGTGGCTGAGGTAGAGTTGCAGTTTATTATCAAGGAACATAGCAAAGGCAACTGACTGTATTCTTACTACACAATTCTAATAAGCTAAGCTACGTACCCCTTTTATTAGTAAACTGGAATTCGGGTTCAAGGATCAACCTACCTTCCCTCAGAAAAAAGTTTTTTAAGTGGATCAGGCACTCAGGGAGCACACTGCATATCTCTAAACTAATGAGGATAAAGCGTGCTAGATTCATGATTTCTTTCTGGAAATGATTTAATGCATTTTAAATAAAATGTAGTTTGATTCAAGACTGATGTATTAGTTGTTCTAGGTGCCTGAAATGGGATTTTCTGCTTCAATTATGTGTTACATATTCATTAGAGTAAATGAAATAACCATTATTCAGAGTGGAATCTACCTACCAGAATTGCATTTTCTTTGATTCATAAATTAATGTTGTATTTATAATACTTAATTGTTTAATAGCATAGGAGAAGATATATAGAAGCTGAATTCCAAATTCTGCAATATTTATAATGAAATATGGCTATTATTATTCACATAGCTATGAAATAAGCTTTTTTTCTGACTCTAATTCCCTTTCAGAGTTTTATCTGTGGCCAGATGTAATACCATGATAAGTCAATTAATGGACTTTCATGGAAATATAGAAGTAAATTCCTGTTGATTCATTTATAAAAATAGAAGTAGAATCTATCAGAATATGAAATTCAATAATGGAGTCCTACAAAAATGGAGTCCAAACAAAATGTAATATTTACACTGTTTAAGCTTTATACATAGTTTGTAGGATCTCTCTAAAAGTTCAGAAGTTCAAATCCAATTATTTTATGTGATTCCATAGCTACATAGTGTTTCTTTAAACCACTGGGACTTCGATGATTTTACTATAGCAATTAGTTCATTATCAGTGGAGGCACCTGGGTGGCTCAGTTGGTTAGGCCTCCTCTGACTCTTGATTTCGGCTCAGATCATGATCTCATGGTTTGTGAGTTTAAGCCCTGCTTGAGATTCTCTGTCTCCCTCTCTCTCTGTCTCCTCCTCTCAAAATAAATAAATATTTTAAAAATTTATCAATGAGCCATTTAATGTATACTCAGACCTTCAAAAAATAAAAAATAGCTGTTTGAAAAAAATACAAATCTAATGAAACAGCATTTGGGTTGCATGGTATTTTAGTAAATTCATCAATGATAAGGCAATTGAGCATTTGAGGGGAAAATTCTAAGAATGAGAATCTCTTAAACTCTGTATCCAGTCTAGCACTCTTACCTACTCATTACCTCTTTCACACATGACACCTCAGAAATGTGACAGAAAGATTCTGGGACATGTTAATTTTGTTTATTTAATATGCAGATTATATTAATTGCAAATGAGAACACTGTTGATGTGCTTTATCTAGGACATTTATATCTTAATCATACATCCTCCCACTGAACTGGATTGCAAAATACCATTGACATACAAACCTTCATATCAATCATACAGGAAGCTAAGCAAAGAACATTGGCTGCTTACTGAAAGTAACTGCATTTTAAAAGTACATATACATGCATATATGCATTTATTTATTTTGCCAAAAACTGCAAATCAATAGCACATTCTGTTTGGTATCTGTGATATATATATATAACATTGCAAGTTCAAATTTATTGTAACTAACAGCATTCTGTAACTATTTAGTCTTTGAATGGTAGACAACATACCGAAGGCTTTTTAAGATTAGCATCCAAAAATGTTTCACATCAACAAATACACAAAATATTTGTCAGGAGAGTGTATGCTTAGCAGTTTATGAAATTATTCAGTCACTATGACCATTTTAATTCTGTCCTCTAAGATATTCTCCCAAATTCAGTCACAAGTAGCAGAATGTGATTTCAATGGAAGCATATTATGCTGTGTTAAGTGAAGATGAGTAAAATTATTTTCGTTGAAACAAATGGAATTGAGTTAAAAAGAAAATTTGTTGAGAGTTCATTGGGCTATTTCGTAAAACTTAAAAAGGAATTGACACAGGAGATATGGCTCCAGTATGGATCCAGTCAGCTGGATGTGCTATATAGAAGGGGAGGTGAGGCTGATATGCACTTTCTTATAATTTTTTTCACTTTCTTGTAATTTAGGAATTTTCTTTTCAATTTCTCGTATGTCATATTTTAAAAGAGAATTCCAGGATCATACCTGAGGAAAAAAGTAAACACCTTGCCTATTACCTGACCTGAAGTTCAAAACCTTAATGGAAAACCTTGTTGTTCTTACTATTAGATAACATGTGTTATTATTTTTCTGAAGCTTCAGAGGAGAAAATAAAAACCTCAGACCAGGGATTCTTGATTTGATTCTGGGAAGTTATTATGGTTGTTCTCAATTGTTTTGTGTCAAATATTGATTTATGTCTTCCTTGTCTTCAGGAAATACTGGCAAGTTTGTGGATTGGGTTCCTTGTGACTTATTCATATTTGAAATTTTTCAAGTCAACCAGACTTCCTAAATAATTGCCATGCAGGAGCCTTTTGGAAATATGAAAGCAGAAGACAAACCTTGATTCTTTAGGAGTTTATAATCTTAGAGAAGTAAACTTTATACACATAAGCAAAAAATAAATCAGCATGTAACCGGTGGCTGAATAGAGCAGTACACTGTAAAATATATGTAGAAAAAAAAAACAGAAGAATGTTAATATACTAGGATGTTTATATTAATGATCACAGGTAGTATTTCTGTAATTCGTTTACCTTTTGCCTATAAGGTATCCATGTTAATACTGGTTTTCTAACATTTTTACATGACTAAATTTTACAAATATTCAGAGTACTATGATGAGCTCTGTATATTTTTATTTTTATTCATTAATGAACTTTTTATGATAAAAATATTGTCCAGATTTGTGGAACTAATTTTGTTCACTCATACACAAAAACATCTGTGGAATTATTTTGTTTATCTTTTGCAGTGACTTTAGGCTGTTCTCTTTCACACACCTTGTGTTTCATCCACACTGGTCTTATTTTAGTATTTGAATTTACCAAACTTCAACTCACCCACATGCGTTGCTTCCTCTGCCTGTGCTGCTCTTCCTTCTAAGCTTCACTTAATTAGATAAAGCTTCAGGTTTTAGTTTAAATGTTCTTGGGGGGATCTTCCCTGATCCCCTACACTAGATCAAATTTTTGTATTATACACATAGATGAGCACCTTGCATTTCTCTTAGCATTTTCATTATGGTAATTATATACATATTCTTATAATAGTTTTTAAGTCTGCATTTCCCCCTGGGCTATAAACTCTATGAATATGTCTGCTTAACCATTCTACCCCTAACAGTAAAAATTTTCAAGAACTATTTTTTCAATGAATATATAAATATCAGAACTCCTTACCAAGGAAAATCCTGAAGACCCTATTTCAAAGAATTGCTAGAAATATTTATAATTAGTATACCAAGGATTCGTAATTGGGTGCTTCCAAATTGCATAAAATACAGACAAAGCAGTGGGTTAAAAAGAATTTTCTTTTTAAATATTTCTGTAGGCATGTAATACGAGAGCCTGTGTCTGAACTATCCAAAATAGAGTTACAATAGAACCTGAATCAAATCTTTAAGCTTGGGAAAAAACAAAACAAAAAACAAAAAAAACATCCTTTCCATATTCTTGGAAGATACTGAGGCTGAAGAATTAACATTTAAATATGTGTATTAGTTTCGATGTTTTCAATTGCAATCAATTAAAAACCCAGCCTCTGGGGATATCTGGGTGTCTCAGTAGGTTAAGCATCCAACTTAGGCTCAGGTCACTGTTCGTGAGTTCAAGTCCTGCCTTGGGCTCTATGTTGACAGAGCAGAGCCTGCTTCAGATCCTCTGTTTCCTTCTCTCTCTCTGCCCCTTTCCGGCTTGTACTCTCTCTCTCTCAAAAAGTAAAAAAACATTAATAAAATAAAATAAAATAAAATAAAATAAAATAAAATAAAATAAAATAATAAAGTAAAATAAAACAAAATAAAATAAATAGAAATCCAGCCTCAAACTGGCTTACACAATAAGAAAAATTACTTAACATAACATGATTTCTAAAAGCAGAGCTGGTCTTAGTCCTGTTTAATATAGCAGCTCAAATGTGTTAGGTAAGATCCAGATTCCTTCTGTCTCCCCTAGGCTGTTTTTAGTGACTCAGCTTTGCCCTCAGGTTGGCTTCTCTCAGAGTTGCAAGATGGCTATAGCAATCCCATGTGTCAGATTGATACAGGATGTGCAGAGGAAAAGAAAAGAAATGATCTCTTAGTTTGACTTATTTTATTTATTTATTTTTAAAATTTTGTTAGCATTTATCTATTTTTGAGACAGAGAGAGACAGAGCACTAGTGGGGGAGGGACAGAGAGAGGGAGACACAGAATCCAAAGCAGGCTTCAGGCTCTGAGCTGTTAGCACAGAACCTGACATGGGGCTCGAATTCAAAGACTGTGAGATCATGACCTGAGCCAAAGTCGGACGCCCAACTGACTGAGCCACTCAGGCACCCCTAGTTTGACTTATCTTAAAAGAAAGGAAGCCTTTGCTAGCAGTCCTCCAGCCAACTTTCCCTCCCATATACTTGGCCAGAACTGAATTGGCATGTCCACTCTTGAAGAACCATTGGTCAGGGGGGTGGAACCACCTAGTTTAGCTAACACTAATTACATGGGAGTGAAATAAATGTAGGGATGTTCTTTAAGAGAACTTTTGCCCAAGGATCAATGGTAATTAGTAGTTCTTTTTATAGTTCAGTGAATTGAAGATTGAGAATTCTAAGAGGCAAAAACATGAACTAGAAAGGTTTTTCAGTGAGGATGCCCAACTTTCTACTCAAGATAACATTAAATAATCATTGGATATTACTTGTATTAGTACTCAGATTCCTTTTTGGGGGAGACATTTATCCTTTATTATGACAAATATTTGTTCAAAATTTCAAGAAGTCACCTTTCTTTACCAACATGTTAACAGAATAATACGAAGATTCTACTGTTCAGTCTGTGAACATTATGTGAATACTGTTTCTTTCCTCTTGAGAGTAATGTCAAAGGATCTTCAAGGACACCCTTTGATACTCAAGATAATTGAAAAATAAAAATTCCTAAGTACAAAATTCCATTCTCCATTTGGGAAAGTGATAGGTTTCCTCTACTCTCTAAAATAGACATTTCAACGTAATAAACACTGAAAAGTTCTTAGGTCATAGTGTAAGATTTAAGTGAAGTGATTTTTTTTTATGATTTCTCTCTCTCCCCTTGTTATAGTTTAGCATGTGGATGTGGAATGGCCTAAGCCTTGCTGAACCTTTCACCCAGTGATAATCTTACTAAGAAGGGGGGTCCTAGTTGAAGAGAGTCTTAACAGGAACAAACAGCAAGCAAAATATTCCAAGAATACGTGACACAGTAACACGGACCCCACCAAGATATTTGTTACAGAAAAAAATTAACTCTTATTCTTTTCTTACATTTAAATAAATAATTTTTGTGGAAGGTTTGTCTGGCCATGAAATTCACTCATAGGAGCCCATCCAGCCTAGTAATATGTTGCCAATCCAACCTCAGGAAGTGTAACATGTAATAATCTGCACTGCCTTTCTGTTATCAACACTAGAGATTAAATATACTGCAACATTTTTTAGTTGCCATTTATCATTTCAGTATTTATAAACATGTACAAATTCTCTTTTTCTCCACCATGTTTCCTATCAGCACAACCTCTTGGAGTAAGTTTCATAAATTTATTATCTATTTTCAGACATCCCAGTTTCCATTTGGCTTAATTCTAGTTTAAAAGGATGCTCACTCTTTTTAACACTTTGGGATTTGTTAAACGAGTTTTTGATAATGACACTGCTCACTCTTACTCTTTCCAGATTAGAGTTTAATATTTCTACTCTAGGATCATATGGGAACTCTAGGAGCCCCTTGGTCATTTAATTTCCTTTCTTTGGGCCTGTTCTGTGTCCATTAGCATTTTCCTTCAGTGCAGTCACTGTAATTATTATACATGGTGTTACAGAAGATTGATTGGCCTTTTATATTCATGAGATTTTCCTTCCTAACTTTCCTTTACAGCAAATTTACTCTTTTAGTTTTGCAGTTCTATGAGTTTTGAGAAATGTATACAATCAAGACTATATCTATTGCCTTAAAAAGTTACCTGTGCTCATTGATAGTCAATCTTCTATTCCTGCTCCAGTCTGTGATGATCACTGGGCTGGTTTTCGTTCCTATAATTTTACCTTTTTCAAATGTCATATAAATGGAATCAAATAGTACCTAGTCTTTTGTACCCAGCTTCTTTCTTAGGTGTGTGTGTGTGTGTGTGTGTGTGTGCGTGTGTGTGTGTGTGTGTGTGTGTGTCTATCATAAAATCATTGGGAGATTTATCTATGTTATTGCATATATAAGTGTGTTCATTTTTATTGCTGAGAAAGAATACATTGCATGGCTATATCATGATTTCTTTATCCATTTAATAGCTGGTGGATATTTGGAATGTTTGAAGTTTTTGGTGATTTATTTTTTTTCTACTGGTTTTCTATTTTGCTCTTTGCTATTCCTTTCTTTGACTTTTTCTTGGTTTACTTTGCTCTTCTTGTTTCTAGTGTCTTAAGGTAGAGGCTAAATTATTGTCTTATTTTCTAATAAAAGAACTTAAAGCTATAAAATTTTCTCTTAAGCACTGTGCTAAGAGTATCCCACAAATTTTTATATGGTAGATATTTTTTCTTTCGATGCAAAGTATTTCTAATTGTGAATTCTTTTTAATCTATAAGTCATTAGAAGGTGGTTATTTAATTTCTCAATACTTGGTGGATTTTCCAGACATCTTCCTGTTATCAATTTGTAGGTTAATTCTCCTGTTAAGATTTATTTTTAATTTGTTGAGGTGTAACCAGATTGTGGTTTTTCTTGGTAAATGTTCCATATGCAGTGGAAAAGAATATATATTGTGCTGTTGTTGGGTGGAGTGTTCTAGAAATGTCAACTAAGGCAAGATGGTTGATACTGTTCCTAAGGTATTTTCCTTCCTTACTGATTTTCAGTCTACCTATTCTATAAATAGGATATACTACTAAGGAGAATATATAATATACTACTAAGGAATGTTGATGTTTCAAACTATAAGTGTGGATTTCTCCTCTGATTTTAATAGTATCTGCTTCAGGTATTTTGAAGCTCTGTTATTAGTTGCAATGATTGTTATATCATAGTTATGTTGGTGAAATGACCTCTTTATTATTATTCATTACCTTCTTTAGTTCTTGATAAATTCTTTAAATTTGTAGTCTAATTTTGTCAAATGTTAATAGAGTCTATTACAGCTTTCTTTTGATTGGTGTTTGTATAATAGAAAGTTTTTCTATCCTTTTACTTGTAGCTTATGGCTTTATATGTATAATAGGTTTTTTATAGACAGAATATAGTTGGGTTTTGTTTCTATAACCAATCTGATAATCTCTGCCTTTTAATTTGGGTTTTTAAAATAATTTACATTTAATGTCGTTTTGATATGGTTGTATGTATGTATGCATGCATGCATGTATATATTTTCAAGTTTTTATTTGAATTCTAGTTAGTTAACATATGGTGTAATACTAGTTGAGAAGTAGAATTTAGTGACTCATCATCTACACACAACATGCAATGTTCATCACAATGTATTCAAATCTAACCATTTTGCTAATTGTTCTATATTTGTTTCATCTGTGCTCTTTCCCCTTTTACTCTTTCCTGCCTTCTTTTGGATTAATCAATTATTTATTTTTTCCCACTTTATCTCTACTATTGGATTTTATTTATAACCCTTTCTTAAAAGTTTTAAGTATCTTTCTATGATTTACATCTTTAAATTATTACAATTTACTTTCAAATAATATTATACCACTTCATATAGTATAAGACGTTAATGCTGTATTCTTCCAGTTTCTTTCTCCCATCCTTTGAACTATTCCTGGAAAACATTTTACTTTTTGTATGTTATAAATCCCATAATGTATAAAAATCCCACAATATGTGGTTACTAATTTTGCTTTATACAATTATCTTTTGAAGCAATTAAAAATAATGAAGTTGTCTTATATCTACCACTCACTACTTCTTAAACACATGGGGCATTTTCCTAATTTAGACTCATTGCACAAGATGTTGCCTCTACCTAAGGTTATCTTTCCCTGCCATGTGTATGTATCATTTTTTTTACTTATTATGGTCTTGCTTCATAGTGAGAGTTTCCTTGGCTACTCTATTAAATGTTTTACTCCTGCAACCTAGTTCACTGTTATGCTTAAACTGCTTTATTTTCCTCCTATAAGAATTAGTACCATCCAATATGCTATATATTTTTTACTCATTTTTCTGTCTGACTCTTCTAGAACATTCATTGTAAACTTCATGAGGATAGGGTTATCTGTTTTGATGACTGACATATTCTTAGGCCTATAGCACACAGTAGGTGACTACTCAATAAAAAAGATGGTGAGTGATACTAATGGAACATTATTTGCATGACTCTGTTTTTAATAATGAAATGGAGGCATATCTAAAAAGACCAAAATGACATTACTTTAATTGTTATTACAAGTCTATGGGATAGATTTTGAAAGAATGAGTTTTCAATGTTAATATTACCATGACTAACCTATTTCCATCTGTAGTTCCATCAAGTGAAACTGAAACTATTAATTTATAACAAAAATTTTACTAAAATGCTCATTGATGGAATGAATAGTTTTATTACTAATCTTTTCTACCCTTTATGCTAGATTTTAAGATATTTATACAAATTTATACAAATTAATGGTGATAAAAGTATGTTGGGAAATTCTCTCTGTGAAGAAAAGTCTTTTGTGTGTCATGACTATCTCTCCTTGGGATTGTTCTAATACCAACTAAAGGCTGTGATGCAGATAATCCATAAGCTGCTTCCATGTAAATTTTTAAAATTAGAATCTATCTGTCTGGGTGAATTTATAAGGGCTTTCATTTCCCTAGATGCTGATTCACTGCAGTGAATAAGAAAAAAATGGAATGTTATGTTAAATCAATATGAGACCTGATTTCTTCCCTTGAGAAATGTACACTATGTAGGTGTGTCTCTTGTTTAGCTATGTGCATATTTGAAAAATAATGAAAACAGCTGAATACACCTTTGACACAAGCTTATAGTTCAACTTGATAGAGGTTTCTGTTATTAAATACTAAAAGAGCAATAACAGTAATGATCATTTATAGGAAGATGACTGTTAAGTTAAATGTTAAGCTCATTTATTTATCAGGTGGTTAATTGATAGCTACCATGTGTCAGGAATTAAGTTAAAATATTCTACCAGAAGAGGTAGAAAATAAGTAAATATATAACATAATTTGGATAGTTATAAGTACTAAAAAAATAACAAAACAAAGCAGAATAAAAGGGTTGCTTGGAAAGTGATATGGGCTATTTTAAGTTAATCAGAGAAGTCCTCTCTGAAATGGTTTTTGAGCAGTCACCTGAATGAAATAAAGGCATGAGACATACAGATGTCTGGTGGAGTAATATTTTAAGCAAAAGGACTTTTCAATGCAAAGATGCAGACTTAATTTTTTTAATGACTCAGAGTAAAATATTACTCTAAATAACTGGCCAGAATAACTGGGAGATATGACAGATTGAATTATAAAATATTTGAAAATGTAATTATACACATATCATTTTCTATCCCTTTGTTCTTGATTCAGTAGACAGTAGGCATCTGGAGATGTTTAAGCAGAAGAAACACCATCAGAAAAGTACTTAATAAATATCTCTATTCACAGGGTGTTAGATAGATTATCAGGAAGAAAAAGTGAAAACAAAGAGAACAGCTTAGACTCTATTATGATTGTTCAGTAAGGACACAGGGACGCAGAACTTAACCTAAATCTTTGGGTTTAATTGTTTGTGGGTTCAGTTATCAAAAGTAGGTGTGTAAAATACAGAAACAATTTGAGATTTGGAATCATAGTCCTGAATTCAAATCCTAATCCCAAATTTTGCCAATTTTACTTTGCCCAAGTTAATCTAAATCTTAGCTAATTCATCATTAAATGAGGCTATTAGTAACTACATGGTAAATTGCTGGAAAATTTGAGATAAGATGTATCAACTGCCCAACACCATGACTGACAGAGAGGAGATGTCGCAAAGTAGAAAATACACAAATCTGCCTCCCTCAAGGTGACATCTGGGGGATACCATCCTTTCATTGACTACTCATTATATGTCAGACACTGTGCCTCAGCATTTAACTTATATTATCTTTTAATATAGTCCATAAAATTAAAGCCATTATCCCCATTTTATCAAAAAGTTATCTGCCAGCTGGAAGTATTAGGCAATCTGTTTCATGTTCTCTTAATATAGCAGGCAAGAATGTCTCGGCTGTCATAAGAATATTCCTAAAATTTTTGGAAGGAGAATGTGTTTATTAGAGATTCAAAGTGACAGAATAATTTCAGAAATATTAAAATTGTGATAGACGTGTAAACTTCAACTGTAAAATGTAGACTTAGGCAATGAAGGTAAAGAAAGGGAAAATAGCTGTGTTCTGGAATTACAGTGTTGAGGTTTAGTTATATTATAGTATCACACCTAATATAACACAGAATTCATATAGAAACCTCCTCTACTTGTTGAGCTTTAACATAAATGAGGCATAAAAGAAACATGGCATAGGATCAAAATGCATGATGGTCTTAGTTTTTTTTTGAGGTGACTTAATAGTCTCTTTGAAAAATGATTGAAGAATTATTACTCTTCATTCCTGTCCTTGGACCCCTACTAGAGCTATTTTTCTTTTTTGAGGCAAGAAAGTCTGACAAGAATACAGAAAAATATTCTACTGGAGTGAGAACCAAAATTAAATTAACATACTGTAAGGGAGGAAAGACATTGGATTCAATTATACCTGACAAAACACTGTGTTCTTTTTTAAATAAAAATTAGCAAGCTAATGGCAGTTTAATAATAGCAAGCTCATTTATAGCATTCATGGCACTTTACATATAGAATTTCATTTTATTTCCATAAAACTTATGAAGTAGATACTCTCACATCCATTTTGCTAATAAAAACAAAACAAAACAAAACCGAAACACAAAAAAGTTAAGTATCTTCTGTAACGTCACACAGCTGATAAGCATTAATGTAGGATATAAAGCAAATAGCTGGACTCCAGAGGGTGCTTCTGAACACTATACTATATCTCAACTCAAATCACTCAAAACAAACTTTATGCCTTTTAAGTAACCATAGAGCAGACCATAATGAAAGGCCATTGTTGGGGATTTAATTTCACTGTACCTTATATCCATGGCTAAACACTAGAGAGAAATGGTCTAAGTCTATGGATATTTGTTTCACAGGTATCTTTGTGCATTCAAAACTGCATTTATTTATTTATTTATTTATTTATTTATTTATTTATTTATTTATTTTTGTGTGTGTAAAGTAATTCTATCTATTTATTTAGATTGTATTTTTTTAAATACTGTATTTTTTTATTATTTTTTGTCATCTCCTTAACATAACCACTTCCGTTATTGCTTTTAGTGTTTTTCTTTTTAATATAATTTATTGTCAAGTTGGCAAACATACAGTGTATAAAGTGTGCGCTTGGTTTTGGGGTAGATTCCTGTGGTTCATCACTTACGTACCACACCCATTGCTCATCCCAACAAGTTCCTTCCTCAATGCCCATCACCTATTTCCCATCTCCCCCGTGCTCCCATCAACCCTAAGTTTGTTCTCTGTATTTAAGAGTTTCTTATGGTTTGCCTCCCTCTCTCTTTTTTTGTAACTATTTTTTCCCCTTCCCTTCCCCCAATGGTCTTCTGTTAAGTTTCTCAACTTCCACATATGAGTGAAAACATATGATATCTGTCTTTCTCTGACTGATTGATTTCACTCAGCATAATACCTTCCAGTTCTATCCACGTTGCTGCAAATGGCAGGATTTCATTCTTTCTCATTGCTAAGTAGTATTCCATTGTATATATAAACCACATCTTCTTTATCCATTCATCAGTTGATGGACATTTAGGCTCTTTCCATAATTTGGCTATCGTTGAAAGCGCTGCTATAAATATTGGCGTCCATGTACTCCTATGATTCACTCCTGTATCCCTTGGATAAATTCCTAGCACTGCTATTGCTGGGTCATAAGGTAATTCTATTTTTAAGTTTTTGAAGAACCTCCACACTGTTTTCCAGAGTGGCTGCACCAGTTTGTATTCCCACCAACAGTGCAAGAGTGTTCCCGTTTCTCCACATCCTCGCCAGCATCTGTTGTTTCCTGAGCTGTTAATTTTAGCAACTCTGACTGGTGTGAGGTGGTACCTCACTGTGGTTTTGATTTGTATTTCCCTGATGATGAGTGATGTTGAGTATCTTTTCATGTGTCTGTTGGCCATCTGGATGTGGATGGAATGCAGACTTGAAACTGCATTTAAAATGAATATCGTGTCAAGTAAAAATTGCTGCGGCTGAGGTAAGAGAGAGGTTTTTTCTTGTTTTCTACTCTAGGGTTTTGATGGTTTCCTGTCCAAAGGCAAGGGAATTAAAAGCAAAAATGAACTATTGGGACCTCATGAAGATAAAAAGCTTCTGCACTGCAAAGGAAACAATCAACAAAACTAAAAGGCAACCAACGGAATGGGAAAAGATATTTGCAAATGACATATCAGACAAAGGGCTAGTATCCAAAATCTATAAATAACTCACCAAACTCCACACCAAAAAACAAATAATCCAGTGAAGAAATGGGCAGAAGACATGAATAGACACTTTCCCAAAGAAGACATCCAGATGGCCAATAGGCACATGAAAAGATGCTCAATGTCACTCCTCATCAGGGAAATATAGAGCAAAATCACACTCAGATACCACCTCACGCCAGTCAGAGTGGCTAAAATTAACAAATCAGGAGACTATAGATGGTGGAGAGGATGTGGAGAAATGGGAACCCTCTTGCACTGTTGGTGGGAATGCAAACTGGTGCAGCCGCTCTGGAAAACAGTGTGGAGGTTCCTCAAAAGATTAAAAATATATCTACCCTATGACCCAGCAATAGCACTGCTAGGAATTTACCCAAGGGATACAGGAGTGCTGATGCATAGGGGCACTTGTACCCCAATGTTTATAGCAGTGCTTTCAATGATAGCCAAATTATGGAAAGAGCCTAAATGTCCATCAACTGATGAATGGATAAAGAACTTGTGGTCTATATACACAATAGAATACTACTTGGCAATGAGAATGACATCTGGCCTTTTGTAGCAACGTGGATGGAACTGGAGAGTGTTATGTTAAGTGAAATAAGTCATACAAAGAAAGACAGATGCCATATATTTTCACTCTTATGTGGATCCCGAGAAACTTAACAGAAGACCATGGGGGAGGGGAAGGAAAAAAAATTAGAGAGGGAGGGAGCCAAATCATAAGAGACTTAAAAACTGAGAATAAACTGAAGGTGATGGGAGATGGGAGGGAGTGGAAAGTGGGTGATGGGCATTGAGGAGGGCACCTGTTGGGATGAGCACTGGGTGTTGTATGGGAACCAATCTGACAATAAATTGATGGGAGATGGGAGGGAGGGGAAAGTGGGTGATGGGCATTGAGGAGGGTACCTGTTGGGATGAGCACTGGGTGTTGTATGGAAACCAATTTGACAATAAATTTCATTAAAAAAACTTGACCACCCCCAAAAAAATGAATATTGTATTTGTTTTCTGTTGCTGTTTCTCTCCATTAACATGTGTGCATCACTACGTGTGTGTTTTAGGGGAGGTTGTTAACCTCAGTTAACCCATGTTATTAAAGAGGTATTACTAATCACAGGCATTACCAGAAATGAAGGCTTTTTGGCAAGAAGTAGAGAGAATCGTTTCCAAACAGAATATCTAATGTGTATCTGTGCTTCAGGTTGAATACAAATACGTTAAGACATGTGTAAGACATAAAAAGAATTTCCCCTTGGGGCTGCTGCTGTGAGAACACCTGATTAGCAAATAAATTATGCTGCACATTGAGGAGTGTACATCATTTATCTTAAGCTGGTTTATTCACATTTCTTTAGTACCAAGGATAATCAGATATTTAAATTCTCATTCTGATGGCACCAGCTATCTGATGGATTCACTTCATCCACTTCAAATTAATTGTACAGAGTCTCTTTATAACATTTTAATGGCATTAAGAACAAACACAGAAATATGCCCAATGAGGAAGTTATGTGAGAGTGATCAAAAAGTTTTGAATAATATTGGTCATACTCTGTTAAAGGATGTTTATATAATCATTACAAAGTAACTTCTCTTTTGTACATAAACACTTAGCCAACTCTTTCTCATTCCCTTGTGTTACTAAGTCACACTAACCTTATTCAACATAAACTCTTGGCTCTGTTTCTAATTTTGAAAGGCATCATTTAGTTGGTTGATATGAAATCAAAGGCAAAGCCTTACATTCTTAATGAAAAAAAAAGCATACTTACAAAGTTCTCTGGGACCTGTGCTTTCATCATTTATATTCACCTAATATATAGTTCCTGTTGATATTTTTATAATTCTTTTTTTAATGTTTATTTATTTTTGAGAGAGAGACAGAGACAGAGTGCAGGCAAGGGAGAGACAGAGAGAAATGGAGACAGATTCTGAAGCAGGCTCCAGGCTCTGAGCTGTCAGCACACAGCCTGATGCGGGGCTTGAACCCATGAGCTGTGAGATCAGGACCTGAGCTGAAGTGGGCAGATGCTTAACTGACTGAGCCACCCAGGCACCCCAATATTTTCTTTAATTCTTGAAAGTTGTTTGGGAAATGTTTTCTCAACATGTCTTTCCCAGGCAGTAAAGAGCTTTAACCCTTTGGTTTGGCCCACAGGTGGAAGAAATTGACATGCTCACCTGATTTTAATTTATGTGACACTATGGGGATAGGTTTGTTAGTCAGCAAATACCCAGTGCTTATAATGGTGCTGGACAAACAGTAGGTGCTCAATAAGAAATTGTTGAATAAATTACATGTGGCAGAAGGATTAGATCCATTTTATATGAACCTAAGGAAAGATAACTAGTGTAATAGATGTAAACTTTAGGAATGCGTTCCTTAAAACCATTGTAAGGTTATTTAAAGGTAAAAGGAGCTTCCTCAAAGAATTAGGAAGGAAGGGTTTTAAGAACCGGTTGGAAAACATTATAGTGGTGACATAATAAAAGAGAGTTTAGCATTGGTGATTGAAGTGGATTAATAATGTTACATTTAACCATGAATTTTGAGAAACTATATGTGTTCTTTGGTAAAATCAAGAAAGGGGTCTTCATATCCCTACCCCCATACTTGCAGATACATTTGTATCTGCAACCAGTTTCATAGGAAGCAGGTCCCTTTATCAAGACTCTCTCTCGAGATCCTAGCTTTTCCTACCTCTTCTGAGGCCCTACGACAGAGAGGGAATAAAGGACTCACGTCTGTGTCTACCACCTGCCTGCTGATTGCTTAAAGGTCAAAGCCGGCTCCAGTTCAGGAGTTTCCTATGATGAAAAGACTTTATAGAGGTACCCCTTGAAAAGGTTCTCCTTGGGACGACAGGCAAAGGCTGCGAATTGAATGTGAGGAAAGTGATTAGGGGCTGTGTGACAGATCAGGCTACAGTGGGTTCCATCTTGGGGCATCTTCAGGATTATGCTAAAGAGTTTGTACATCAGTGTGAAAGTCAGCAGTTCATTCTTGTGAATGTGTCTCAGTGAGGAGATTACATACTAGTAGAGTTCTATATATCCTCTCTGTTCCAGAACAGCTCTGTTTTAAATCAGTGTTCTACGGTAGAGTTCCATGTAAGCATTAATTTGAGAAAAGCGTTCTCACCCCCTTGGACATGTTTCTTTTCCCTGCTTAGGGTAAATACCTTGGGATCCTCCTTAACTCTTTCTCTCACATTCTGCATCAATTCATCAACAAAGTCTGTCAGCAAGGCCTGCAAAATATATTCTGAATCCAACAATATATTCTGATCTTCTCACTGCTCACATTCTAGTCCAAGCCACCATCGTCTCCAGCCTGAACTTCTGCAGTGGTCCCCTAACCAGTTTTCCTGCTTTTACCCTTCATGCTACCCCCTCCCTCCACCACAATGTGTTCTCTACAGAGTGATCCTTTTGAAAAGACCCTTACATTCCACCAATCAAAACTCCATAATGCTTTCCTTTCTCACTCAGAATAACATATAGGAGTCCTTATGGTGGCTTGCTAGGTTATGATCTGCTGTGTGACTCTCTCTGACCTCGTCTTCTCTTCTGCTTGCTCACTGCACACTGGCCACATTGACCTTCTCGCTCTTCGGCCAACACACCACATCTGCCCCCACTTCAGGACACTCATACTTCTCTGTTCCCTTTGCTTGTAGTACTTTCCCCTCAGACAGCTGCATGACTCCATCCTTCACTTTGTTCATGCCTGCTTGGATGTCATCTTTGCAGAGAAGTCTCCTCTGATCGCCTTAATCCCACCCACCTCCATTCATTCTCTATTCTCTTACCTGACATTTTACATTTATATATAGATTATGTGTTGTTCACTGCCTTTCTTCCTCACCAGGAGACATGAGGGCAAAGAATATACCTTCAGTCCTACTATATCCCTACTACTAAAATAGTGCCTGAAACAAATAGACAATGAACATATGCTGACAGGATGAAGTCCAAGCATATTAATGGTATGCTTGGCAATCATAATAACCATAAGATCTTTTCCATGAAGGAATTGTGATCATTCTAATGCAAATTTTGTAGTTATCCAGAAAATAAAAGATTTTGAAGAGCCTGCTATATTTTTGAGGGACACATGAAAACTATAGCTAAGTTACCCATATGTATAAGAATGAAATTAAATTACTAAATATTGTTGTTCTTGTAGCTGCTTTCACAGAGATGGAGCTGACCTTGATAATATTATAGCATGGGAGAAGGTGGCCTTTGAGTGCTTAGAAGATGGCAATCATGATTTTGAAAATAAGCTAGCTATAAGGGGGACAGATCTCATGTTGGATCTAAAAATCATAGGTCTAAAAGAATTTTTTTAAAAGCATTTTTGGAAAGCACATGAAATTCTTATCAGCAATATCCTAGGATGTCCTATATGCTTTTATGTTACATTGCATTATGTAAATAGGATTTAATAGGATTAACATACCTGCCTCCCTGCAATGTACAGAACTATTCCACACTACAATAAAGGAACAGATTGCTATCCATTTTCTGCCCAGTCTGCAACTTTGCCCTTTTCCATTACCTGCCAAACCAGTCAATTTTATGACTAACTCATACTTGAAATCCCCCCAGGTTCTCATCACTTTGCTAGCTCTTTATGCTACTGTAGTCACTTATTATCATCACATTTTTAGAATATGCTTTCATGTGCCTTTTGAAAAAAAACAGGGGCATTTCTTGCTAGAGTCCCTTGATTTGTGTTCCTAGTCTTTAAAATTCTTATCAAGTCTGAAGCAAATTTTGCCTCATCATGAATATATCAGTGTCATTACTACTTAGATGACTGAATTTATTTATCTATTTATTTATTGTAATTTTTTTTACTCAAGTATAGTTGACATACGATGTTACAGTAATTTAAGGTGTGTAATACAGTGATTCAACTTCTCTATACATCATGCTATGCTCACCACAAGTGTAGCTACCATCTGTCACATACAGCACTATTACAACAGTATCATTGACTATATTCCCTATATTCCTTTTATTCCCATGACTTTTTAATTCCATAACTGGAAGACTGTATTTCCCACTCCCCTCACCCATTTTGCCCCCACCCTTCTCCCCTGTGGTAACCATCAGCTTATTCTCTGTATTTATAGGCCTGATTCTGCTTGTAGTTTCTTTGTTTATTCATTTGTTTTGTTCTTTAGATTCTACATATGAGTGAAATAATATGGTATTTGTCTTCCTCAGTCTGATGTATTTCATTCAGCATAATACGCATTAGTTCCATTCATGCTGTCACAAATGGCACGACCTCATTCTTTTTTATGGCTGCATAATATTCTATTTTACACACATACACACACACACACACACACACACACACACACACACACACCCCATATCTTCCTTATCTACTAATTATATATCTTATAAGAGTTTAATATCCAAGATAGATAAAGAATTTCTACAACTCAACACCACAAAACCCAAAATTTGATTAAAAAATGGGCAGAGAACCTGAATAGACATTCTTCCAAAGACATACAGATTGCCAAAGACACACGAAAGATGCTCAACATCACTAATTATCAGGGAAATGCAAATCAAAACTACAATGAAATATCACCTTATGTCTGTTTTCTTTTGTTGATTTTATCAATTTTCATTTGAGTGATATCATTTATTGGTGAGTTTTCTTTGACTTCCAAATAAAGTCTGTGGTCATATTCCTGTTTAAAAAGGTGCTTTTATAATAATGAGAAGTTGTTCTGCTTGCAAGCAAGGAGTAAACAGGAGCAGGATGTATTTAACCCATATCACATGCTGGAGAGCTCCTTTGATCCATCAAGGTCCTGCTCAACTGTCATGTCTGAGATGTCTTTCCTGTATGCCTCTCTATCCCTTTCCCAAACACCTTTATTATTCAATCTTCCATGTTTACTTATCACTGTACTTGGTAAATCTATTATTTTTCCTATGACACTATATTCATTTTATTATTTTATATCTTTCTACTCTACCATAAGCCTCTGGAATATATTAGGCACATAATAAGTTTCTTAAATAGAATTGAATTAAGTATAACAAAAGGACATATAGCGGTTCCACTGGCCAGATCATGAATCATGTATCTGGGTTCCAAATTCAGTAGTAGCAGAACTTTGTCTAGAGATAAACACTTGACATATTTCACATCAATAAACTAATTGTCATATTATTATGGTAATGTGATAATATAGTGTTGGGATCTTTTACCATGAACTCAATAATCGCATAGTAAGACTATAGGAGAAAAAAAAAGTATTGAAGAAACTTCTAGTCTATGTGGAGTTCAGAGAAAGTAGATAATACCCACATTTACAAAGCACAAACCAAGCTTTGCCTCAGCATCTACAAATAAATTTTTATAGTATAAATAATACAGATATTTTAATTATATCTCTATTAGTTATTATTAAATGCCTATTATATATATATGACCTGAAAAGAGTATAATTAGTAATTAGCTCAGAGAAGCTGAGAATTAGTCTATCAATGCTAACACTAATACCAACACCAATGCTAAACCAAGAAATAATTATTCAATAATAGCATAAATGTTTTCCAGTGATATAAACTTAGAAAACCAAACACACACACACACACACGCACATACACGCACACACATGCACACACACACAACTATAATAGGAAGTCTAGAAATGGGAAAAGCAATGCCAGTATATTTCAGTAATGAAATATGGTGAATTAACTAAAATGCCAATTTTATAACTGAATTAACTAAAACAGATTAAAGTTTAAAAAGAGGCAGGGTACTGTACCAAAACACATGCTATTGAGGGTCTCAAATTAGTAGTTTAAGTCCTATCAAGCAAAATGACAGGCAGAAGATAAATTCTAAATATGAATTTAAAAATTAACCTTTTTGCCACCTGACTCTTTATTCCATCTAGATAATATCTAGTAGTTATGTTTGCTGAGTAAGAAAGTTTTACTCTAGCTTGGGAATGGCTATCATGTGAGTATCCTCTGTGACTGGTATAATCCCCCTGAACCATATAGGCTTACATATATTTCAATTAACTCTTTATTTTTCTTATTTATTTATTTATTTATTTATTTATTTATTTATTTAATTTTTTTGAGATAGAGAGTGTGTGTGTGAGTGGGGGGAGGCAGAGGAAGAAAGAGAGAGAGAGAGAGAGAATGAGAGAGACAGAGAGAGACAGAGAGACAGAGAGACAGAGAGAGAGAGAGAGAGAGAGAGAGAGAGAGAGAATCTTAAGTAGGCTCCATGCCAGTGTGGAGCCTTATACGGGACCCAATCTCATGACTGTGAGATCATGACCTGAGCCGAAATCAAGAATCAGACCAACTCTGAACCGACTGAGCCACCCAGCTAGCTGCCCCTAACTCTTTAAAAGGATACAAATGGATTAATTTTGAGAATTCTGGAATAAGAGTAATTTAGGCACGAATAGGCTATTTTCATTTTCATGACTTATTTCTAATTCATTATTCCTGAATCTGGTAAAAAATACTATAATTTTTCCATATTTCATGGATTTTGAACAGCTTTGTTCCAATGATTCTCATATTAAGATCTATAACCTAAAGATATATGGGACTGAGATCTGAAGGACTGAGAGATATCTTAATCATACAATAATCTCCCCCATTGTGCCTAACATAGAAGAAAAATACACATGCTATTTAATGCACAAAGATATGCTTCTTTCTGCATACTTCTACTTACACTACACTAGTTAGAATCTGAATAATTTTGTTGTAAATGCCTCCATTTTAAGAAAAGTTCTGGAAAAGAAACTGGGTAAAAGCAACTCAATTTCAATTGCTTAAATAAATTTTCTAAAAGTGCATGACTGAACTCTGGTAAGCATCATATGTCCAACAGTCAGCCATCTTTGATACAGTAATCATAGAGCTTATTACAACTAGTTTTTGAGAGAGGCAAGCTTTCTCACTTATTTATTTAGGTATAATTACAGCACTTGTCACCAAAGAATCTGCCTCTAAAAGAGGACATAACTCTGAACTTAATTGCTAATCTAAACAAATGGCATTTTGGAGGAGAGGTTATGTTTGCTCTTTTCATCAGAGCATTTGTGAAGCTGTCTGCAGAGAAAGGCATAGACTGAACTTTCTTACAGACATCTTTTTGGTCTGGGATACTGTAGTTAGTGAGCTATATCTACCTGAGTTAAATCATAAGAATGAAATAGCTAGGCGCTGGGGCAGGTGAGTTCCTGGGAACCTTTAAGAGCTATTCTCAGTTTGCTACAAATCTGTGAGTCTGGTGGAGGCGAACCTTGATGGTTTTCAAAGCTTGATCTTTTTGTACTGTTTTCAATCCTAGCAAAGCCATAAAATGCTTCCTCATTTTACAGGTGAGAAGACTGAGCTTCAGAATTTAACTAACTTGCTATTATGAGCAAAACCAGGATTAAATCCAGTTTATCTGGGTTTATGTCCATCATAAAAAAAGTAGTTACCCCTTTGGAGCATGTACCAACATTTTCCATTTAACTTTAAAAAATTTGCTTCAATGGAGGAATATATTTGAGTTGTATTTTCCTTCTCCACTTAGATATTTCCCAATTTTAATTTTAATTTCATTTTAACATGAAGAAAATAAAACAAGACAAAACAAACAACCCTCCTTCTCAAAAATGAAGGGAACAAAGGCTTAATTCTCTTTGAAATACAATACAAAGTCCCATAAAAAGGTTAAAAGGTTCCATTTAGCATCAGATTCATATTCCGATTTAAAGAAATAATTGTCATGTACAAATCAGAATAAACATATAGGAAAATACAAAGGGATTTGAAATGTCATCAAAATAAAACAATCTTTTTCAAAGTTTGAACCTGTTACGTATTTTAAAATATCTTTCTAACTTTTCATAGCCAAATTCTAGTTATTGCATACTTAAGACTTGGATGCATTTTGTTTTGCTTATTATGCCCAGCACAGACATTTTACAACAGACTAGCCAACAAATTTACAAATTTTTTGAATGCTTTGTTGGGTTTTATAACCTTATTTTCCCAATTAGGCTAAAGACCACTTCCTTTGTACGTAGCTGGTATCTGCATAATGTTTCTGCCAGCTCTACCTCAAAACATGGAAATGAGTATTTGGTAAAACTTACTTCAACTTCTGTGAGACAAAAGTCAACATCTCAGTTACATCAGACTGAGAATAACTGATCACCAGACTAAATTCGTTTTAAAATTAAATACGGCCATGATTCAAAAAATCTTCTTCACCATGATGCAATGTTATCATGGCTTAGTATATGGCTATAATCCCCACAAATTGGACAGAATTTGTTTTTGGCCATTTCTTGCATCTTGAAGGGGTCAGGTACAACAAAGCAAATTGGTAAAACTTAGGAAAAAAGAAAGTGAGAAAAACCTCAGCAACCAAAATATCCACAAAATAAATAATCAAGAATTTTTAATGTCAAAGATCTTGTATATGGAAACTTCAATTATGGGTGAGGAAGAAGGTATTGCACATGAGGATATTAATCATTTTTTTTTATTCTGGATCTGTGGTGCCAACTTTAACATTGGCTTTTATTAGAGGCATGCAAACAGGTATCGGTGACACAACTAAAATAAAATGAGTCAAAGAGAAAAGGGCATAAAATAAGGACTTTCCATTTGGCTCAGAACCAAGTGTAAGGACAGCACATTGTTCATTACTAACAACATTGATGTCTCAATTGAAATCACTGACTCTTCCTTTAATCTTTCTCATCTTGCCAGGAGACACAATCATTTACCTAAACATTAAAACAAGGGAGCCATTAATTAATGGCTTATCCCACAGCTAAGCATTCAGCCAGCAAAAGTCAAGAATTGACTAAATCCATCTCCTCCTCTCCATCCCACTGCTCCAGCCTTGGCTCAGGTCCTCACCATCTTTCTCCGGGACCTTCAAAATAACCTTTAAACTAGTCTTTCTCTCTGCACTCTTGCTCTAATCCCCATCCTGTTATTATCTTAAATTCCCAGTCTGATTAAAACTTTTATTGGCTCCCCATCTTCAGCAGAGTCAATTTCAAACTTTTTACTTTGGGTTACGGGACTCCTCATGAGCTGATCAGCCCACCAACCTTAGCATATCCTCTTTCTAGTACAGCAGTGCTGAGAAAACATGAAACCATGAACATACTTTGGAGACCATAATAAGTTCTTTGAGGACAAAAGCACGTATATATTTTCAATCCCAGTACTAATTACATCAGTACCATCACCCCCCACCCCTTGCTTATTTGAGACTTCACTTTCTGTGATTTCAGTTACCTGTGGTCAACCTAAAGCAGATAATCCTCCTTCTGACTTGTTAGAAAGTCAGTAGCCTAACGCTAGTCCCAATGCTTATGTCATTCATCTCACATCATCACAAGAAGGGTGAGCACAGTACAGTAAGATATTTTGAAAGAGAGACCACATTTGCATAACTTTTATTACAATAGCTTGTTACAATCACTCTATTTTATTATCAGAGATTGCTGTCAATCTCCTACTATGTCTTATTTATAAATTATACTTTATCATACTTATGTATGTATAGGGAAAAACATAGGGTTTGATACTATTCACAATTCCAGTCATCCACTGGGCGTTTCAGAACATATCCCTATTCACACTCAAAATTTAATCGTGTCACCTTCTTGATGAAATCTCCTGACACAGTCCTCCAAAAAGTTAATTGTTTTCTCTTCTTGCACAAAGTTTTATTCTGGTACATTTCATGCTATATATTAATTACTTGTTTCCACATTGGTATCCTCTTTTAAAGAGTGAACGTCCTAAAGGCAAAGAGCGTATCTTAAAATCTTCATATCTCTAGGGATCTAGAACTGTTTCTGAAACATTTTTGTCATGTGGTAGGTACTATTCTAAGAACTTTCTATATCTCATTCAATGAATAAAGTTTGTAATAAATATTGTTAGATAAAGTTAAAAATATAAAAACTTGGGGCACCTGGGTGCCTCAGCTGGTTAAGTGTCTGACTTCAGCTCAGGTCATGATATCAGGGTCTGTAGTTTTGAGCCCCATATCAGGCTCTGTGCTGACAGCACTCTCAAAAATAAATAAACATTAAAAAATTTTAAAAATATATAAAAACATAAAAATATCTCACTTGCAAGATATTAAACTTTGAATGCTATTCAGGGATTTGGAAAATAAATAAATGCCAACTTTCAAGTTAGAGAAAGATAATTTCAATGGCTTAAGATATTTTGAGTGGGGAAATAGTGCATGAGTAGAGACAGGTAAAAGTCAAGTGGAAATAAACATTCTTCCTGGGAACTGGAGTCTTATCAAGAAGAACTCACAATTGGTGATTTCATTGGGAGGTGCTAATGATATTCAAAGAACCATGATCAGGTCTTTTAAAGCAGTGTTGCCACTTTTAAAACAAATCATGAAAAAGTATTAATATTATTTTTTTATTTTTAATCAAGCAGAACTGATGAGATTATTATATAACTGTTGCTAGAAACTTCTTATTAAAATGTTGAAATGTTATTTATAAATTATCTTTTTATTAAGTGAGTCTTTGCACTTCCTCATTCAAATTTCAAATTGCCAATATGTCAGACAAAATGCAGTGAGAAAATATTCTCACTTGAATGACAACATTGGTAGAACTTTAACCAAAATTTATGCTGTGATTCGGGTATTGGGAGAGGGTATGCAAATTAAAGCCTTGTCTTCTTTTCAAGATCCAAGTATCCTACTTTTTAGCAGTATAAAGGATTTTCTTAGAGGAACATAACAAATGGACATAAAGTAGAACCATAATGACTTTTTAAATTGTTTTACTGTTTCTTTCTGTTTTCACAGACCAGTTGAGTTTTCAGAAGTTGATTACCCACAAGTTGAATATCAAAGAAGACAACAATTTTGGGATCCTATACGTCTAGCTCTTTTCACATTGGCAATTGTAGCAATCATAGGAATTGCAATTGGTATCGTTACTCATTTTGTTGTTGAGGGTAAGTATCCAGGTCACATTTTTATTGCCTAAGTGCTCTATGACTTAATATCTTGAAATTCTCTGTTGTATAAAAAAATGCTATTTGCATGATATTAAAATTTTAATTACTAATTTCTTATTGACGTTAAGTTATTGTTTGTTCCATTATTGAGTTCAGGGTTACATATTTCCAGCCAGTGAAGCTTGCAATATACCTTATCACATGGATAGACATCTAAAAGCAATAGTTTTAAAATGAGAAAGAAGAATGAAAGCTTAATCTTTAGAATAGATACAAATCACATCGTGTGCTGAGTTTAATATGTTTTCGTTTTTCAAAAACAATATATTAATGAGTTCCCCAAGCAAAGATGATAAGAGAAAAGTTACCTAAAAAAGAATCTTTAATGGGCTAAAAATCAAACATTATCTTTGAAGGAAAAAGAGATTGTTTCATGACTGGAGGAAGAAAGGAAAACTCAATTTTGCATGATGTGCAAAAATGGATAATACTAATTAAACCAATGACAGTCAACCAATATTCATTTACCTTTACTTTGGCATGTGTATTTATAAGCACATGTGACTGAGTCACTGACTAAAATTCTCCAGAATCATATGACTCACAACAATAAAGTCACACTTGAAAGATCAGGAAGTGATGAAATATTGTCAAACATGCTAAGTTTACCTTCCTACCCACTTTATTGGGGGATTGAAGATATCAATTTTTTTGACTTTCATGAAAAAAAAAAGGATAAACAAAATTGTCCTCTGTAATTATGTCTTTCTTGTTAATATATCCCCAGGTCAAAAAGGAGTAAAGTAGTTCTGTGTGTAAAATGTCCTCCATCCCCAATACTGCAGGTGTTCAAAAAAGAAAAAAAAAATGAAGGGATAATAAAAATAATGGCATTATAGTGTTTTTAAAATGTCATAGAGGTTGTGCTAGGCTGAATGATGCCTCCCTTCCCACTTTGGTTACCCATGTCTTAATCTTTGGACCCTGGGATGTTATCTTATATGGCAAAAAATACTTTACAGATGTGATTAAGTTAAGGTTTCTGAGAAAGGAAAGTTACTCTGGATTTTCTAGATGGGTCCTAAATGTAACTCCAAGGTTTTTATAAAAGGGAGGCAAGCAAGTTAAAGAAGGAAGAAGGCTATGTGATGACAGAAGCAGGGGCAAAAAGGAATAATGTGATATGGAATCACAAGCCAAGGAATGAGGATAGCCTCTGGAAGCTGAAAAGGCAAGGAAAAAGATTCTCCCCTTACAGCCTCCGGAAGGAACCAGCTCTGAAAACAGGACTTGACTGTAGTCCTATAAAACTCACTTCAGACTTTTAACCTCCAGAACAGTAAAATAATAAATTTGTGTTGTTTTAAGCCTCCGAATTTGTGGTTATTTGTGACAGCAGCAACAGGAAACTAATACAGAGGTTAATACTCAAGAATTTCAGAAATCTATTACATGGAACTTCCCTGCAGTTAATTGAAAGCTGCATCATTATAGATGGAAATTTAGTAAAACAAAAGAGAAGATAGTCTGTGACAAAGGATTAATGAATCCAAGGAATAAGATAGAGGTAATAACATATACATTTCAAAAGATAAGATGATAGACACATTTCAAAAAAGTAATATACATATTTTTATAGCATAAAGAAATAAAAATGAAATGAAATCACAGTATAGTGACCAGGATAACACCAAGAAGAAAAAGTATCTAAAAAATAATAATTTTAAAGAGTGAAAACAAATGGATCTAAAAGGCAGGAAAATAAAAATGAAATATATGAAATAATCAAAACAGAAGTAAGGATTTTAGCATACTTGATAAAATTTACATCACTAGGATTGAAGTATATTTGAGGAAGCTATTTTTATCCTAGGGATCTCAATAATTATGAATGATTAGCTTTCACTGTATTATCATTCTGATGAATTATCTACTTCCTAACATATGGGAAATTTTCAAATAAGGATTATAAAATAATCCAGTGACTTGTAGAATATGAATGGTTTGTCAGTGCCCTCCAATTAAATATCGCCAAAATTACGGTTGCATTTGAACAAGGTGGGTTTATTCTTGTAGCAGAGGAGAACATACACCATGGGGGACCATGAGGCGGTCAGAGACTGTTGGAAACGGTGTATTAAATGATTTAGGGAGGGTTCAAGGAAGTAGGATGCATCCTTCATTGGATGCTGTCAGAGAGCTGGAATAATGCTGTAATTTGGTATCTTAATAAATCTTACCTGAACGACAACAGCAATGAAGTGGGGCTAACGCTGTTAACTGTTGGAGAAAGAGCACTCATTTATAATAGCCAGAATAAGGGAATGTTTTGCCTTGTTTGATTATTTGTTTGAACAGTGTTTTTGTCTGAGCTCAAATATATCTATAAATGATCTCATTTTTGTCATCACCTATATTGTCACAGAGTGGCCTTGTCTAATGTTGATGTTCTACAAAATTGTAACAGAATACCAGGGCCTAGGCGATAGTATCAGGCCAGTTCCTAGATGTCAGGAGCCACTTTTCCTCTTTCTCAGGTTTTATATTTACAACTTCATAAATTCTTGGGTATCCCTTTAAAAGAAAATTTCTGTGTTATTAATTAAATATTAAGTGCCTAACAGAATTAATGTAGCTACCTTTTTGTTACTCATCATGATAAAAAGACTGATGAAATGTTGGATTCTTATTTTTCTTTGAGATTTCCATTTAGATCCTCCCTTTTTATTTAAATGAAGGTAAATTAAATATTTAAAAATGAGGTCATAATTGAATAGTAAATTATACATACTTTTGAGCCTTGTTGCTACTCAATATTGTTATAAGTGTCATCCACTCTGTAGTTAGCTTTAGTCTATTTATTTTCAATATTGACTAATATTCTGTTGTCTTACACATGCCATACTCATCTATTCTAATGTTCATGGACATTTGGGTAGTTCCAGGTTTTAGACATTAAAGCAATACAGCTATGAACCTTCTTATGTATATGTATTGGTACACATATGCGAAGTTTATCAAGGGAACATAAACAGATGTAGAGTTGCTGCATCACTGGGCATATGCTTTTTGAACTTTATGGATAAAACCAAGCTGTTTTCTATCAGTACTGTATGGGAGTTCCCACTGCATTCCATATTTTCACCAGCATTTGCTATTGCCATACTTTATATATTTGCTAATTTGGTATAGATTGTAGTGTTATTGTAATTTAAATTTTCTTTTAATTTTATACATTTATTTATTTTTGATCAAGAGAGACAGAGCACAAGTGGGGGAGGGGCAGAGAGAGAAGGAGACAGAATCCGAAGCAGGCTCCAGGCTCTGAGCTGTCAGCACAGAGCCCGACGCAGGGCTCAAACTCACAAACCTCGAGATCATGACCTGAGCTGAAGTCGGATGCTTAACTGACTGAGCCACCCAGGTGCCCCTGTAATTTTAATTTGTATCTGACTTATCACATACTATAATTTTAATTTGTATCTGCCCGATGACTGCCAATAACACCGGGCACTTATCCATGTATTAACTTATAATTTAGATTTCTGTTTTTGTAAAATGCCTGTTCAAATCTTTTTCCCATTTTTTATTGAAGTCCTTAATTGATTTGTGTAGTTCTTTCTATATTCTGGATATATATATCCATGATCTATTGAATATGTTGCAAATATCTTCAACCAATGAAAAATATCAAATATCAACGAAAAATACCAAAAACATAATGATAGCTTCATAATTGTGTGAGGATAATTTAATATTAATGAAATCATCACCACCACCATTCACATGAAATATTAACAAGAAAAATTCAAACACTGAGTTTTCAAGTTGTCTTTTTTTTAGGTACCTAGAATTATATAGTAAATTATATTTTTCAACAAATAGTTTCATTATCCAGATTAATTTTTTCAGAATTATTTAGAATTACTTATATCTTTTCTTATAGGATAAAAACATATCTTTTATAAAGAATTCCATGAAATATTTTGAAGAATTGCCTTTAGAATTATATTTTCACAAAATCAAGAAACTCAATTTTCTAAAGTTTTTTTTTTGTTTGTTTTTTAGAGAGAGGGGGAAAAGAGAGACTGCTTGCATGTGCACATGCACAAGCAGGGGAGGGGCAGAGAGAAAGGGAGGTTCCCCATCCAGTGAGGAGCCTGATATAGGGCTCAATCTTACAACCGTGAGATCATGACCTGAACCCAAATCAAGAGTCAGATGTTTAATGGACTGAACTACCCAGGCACTCCTCTAAAGCTATTTTTAATATTTTGACTTCTTGAAAACCTAAGTGTTCTTAGTTAAGTCTGGATTGAAACAGCATCATTTGTCTTCCCATTCTACAAGACTGGCTCCAGTTCCAGGAATGTGGGGAATATATACTCCCATGGGATTTAGAGTCAAATTAAAACCTTGGTTTTAATCTCAGGCCCATCATATAATAGCTGGGTCATTTTGGCAGGGTACTTTCCTAATTCACTAAGTTGCAGTCAATGGAAACAATATTTTTAGAAAAAGAAACATAAGTCAAAATAATAATATTAGTTCCTTCTAGATGTTAGGGTTATAGATTACTTTTACTTTTTTTATATACTTCTGTTCATTTCAGAGTTTCTAATATAGCACTTATAGTCTGAAAATTTAAAAAAAATTAAATTAAAAGTTAGAATGCTTAGCACAGAGTCTGATCTATTATATACTTAAGAAATATTGACTATTGAAATAATTATTTTTCCTTGACTTGTAAAAAGCTTAAGGTATTGTTCTTTTTACTCATATTACCTAAAATGTTACTTCCTCTTCAAATGCAAAAATGGTACAATACTTTGCTCAAAGACTTGACATTACAGTGGACTAAAATGTATAGGTTATTATGATATTGTGGCAAGTACCAAATAGAGCTCTTCACAGGATGGTTATAGTGGCACAATTGTGAAGTCCTTATCTAACTAAGGCTGAATGTTCCAGACATTTTCCCCATTTGGAAGTAATGTCATGAGTAGAATTTATGCATGGAAATGCCTTTGGAATGGCATTTCAAGCAAAGGGTTTACAGAAGCAAAATCTTAGGGGGAAACAAATACCCAGCATGGTAAATGTAGACAAATGCAAACAGTTTGCTGTAGTTTCAATATAAATCCTAAGGGGAATGTTGCAAAGAATATGCTCAAAGGCACAGGTAGGATCTAGGTCAAGGAAAACTTTTGGAGATCATAGTTAAGACACCTTTCCATAAGAAACGGAGAAAAGTGGAAACATTTTAATTGGGGAAGTCATCTTGTCAAATTTTCAATTTTAAGATTACTATGTGGGGAATAGATTTTAGAAAAACAGAACTTGAGGCAGGGTATTAGTTAGTATGCTATTACATTTTATTTATTTCTCTTTTTTTTTTACATTTTTATTCATTTTTTGAGAGACAGAGGGAAACAGAGCATGAGCAGGGGAGGGGCAGAGAGAGGGGGAGTCACAGAATCCAAAGCAGGCTCCAGGTTCTGAGCTGTCAGCACAGAGCGTGACATGGGGCTCAAACCCACAAACCAGGAGATCATGATCTGAACCGAAGTCAGAAGCTTAACTGACCAAGCCACCCAGGTGCCCCAGCTGTTACATTTTCTAGACAATAAATAATAAGGGAATAAACTACAGCACTAGTAGGAGTACAACATGTGAATAGAAGATAGATTTTTAAAATTTAGATAACATTGTCAGAACTTGCTGATTAATTAGAAAGAAATCAAGATTTCTAATGTCTAAGATTTCTAGTCTGGTTGTAATGATATCATTGTGATGATAGCATTTAAGATAGACAATCTAGATGGGCAACTTCTTTTTGAATAAAAAAGTCATTTTGTTTTGGATAGATATTAGCTAGGTGGTTGATGAGGACCTGAATTAAGGATGTAGCTTCTCTGGGTGGGAGAAAGGACTTGAGATATATTAATAGATTCAATACATAAAACTTAGAGATGGAAAGACTGGATGTTGGAAATGAGGATGAAGCTAAGTTTGGGGTGATTGTGGATGATGGAGCTGTTAATGAAGATAGAAAATGTAGGAGGTGGGGCAGGCTTGGGTACAGGAAGAAGTAAATGATTATTTCCATTTGGGAATATTATTTTTAAGGTGCCTATTTGATGTCCAACAAATAGTCTCCTTATTTGATAGAGAATTGAAATTCATGACAAAGATCTTGCTTGAAGATAAAAATTTAGGGGTCATCAATTGTTAAAATAATTAAACAGGGAAGTCATTGGACTAAGGTGGCTCTAATGCCTTGGTAGCCTATGTAAGGAAACCTAAACCTAAACCAGAGTCAGTGCACTCAAATCTCAGAAAATGAAACTTAAGAACAACTATCACAAACAGCTCAGTAGGCTTTCCTTTATAAGGCAACTGCTTAAGCTACAGGCAAATGGTTTCCTTGCTTTTCTTTTACATCCTGTCTATACAAATTTCCCTTCACTTCTGTCAGTGGAGGGATCTTAATCACTTGGTTTGATGCTGCCCAACTGGAATCGCCCTTTGCTCAAATAAACCCTTGCAAATGTAAATGTGCCCCAGTTGATCTTTCAACATCAACAAATACTTGATGTTTGAGGCCATCACCATTAGGATCACCCAGAAGGAGTTAACTAACATTAACATGACCAGGACAAGGATAAAATGCTAAGTGGCTAAGGATAGAAGTAAAAATAAAGAGCTCTCCAAGGTAACTGAGAAGGAGTGGCCAGGTAGAAAGAAAGTTAGAAGATGTCTCCATAAAGTCTAGGATGGGGTTTCAAGGAATATGATTAAGGCGGCAAAGAAATCAAGATTAAAAAGAAGAAAGACCCCCAAAAAGGTGGCTCTTAGATATTATGACTGTTGTCCTAGACAATGGCAGTTACACTGGTGTGTCAAGGGTAGATTACAGAGAATTGAGAGTTAAATGGGCAAAAAGAAAGTGAAAACAATAAATACTAGTACCTATTAATAGCATGGAAAAAACTGATAGCCTGTTCAATGTATCTTCATAATACAGCTCAGCTAAGATATACTTATGCTACAATTCTTTGAGGAAATTGATAATTTTTATATGACTTTCAGCAGTCACTTTCAATATTTACTTTCCATGTTACATGTCCAATTGTATGAAAATTTTGATATGCGTAAACACTGTAAATGAGGTATTCTGAAAGTATACTTGGAGGCCTGAATTTTCTATTTTAGATGGGTACAATGATAAAATTATAAAATATTTGAAAAATGTCCACAATAATTTTTGCACCAAGAAGAAATAAACTGCACTATGGTAAATCTATTTCCTGGGGTTGGGGGACACAAAACTGATTATATTTAAGCATGGACCTTTTATTTATTTTTACCTTTCAGATGATAAGTCATTCTATTACCTTGCCTCTTTTCAAGTAACAAATATAAAATACAAAGAAAGTTATGGAATGAAAAGCTCAAGAGAGTTTATAGAAAGGAGTCATCAGATTGAGAGAATGGTAAGTTCACTAGAAATTCTAAAAGTTTATGAGTGTGTTTTCTGTTTCACTTTCAGTATGGTTGCTATAAGAACTTAGCTTCTTCCTGCCTTAACTTCTTCTTCTGTGAACTGTAGATAATATATAGATCATATGGTTATGAGGATTAAATCACTTAATATATGTAAAATATTTAGAATAATGTTATGTACCATTAAACGTATGTAGATTACAGTAGGCCACCAATTAGCAACAACAACAAAAAAACCTGATGAGTCAAATAGATGGTCTTCCTATTTTTAACTCTTGATTTTCTTTCCTGGTTCATTTTCCATAATCTTTTTCAACATAAGAATGTAGGATTGCCATTTTGCCTTATCATTTTGTTTATTTTGCTTTTAAAATTATGTAAAGCATCACATACGAGGATGTATGTTGGCAATTTTTGATGCCAATCTCAAATCTAGTTCTGCCCCTCAAATATTTTGGTTTACCTTGAAAATTTACACATTTATCCAGGCATGTCTAATTTTTAAAGTATATAAGACAAGCTAGATCTTTACCTATCCTAGTAGAAAGTCAAATAGGATAGTCTTCTATTTTTCGTCCCATGAAAAGCATGTCCACGGAGACCACAGATTTGTTTAGCAAAACCCAGTATATTAGCTTAAAGTGTACTCCTTAATGCTTAGGAGAGTTATTCTGGAACAACAGAGCAATAGCTCTGTAGAAAGGAGATTGAATTCGTATGATTATTTATGATTAGCTGTAAATACTAGCTCAATTAAAAGATGACCTTAGCACTCCAACCCTTCACTCATTTTACTTTCCTTTCTCTGAATTATTAACAATGTAGGAAAGTATTTGCATTTTATTTAGTTATTTATCTATATGTAGGTTGATTCTAACTATTGAAAACCAATGAAAGTATTTTTCATTTCCATAGTTGTTTAAATAGTGTTTGTCATTTAACAAGTGTTTTTTATAATCATGTTGCAGCAATTTTTATGCTATTCAAAGAAGAATGCTCCCAGAAGCAATTTAAATACAACTCACTTATTTTTTTAAAGTTCTCCACCATTTTGCTATGTCTTCAGATATGTCCAAAGTCTCAATATTTCTTTATTTCTTTCATTCTTCTCAAAACTTTGTGCTTTCTGCTTCAATTTGAACTGGTTGCTTTCTAGGTCCACTTCAGAGAGGTAACCTGGGTCAAAACAGGACTGCTCTAGCATGTGAGATCCATTGCTTCTTGAATCCCATATTTTCCTTGATATGGTGGGTTATGTCCTCAAGCACCTTCCTTAAGAAAAAAGTGCATGGGAGGTAACATTTATGAATTACTTTATGTTGGAAAAAAGTCCTATGTTCCACTCAAGCAACAGTTCGAATATAAAACTTTAAATTGAAAATCACTTCTCTTCAGACCATCTGAAACCTTGCTTCATTTTTTTTATTCTATCACATGCAGCTGATGAGAGATGGTGTTTCTTTTAAGGAAATGTCTTCTTTCTCTAGAAGATTTTGTACTCTATTTTTTGTTTTCTAAAATTTCATAATGATGTGTCTTGGTATTTGATATTTGATATTTCATTCATTTTTGTTGGGATATCATCATACTTTAAAAAGTGTGTAAAACATTTCAAAGAATATCCAAGAACCCACCACCAATTTTCAGAACTTTATCAGTACTTCTGAAACCTCTATATGTTCTTCTCTCTCTCTCTTCTTCATAGTTAAACATTTCTATTTTGAATTTGGATTTAATCATTCTGTGGTTTTATCACCTATTTATGCATACTCAAATAGCATAGTATGCAATTTTACCTCTTTTGAACTTTATGTAAATGTAATCATATTATATCCTTCTGTGATTTCATTCTTTCACTCAACATTATATTTTTGAGATTTTTCCCATTTTGATGCATGTAGCTATAGCTCATTTATTTTCACTTCAGTGTAGAATGCCCTAAAAAGAATATACTACTAATTATTAATTCATTCTGCAATTGACAAACATTTGAGTTACTTTGTAATTCTGAATAATGCAGCTAATTAACATCCTTTCAGTTTAGCGCATGTACTCCTAGTGCATGTGCAAAAGCCTCCCGTAGGTCATGAACCAAGCAGATGGTTTGCTGGGTTATAGGTAATGCTAATACTTAGCTTTAGCAGATTTTTATCAATGGTTTTCCAGGGGGTTTGTAGACATTTACACCACCACCAGCAGGGCATGAGAGTTCATCTTGCCCTTCCTACTCACCAAAATTTTCTACAAAATTGACTTTTGCCAAACTGGTATCTGTATAAAATGGTAACTCATTGTGGATTTAATTTGCATTTTCCTGATTATTAATAAGGTTCACCAGTGGTTAGCAACCATTTGTATTTTGTCCTTTATAAATATCTACTCATGATTTTTTTCCCATTACTTTTCTTTTTTTTTTCTTTTTTTTTTAGTTAACATACAGTGTAATATGACCATGTCTTCTTGTATTTTTGGTTTTTAATTTTTTCTTAGAAACATTTTTGGGAAATGAATACTTTGTTCATTATATTATTGAAAAATTCTTTCAATTCAATCCTTTCTTCCATTTTGTGGCTTGTCTTTTCATTTTCTTTATAACATATTTTAATGAACAGTATTCTCAGTTTTAATATAGTTACGTACATCATTCTTTTGTTATTAGTGCCTTTTGTGTTTGTAAAAGAAATCCTTTCTGATACTGATGTCACTGTCAAAAAAATCCTTTTTCCTTTTTGCATTTAAGCATTCATTCTACATGGAGTTGATATTTGCATATGTGTTTGATTTAGAGATTTAATTTCATTTCAACCCCCCCCCCCCCCCCCATATGAGTAAGCAGTTCTCTTAGCACCACTGATTGAGCAGTCTTTTTTTTTTTTGGCTGATATGCCATGCCATTTCTGCCACAAATCAAGTTTCCATATGTGAATCTGGATGTTGCTGGGCTCTCTAATCTGTTCCATCAATCAGCTTGTTTTGCATTGTGTCAGTATCACAATGTTTTAACCTCTGCAGTTTGACAGTAAGTGTTGATACTGGTTATATTAGTTTCTTAGTGTTGCTGTACCAAATTACCAAAAACTAGTGGATTAAAATAACAGAAATTTATTCTCTCACAGTTATGGGGGCTAGAAATCTGAAATCAAGGTATTAACAGGGCTGGGTTCCTTGAAATGTTCTAGGGAAGAATCTTTATTTGCCTCTTTCAGCTTCTGGTAGGTTCAGGCATTCCCTGACATAGCTACATAACTGCGATCTGTGTTTCCATCTTCACCTGACCTTTTGCTCTGTGCTTCTCCACTCCAATAAAGGCATTGGATTATTAAATTAAAATCATTAGATTCAGGGTTTTCCTGGATAAAACCACATTGGTTTTATCTTGAAATCCTTAACATAGGATCTGCAAAGATTCTACCAAATAAGATCACATTCACATGTTCCCAGACTTAGACATGTCTTTTTAGGGGGGCATCATTCAACCCAGTACACCTGAATTTATCACCATCTTCTTCAGGTATGTCTTAGTTATTCTTAACCCTTTTCTTTTCATATCAAATAATACACACATATGCACACATACAAACATTTATATTGGGATTTTTATTCAGATTGCTTCAAATCGAGAGATTTAGAGAAATAATTGATATCTTCATTTATTTACCCATATTTACTATATTTCAATAAAGCTTTAAAGTGTTTTTCTTAAAGGTCTTATTCATCTTTGGTTAGATTTAATAGTAAAAGCTCTTTTTTTTGTCATTGCTTATATTTTGGATATTAACCCTTTATCGACTATATGATTTGCAAATATTTTCTCTCATCCCATAGGTTGCTTTTTCATTTTGTTGATGGTTTCCTTTGCCATGCAGAAGCTATTAATTTAATGTAATCCCACTTGTTTATTTTTGGCTTATTTTATTTATTTATTTATTTATCTATTTATTTATTTATTTACCTGATTTTGGTGTCATATACAAAAAATCATTGCCAGGACCAGTGTCAAGGGCCTTTTTCTCCATGTTTTTTTTCTAGGAGTTCCATGGCTTCAGGTCTTAAATGTAAGACTTTAATCCATTTTGTATATGGAGTAGGATAAGAATCTAATTTCATTCTTCTGCATGTGAAAAACCAGTTTTCCTAAGACCATTTATTGAAGAGATTATACTTTCCCCATTTTGTATTCTAGGTGACCTTGCCAAGGATTAGTTGACCATATATGCATGGTTTTATTTTTGGGTAGTCTATTCTTTTCTATTGGTCTACATATTGGGTTTTGTGCCAGTATCATACTGTTTTGATTACTATAATTTTGTAATATAATTTGAACTCAAGAAGTGTGATGCCCTCAGCTTTGTTCTTATTCAAGATTGCTTTGGCTATTCAGGGTCTTTTGTGGTTCAATATGAATTTTATGATTGTTTTTCTATCTGTGGAAAATTGCCATTGTAATTTTGATAGGTATTATATTGAATCTGTAGATTGCTTTGGGTAGAATGGACATTTTAACAATACTAATTTTTCTAATCCATGAACACAAGATATCTTTCCATTTGTGTCTTCTTCAATTTCTTTTATCAATGTTTTATCATTTTCAGTGTACAAATCTTTCACCTCCTTGGTTAAGTTTACTAGTTTACTAGTACATATTTTATTGTTTTTGATGCTATTGAAAATTATATTATTTTCTTAATTTCTTTTTTAGATAGTTCATTATTAGTGTATAGAAATGTGACTGACTTTTGTAGTTTGATTGTGTATCTTCCAACTTCAATGAATTCATTGATTAGTTCTAACAGGTTTGTGAGGTGTGTGGGGAGGAAACATGTGTAATCTTTAGGGTTTTCTACTGTAAGATCATGTCATTTGTTAAGAGAATTTTACTTCTTCGATTCTGATTTGGATGCCTTTTATTTGTTTCTCTTATCTGGGATTTTTGTTTTCTTCAATAGCTGGGATTTTCAGCACTGGGTTGAACAGAAGTGGTGAGAATGGACATCCTTGTCTTGTTTCTGATTAAAGGAAAAGCTTTCAGCTTTTCACCACTGAATATGATGTTAGCCGTGGGCTTGTCATATATGACCTTTACTATGTTAAGTTACATGCCTAATTTGTTAAGAGTTTTTACTCATGAAAGGATGTTGAATTTTATCAAATGCTTCTTCTGTCTTCATTAAGATGATCGTATGATTTTTATTTTTCATTCCGTTAATGTGGTGTGTTACATTTATCAATGTACTTATGTTGAACCATTCTTGTATTTCAGGGATAAATCCTACTTGATCATGGTGTATGATCCTTTTATGTGTTGTTGAATTTGGTTTGCTAGCATTTTGTTTAGGGTTTTTGCATCTATGTTTCATCAGGAATATTAGCCTGTACTTTTCCTATAGTCTTCTCTGGTTCTGGTATCAGGTAATGCTGGCCTCATAGAATTAGTTTAGAAGTATTTCTTCCTGCTCAATTTTTTGGAAGAGTTTGAGGTGATTGGTATTACTTCTTTAAATGTTTGGTAGAGTTCACCAGTAAAGCCATCTAGTCCTGTACTTTTCTTTGTCGCAAGATTATTGTTTACTGATTCAGTCTCCTTTATGTTATTGGTCTTTAAAGATTTCCTGTATCTTCATGACTTAGTTTTGATAGGTTGCATGTTTCCAGGAATATACCTATTTCTTCCATGTTATCCAATTTTTGGCTTGTAATTGTTCATAGCAGTCTCCTACGATCCTTTTTATTTCTGTGTATCAGTTGTAATGTCTCCTCTTCCATTCTTGATTTTATTTATTTGAGTCTTCTCTCTTTTTTTCTTAGTTTAACTAAAGGTTTGTCAATTTTGTTTAACTTCTCCAAAAGCCTATTCTTGGTTTCATTGATCTTCGCTATTATTTTTATGGTCTCTATTTCATTTATTTCTGCTCTGATCTATTTCCTTCCTTCTGCTAACTTTGGGCTTAGTTTTTATTTGTTTATTTTTTCTAGTTCCTTGAGGTATAAAGTTAGGTTTTTTATTGTAGATTCTTCTTTCTTGATGTGGTGTTTATCACTATAAACTTCCCTCTTATAATTGCTTTTTATGTATCACTTAAGTTTTGATATGTTGTGTATCAATATTCAATTTGTCTCAAGATTTTTTTTTTTTTTGCTTTTTTTTGCTTTTTTAAAGATGTTTTTGCTTTTGATTTCTTCTTTGATTTATTGCTTACTCAGGAATGTGTTGTTTTATCTCCACATATTTGTGAATTTTCTTATTTTCCTATTGTTATTGATTTCTAGGTTTATACCATTGTGATCAGAAAAGATAACTGATATTTCAATCTTCTTAAATTTATTGAAATTTGATTATAGTCTAACATATGATCTATCCTAGAGAATGTTCCATGCATACTTGAGAAAAATGTGTATTCTGCTATTATTGTAGGGCATGTTCTGTATATGTCTTTTAGGTCATTTAATTTATTGTGTTCAGCTCTGTTTCTGCATTGATTTTCTGACTGAATGATCTAGTCAGTGTGTCAAGTGGGTTATTGAAATTATTATTGTATTGCTGCTAATTTCTCCCTACATTTCTGTTAATATTTATTTTATATATTTAGGTGCTCCGATATTAGGTTCAGCAAAAAAAAAAAAAAATAAGATAGTTATTTTCTCTAGTGTCATTCTCTGCCCCAAGGCCCATCTGAAATGCCAGAGCAAGATGTGTGGTAGGGTTTGCCACAAAACTGTTTTGTTTAGAAAACAGATTTATATTTTGACGTGTGCTCCATTGTTTTTGGCAGAGTTTAAAAAATAACTAATATAGTAATTAAAACAAGATAATTGTTTTCATTCTAAGAATTGCTAGTTTAATTATGTTAAAAAGTCACTGAAGAGTGACTATTTAATTCAATGCAATGCAGCAAGGAATTACTGTGTACCTTTTCTAAGACTAGCACTCAGCTAGATATTCTAACACAGACTGATCTTCACTTTCCCCTTGGAGATGTTAGATAATTAATCAGTGCACTCTTGGAAAGATTCCACACCTTAGGGCCAGTGCTCTGAAAACTTGTTTTTTTTTTTAATTGAAAAATAAATATAAATAGAAGTTCTAATATTTTTCACATCCTCTATGAATCATTAGCTTCACTTTGAAAATCAATGCTCAGAATAATCCAAAAGATTATTACTAAATTACTTCACAGGTGATTGCACCCAGAGGTAAGAGGGTTGGGCTATTTATGTTATACCAATTAGAGCTGTCCAGGTAAGGTGGAGCATAAGCTCCCAGACATCAATAAGTGAGGTGCTCAGGCTAGACAAGGCAGGCCTCCGGAGAAATACAGGTGTAAACTGTTCCCAATCAATATTTCTAGAAGCTGGATTATGAGTACACCTTCCCAGTAAATGCAGTTTAGATAGGGAACAAGTATGCTACATTTCATCTTTTACCACAATTCATCATCTGTAAGTGATTTCAGCTTCTTAAGAAACTCCTTAAGAAAGAGGGAAAAAAATATTTGCGTGTAAGTGATTATAGACATATAATTCCCATTGGATGGGGCGCCTGGGTGGCACAGTCGGTTAAGCGTCCGACTTCAGCCAGGTCACGATCTCGCGGTCCGTGAGTTCGAGCCCCGCGCCAGGCTCTGGGCTGATGGCTCAGAGCCTGGAGCCTGTTTCTGATTCTGTGTCCCCCTCTCTCTCTGCCCCTTCCCCCGTTCATGCTCTGTCTCTCTTTGTCCCAAAAATAAATAAACGTTGAAAAAAAAAATTAAAAAAAAAAATTCCCATTGGCTAGGCCTCCAGATCATCTGAGACATGATCCTGACTTTGCTTCTTCTTCTTCTGTTGCTCTGTTAATTCCTATTCCCATAATAAATGGAACACTTTGGGTAGAAAGTACCAGAAACCCAATTAACAAGTCAAACAGAAGGAAGGAAGGAAGGAAGGAAGGAAGGAAGGAAGGAAGGAAGGAAGGAAGGAAGGAAGGAAGGAAGGAAAGGAGGAAGGGAGGGAGAGAAGACTGTGGGAGAACCTAGAGATTCATTTGACTTCAGATATGGTGGGATTCAGAGGCTCAAACAGTGTCTTCAAGCTATTATTATTATTCTCCATGTGGCAGACAAAATAGCTTACATTTATTCTATATTCACATGTTACCAGGTTATTAACTGAAGCAAGAAAAGAAATTTTTCCGTAATAGTCCTTGAAGGAAATTTTGAAGAATCAATATAGTTGGCTAAAGTTGGAATACCTCCTCAACCCTTCACTAATCACTGTGACCATGAGAGTAAACCTGTGCCACCTTGTGTTAGGTGGGAGAAGGGGCAAGTTTAATTTCAACTGGATCATATGGAATGAGTTCTCTGTAGGCAAGCAGGGATCTCTTAGCAGAAAAAAAAAGGGGAAGTACCAATGGGTATACAATAACTCTAATCTAAAAATTTTTATCTCTAACCCAGATATCTCTGAACCCTAGACTTGTACGTTCAATGGTCTACTTGACATTTCCACATGGATTTCTCACAGGCATCTTGAAGTTATAACTAAATCCAGTTTTTGAAAGTTGTTGCCTTCTCACTCTCTCTTTCCTACATTTTTCCACTCAACAAATGGCATCACTGTCCATCTAGTTGCTAGAATACTATTTTTCCTTATCTTCATGTCTAATCCATTCACATTTGATGTTTCTACTTCTAATTCACTATCTCTATCCTGGACCTAGATAATCATTCATATAGCCAGCTCACCATAATCATTGCTTCCGCTCAGGCTCCCTCTAATATCTGTCTACATAGCAACCAGATGTTAAAAACACATTATAGGAGCACCTGGGTGGCTCAGTTGGTTAAGTGTCCGACTCTTGGTTTAGGCTCAGGTCATGATCTCATGGTTTCATGAGTTTGAGCCCCCATCAGGCTCTGTGCTGACAGTGCGGAGCCTGCAGAGGAGTCTCTGTCTCCCTCTCTCTCTGCCACTCCCCCACTCACACTGTCTCTGTCTCTCTCAAAATAAATAAAATAAAAAAACTAAAAACCCCATACGATAGGTTTTATTTTGGTTAAAATTTCATAAGTGGCTTAGAATAAGTCATTTTATGTACTTATAATAAAAACCAAACTTTTTACAAAGTTGTCTAAGGAGCTTAATGCTCTGCTTCTGACTATTCCTCCAATTTCTACACTCCTCCTTTCTCACTGTTCTCTATCATATTGACTTTTTTTTTTGAGGGGTGGGGGATGCTCTGCACATTCAATTTCTTCTACCTGGAAGATTGTCCCATGATCTTGCTCTTGCTTACTCTTTCTGATTTTTTAGATTTCACTTAAATGTCCCTCCTTGGAAAACCCTTACATATTATAGACCCTCCAACCATAAAACTATCTTACTTAACTATATGAGTTGCCTCTTGTAATTAATTTATTTTTGCTTATTGCTGTCCCTCTATTCTATGAGTTCAGGGACCATAACTTTTTATTTACTAATTTTTAATGTTTATTTATTGTGAGAGAGAGAGAGTGAGCACAAGGGGGAGGTGCAGAGAGAGAGGGAGAGAAACAATCCCAAGCAGGCTCCGCATTGTCAGCACAGAGCCTGATGTGGGGCTTGAACTCATGAACTGTGAGATCATGACCTGAGCCAAAATCAAGAGTTGAACCCCAGCCAACTGAACTACCCAGGTACCTCATTTACTAATTTTTATCCAGTGTTGTCACAGTGCCTTACACATAGAAAACTCTTGATCCATTGTGTTGAATGAATAAGTAAATGAGAAAAAAAAAGGAAGGGGACAGAATATAGTGAAAAAGACATGAAGAGATGCAAACGCCAGCATTTTTTTTCTTCACACTGTTGTTTATGATTAACCACAGCTGGAGAATCAATCAGTTAATGAAAATGTTATTGTGTACCTATTTTGTGTAAGACTATGAAGAATGCCAAGATTTGAATAGCACAGTTTTTTGCTTATTGTAGTTTATAATATAGTTTATGTATAAAATTCTGTGCGTGTAAAAGAATACAAATTGAAAAATTAGACAAGAAGATGATTTGGTAATATGAAAGCTTCCACAGTACTGAATGTAATTGTCAAATATATATGATGTGAATGAAAGGTATTCTAGGAGTTCAGAGGAAGGGAAAATTCTTTTAAGCTAAGAGGAAGTTTTCTTGGAGAGGAAAGGGACAAAGGATTTGTTTTATTGGTGTATTCACCCTCTGTTCTTATATATTCCCCTGACAGTAGCAGAAAATCTTTAAACTTGCCTGACTTATTTTCGTGGGTGGACCTGGAAAGGGATTCCCTAGGTGGCATCCAGTAACTACTGATCTTTATGAGGACTTAATCTGAATGCAGTTCCCAGCCAGAGGGAAGGTGCAAGCTCAAGCTTGTGAAAGATAGTAACTGGATGTCCTATTAGTCAGAGTCACACGTATTGTTTCAAACACGTCATTTTGTTTTTTGATGCTGGAGTTCAAGCCAAGGACTACAAGTGGGATCTGATTTTAAGGTGAACTTTCCCCCCATTTTAGCTTAAACTCTATCTTGTTTTAAATAGAACAATCTCTAAAAAACAACGACAACAACAACAACTATTCTTTGATTTGGACATGAAAAGGGAAGGATACAATTTGTTTTTGTAATTTGGACTAAATGTAGTATTACTGAGTTCTCAGAAAAATATAAACATAAGTTAATTTTCTCTAGAATTTGCTTACAATAATGATTAGGTGTCTGAAAAGGAACAATTTTTCAGAAGCAGAAAAAAAAAAGCAACCTCCCAAGAGATGATCTTTTATAAGGTTTAGATTCAGGATATAAAAGATGTATTTGAGGTCTTCTTTAAAAGTTGCTTGCCCCAGGACCTCTCTACCTCCACCAACCTGAACGTCTGTCATCAGCTATATAAATCGCTCAAGTTGTCAGTGTTACTTAATATACTTGAGAACACCAGATCTAGGGCCAGATTCCCTGAGTTCAAATGCCAGAATCAGCATTTCCTATGCCACCTCAGACCAGTGTACTTAAGTGTCCTCATCCAGTTTTTTTTTATCTTCAAAATGAGGGTGATGAGAATTTTAAAAATACTTTACTCCTAAGATGGTGTGAGGTTTAAACAAAGGAATTGGGTCAATGCATACTGTGTAGTATGGACTTTAGTACATGTAAACTATTGTTTGTGGTCACATCAATCCTGTACTGTATCCATTTTTTTATTTTTAATTTTTTCAACGTTTTTTTTTTTTATTTATTTTTGGGACAGAGAGAGACAGAGCATGAACGGGGGAGGGGCAGAGAGAGAGGGAGACACAGAATCGGAAACAGGCTCCAGGCTCCGAGCCATCAGCCCAGAGCCGGACGCGGGGCTCGAACTCACAGACCGCGAGATCGTGACCTGGCTGAAGTCGGACGCTTAACCGACTGCGCCACCCAGGCGCCCCCCTGTATCCATTTTTAAACAGAGGTCAACTCCTCAGGAGATGATAGGCTTGTTAACAATAACAACTAGTTTGAACAGATTCTTAGTACTTTCTTATATCTGTCTGATATGACAGAATCCTGATCCTTTCCCCTACTGCCATTATGTGTACAGTTCAAAATTTCAGGGGACACTTATGTAAATTGTTGCAGACCTTAAAATCATATTTTTCTCCAGGTTACTTGATACAGGAAAATAAAATGAATTCAGAGAAGCTTAGTGAAATCGTAAGTGACATAACTCAAAACTGATCCAAACCCTTGGAATGACAATACAAAAGGGGGGTCACCACTAGAGTCTTCTGCCTCCCACCTTGCTTTATATTCCCATAGATTTCTACTTTTTGGAAAAAATTTTAATTTTTTTAATGTTCATTTATTCTTGAGAGCGATAGAGTTGAGTGGTAGAGGGGCAGAGAGCTAGAGACACAGACTCCAAAGCAGGCTCCAGGCTCTGAGCTGTCAGCACAGAGCCCAACATGGGGTTCCAACTCACGGGGCACAAGATCATGACCTGAGCCAAAGTCGGACACTTAACCAACTGAGCCACCCAGGTGCCTCAAAGGATTTCTACTTCTACTTTGCAATAAGATTTGCAGATAAAACAAAACAATGTGCTATTCTCTTCTTCCCTTTACCATATTGCTCATTTTTAATTCATTTATTCATTCATGGATTTTCACCATAATTCATCAAACATGCATTGAGTGTTTACTGTGGGCCAGGCAGTGTTCCAAACACTGGAAATACAAAGATGAATCAGACACACTCCCTACCATCATATAGCTCACAGTCTACAGTGAGAAAGCCACAATTGTAAACGGGTGTGATAATTGCTATAACAGCCTCATGTGCAAGTTGCTGGGGTGGCCCAAATAAAGGAGTATTGAACTTTGAGGAGGGCAAGTCAAAGATAATTTATTTGTCACTGGAGAGTCTGAATAGTATCAGAACTGTAATTAAAGGAATTGCAGAGGGAAAAAGTGCATTGTAGAAAGAGGGAAGTGAAATGTGCAAAGCCATAGAGGTGTGAATCAGTCTAGTGGGATCAGGACAGAGCAAGTAACTCAGTAGATGAAAAAATAGGCTTTGAAGGTAGGGATGGCTCAAGGGCCAGTGAAGGGATAAGATTGCAGAGCTCATGCTGAGGGAGACAGAGGGCTTGAAGTGGGAGGATCACATCCTCAAATTTGCACTTTGGGAATATCACTCCAGTTGGTACTATTGTGGGGGAACAACTGAGGGGAGAAAAGACAGAGTAGAACCACATAAACGTGCCAGTGAGGGGATGCGGCAGAGACCCAGGCACAAGTTTCAAAGGAGCTGATTTTAGACTACAGCTGTGGAGTTGGAGGAAAGGAGAGAGATTCAATATTGAGTAGGTAAAATCTATTGAGCATTGTTATTAGTTTTTTTGTTTTTTTTTTTTTTTTGAGCATTGTTATTAGTTTAAAGGCATCGAGGAGAGGGAGAAATCTTGTGGAGAGGGAGGCAATATCCCCTCTTCCCAGTGGATGTAGTATTTGAGGGGAAAGATTTACCATGGTGGTGGGCCTTCTGTAAACTTATGTGGACCTGGAATTTCTGATTTCTGACACTCAGTCCAGTGCTTTTTACTGTGAGGCAGTGCCTCAACAGTCTTTTGGGAATTAGGGCCCAGGAAATCAGCTCACTGAACATCCAAATCCTTCAATGGCTCGGGCTGGAGAAGCTGAGTAATAAAATGCTGATGGTATGGAGTGTGGTGAAACTTATTTCCGAACCTGGTACCAGCTGGAAGCCTGCCTGCCACGGAAAGATGACTAACACGTGAGGGTGTCAGAGTCAAATGACACGTCCTTACTTATTATGTCAAATGCTCTAGTAATGGGATAATTATTTAAGAAAGCAAAGAGTTGAGGGGTGCCTGGGTGGCTCAGTCGGTTGGGCATCCAACTTCGGCTCAGGTCATGATCTCATGGTCCATGGGTTAGAGCCCCGCGTCGATCCCTGTACTGTCATAACAGCTTGGAACCTAGATTCTGCTTTGGATTCTGTGTCTCCCTCTCTCTCTGCCCCTCCCAAGCTCAGGCTCTGTCTCTCTCTCTCTCTCTCTCAAAAAATAAACATTAAAAAAATTTTAAGAGAAAGCAAAGAGTTGAAACAAACAATGGACTGGATGCCATATTTGGAAATACCACAAACTTAGGATGGGCTTTCTTAAAAGTGAGGATGCTTCCTTTAAAAATAGCACGGATACTTAAATTCATTTGACAATGATCAAATGAACATTATCAATAGTTTGCTATATGACGGGCAAGGTGTGAAATGTGTGAAACATTATTTCATTTAATCTTCAAAACAACTCTGAGGTAGATATTGTTGTTATCCTGTTTTATAGAAGCTGAACAAAAGTATACAGTTTTGTTAAAGTTATTCAGTTCTCCAAAAATTAGAACCTCTTTTAGTCTTACCACTGTGATAAACCAGTTCCTGTCTGGGAAAAAAACAAAATTCTTTTTTTTTTTTTTTTTTTTTAACGTTTATTTATTTTTGCGACAGAGACAGAGCATGAATGGGGGAGGGTCACAGAGAGAGGGAGACACAGAATCTGAAACAGGCTCCAGACTCTGAGCTGTCAGCACAGAGCCTGATGCGGGGCTCGAACCCACAGACCGTGAGATCATGACCTGAGCCGAAGTTGGACGCTTAACCGACTGAGCCACCCAGGCGCCCCACAAAATTCTTATTTTTGCCTCAACTCTCTAGGAAAGACAAAGGAGTAACATTTTTCTTATGACTAATACTTCTCTTGTTTAATTATTCTAATCAGATGTCTAGGATATTTCGACGTTCTTCGGGAGGAGGTCGGTTTATCAAATCTCATGTTATCAGACTGAGGTATGTATACTTAGTTTGCAACTTCAAGCCAGTATCCTTAAGAAGTACTTGATCAACATGACTGCCCAGCTCCCTTGGGAAAATCTTTACAGGAACACAAAGATTTCATAAACCTGAGTAGTCAGCTTATGGTACACAGACATTTCCCAGTCATGACAGGAATATGTCTGGAGGCAATGCCAGTCATTAGATGCTGGAAGGGGAAGAATGGCACTGGTACTGGGCTAAGTAGAATTTAGATGAGCTCTTTTTGGTTATCCTCTTTGTAGGCCTATCCAATAATCAGACTATGACTCTCTCTGCAGTAAGATTTTTCTTTAATGCCATTGCATTTTTATTATTATCTCTAATAGCTTTTCATTTTTATTTTTGGATGAGAGGCAGTATGCATAAATTAAACATACATATGTTATGAGTCTCAAATGAATTATTAGAATCCATCTAATAATTAGTATATACTTTTTATATGATGTCCAAAAGGCTTAGCATTTACTGAAATAATGTATTTTGTTTTCTACCCATTTTGGTGAAAAATTTTAAAATTTTTCGGTGGCTATCAATCAATATACAAATATAAATATATGTAATACTTAGTAGTCTGCTTCATTTCTTGACGATAAAAATACCTGTGGTTAAGAAGAACCTGCCTTTTCTTCTCCTCTCTTCCACTTTTTTTCCTTTCTTACTTTACTTTCTCTCTCCTTCCTTCCTACTTTGATTCTTTACATGTTTCAAGGTGAAATTCATTCTCAAGAGGTAACTAGAGGCTTTCTAGACCTATACATGGTATAAATGCATACCTTTGAACCTCTTATCAAAACATTTATTTTAATAAGTGCTTTCTATAATTATCCACTTACCAAACATACGTAAACTATCAAATTCCAAAACATAAATAACTTAACACAATAAAGGTTTACTTCATTTCCATGACATAGTCCAAAGAGTCAGAAGTGGCCACAGGGGACATGGGTACTGGGAGGGACTGCAGAATGGAATTGGCCACTAGATCTTTGGTATCTGGTTGGCAAATCCAGGAAGAGTGAAAGCAGGGAGGGTGGTATGGGAAGTTTTCAGGGGCCAGGCTGGAAGTGGGATACATCATTTCTGCCCACAGAATTCACTAGAGTTACAATAAACTGCAAAGGAGGCTAGGGAATGAAATTTAGTCCTGTGGTCAGGAGGCAAAGGTAACTGGGTTTCGTGGGCACAAAGCATTGTCTCTGCCACACCACTACTGAAAAATGGTGTTGGTTACCGTGGCTTATAATGTCTTCAAAAGCAAATTGTTTAAGTGCATATAAAGCATGATTTCATGAACATGTCTTCCTTTCACTACCGCCTGCAGACTGTGACCTAATTAAGGAGAGAGAACAATTTTTTTTCAGCTCTGTATCCTACTCAGCGTTTCTGGAGATAATTTAGAAATCTGATATACACATATTTCATCCATTTTTAAAAATTTAGTGGGAATCTTAATAGGTAAAAATAGTTAATAATTAGAGAGGTGGCTTTGTTGTTATTATCTCTATTTATCTGCTTTTTTGCTCTTTAGTCCAGATGAACAAGGTATGAACATCCTTATGGTGCTTATGTTTCGATACCCATCTACTGATAGTGCTGAGCAAATCAAGAAAAAAATTGAGAGGATTTTATATCAAAGTCTGAAGACAAAACAGTTGCCTCTGACTATAAACAAATCATCATTCACGCTCACATGTAAGTCCTTTTATCATCTTTGTGGTTCCTTGGCAATCCTCTTTATTTTTCATAAGAATTTAGATCAATGTCTTCTCCCATTTTAAGACTTCACCACTGATATAGCAATGTAAATCTAAAATATAAATTCACTATAAGGCAAATTTTAATTTTGGAATTTATTTTCATATTTGATTAGGGGTTTTGCTAAGGTTTCTAAAATTTTTCCCATGTATCATGTTGGACCTTTGCAAAAGCATGAGAGGGAAAGTATTATTTTCACCACTGTAAGGAATCTGAGCCTCAAGGAAGATATAAGACAGGGTATTAGCAAGCCTTGGGGGCCAAAATTAAAGCACAGGTGTTCTGACTCCCAGAGATCTTTACAGGTCAGTTCTGGGAATGAGCGCCTATAGTATCAAGAAAACCAACATCTTTAGAAAGGTTTACCACTCTAGGAAGAACCATTGCCATGATCTATGAAGAAGTTCTCTGGATCATTTCCAACTTAAAACAATGTTTTGTTCATTTCCTCCTTTATTCCTCACAAAATAAAATCAAAAAAGTTAATTTGTTTTCCCCCAAAAGTAGACAAAAATAAAGATGTTAAGAAATTAAAACTACCTTTAGCTAGTTGGAATCTAAACTGAGATGCATAACCATGGGGTTCCAATGATAAGTTTCATGGTCAAGTACTGTGGCTTTTTAGTTCCTTACCCCCTCCCCGAAAACACTAGCAGATGTCTCACGTGTGGTAGGTGCTCTGGTTCTGTTCATTGTTCTGATTAAGTACACCAAGGGCAGAGATTCCTGATTTGCCCTTTGGACCAGAAAGTCTGTTCCTGTCAAAGTATCCATGAATTTAAGAAAAAGATTATTTAAAGTTAATTTCTCTGTTTTTAGAAATCAGGAAACCCCCTTAAATCCATTTTGAGATAGAATCCTCACACACAGTAATGACAACTTTCATGAATTAGAAATAATGAAGAGTGTACTATCTACCTTAAGTGTTAATCAATTATATGCCAAAGTAAAAGATGATATTTTTCAGCATTCCATAAAGGGCAATCTCAAATTAAATTTCAATTCCTGATAATATAATTTCTCCTAATGCATGATCATATATGCTAAAATAAAATATCCATCATAAAAGACATGTCAAAGGGATTTTTTTTTACAATTAAAAAATAATTTTTCCAATATTTTTAAAAATAATTTTTCAGACTTCTTGGTCATGCACACTGACTTTTTACCCTACGGGTTATTGTTTTAATATCAAATAATTATATTCTATACCCATACTCCATAACCAAAATTCTGCTACAAACATTTTCTTCTGCCACATATATATCTCCCGTTACATAAAGAGAAATGAAACGCCCAGGAAACCTCTAGTACAGTTTGGGGTTCATATCCCTTCTTGTGGAGAAGTCAGTGTTCCTGAGGAAATCGTTATATACCTCTCAATTTTCTCTGACAAATAAACAAAACAAAACAAACATCAAACCAAAAAAAAAAATGCAATGAAATTGAACTCAAAAGAACGTGAAGAAAAGTTTGAAGGGAAAAAGATGTCACAGAAGGGAGGCATAAAGTGGTATGGGGAGAGTGTCCCTGGACAGGCTGTATATCAGAGATTCTTCATGCCTCTAGTTCCTGCTGCCTGAGCAGCAACCTTCTATAATATTCACCAGGAGGAAGAATCCCCAGTGAGAGAAGACCATCAACTTGTATTGACTGAATTCCTATTGTTTATAGACCAGGGCCGGAAATGGGGCTGTGAAGAGTCTGTGATGCCCTTGGCTCCCTGAAGCTGCCCCTTTACACTGGCCACCAGGCATGTGCCTGACACGCATGGTCTGGTGCACCTAATACAGAGAGCACCAGCTGCATGGGAATCAGAGGTTGCCTCTTCCAGTTATGCTAGGGCTCCCAAAGAAGGCAATCAGGGATATTTATCCTTACCATTCTTTCCCAATGTCCTTTGCAGATTTCATAGCAAAAATCAGAAAATAACAAAACGCTCTCTTTTCATTTCTATGTAAAATTATACATTTTAGACCAAATCAAATCTGAGTTATGTATATATTACTTGACTGAAAAATCTCATGCCCTCTTGAAAGATGGATAATAAGCATTTCTTCTAGTGATAATTTGAACAAAATCACATATAAACAGGAACATATTCTTTGACCAACTAATTCAATTTTTGTTTATTGCAGCTATCGACAGCAAAAAGATGAGGAATCTTCTCAACAGCCGTAAGTTCCAAAACCCACCACTGTCTATTTCATAACAAAGATAATGAATCAAAGTCACAGAAAAGTTAGAAGAATTCATCAAGTCTTTTTTGCTCATCTTACGTTTTTGTAAACCACCTACTGTTTTATTAATGGTTATTATTTTTTAATGCTTATTTATTTTTGAGAGAGAAAGAGCGTGAGTGTGGGAGGGACAGAGAGAGAGAGGGAGACACAGAATCCAAAGCAGGCTCTAGACACTGAGCTGTCAGCACAGAGCCTGATGTGGGGCTTAAACTCATGGACTGCAAGATCATGACCTGAGCTGAAGTTGGAGGTTTAACTGACTGAGCAGCCCAAGCACCCCTATTGCTGGTTATTTTTAATATTTAAAACATTTAAATTTATGAATTTACACCAAATACAATTTTAAGTTTTATGACTTGCAGAATGTAGTAAAAGAAAATTCATAGCTTCTTGATATTATGCTTTTTGTGACTATATTTCTAACATTGTATTTTGAACATTTTAAGGTGTATTTATTTATTTTGAGAGAAAGTGTGCATGCAAGCAGGGGAGGGGCAGAGAGAGAAAGAGGAAAGAGAATCCCAAGTGGAATCCACGCCATCAGTGCAGAGCCCCACATGGGCATCTAACCCACAAACTGTGAGATCAGGACCTGAGCTGAGACCTAGTTGGACACGTAACCAACTGAGCCACCCAGATGCCACCTAACATTGTATTTTAATATTCTCTTTAAATATTTCTATTTTAATATTCTCTCAAATTAAAGAGAATGTTTTAAAGTAGTAACTAGTTAGGATTTTTCCTGTTAAATTTCTGTTTTCTTTCATCTTTGTTAAAATATCTGCTGTGTACATTTTCTGCCTTCTCTCGATTTCCTTTATCTCAATTTCTTATAGGATTCTTGGGTCATACACTTTCCCCTATAAATTCTATACACATTATTCCGTTTTCTTCTAGTGTTTTGTTGTAGAGGAAAAGTCTAAGGCTGCTGCATTTTTTATTTTTACATAGGTTAATTTTTTTGTTCTTGGATGAATGTAGGAAATCTTTATCCTAAATTTTTTGTCAAGAAATCTGGACAATTATATTTTGCACTGAATTTTGACTAGGACATTATGAATGTTTTCAATCTGTACACTTTTTTTTGTCTTATTCTGGAAAAACGTTCCATTGTACATTTGATGATTGATTTCCATTCCAATTTTTCTTTTTCTTCTCCCTCAGGAACACCAATGATTTATTTGAATTCCATTTTCTGCTTCCCATATCCATCATTAGTTCTAGTTCCAGTTCAGGTCACTTTCCTCCACATTCTGAAAGATCTTATCAATTCTGTACTCCCCCAAACCACTTATCTCAGTTGTCTGGTGTTACTTTTCCTCTTCCATGTGGATTTCATATCTGCTATGATATGCCTGTGATATCTAGAATTTTATTTGATTACTGACAGCTCTTTTGTTATGTGTACTCTTCTCGCAGCATATTTTCCCTCTTATGTTTGGCTGCTTTTGTTACATTAATATCATGTTTACTTGCACAACTTGGCTGGTAACACACATGTTTCCTAAAATTTTTTGTGGAAGATAACTTTCAGAAATATGTCTGTCTTCTGAGTTTTTATATCATCTGATTTGGGGGTCCCTAACCATACTATACAGTAAGATGCAGGCTTAAGGTTTGATCTTACAAGCAGAGTTTATGAAAACTACATCAGTCTCCCCCTTTGCACCACCAAATGTAGCATTCGCTGATGCCAGCGCTCTTCCTTTCACTGCTTAAATACTTTTTATGAGGCATCTCAGCCTGTTCTTCGTGCTGTAACTAAATATCATAGACTGGGTAGTTTATAAACAGCAGAAATTTGTTGCTCACAATTCTGGAGGCTAGAAGTGTGAGACCAGGGTACCAGAGTGGTCCAGTGGGGACCCTCTTCCAACTCACAGATTTAAAGAATCATCATGCCATGAGCAGAGGGGCTAGAGATCTCTCTGGAAACTCTTCCAAAGCACTAACCCCATTCGTGAGGGCTCTGCCTTCCTGACTTAGCACCTTCCAAAGGCCCTACCTAGTAATACCATCACCTGTAAGAGTTAGGATTTTGACATAAATTTGACAGGTTCACATTCAGACCACTGCATAAGGTTAACTACATTTTCATAGAATTTCTCATCTTTCCTATATCTCTCTATAGTATGGTGTGCCAGAAATGTAGCTTCTGCATACATACATACATAGGAAGAAAAGAGTTTATGAGTCATAGTGGGATGGCTTAACCTATAGTATCTGCTTGGCTGGGAACAAGTGCAGTGTAGCTTAATTTCCTGGACTGGGGAATCCCCATAGCAGTAAGACAATGGCTTTGTCATCTTACCAGGATTCTCCACACAGTTCTGGCTCACAAGCTAGAGCTTATATAGTCCAAGAAGTTGCTCTCAAACCCCACTGGCTATTGGAGTTTCTACCAGAATTTATATATTTTTTTTCTTATTTTTCCTTATGTTGTGGTGATTTTGCTCTGTTGCCTTTGAAAAAATACCAGACTCAGATTTTTCATCTGCAATATGAGGATGACACCTAGCATAGGAATTGAGAAAATTAGAGAAAATATATGTAACAGTACATAAAAGGCCTGGCTCACAACTAGTAGATAGTATTTATATTAGCATTACTTTCATGCATATTTTAAGAGGAATTTGGGAGAGGAAGTATCTATTAGGTACTACCAATATATTAGCCTAGAAATCCCATCTGTTTGATTTCATGGTCACCTTAAACTGGAGCTATTTAACTCAGAGGGAATTATGATGAATCTATAAACATGATTACAGGCGTCTATTTTTAACCTGTTTCTGAAAAAATATTCCTTTATGAAAAAAACCTAGTATTTTTAATAAAAATATAAATAAAGTACATTCATTAATAGTGGTACCTGGCTGCCTCAGCTGGTAAAGCATGTGACTCTTGGAGCCATGAGTTTGTGCCCCAACTTGGGTGAAAGCTTATTAAAATTAAAAAAGAAAGACACATTAATAAAATATATCAATATGCTTTCTAGTCTTATTTAAGGTTGATTTGAACTCTAACAAATTGAGGATTTCTTGTCAGGGAATCTGATTTAAATTTTTTTTTAAATGTTTATTTATTTTTGAGAGACAGAAGAGAGTGAGACGGCACAAGTGAGGGAGGGGCAGAGAGGGAGACACAGAGTCAGAAGCAGGCTCCAGGCTCTGAGCTATCAGCACAGAGCCCAGCATGGGGCTCAAACTCACGAACCGTGAGATCATGACCTGAGCCAAAGTTGGATGCTCAACCGACTGAGCCACCTAGGCATTCCTGTATTTTTTTTAAAACTAGTCTTTCAAATTTTAGAAAACCAAAAAAGGTCATTATTGTTTAAGACTGTTTAAATTCAGGACTTGCAAAGACTGTGTATAAATTCATGTCAAGGGAGAATCATGACCTGCATTTGGTACTAGGCTATCTCTCAGGAGCAAGAACACAAGTTTTGATGTAGATCCTCCTAATTTTACGTCCAACTCGTTCACTTACCAGCTGGATGACCTCTAGCACTTTATGATCTGTTTCCAAGGCTCAGTTTCCTCATCTGAAAAGTGGCTTGCTATAAATAAATCTAAAACACTTAGCAGAGGATCTATATATATATATTTTTTTCATGGTGTAAAATCCTTTTTATTTTTTATCTTTTTTAAATATATGAAATTTATTGTCAAATTGGTTTCTATACAACACCCAGTGCTCAACCCAAAAGATGCCCTCTTCAATACCCATCACCCACCCTCCCCTCCCTCCCACCCCCCATCAGCCCTCAGTTTGTTCTGTTTTTAAGAGTCTCTTATGCTTTGGCTCTCTCCCACTATAACCTCTTTTTTTTTTTTTTTTTTTGATGCTCAATAAAATTTTTATCTACCTCTCTATGTATCCATCCATATATGCTTAATATAGAGAGACAGAAGTTAATTCCTAGACTGGATGCCTCGACATGTTAGTAAATATTTCTTCTGAACCTCAACAGGATCAGGAAGACCCCTATAGATTAACCTCAGACACTGAGTACTGGGAAAGGATTAAAGAACAGCAGGCACATGCACCCAATGTTTATAGCAGCACTATTGACAATAGCCAACCAAAGTATGGAAAGAGCCCAAATGTCCATCAACTGATGAATGGATAAAGAAGATGTAGTATATGGAATATGGAAGATGGAATATGGAATATGGAATATGGAATATTACTTGGTGATCAAAAAGAATGAAATCTTGCCATTTGCAACAACGTGGATGGAACTAGAGTGTATTACGCTAAGTGAAATAAGTCAGTCAGAGAAAGACAAATCTCATATGATTTCACTCATATGTGGAATTTAAGATACAAAACAGATGAACATAAGAGAAGGGAAGTAAAACTAATATAAAAACAGAGAGGGACACAAACCATAAGAGACTCTTAAATACAGAGAACGAACTGAGGGTTACTGAAGGGGTGTTGGGTGGGGGGATGGGCTATATGGGCAAAGGGCATTATTAAGTAGGGCACTTGTTGGGATGAGCACTGGCTGTTATATGTAAGTGATGAATCACTAAATTCTGTTTCTGAAATCATTATTATACCATATGTTAACTAACTAACTTGGATTTAAATTAAAAAAAAAAAAAGAAGAGCAGGCACAATGGACTACCAAAGCATCTGCACCCTATGCAAATCAGGATATGCTTCTTTTCTCTCCCTTTTCATGAAAACAAGCTAACATACATTTCTGTGACAGGCTGCGGAATAAGGATGACATCTTCAAACATGCCTTTACCAGCATCCTCCTCTACTGAGAGGATTGTCCAAGGGAGGGAAACAGCCATGGAAGGCGAGTGGCCGTGGCAGGCCAGCCTCCAGCTCATAGGTTCCGGCCATCAGTGCGGAGCCACCCTCATCAGTAACACGTGGCTGCTCACAGCAGCTCACTGCTTCCGCAAGTAAGTTCTCGAGGCTGCTGGGAGTCTTTCCCCAGTGCAATTTCATGTAATTGCACAATGCCTTATATTGTTGTGAAGAAAAAATACAGCGTACTTTGAAGACAATATTACAATTATCCAAATAGCTTTTAAAATTTTATAAGTGTATTTTTTCTACAGAAATAGTGTAATCTTAAAAATTGTGTTTAAGACAAATCTTTGTACCTTGGTGTTCATGAAAAACTATTCCAACCTTTGTGAACCAGTGTGGATGTCCTTGACATCATGAAAATGTTCTTGACAGCATGTCAGGAGCCCCAGGCCATCTCTCTCTGACACTAACCAGCTGGATCTATCACATACCTGGGCAAGCCATTTAACTTCTGATTTTCAGTGTCCTTATCCATAAAGCATGGATTGAGCTGGGCCTTTTAAATGAGGTCTCCTTTCTGGCACATAATGCACGGAGTGATAGGGTACTTCTATAATTTATTTTTTTAATGTTCATTAATTTATTTTGAGAGAAGGAGATAGAGATATCAGGTGGGAAAGGGACAGAGAGAGAAAGAGAGAGAGAATCCCAAGCAGGCTCTGTGCTGGCAGCATGGAGCCCAATGTGGGGTTCAAACTCACAAACCATGGGATGATGATCTGAGCTGAAATCAAGAATCAGTAACTTAACCAACTGAGCCACTCAGGCCTCCCGGGATAGGGTATCTCTATTTGATCTACTCAATTGGTTTATGAGTTCCTTAAGGACTGAAATCACATATGTCTTCTTATCTACCAGAATTCTAGTTTTCAAAAGAAATCTTCAACCCTAAGATTTCTGCATCAAATAAAACATTCCTTTAAAGTATAAATAAGTAAAACAGCCTTCCCCATCTCCAGCTCCCCACCATGTCCCTTTCCTCCCCCTCCCTACTCCCACACCCACCAGTCCTGCTCATCCTGAAGCAGTGCAGAGTACTTTGAAAATCACTGATCTTTCTGGTTTTTCACTAAGAAGTTTATGATTCACCAGCATTGTAATCCTGTATGAATGAGGAAATCCCCTTTATGAGTTCTCCTCTGTGTGATTTCCTTCTACATAAGTTTCCTTTACATAGAGAATTTCAAGTTTATATATACAGTATTTCTAGTCATTCCTCACAGGAATAATTAGAAAAAGAGGGAACTGGACTTTGAGGACAAATAGGGAGGTAAAGAGATAATAGGACTAGACAGAATTTCCTTGTAATACAACCTCGTGAGAGAGAAAAACTTCTGTGTGAAGGGAGAGCCTGAAAAATACTAAGAGGGACTGAGAAAGCCAGATCAAAGGGATTGGGGAGTAGGAAAGAACCTCTAACAGCCTGACATGGAGTTAAATCTGCTTAGCCCTTGAATATTGGGGTTGTGTATGGGCAGAGGGCAAAAAAACAAACCTGTATACACATGAGGGTTTGTGAAGCAGGCCAGATTATACTTTGTCCCAAAGATCATGGTAAGACCCAGAAACAAGAGCCAACAAGTGAGTCATAAAGTTAGAATGGATGAAGTATCTGATACGCAGGGAAAATGCCTCCTACTATCCATATTACCCAAAACAAAATGAATTTCTACACATTTCATTGAAATTATAGAAGAAAGAGAATCTGAAGAGTTTTTAATGAACAAGGAATTAGAAGATTGACAATTAATTATAAAATACCCATTACTACTATTAATCTAAACAAAGCATGGAAATTCCAAAATATCTTTAAGAGCTTTTGTACTCACATTTGTCTCATTAATATTTTAAACTCTCTGCCTTAAGGCCAACAACTGCAAATTCTCTCACCAGAGAGATTTTTCAGGAGCATAATCCCAATAGTTGCGAGAAATACAGTCTCAATCTTTTTTAGATGACACAGGTAAGCATCACAAATCTTACCCTGTGATTTTTTTTGCAGAAATAAAGACCCAAGTCAATGGATTGCTACTTTTGGTACAACTATTACACCACCTGCAGTGCAACGAAGCCTGGGGAAAATTATCCTTCATGAAAATTACCATAGGGAAACAAATGAAAATGACATTGCCTTGGCTCAGCTTACCAACCGAGTTGAGTTTTCAAATATAGTCCAGAGAGTTTGCCTCCCAGATTCATCTATAAAGTTGCCACCTAAAACAAGTGTATTTGTCACAGGTTTTGGATCCATTGTAGATGATGGTGAGTGGTTCAACCTAATATACTTAGTACACAATTGTCTTGAGCTCTAACAAGCTGTCCTAGAGAATCTCTCTTTAGACTTTTCATAAAAATAATGATGGTTCCAATGTGTACAGCCCAGAGCAGAACAGGAATTTGTAGGTTAAAAAGGAATCAGGTCCCATTCCTTGAATTCACAATTAATTGGAGCAATGATGAAAAAGGGGTGAGGCTGAGAACAGCATATCAGACTACTTTAGGTGCTATAAGAAGGGACAAAATACTATGGGACTATAAGGGAGTAAATGATTCTGAATTGTATATTTCCCAATGTAGAAGCTCCTAGTTAGCATATACTTCAGATCACAGTCTTACTGATAACTTTTTCTTTCTCTTTTCTTTCTTTCTTTCTTTCTTTCTTTCTTTCTTTCTTTCTTTCTTTCTTTCTTTCTTTCTTTCTTTCTTTCTTTCGTACTTCCTCATTTAATGGGGATTTATGATGACCATAAACATAAAAGTGTTTTGTGAATGTTTTGAGAATTTTCATTTTGATTATTTAATTTAACATACATTTCTTTTCACCTGTGTCACCTCCTGGTTGGTTCAAAGACATCAGTTCTAAAATTTTATAAATTGAAGACCAGAATTTAATATTTCTAGGTACCAGTTCATTTCACTCTAAATAGAGAGATTAATTGAATATTTTAAAATGGGAAAAAAGGGGTGCCTGGGTGGCTCAGTCAGTTGAGTGTCCAACTCCTGATTTTAGCTCAGGTCATGATGTCCTGGTTACTGGGTTTGAGCCCTGTGTTGAGCTCTGTGCCGACAACATGGAGCCTACTCAGGATTCTCTCTCCCTCTCTCTTTCCCTACTCACATACTCTCTCTCTCAAAATAAACTTTAAAAAAAACAGATAAAATAAAATGGGAAATAAATGTTTAAGGTTCTGTCAAAGATATCCTGAAAAAATTAAGAGACAAATGTTAATATATATTTACATTTTTTATAATGTTTATTTATTTTGAGAGAGAGAGACAGAGCATGAGCGGGAAGGGGCAGAGAAAGAGGGAGACAGAATCTGAAGCAGGCTCCAGGCTCTGAGCTGTCAGCACAGAGCCCGATGCAGGGTTCGAACACATGAACTGTGAAATCATGACCTGAGCCGAAGTCGGACACTCAACCGACTAAGCCACCCAGGCACCCCTGCTAATAAGTATTTAAATCTGGATTTTTTTTTCTTGACAGAACTCTATTATATGTGAAATTTCCCAAATGCCCCATGCATCTCTAGCGTGACTTTGTGAGATGTTGTTATAAGTCTCTTTTTGTGTTCTCTTCTCTTATCACTAGTGTAAGACTATTCACCAGCAGCTTCAATCTGGAACCATATGCTATTTACCTTCTTCTAAAATCCAGTCTTGCTTTGTACTGGCATCACATTTATGGCATATTGTGGGCATCGGTTCTTTTTCCCATGCTTCAAGTCACCTCTAAATAATTCGCTACAGCACAGAGTAGGGAACATAGCTCTGTGCAGCTCATGTACTGGTTTTTACTTGAATATCTTTCAGAAAATCAATGTACTTCCCTGAGCCTTGATTTCCTTATACATAAAAGGCTACTGGTTAGTCAAGATCAGTGTGATGAACCCTCTCCTCATGAAAAAAAAAAAGTGTAGACACACACACACACACACAAACACACACACTATTACATGTAGTTGTAAGGATTTCTCCTTTTTTTTATGTTTATTTATTTCTGAGACAGAGACAGACAGAGTATGAGTGGGGGAGGGGCAGAGAGAGATGGAGGGACACAGAATCCGAAGCAGGCTCCTGGCTCTGAGCTGTCAGCACAGAGCCCGACGAGGGGCTCAAACTCACAGACCGCGAGATCATGACCTGAACTGAAGCCGGACGCTCAACCGACTGAGCCACCCAGGTGCCCCAGTTTTAAGGATTTCTAATGGCTTGAAGATTCACAGATATGATATAATATTGGGGTATGCATATGCATGGTTCCTTGAATTTAGACATTTATGATACAGAACATAAATAAAGCAATAATTATAATTAATGTTAATAAAATAATCTTTTGATTTTGTGCTTTTGTTCCTAGAAATATACAACACATACTTATTCCATGTCTTAGATACAGTTATATTCAAAGAACATATTTTTTGCTTGTGTGTGTGTGTTTGTATGTGTGTGTTTATATAATAGGACCCACGCAAAACAAACTTCGGCAAGCCAGGGTGGAAACCATAAGCACGGATGTGTGTAACAGAAAGGATGTGTATGATGGCCTGATAACTTCAGGAATGTTATGTGCTGGATTCATGGAAGGAAAAGTAGATGCGTGTAAGGTAAGTCCAAAGTCAAGTTCAAAACTTTGTAAATTCCCATTAGCTATTTATAAATTTGGCATACATTTCCCCTAGCAGAAAAAAAGTCATCTATTTCACCAAGAATTCAGCTTATTTAATAATCATAATTTAAAAAGTTCTTGTATTAAGTATTTACTGTATGTCAAGCCAAGTGCTTATTTCATTTAAAATAGTGAAATCAAAGAGGTACGATTTTTACAAATTGGGAGATTAAAGTCTATTGCTCCCTATTTTTGGTTCAAACAATTACTCTTCTGTTCTATTGTTATTTTCTTAAACAGAATTGGAAACAAAAGACAGAGAAACCTCTCCTCTGAAGATCACCTTATTCAGCTGTGGCATCATATCTCATGTATCTTACTTCATCTCCTGGCCTCCAAGTCTCTGTGTCCCTCCCACTATTAATGACATTAACACCTGAAACAGGTTTCCTGTCCATCCCAAGCCTGCATTATTAACACTGGCTCATTTAAATGCTGGATTCTTAGTTCCTAGACCTCCTACTCCCATTGATCTCCACTTCTGAGCCACATTTCTAGGGCCACATTTTGAGCCTTTCATCTCCAAGAACACTGATTCCCCAGTCTTCCTATTTAACTTCCTGCCTGCATGTCAAGCTATTCCTGCTCCCTTGGCCATACCCTTTATATTATACCCCTGTCTACCCATCCTCACTTCCCAACTTACACAGCCTACACAAATGTACATTATGTCCCTTCTTTGTTTTATCTTTACCTTTACCTTCTATTGCCATCCAACAGACAATTTATTTAGATGGTTTATTGTCTGTCTCTCCCACTAAACTAGAATATAAACTTCAAGAAGGCACAGATTTGGGGGGGTCTATTTAATTCACTATTGTATTAACAACACCTAAATCAGTGACTGGCACAGATATTTGTTGGCCAAATAAAATACCACTTTTCTTCAACTTCATAAAGACCTATAGACCATTGCTTCTCTGCTTTATCACTTTCCATTAATCCTTTCTTCCATTGTCCACTTGTCCAATTTAGATTTCACTATTAATCATTTTCTGAACACTTTTGCTAATATCCTAAGTTCTCTTGTTGATCTGTCTTTTCAGTGTTTCTGTCTGACAAAGTCCCAAAACTGGAAGAACTTCACAATCTACTCTCTCTCTCTGCCTGCACCAAGGATGTCAAATGCTCCTGGAAAAAATACAACACAACACATTGGTTCCACTTTAGGTTTCAGATGACAAAAGTGACAATCCTACTATTTTTCTTTTTTTTTTTCCAAATCTACCTTTCTCTGAACTTACTCAAAATTTTCCACTTTCCTTAACTTCTGGTTTTTTTCAACCTCTTTATTTTCAACTGATAATTTTGCTTCCCAGTTTTCAAAGAAAAGTAGAAATCGTTAAGTGGAGCATTGCCTCATCTTCCAACACCATGAATGCAGACCTGACTTCATCTGAACCCATAGTTAACATAGTTAACATTTCTCTTATACCTAGCTCCTTCTCTACTCATATCTCTCAAGTTAGGGGGAAAAAAACCTCTAACTTTTTCTTGACTTATAATGCCTCCAGCTTAGCACTGCATCTTATCTCTTTACCGTGAAATATTTGGGAAAATGTCTATATCCATTGTCTCAATTTTCTTACCTCTCACTAACTCTTCAAACCATTTCAATATGATTTCTGCGCTTTCACTTCAAAATAGCTCTTCCTGAGGTTTTCACTAACCCACCAATGCCCTCCAGTAAATGTATTTTTGTCCTATTCCTTTTTTTCCCCTCTTAGCACCATTTAATAATGCCTACCACTCCCTCTTTCTTGTCTTCCTTGGCTTATAATGATTTTCAACTTACACCTCTGTCTACTTCTTCTCTGTTTCCTTTTCAGGTTCATTCTCTTAATCTCAGCCATTAAATTTTGATCTATTCTATGTCTGCTCCTCTTTTTACTCTATACTTTCTCCCTAGAGGATTTGCTTTTCCTCTTTAGCTTCAAATGCCATCCTTTGACAGATGATTCATGAATTTATACATTTAGCCCAACCTCCCCTTTTATCTCCAGATTTATATATTCAACTCCTACTTGACAACTCCCCTTGGATATTTCAAAGATATCTCAAATTCAAAATGTTGCACCTGATTCTGTTCTTTTTCCCTCCCCACCTGACCCTCTTCCTTTATTTTGTCTCTGTGAATGGCATCCCTTTTCACTCTGTTAAAGCAGAAAACTAGGGGCGCCTGGGTGGCGCAGTCGGTTAAGCGTCCGACTTCAGCCAGGTCACGATCTCGCGGTCCGTGAGTTCGAGCCCCGCGTCAGGCTCTGGGCTGATGGCTCGGAGCCTGGAGCCTGTTTCCGATTCTGTGTCTCCCTCTCTCTCTGCCCCTCCCCCGTTCATGCTCTGTCTCTCTCTGTCCCAAAACAAAAAACAAAAAACAAAAAACGTTGAAAAAAAAAAAAGCAGAAAACTAGAAGACATTCTAGCTTTCTTTCCCTCTCCCATACCCAACAGATTACTTAATCCCATGGATTTTACCTCCTTTTCCCTACTTTTTCCTCACACTCCCTGATCTAAAGGAATTATTCATCTAGCTCATTTCCTTATATTCACACTTATGCTCCTGTAGTCCATTAGTCAAATGAAAGCCAGGATGATTTACAAGATGTTAATCTGATCTTGTAAGCCTCCTTCTTAAAACACTCCAGTGGTTTACCTTCAGTCTTAAGATAGAAAATATAACTTCTAAGCAAGACCCTCAGGGTTTCTCCAGGACTAGTTTTCTTGACCTTTACAGACTCATCACAGTCACTTGCCCCCTTGTTATCTTCTCTTCAGTACTCCTTTTTATCCACGCTGCCCCAGGCTTTTGCATATGCCAGGTTTCTTCATGTCACAGAGCATTTGCAGTACTGTTCCCTTTGCCTAGAACATGTTATATAGCCAACTCCCTTTTCATAAAGATTAAATTCTTTAGATATCAGCTCAATTACATCTCATCAAGGAAAACTTTCCTGACCTCCCTGACCAGTCCTATTCCCCTATGTATGTTTCCATAGTATTTACCATAGTAGTCACCTTGCATTTATTTGTGGGCTTGTTTAATTTAATTTGAGAGACAGAGACAGAACATGAGTGGGGAGGGGCAGAGAGCAAGAGAGACACAGAATCTGAAGCAGGTTCCAGGCCTGAGCCTGGGACACATAGCTGGAACTTATTAAGTACTTCACAAAAGAATAAATGAATGTGGTAGAACAGGCACAGAGAGCTTACATATTTTACCCTAAGTCACATAGACAGTAATTGATAGAGCTAATCCTAAAACATAAGCGGTTCAAATACCAAGACCACACTTTTAACCTCTACATGTATATCTATTTATGTACTTAACTGTCCTTATTCCAAAACAGATTTAGGAGTGTTTATATAAAATTCAGCAAGCAAGCATAATTATAATTAGGTGCATGAAAGCCAAGGAGACCAAGAATCAGTCTATAACATTGAGTCTAGCTAAGAATATTCGGAGATTATCAAAACTTTCCACCTATTCCCATATATACTAACTTCATATTTAATATTTTGTATATATACTTACTAACCCATGCAAAAAGCGTCTAATGAAACTAGCAAGGGGGCACCTGGGTGGCTTAGTTGGTTAAGCGTACAACTCTTGATTTCAGCTCAGGTCATGATCTCATGGTTCCTGAATTTGAGCCCTGCATCAGACTCCATGCTGACGGTGTGGAGCCTGCTTGGGATTGTCTCTCTCCCTCTCTCTCTGCCCCTCCCCAACTTGTGCTAACGCTCTCTCTCTTTCTCTTTCTCCCTCTCTTTCTCTCAAAATAAATAAACTTAAAAAAAAACTAGGACTTAAAAAAAAAAAAAAACAAGGATGCTGAACCAGAAATAATGTAACCATTGCACTTTAAAGTTTAGAATAAAATTTTAACTCAATTCAGAGAAACATTATATAATCTATCTCTAGTCTGGCTGCATGTTCTGCATGCCAATTTCCTTTTTGTCTGTGGAAGGGAGATGATTGCAGTGACCTACCTCCTGAGTAAGAGTTTATAATTCTAAATATATTTTTGTTTTTTCTCAAGGGCGATTCTGGTGGTCCTCTGGTTTATGATAATCATGACATCTGGTACTTAGTTGGTATAGTAAGTTGGGGACAATCATGTGCTCTTCCCAAGAAACCTGGGGTCTATACAAGAGTGACTCAGTATCGAGGATGGATTGCCTCAAAGACTGGTATCTAGAGTGAATTGTCTATGAATTATATGCATGGCATATGAAGCTGAAATTCCTGCATATTGTATATTATTTATATTCATGCGGTTTGGATCAGTGTTTTTTCTGGATGTCAAGAAATCCTCTGACTCAGACCTATGTAATATCATGAAGTGGTCTTTGCACACAAGTGACCGAACTCTTTCTCTACCCTGTGGGAGGAAGACAGAGCAAATGGCAATAGCACCAACTCCTCACAAGGGAAACTGTGGTACTTATAATAAGAGGACTATTTATAATGGTTTCCCCCAGTGGAAGACAAGGAACATCATTTTTCACAGGATACGACAAGCTGCCAGGGCTGCCAAAAACTTACTCAGAGTATATCCTGGAGCACCTGTGACTCTTGTATCAAACAGCTGTCTTTCCTGAGAATTCAGAGCTTCAACATTCAAAGACTGATGGCTGGACGTTCACTGGCTAGAATGGAGAAGCATGGAATTACAATATAACTTGAACTCTAACCTGTGTTTCTAAATAATAATACAAAGCATTGTCATTAATAAGACTTGTGATTTAGAAGATGTTTGGGTGTACCTGAACTTGCTGTTAACACTTACATACACAAAGACTAGCTTCAGGATAAAAGCTGTATTGTGAAGGAGTGTTTCTGATTTATTCTTTAACAGCATCTTGCCATCCATATATCAATTGAAGTCAGGCCAGAAAGAAGAAAAAGAAGAATCTTGGGAGCATTTTTCCATGTGTACAAGGAGGATAAAAAAAACTGATGGGACCTAGGCTAGTTGAGTTGCTTTCAAATGATTAAAAGCAAGAAAAACACACCTTAGATTTTTGGTGGAATGAGCCATCCAATTATTTATTTAGAAATATGTACAGCAGCATACAGTAACTGGTGTCTTTGTAAGCATAGAATTGTAAAGTCTTCAGCTCTCTGCCAGGTCAGATATCTATCAGGTTGGGAGAATTGATTTGCGTAAGCACTTCGGACAGTGCCTCACATATATTAAGCACTATGTGGATATCTCCTGTATGTGGAAGAAAGGAAAGCCTCCATGAGTTTTAAGATAAATTAACTTTGTCAAATGAGTGAATGGCTTTGGGACTTAAATACAGCTCAGAGTCTAATGGCAGACAGCACAGGCTTTGGAAGCAGACTGCCCAGGCTAAATGTTGGCTTTGCCACGTATGAACTGTGCATCCTGATGCAGGTTTCTTGACATCTCTGTGCATTAGCACTTTTATCTCTACAATTAGAATAAAAATAATACCTACCTCATATGGTTGTTATGAGGATTAAATGCATTAGTAAAAGTAAAGCACTTGGAACAATGTCTGCACACAGTAGTCTCTCAATATGAACTAGCTACTGTCAATTATTATTAATGTGCTTTGGACTCAATAAAACAGTATATTTTTTAAAAGCAGTCCCTTCTTTAAAATCATGTAATTGATTTAAGAATGCTTAAATTACACTGTAAAAAAAACCCTAAGTGATCTGCTGGATTTTCAAAATCATGTTTTGATATCTCAATATGTTTAGGACTGTGTCTGGTTATAGACATAGTTGTAGGGTGTGTGGTCATCAGTCACCGGGGTTGTGACTACAGAGATGCAGCGGTATTCATCTTCAGGGTTCACATGTACGACCAAAGTGCTTGATTTCTTGTTCTGATCTATCAGAGAAAAATCTAGCCTTTCTATTTATTTAATGACAAAATTTTGTTAATTTACATGTATGTATGTTTATCTGTAACATATGTAGACAAGATAAATATAACTTAAAAACTTACCTAGTTATCATTTACATCTTAATATTGAGATACAATAAACACAAAAGGGTCATCCACTCACACTCTCCTTTAAAAGGAAAATGTCACCAAATTTCTGAGTTGATGACTGCTAATAACTAAATGTCAATAGAAGAAGCAGAGTAAAAACTTGAATGTTTATACTTCCTTCTATGCAGAGAAACAAAAGCTTCCTAGAGAGTATTTAGCATATTTAAGATGTATTTGATTCATAATAGACCTTTTTATATTAAAGCTAAACATAGTCTTTTGTAGAAAGAGGAAAACAAATCTGTCTACAAAATCAATAAATTTCTACTGTGTAAGTTCTCTAACAATGAATATATGCTTTTGTGTAACTATATTTACATTTCAGAAGACTGATAGCTTTTTTGCATAGAAGTGCCTGTGAAACTGCACACTGATTTAAATGATTCAATGCTCAGTTCAAATTCAATTCAGTGACATTTTAACACAAATGAGAGCAATAAATACAAAAGGCCATAAGTAAATCCGAGAAATGGAAAAGTGGATTTTTAAAACAGGATTCATATGTCCTATTTTTAGTTTGATACCTGATCTGTTGAGTGGTGTTATAGGAGTCATGCAATGTATTTTACCTCATGTTTTCCATCTACCAAATGGGACATTAACTATCTACCTCATGAGATTGTTGTGAGGCTTTCCTGTTGAATAATAAGTTGAAAAGTCAAAGAATGTTTAAAGCCTGCTAAACAAATGTGAAGTGTGTTATTGTAAACTGATATCAGTACAGATGATGTTGCAAATACATTAAGATTTTTAAAAAAGGTTGTATTTTTTAAAATAGTGTTCACATTTTTACTGATAAATAGTATTGCCTTGTGAATTTTGCAAAAATATTGTGGTTAAAAAAAAAACAAATAACAAACAAACCTGGGTTTTGCCTCCTGTGTTGTAAATGTTATAGTAATACTCTCATCTTAAAAAAACAAACAAACAAAAACCACCAAAATTTGCTTGACATATTGTTTTGAAAGGTCAAATCCATTAAACTGACAGTAAACAATACAGCACATAATCCCTGTGGAATCCTGATGGCATTTGGGGTGCCATGAGAACTAAAGGGTTCGTTTTTAATGCTAGAACAACAATGGACCAAAATTTTTGCAATGTTTAACCATCTCTCAATGAAATTCACAATTCAACAATAAGAGTAAAAGTACATCAATGGGAATCTACCCTCTTCAACTGAATAAATCTGTCACTTTGTTAATATGTTTGTTTGAGGGTGAGGGGATGTATTTAAGGCATTCCTTCATGCACTCATGAGAGTGAAAAATAACCTTGTTACAAATGACTGGAACCCTTGTGGCCAGTCTAGTCTTCCCCCACTACTCTCATCTGTTATGTGGCTGTCGCTAGCCAGGAGCATTACAGTTCTAGAAGTCGCAGGAATTAGATTGTTGCCAGCTAATGTTTCTCTGTGCAAAAAAAAAAAAAAAAAAAAAAAAAGTGAGGAAAATTAAATTCACATAGTATTCAGCAAAGTTTCATTGGACCAAAACAGTTTTACTGTTAAGACAAACAACAAAAGTATATCCAACTATACCTAAGGAAAGGAGGATAATTTTAATGAGGCAAAGCTGCAGAGCTAGGTAAATTGGCAGCAAATTTAAAACGTTAATATGGTATAAATTAAAAATCTAGATTATATTTTTAAATAACAAGCAGCAAAAGAACTCTACTAAACAACCAATGTCTTTCTCTTTGCTCTTTTCACTGCCTCATTAGAAAATCTGTTTTATGAATAGATAAAACACAGAAAGCCCACTAAAATTCAGCAAATTAAAATTTTTGATTGAGTTGGGTTTTTTTAACGTTTATTATTTACTTTTGAGAGAGAGAGAGGGAGCGCGTGAGCAGAGGAGGGGCAGAGAGAGGAGAGAGAGAACCCCAAGCAGGCTCCACACTCAGCACAGAGACAAACCACCGACTGAGACACCCAGGTGCCCTAAGCTGTTTCTGTAAATACTTACAATAAACATTCTTCTACAGATTTCAATATTTTCCTTGCCTTAAAGTTTTAACATGGCTAATAAGAAATGCAAGCATGTCATAAAATTAAAAATCTTGTCATAAAAATTAAAAACTTTGCTTCCAACTGCTTCAATCTGTGAAATGCAACATTAATCTACCTACCTCATGATGTTTATGAAACTTTCCTGTTGAATAATACCATCTAAAAATCAGAGAATATTTAAAACCTGTTTGAAAAGTGCAAAGTTTATTGCTGGATACCGATACCAGCATGGTTGATGCCAAACGTGCACTAAGATTGTCATAAATTTTTATACAGTGTTACCATTTTCATTTATCAATACTAGTTGGTTTGTGTATTTTGCAAATGCCAGTGTTTTGTTGAATTATATTTAGTATTTTCTTTTTGATAATGTTTTATTTATTTTTGAGAGAAAGAGACAGAATGTGAGTGAGAGAGAGGCAGAGAGAGAGAGAGAAACAGAATCTGAAGCAGGCTCCAGGCTCTGAGCTGTCAGCACAGAGCCCAAGGCAGGGCTAGAACTCCAAACTCAGTCAGAATTCCTCCAACTCTTAATTATAAGCTTCTAAATACTTGTGTAGTCTTCCAACAATTACTGCTACACACTAGTATAAAACATGTAGTGTTTTTAGTATATAGGCTCATACCTCTATCTATTCCACACATTGTGCCTCCTAATTACTGCCAACCTCTTGATCACTCCTCACAATTATTGACTTACTAGGTGTCTGCTCAAAATAGATCTCTCTCCCTAACTTCTGTCTTCATTGTAGTCAATTTCAACAGCCAAGTGGATAATCCACACTTAGTTACAATTCTTTGAACTCATAAATCCAAATGACTCTAACTTCCAAATGACCCCGCCTCCATAATCCCCTGCCTAGATTTTTGGAAGAACTCCAAAATGATCTTCCTTCTCCAACTTGATGTCCTCTAGTCCATTCTCCTGCATTTCTGTTTCAATTACCTCTAATTTCTCCATCTCCTACAGAAGAGATACTTACTTAATTTAGAGCCCAACAACTTGGATAGAAAAAAAATCTTAACTTTATTTTCACTAACTTTTAACAGAAATTTGCTTTTTCTTTCTATTATAAAACAGGCATAAAAAACCCAAAAAACAAAAATAAAAATAGTAACATAAGTTATATCAGTGACTTTGTCACCAAGAGAGATTATAGATATTTTTACTTCATTTAACAGTTGTTACATACTTATCAAAATATGTTTATGCTCATCACAGCTTTGAAACTGTTATTCAACATTGCTAAATCCTGTGATTTAATATGTTAATGGAAAAACATATTTATTACTCTGTCACAAATTTAAAATTTTTCCCATAACTATACTACTATACATTGGTTTCCCTATAATTCTGTGTATTCTATTTTATGCATCTAAAAAAAACACACATTTTTAGGAGAAGGGATCCACAGCCAAAGATAGACATGGCATTAAAAGAAATTAAGAGACCTTGACCTATAGAGTAAAAAACAAAATCCATTTTCTTGAAGTTAAAAAATTTCATGATTATACTCTTCCTATTTTCCATTTTAATCTCCCATCTTGGCTTCTTCCTTTTGCCATTCTTCACTTCAGTTTTTAAAAAGGTACCGCTAGTCCTTTAAATACACTGTAATGTTGCATCGCAAATGAACCCTTTTGCATAGAAGCTTCCCCACCATCATTTTAGCAAGTGTGCTTTCTGAAACTGTTATACCAACTGACCATATTCCCAGAGTATATGATGTTAAATTTTCACTAAAATCTACTAACGTTATTAAACATATAGGTAAAAGGATAGAAAATAATATTTTATTTTAATGTTGTGGTAGGGAGGCAGAATTCTGAAATGGTCCTCCAAGATCTTCTGTCCTAATCTCATTGTAAATAAAATGAGATACACATGTCCATGATAATGTTACATTATATGGCAAAAGGAACTTTGTAGATATGATTAAGATTACTAATCAGTTGACTTTGAATTAATAAAAAAGGAGGTTTTCCAGGTAGGTTTAACCTAATCTTTTAGAAGTAGAGAATTTCTCTTTCTGGTAGAAGAAAAGTCAGAGATTCTAAGTATGAGAAGATGCACTATTTCTTGCTTGAAGATGGAAAGAACTGTGTATCAGTTGCAGATAGCATTTAGGAGCAGAGCAGTCTTAGCTGACAGGCAGCAAAGGAACAGGGAACTTAGCCTTTCTGCAAGGAACTTAATTCTGCCAATGACTGGAATGAGCCGGAACATGATTTCCCTCCATAGCTTCCACAAAAGAACCTAGCTGAGCTCATACCTTGCTTTCCACCTATGAGACAGAAAGCAGAGAACAAAGTTGAACTTGCCCAGACTTCTGATCAGCAGAATAAAAACAGATAACAAATGGCTGTTGTTTTAAGTGGTTAAGTTTATAGGAATTTGTTACTCATTAATATAAAAATTGGCAAAGATATAGAATTTTTATTTATTAACTAATTTGAACATTTTGTCCATATATCACTTATCAATTGTAATTATTGTGTGTTCCTATCTTGCCAAAAACTTTTTTTCAAAACAAAAGAGGGATGGAAATGTGAGTGAATGTGGATTGTCAAATCAACGTTATAAAAGAAAGACAGTACCACATGTCCAAGTGTTTGCAGAGGTGCTGATAAGTGCATTTTCATTCAAAGACATCAAAGTTTCTAGTCTCAAATGTTTCACTCTTTAACAGGAGAGATGGATCCATAGACCTGAAAATAAGAAAAAGTAAAACTAGATGCCAGCTTGAAGGGAAAGCATGGGTGAGGGGTTGCTCAGATAGTGTGAGAGCCAGGGAAATCTGGAGGAGTCATCCGAGAATGTAGGCTTTCAAAGTCTCGGGACTCTGTGTAGACGGATTCTAATTAAATTACTTGAATCTTACAGTGAGGTGGATTTTGAATTGAGAACTGTGCAAGAAAGAAAGGAAAGGATATTTTAGGCACGTGGGCAAAGACACAATAGGAAAAAAAAAAAGGACTTGATAAACAGAAACGAAAACTCAAAGTCAAAGAAAGCAGATATAGCCTTAGCTACAAAGAGCATATGAAAGAGAGTATGATCAGCTGGTGAAGCCTTTTAAAATGGCGGTTGGCACAAATATATTTTCATTTTTCTACCTTGAAGCTGGATTCCCCTTTAGAATACACACAAATGAACCACTGGGCCAGGCATAATGAGTACAGGTACCATTGCACTGAGAAAAAAAAAGTCAAGGGCTATCAAATGCTTTACGAAAACCTTTGGTCTTGTTTCACGATTGCTTCTGAAAGAGAGGAAGAGCAGGGCCTGAGGACTAGACCTGTAGTGACTCAGAAGGAAGAGTGACACCTCTTGAAAGACAAATACAAAACTTCTCCAAGTTTTCAAGGGTGTTGCTTAGGTTTTGTAGACGATACTGTTTCTCATTTATTTTCATTAGCCAAAGCCAGGAAATTCTTACTTCCTGCAACAAAGACTTATCAAGTGATTCTTCACTTCAAACCCTACTATTGGCTAAAATGTACCCATCCCAACTTGTTAAACTAGTTTATTCTAAATCCTTAAGCATTCTTTCTTTAGTTAGCTTACAAGTCTGAAAGAATGCCCAGGATGCTACTCATTTGACAAGAAATCTTAAGAAACACGGAGGTGGAGAAGTTTGTGTTCTCAGCAGAGTATGATGTATCAGTAAGTTTAACTTTATTTCATGTTTGACAGATTTGTTTCAGGTTGTGGTTTCTACTTCTGAAAATTATCGCGAACTGGAAATTGAATAGGTTTTTCTTTTCCTTGGCTGTTGTTGAAGACAGTACGGTCGTGTTCGTGTTTTTTATTTCAGGAAACCATGCTAACAATTTCATATTTAGGATTTGAAAGGTTTAACAAGTTGGATTTTTATTGGAAATTTTAATGTGAAAATGAGATAGTCACAGAGACAGGAAGGAGAAACAGAGTCTGGGGTAACATTGTGTAAATTTGTATGAGTGAAAGGATGGGGCAATTCTTGCATGTATCCAGATTCTAGAATATCTAATGCTGTTTGTGATCTTTCCAAATCATGCATTCAGTTGACACATTGAAGATACAGGAAATATACAAGTTGTAGAGCAAGTATTGTATTTTACCCCCATTCTGAAATTGATCAACATCATTGAAACTCAAAAAAAAAAAAAAAAAAAAAGGAAACAACGTCCTTTGAGACTTTTTTTGCTTTTTAAAATAAAAAGTTAAAGAACAATATAAGAATAATGTATACACAAGAATATAAAATAAGAGCAAAAAAATAATCCTAAAATTTTTGTATTTAATAGATTTGAAAGGAAGTCTATGGAAAATAAATCTTAGACGTTTTTTAGTTCCCACTCCCCTGTCTAATCCATTCGGCATTTTTCTATATTTTTAACATTAATTATTTATTTGCAAATATGAGTCAATTAGTACAAATTACTCAAAATAATGAGGGAATTACAAATATCTTTCCTAATACTGTTTTTCTAGAGTTGCACTATTTCCTTTGTTGGTAATAATTGAATATTGTGTATAAAACTCAATTAAGCACACATGGACTTCTGGATCACAGTCTCCCAACAGATTTAATTCTCAATAGTCATTCAAAATGTTCATTTTTCTGCCTGCTCCCCATAGAGCTACACATTAATAACTTTAGGTTGTTAAAAGACAACATGAAATGAACAAAAACAACTTTTTACACTTAATTGATCTTATTTCTAGAACTGGCACACATTAGGATTCACTTTTTAAATGGAATGTAATAGAAGTGGGACGATGATCATTATTAATATTATTTTTATTTTTACTTAAAATTTTCTCCATTCTGTAGGGGGAAAAGTGGTGACTCCATATGATAAAGATAATCCAATTAATTAATTAATTATTATTATTATTATTATTTTGCTCTTCAATATGCTATTCAATTAATAGTCCTCAATTTATTCAAGAATTACTATGTACTAGTCACCATTTGGGACATCAGAGGCATAGAGATGAATAAACACACAGTTTTAATTGCTTCTTTTAAGGGTTATGTAAATGTCAATTGTGTATTAGGGCTGGTTAAAGAAACCTACCATAAAGAAATGAAAGTGACATAAAGGGATAGAGACAGGAACAACAAGCTGAAGTAAAAATCTAGGAAAAGCAGAAGACCTACCTCTGATCAATTGACCAGTAAACCATTTAGACCTCTCCATTCCTATTATTTTATATTCTTAAGATTTTCAAAATTTTCCCCTCCAAGTCCAAAATCCTTACAAATTCTATTGTACCTATCCGTATTCAGATAAATGATTATATCTACTGTATAGATATTTGCCATATTGGTTTTGGTTTTTCTTAGTTTTGTGGCTCCCAGGAGTAATAAGGGGTATGGGTGTTTGGATGGGTGGGGGAGGTATTGAAAAACTATCTCTGTTCTTCCCTTTGGAAATCCATGCCTCAGTGTAGTTAAATCTCAGAAGATTTTCTCCATTTGAAATATACAGGTAAATGTTTATTAATTTTTGTCACCTGTGGGTAATGTGAAGAAAATATAACTATTCTTTGTTGTACATGTTAGCACCTAGTAGAATTCTTGGCATGTAATATGTTAATTGAGCTGTTTGATTGTTCTTCAAATTTATATGGGACTAACAACTTATCAGGTTTGGTTATTTGGAACTTCTCCATTTGACTTAGCTGGATTTCATATCACTTTCAAAGACTCTTTCACACAGAAAATTTTGTTTACTTTTCTAGTAAGCCACTCTGTATTTAGATACAGTGGTATAAACAGGTGTAAATAGATTTATAATGTTTAGTCCTTATTTTCTTTCCTAAAACTGAGTAACTATGAAATAGATTCCTTGGATTATCACATTCCTACAATGAGGTTCTGAATAATTTTACATTTCTCTTTGCCTCACAGACATATAAGAGTCTCTTTTCTTTTTTTTAAATTAAGACATAATTAACATACAATATTACATTAGTTTCAGGTGTATAACATAATGATTTGATATTTGTCTATATTGTGAAATGATCACAATAAGTCTAGTAAACATCCATCACCATACAGTTGCAATTTTTTTCTTGTGATAAGAACTTTTAAGATCTACTCTCTTAGCACCTTCCAAATAGGCAATATAGTCTCCTTGCTATACATTACATCTCCATGACTTATTTATTTTATAACTGGAAGTTTGACCACTTTTGACCAACTTCATTCATTTCTTCTGCCCTCCCTTACTGCCTCTAGCAACCACCTAGAGTCTCTTTTCATGCAGTAACACCCACCAATGGATTTTAAGTTCTTTCCCACATTGATTGTAAAAATCAAGTTTGGGTTTTATAACAATAGGCATAAAAAGACTCTGTCAAGGTTTGTTGTTGTTTTTTAAATATTTTTCAGAGAGAGAGACAGATAGACAGACAGAGACAGAGTGTAAGCAGGGGAGGAGCAGAGAGAGAGGGAGACACAGAATCCGAAGCAGGCTCCAGGCTCTGAGCTGTCAGCACAGAGCCCAATGCAGGGCTCGAATTCACAAACTGAGAGATCATGACCTGAGCTGAAGTCTGATGCTTAACCAACTGAGCCACCCAGGCTCCCCTCAGGTGATTTTTAATTTGTAAACCAAGCTTGTCATTTAAACAACATATTTCCCTTATCTTCTGTAATTTCCCTCATTTTTTGGGCTCTAGGAATTCAGGACTGTCAATGTAGGGCTAGGACAAGATACCAAAAAAAAAAAAAAGAGAGAGAGAGAGAGAGAGAGAGAGAGAGAGAGAGAGAGAGAGAGAGAGAAGACAGATGGCCCCTAAACTGAGTAAGAGTAATTAGTATATCTGAAGTAGCAAAATTCCAAGTTTAAATTAGGTTTACCAGAACACACTCACATTATACATCGATATACATTTGTATTTTCTTTTTTATCAACACTTTTAAAAAATAAGACTTAATGAGATACAAACATCTGTTTTTCTATAGCTAAGTATTTTTACAGGATGATGTCATGATACATTATCTCTAATTTAAACCTCTATTTGTTTTTGTTTTTTAATTTTTCAATCATGGTAAAATGGATACACATATTGTAAACAACACTGTAATAATGAACATCCTTCTGGATAATTTTTGCACAATTTGAAATTATTTCCTTAGGATAAGTTATCTTGTGCATTTTCACAATTTTTGGAATGCCATCCCTTCATTAACAAACCGCTCTACATCCTAACCTTCTTTTTTCTCTGTGTATTCTCTATATCCCTATAAAACTGAAATATAATTCTTTCCTCAAGACACGTTATTTTTTACAACCATCTCAACTAAGGGTTTATTACTGAAGATTTAGTCTTGGTTCTCCTCACTCTTTACTGCCACCTCAGACCATAGTTCTCCACACCCTTGTAAACACCCTTGAAAACTGCCTTTTTCCTCTGAGGCTCACACAGTTTGCTCTCTGCCCTCTTTCTTTTCTCGTCATGGTCCTTATGGACCCACGAGTATGCCCCCTCTTTACTGAAGACTGGAACTTGCTTCCCTTTTTTTTTTTGTAAAGTGTATTTATTTTGAGAGAGAGAAAGAGACAGCACAAGCAGGGGAGGTGCAGAGAGAGGGGAGAGAGAATCCCAAGCAGGCTCTGTACTGTCAGCATGGAGCCTGACACTGGGCTTGAACCCACAAACCATGAGATTATGACCAGAGCTGAAATCAAGAGTCAGGCACTTAACTAACTGACTGAGCCACCCAGGCACCCCGGCACTTGCTTCCCCATCTCTTCCTCTACTTCACGCTCTACATTTACTCTAGGTAACATCACTACCTTTGTGCTTCATCTGCAACATCCTAGTCATTTATTTCCTCGATCTTCTCATCTCTAGAATATTGTCTTCAAATACTACTCTCATGTCCACACCCTAGACTTGGTCATGACTTGGAATTACCTTTCTGAATCATAACTTTGGACAACTATTTCTATTCTAACCTTCCTTCTTAAAGTCTTAGTTATTTCTAGTGCATAAGGGTTTTTTTTTTATTCATTGGCTCTTCTAATCTGTGAATTCTTCATACCTATTAGTTGCCATTCCCAACACATACACGTGCGTGCGCACACACACACACGTTTTTGTTTTGCTTGTGATCCTTATATTTATCATTTCAATAAATTTTTTAATGATGGCAAACTCCACTAAATTCTATTGTCCTTTTTTTCTTTCATCATTCACACCTGGATAAATTCTAGAGAGAATATAATTGTCTGAACAGTGGCTCACCCCTGCCCAGACCAGAACATTCACAAATGTACAAGAGGTGCCAATTCATCTAGGATTCAGCTCTCTCCAGCATTCCTACTACATTCCCTTAGTCTGTACTCCCATTTTCCACTGCTATTTCCAGCTCCTCCAGCCTCTCCAAATTTCCAATTCTCACCACCTGTCCTCTCATGTGTCTACTACTTCAAACAGAGAATGTGATTTATCAATTAGAAAAGAATTCCTTCAACTTCCTGACATTGAACCAACAAACCTACCTACATCCATTCATACTCTAACTGGATGCCTACAGTGTGTCCAAATTCTTCATTCTGGGTTAAGCCATATGAAAAGGTCAATAATACATGAACACTTTTGACCTCCACAAATAGCAATTTTATATGTAGGAAACTAAGAGTTTAGAATCCAGGATCCTTCAAATATCCACCCAACCTCAGGGTCTCTGCTGGCTTGTTAACACCATTGTAAGCATACTCAAAACTGTCCCATTCACAAGGGGAAAAAAATCCTCCATCAACCCATATGCCTTGATGACTTACTATCTTCTCATCCATAGTCAAATTCATGGGGGGAAAACGTTTACATCTGCCTTTCTGTCTCCTCACTCCCAATTTATCCTCAAATCCACTGACATTTTGTTTATAATGCCACTACTCTGTTCCTTTTCCTGTCATAGTCACCAGTGATTCACTACTGCTTAACCCAATGGGTTTCTACATTTTTATCATATTTGATTTCTCAACAGTGTATGCCACTGTGGATCAATCCTTCCTTGAATATCCTCTTTCATCATCATATCACACTTTACTTTCCTCTTTATTTTCCTCTGTGGTTTTCAGACTTCATTCTTTGCCCATATCTTAAATGTTAGTCAGTCTTCGTTAAGATTCCTCTCTGAATCTTCCTTTCTTCCTATTATTTCAATTAAGAAAATTATTGACCACCTACCATATTCCATGTGCTAAAAGTACAATAATGAATTTGACACAGTACCTGGATTGTTCACTGCCATAATCTCAGTTGCCAGAAGTACCTGGTATAAGTATAAACTTAATAATCATTTTTAAATGGTAAAGTAAAACTGCTAATGCATATTGAATGTTTTAAATCCATGTTTGTAAGCCAACCTACCTATTCCTTTTCATATTTGGAACATATAACTTAAAATTTGCCATTTGACTTTCCTTTTATTTATGAAAAATTGATAAATAGAAGATTTGATCTATTATTATTCACTTTCCTCTCCTTTAAAAAAAAGTAGTCAAATTATTTAGTGTTTCCTGTGATGATGTCTACATGCCATTTTTAGGAAGTGAATATCTCATGCAAAAATGCAAAAGCAAAACATGAAAATAAACTAAGATCATGTGATACTGATTTACCTAATCTGTTAGCTCCAAGAACTTTGCAAGCAAAGGTATCAACTTTTTATCAATGCTTGGTATCAAATAACTTAAAACAGTGAAAAAGACACAATTTATACAAACAAGGCAGTTTTTAAAAGAAGAGTTCTCCTCCTGGTGTGGCATTTAAGTAAAACACAAAGTAGGTTTTTTTTATTTTGGGGGGTTTTATTTATTATTTTTTACAGTGTTGGCGTAGTACAATATTTTAAATGTCCCTATAGGAATAAGTAGTGTGCGATAATTATTTTATTTTATAGACTTATGGAAGGGAAGTTTGTAGTCTGAAAGTACTATTGCCCAGTCCATCCGCAATTAATCTTAGTTCACAGATTCACTGCAAAGTTTTTCTGTTTCCCAGTTCATTAGACATCTAAGAAAAAACTCCTTCCAAATTTCCTAGATATTGGCATATTACTGAGTTAAAATGCAAACTTAATCCTCAGTTTTGGTAAATAAAACACATAGAATTTCAGACTCATACACAGGGGTCATAGTAAGTGGATACTGAGAAATTTCTTATGCAAACAAAAGATCTAAGTAATAATAAGATGAGCTCAATGTTAGTTTATTTCAACAATAACAATGAATGTACTCAGTTCCTACCAAGGACAAGACTTGTAACTGGGTACATGGTAGGGGAATAAAGGAAACCTGATTTCTGGTAAGGGGATGATTGAAAGAACAATAAGTAGTAATGAATATAATACAATTTAAAATTGAATAAATGTTAAGTACGAGTATAATCAATGCACTTCAGCAAAATTACCTGAAAGACCAGTACCCATACTGCTGGTGACAAATGAAATGACTTTAGGTAGGATTTATTTTAATGTATGATAGAGAAGATAAAGCTACTATATCAAACTCAGCATTTGGTGGATATTATTGCTTAGGGATTGGCTATATTAAAAATGAGTTCATTTAAAAATGTAAGGAAATTACCTTGAGATATTAGTGCTTATGGCAAAAAAAAATTGTGATGATTGCAACTAAAATTTGAAAATCATTCAAAAAAAGAACAATGAATTTTAAGCAGGACAGAATATGAACACTTCAAACACAGCACTTGAGTGAGTGCTTGAAGATGAGTACATTTTATGTACATAGGGAAGTGGCAATTGTAACTGGGGTTGTTAGACTCACAATACAGAAAGCCTCCTTATTTAGTTAACGTAATAGGTGTTAAGTTTTAGCTTTGACCACATTGAAATCCTCAAGAAAATGCAAATTAGAAGCCCTACTTTTTAAAACACATGCTCATTATGGGTTTATTATAGAGGGTACTTATATACTTCAGCATACATAAAAATAAAATCATAAACACAGCAGGGGAAATTTTGATTTTTAAGTTTCATGGTTGATGCTTTTTTATAATTACTATGGCTAAATATTGCTTTGATTTTAACTACCTGAATTTTCCAGTCCTTTCAAGTTTATCAAATGGAATCTTCTATAATTTTTGCAATTCAAGCTCAAATACCAACTCTCTGGCAAAATATTCTTGTGCCCTCTAAATAATCTCTATTTTATGAAGAACTAATAAATTAAAATCCAGATTACTGAAATGTTCCCCTTACAAAATAAATAGCAGCTTAGAGCAAATAGCAGGGAAGAAACACTGGGTTTGGAGCCAGAACACCTAAATGAAAATTCCTCTAGTTAATAGCAATGTGTCCTTGGACCATACACAAGACCTATTTTTATTGCTGTACCAATATTTCAGATAAACACCATGAAAACTACAAAAGATTACAAATGTGAAAGGTTATCATTGCTAATGGACCCCAGTGAAGGTGCCAATTAGAAGACAGTTTAGTGTGTTAGGATTTATTTGATCATGACCCTTATGCCAGACACACATGTGTAACAAATGACTAGGTGATTTTCTAGGGGGTTGTTATACTTCTTTGACTTAGATTCTTACTTAGGTTTCTGAGAATAAACTCCATAGAAGGGCTTATAAATGTCCCACTTATAAGCGAATTAAGTCTCTTCCACAAAGGATTTTAGTTCCCTCCAACAGGAAAAATCATTTTCTGTCCTCTACTGCTTTTTTGGGTTCCCTGAAGGTCATAGTCCAGATAGTCGGTGACCTCACTGTGTGAGACATGTGACTAAGGCATGCCTCTCCCACATGGTCTGCTGAACAGCTCCACTGTAAGGCTTTGGTTGCCCTGGTTACTCCGCAAAATACTAGAAGCTCTTAAGTGCTGCCATGTACTATTTTTCTGAGTCTTGGTGTTCTTCCAGATCCTTGGATTTGGGCTGAAAATGAAATTGCTTTTTTTTCACACAGTTCTGCTCAACAAAATTTCCCTTCCTTTTCCCAGGTTTCTATTTTTCTCACATGCCCCACTGGTCATTGCTGTCGTAATTTTGGATTAGAACCTGTGTTCCACAGAGAAAAATGTTCATAGGTAGAAGACGAGGAACTTAGGTGGGCTCCAATAGTTAGTACTTTTATGTTCTTGGGTAAATCTTTATAGCCTCAATTGAAAAATAGGCAAATCATACCATGTGAACTCTACAAAGTTATGGGATGGGGGTGCAGATCAAGTGTTACGGGGTATGATAAAGCTCTTTAAAAACTATAAAGTGCTATATAAATTAAAGCTATTATCATTATTATTATTGTTAGGGTGACCTGTGCTTCACCCTTCCACCCTCTACCTCACCCTCCGCTCTCCCAAACCTGTTTGAAATAAGGTGGGGCATCCTTGACTAAAGGACCACTCCCTATCTTCTCAGGGGCCCTAAGACTCTCTAGAACCACCCCCACGAGGCTCTGATTACCAACTCTCTGCACAGTGATTACACTGTGCAAATTTATCAAACACAGACAGAAAGAACTCCCAACAATTAAGATAGCTTATCATATATATACAAATGCCATTTATATTTAACTGAAGTAATACAGTCACCCTGTGGCAGGTATTTTGCCACTGAAATGTGAGGATGAGTCATAGGAAACTGGGGACAAGAGAACTGTCTGTACACTCAGTTATCACATAGACAGGAATCTCCCAAATGAGTGTGACTTCTACGCAGTGGCTGGACTGCCTTAGTCAGAACTTGTTTATATTTTTCTCTTCTTTCATTCTTTCTTTTTTTTTTTTATACTTCTTAAGCCATCCCATTTTGTTCAGCAGGGTCAACCAGTCTTCCTCATCCAAGTCTGATAGCAAGAGCTAATATCAAGTGAGAATTTACTAGCTCTTCATTCTTATATCTCTGTAGGGGTCATCTGCATTTTCCAGATTAATAAACTCAGGCTGTAATAAATGAGGCAAGGTCATGTGACTAGTGAGAGCAACAGCATTTTGTCTGAAAACGACCTGGGCTCTTTCCACCCCATACATGCAACCTCTCTTCAGAAAGCTGGTAAGGCTGCTGTGACCAAAGCAATCGTTTAAAAAAAAAAAAAAAAAGTAATGTGAGAAATATTGCTTGTTTTCTGTTGAAGACTGTGTGATACATGCAGAATTATCTAGAAGAGATGGAATATCATGTAAAAATGTGTAAAATATTGTAACACGGTATTGTCTTCAAACATCTTATTAAAAGCCTGACCCATAATAGTGCACAATACATGCATTAAGATACAATCCAATAAATACGCTACTGTCAGCTTCTTTCTTCCTCATGAGGCCACAGCAACCCAGAGAACTTTCAAATATGTGACAGATCACATACAGACCAGATTATACAGCTGAGTGGGATATTGAGAAAACTCTCTGGGCAATTAGGAGAAATTATCTAGATAATTGTCTTAATTCTTGACTTCATCGTTTCAAAGTGATTCTCTCAGATTGTAGGGGGATAAGACTAGAACCCAATGTTTTCACTCCTTGTCCCATATGCCCTTCAGTTAAATTTCATTGTCTCTGCAGAAAACAGAACAATGTTTTGAACAGAACAGTTCAATGAATAAACCAAAATTTATTGCCCACTTTGGGCCAAACACTGTGTTAAACAGTATTGTTATAACAAGAAGAAAGGCAGAGAACACAGATGGGCACAGAAATAAGATAAAAAAGCACAATAGGGGTGGCAGATGTGTTGGTGGATGCTTTCTTCTGATTATTTCTATTTCCTCAGTGAAATTGTTTTAAGGCCACTAGCTGAGGGTGAGGATGAAGGAGGAGGTATTGAAGATTTGAAAAGACAAGGTATGAATAATTATCTATTTCTCACACTGGGAGAAAGAAAGAATAACTAAAGGAGTATTATGGCAAGGAAGCACTGAGGCCAACTTGAGGTTAGTGCTCCTGCATTTACAATGAGACTCATCAGCAAAATTGGGTATTTTTTTCCCAGCCATATTTGTATAACAGAGTAGGTATAAAGTTGTATTTAACCAGGGTTGGAGTTTTGTTAGATGATTATCACAGAGAGAAGATTACAGGATGAAAGATGTATGCCAGGAATGAGTATAATTAGAGACCATGGGATTTATGCCAAGTAAGAGAGCAATGTCACCATGAGGGTGATGGAAGACAGTGAAAAGATAGTAGGATCCATGTATTGTAAGTACCAGTGGGGGTGAAGTCAGGGTACTAAGGTAATGAGCTGGAAAAAAAAAGAGTGGTGGTAGTTGCAGAGCTGGTTGATTAAAATTTAGATTGTGGAGAAATTGAAGTTATTGGTAATAACAAGATATAGAACATATATCTTGCTGGACAGCTGAGGCAGGGTGAAGGACAAAGTGACACAAATAACCAGAACATGAAATAGAACACAACCAACCCAACAAAATAGCAACAACGCAGTAGAGGAAACTTCAAGGTGGCTGCTAACTGGAGTAGGATCGCAGTGAAAGGAACTGGCCCTTAGAGGAGGGAGAAGGCATTGGAGTACCACATCGAAACGTTTCCAGAAATGGAAATACCAGCAGCTGTGAAAAGAGGAGGTTAGAAATACAGGGGAAGAGAGGATATTTTAGGCAGAGGAAGTGTTGTGAGCAAAACAGGAATGGGTGAATGTAAGAAACAGAATAACACATGTGAAGAGAAGTACTATCCACTAAAAACCCAGAATTAAGCTAGACACACCAAATGAAAGACTCTTAAAAATCTAAATTATATCATGTTCTTCCTATATTTAAAGTTGTCCAGTGGGTTTCTATGACACTTTGAATTATCAGTGTTTTGGCATTGCTTCAGGGGCCCCATGACTTGATACTTGTTTGTCCCTCTGGCTGAACCTCTTCTACTCTTTCTGGGACCGATCATGATCCAGCACCCTGGCCTGATTTCTTTCAAGAACTCAACAAGCTCACACTCTTTTTCTAGCTTTAAGAACTTGCTGCCACCTAGTTGTTCTTTACTCAGAAGTAAAGTTTCTAGAAGCTGTTTCTTCACAATTCACCTCTCAGCTGAAATGGCATCTCTGCAGGGACAACTCCTTACTACTCAGTTAGGCATCCACTCTCTATTCATTAATATGCTTTGTTTTCATGAGATGAAACTTATTCTTTGGCTTATTTTCAGCCTCTTTCCACTAGCCTGTGAGCTCCATAAAAGGAGATCTTATCGGTCTTTGCCACAGTTTTTCCAGCAGCAGAATCAGTTTTAGCACATAGTGGGATCTCTATAAATATATCCTCAATGAATGATTGAACGAATGAATGAATACTAACCCAAAGAGCTTATAGCACACACAATGAGAAATATTCAAGGGTTTTTGAATGACAGAATCACATTATTAGAAGTGTATAATTGGAAGATAATTCTGGCAGCAACACTGTAGAATGTATTTGAGGGGAAATTATCTGGGCATGAAGAGATCTATTAATAGCTACTGTGTTTGTCCAGGTGAGACACATTGTATGCCTGAAGTATGATGATGTTAAGGACATGCAAAGAAGGGGACAAATGGGAAGGAAAATTCAGAGATAGACTGACTATGTGAAGCAGTTGTGCAGAGGGAGATGTCCTATGATTTCAAGGTTCAGAGAGTGGGTAATCTAGAAAACTGTGAATAATCTTATTAACACATATATTTCTTTTAAAAATGTTATTTAAAAAAGTAAAGGGAAGTAAAGGAAGAGTGTAATAAGAAATGTACAGACTTAGCTAAAAAGAGGGTGGTGATACAATAAGAACAAAGCAAAAGAAATGAGTAGAAGGAAGAAAACGGAAAGAAAAACCACTATGGAGAAGCAAAGAGAAAAAAGAAAAGATTAGTGAAGGTGTGAAGAAATTACAACATTTTTACACTCTTGATAGGTATGTAAAATGGTGTGGGCACTTTGGGGAAGTTTAGCAGTTCCTCTAAATGTTAAGCATAGAGTTATCATAAGACCGAGAAATTCCACTCTTAGCTATGCATGCAAAAGAGATGAAAACACATTTCCAGACAAAAATGTGAACATGAATGCTCAGAGAAGCATGATTCATAATAGCCAAAAAGTAGGGACAATCCAAATGTCCATCACCTGATGAATATACAAATAAAATATAGCATACCCATAAAATAGAATATTATTTGGCAAAAGAAAACAAATGAAGTCTTACCTCCCACTATGGGAAACAGTATGAAATGATACATACCATCACATTTATAGCTTTTGAAAATATTATGCTAAGCAAAAGAAGACAAATACAAAAGACATTTGTTATATGATTGATTCTGTTAATATGAAATGTCCGGGATAAACAAAACAATAGAGACAGAAAGTAGATTAGTCATTGCCTAAAGTCAGGGAGCTAGGAAAAAATAGAGAGGGACTGCTAATGGGTACAGAGTCTCTGGGGTAATACAAGGTTTAAAAATTGATTGTGGTGATAGTTAATTTTGTGAATATAATGAAAACCATTGAATTCTACACTTTACATGAGTAAACTGTATGGTATGTGAATTATATCTCAATAAAGTTGCTAAAGAAATAAAGGAAGGAAGGAAGACATCAAAAGGCTCTGGCAGCTCAAAATGTGTTTTGATTAAATGTAAAAACTCCTGACAGTTATTCACTAAAGCTGTCAAAGTTACCTAACTATCATTACTCTCCCCTTTTGGCACTCATGTGACTTCTCTAGCAGTAACAAACCTTTCTTTCAATAGTTCTTTCTGACTCAAGAAAGACTTTACCTCATTTTCTTTTCACATTTCAAATTTAATTTTTAGAAATAAATATTTCCCTGTGGTTAGATACAGTGATAGTAGAACTTGTTCATTAGAAAATATTTGTAGCTAATACATCTGTGCATGCTTCAATGTTCAAAACAACCCCTGCCTTCTTGTGGAGGTCAAAATTTGTCATTAAACAGCAGCAGGAAGAGAGATGATTAAGGATAAATGATGCTTACTTGAAAATATTAATAAGAGCAAGAAAATGTACCAACAAAACTGAACCAGTGTTGGCCAAAGTAGTATGGTACTTCTCTGGCCAATCACCTTCTCTTCAATAACCCGATAAGCCAATGGCCTATGCAACTTTTTGGTCCTCATCAGGTTTTAATTGCCTCAATACTCTAAATTTTCTTTCAAGGGGGACACCTGGGTGTCTCAGCCTGATAAGCATCTTACTTTTGATTTCAGCTCAGGTCATGGTCTCATGGTTTGTGAGTTTGACTTCCACGTTGGGCTCTGCACTCTGTCAGTGTGGAGCCTGCTTGGAAGTATCTCTCCCTGCCTCTCTGCCCCTACCCGACTCGTGCGTGTACGCACACATGTACACACACACACTCACTTTTACACACACACTCCCTCAATTCAGATAAACTTAAAAAAATTAAAATTTCCTTCAAGAAACAGCTTCTTATAGAACTTCATGAAAATTTGCATTCATGAACAGAACTCAATTATCCCCTTCTGAACTCTTATCAGCTAAAATACCAGTTAATTATGACATTAGTCAACTTTTCACTTATGAGATATTATGTCTACCTTATTTGCATAATGTGGAGTTATAGAAACAAGACACAGAGCTTGTCAGAACACGAAAGATAAAAGAAAGCTCAAATCTTTTCATTTAATCTTTTTCACAACTTGTAGTATTTCTACTCACATCACAGATTTTATGCAAGTCTCATCATATCTGGTGGTACAATTAAAATCATCATCATCACTGCTAAGCCACTGTTACTATGATAATAACACCATCACCTCCTGATACTTACACAACAACAACTTTCTTCCAGAACTGTTCTGTCTTCCCTAGACAATGGGTTAAAACCCCAGCCAGATGATTCAATTATCTTGTCTGAAATTTTCTCATATCCATTATTGTAATTCTTCCCCTTATGTATTCTCCAAAATGTGTTCATCTGATAATGCCCACTTCTGAAACTAGGGATTACTCTTGAAGGCTCTGGTAGCCCCCCTTATCTCAAGCTTAGACTCTTATCTGCTGGAACTCTCCCTGGAGATCATCAGGGCTTTTCTAGGCTCCTAAGGGGCTTCCCAGTCTCTGCATAGTTTCTGGCCAGTGTTGTCACTCAGATTCCAAGGTCCTGGGCACAAATTCTCACCTCTTTCCTTCATGAGGGGCACATCTACCATCCAGCACATATTTTCTACCAGTTCATTCCATCTCATCTATGTACAAGGATATCTGCTTGATATCCTTTGTCTGCTGCTTTTGATAATAAAAATAATAAAATAATCAAAACTCCTAAGTCTTCACTAGGTTTTAGTTACTATCCTAAGTGCTTTAGGTATATTAACTCACTTAATCCTTGCAATAATCTCACAAGATAGGTATCATTACCCACATTTGGTAAAGGGAACCTGAGGCACAAAGAAGTTGAAGGACTGCCCAAGGTCCCACAGAGGAGCCAGGATAAGAAATCAGGTAGGCCGGCTGCAGAGCCCACATCCTTAACTACAATGAATAACCTCTTTCAGAGACCATGAACCCTTCAAGTCATGTGGCCATGGCTGTGGCAGAAAGAAAACCCTTTATCTCTCATCTTTGAATCACTGAGGGACAATATTATGGTTATATAAAATGTTTTAAAGCTCCAGGAAAACAGTAGATGGTAGGAGAGCTATCTAATGGGAAGGACCTGAATATGTACCTTGGTAAAAAATTGTTACATTGAAAGAAAATGGCTGACACTGATAAGAGCAAGGAGAGTTCATTCCCTTCTGCTGAGCTTTGGTTAAGAAATACCTCCCCATGAGACAGTCTGGATAATGAGCCACTCAGAATGTAACCAAAGGGGGGGGGGGGAGGGATCAAAAATGCTTTGACTTTTTGTGATTGACCTGTTGAATGAGTAACTTTTGTCACTGCTCATCTTTGCTTTGGCATAAACACTTCAAAGGTGAGGTCACTTTAAGCGTTTTTGTTTGTTTGAATGTCAAAGGTTTCTCTAAGGCTGGATTTTCCTACACTACACTGAATCTGTTTAGTCATCTGGCTGGGATAGTCTGACCAAAATTCAATTCTTTGAATTGGAAGGATTAGGGGGAAGGAGAAGCCAGGAAAGCAAGAGAAGGAAAGAATTGTCCTTTAGAGATTTTTAAGTGCAAAATTTTTAATTGTATCTCTATCCCACATAAATGCTTAAGATCATTTCTCCTCCTACCATATTTGAAGAAATTAATCTCTTGCAAGACTTTCTGCTGAAAAGTGTTTTCTTGTTTTTGGGTTTTTTTTTTTTTTGTCACAAATAGTTTAGGGCTGCCTGCTTTTTTATGACACATAATTTTGTTTAGTAGACAAATATTTGCCAAGTACCTATGAGGTACAAACTCCACCACTCTAGAACAGCCAGTGATATTTCATCAATTTTTAAGTTAAAATTAGATTAGTACTGAAAAAAATCAGGAAGAAAAATTATTTTATTTTTTAAAAAAACATTTAAGAATACATTTTAGGGCATGTCTACATAATTAACAAAATGTACTCAGAGTGCCTGAGTGGCTCAGTCAGTTAAGCGTCTGACTTCCACTCAGATCATGATCTCACAGTTTGTGGGTTCGAGCCCTGTGTCGGGCTCTGTGCTGACAGCTTGGAGCCTGCTTTGGATTCTGTGTCTCCTTCTCTCTGCACCACCCCCCCCCCCCACTCCACTCATGCTCTGTCTCTCAAAAATGAATGTTAAAAAAAAAATTTTAAATAAAAAAAACAAAGAAAATGTACTCACACAATTTTTCAATATGACCCGTATGTAAGACTATAATTCATTCTTAGTGATGTTTCTGGTGTTAGAAGTAAAACAGTTCAAGGAGAATTTTTTTTTGAAACTAAATTGCCTCCTTATGAATGGTTTTCCATATCTGACTCAGAGGAGAGGAAAGATGGGTCCAGCATTTTCAAGCTTTAAAAATTTATCATGGTTAAAATAAATAAATAAATAAAAATTATTATTTTTCAACCACTGTTTCCTCCAAAGAGAAATCATTAGCCCTTCTCTGAAATTGTCTTAGAAATACTCTACAGCTCTAGGAGCAATTTGGTACAATGCCATCCTTCTCTATAAGACTATAAGTTCCTTGAGAGGAAGATCTATTGAATATTCTTCATTATATTCCCCTGTTTTGTACATAGCAATGCTCAATAAATATTCACTGAGCTAACTAATGAATACATGCATTAATACATGCATAAATTAGGTATATCCATATTCTCATTCATGAATTCTACTTTCTCATGTATATCCTTGAGAAATCCTTGTCTTTGTTTATGTTGTTCCCTCTGCCTGTGGTAGACATCATTCTCACCAGTTCCTCCTCCTCAGCCTCCAAGACCCTGTTCAAAGGATAAGTTCTCTAAGGCAAAACCATTTGTATACACTCATCTCTCATTGCTTATTGGACATAATTCCATTATGGTATTTATCTCTTGTATTTTAGTAGTTACTTAATGTGTTGCTAGGTTACACATTCTTGAAGATGAGACTATGTCTTACTCACTTTTGAATCCCAAGCAGAAAGTGGCACACGAAGAAACTTGGTAAATGTTAACTGAATGAGTTCATGATTGCCCATGGTCTTCTATTAATAAAGGCAGTGAATATTTTCATCAGCTCTTTCCTTGCCCAGCTCTTCTAAAGATACCTCAGATGTTTGTAGATTTTAATACTCTTGTCTTGCTACCAACCAAAGAAAGAGTGGCAAGCCAGAGTAACTTTAGCTCCTTCCAGAAACACAACAAAACTCAGAACCAGTGCTACCTGAGATATTTATTAGAGCTCAAGTTGATGGTTCTTGGGTGAGGAAACTGCCTCTAACTTCTTTGTGAAGATACAAGGATACAGAAATATCCCCACTTTTTCCACATTGTTGATGCCAAAAGGTACCCCAAGGTGATATCTTCAATTATTTAGTGCTGATCTACTTTCCACTTTACCACAACCATCCACCGATCCAGGGAAGGTAATTCTTTCTTCTGCTTTTACGTGTGTAATTTTAACAGAACAAGAACCGGTACCTTTAACTTTCAGAGACATATTCCTGCCTAGTTCTCCCATGAATCAGATGTTCCTGGACAAGCCATGCCAGTTTTATTCTAGACTGTCTCAATTCTGTAATTATCCAGATTTAGTCTTTAGATTTTGGGCCCTGACTCTGGGTTAGGGACAGAACTTTGTCACATCCCCCTGCCTCCACACTGTTTTTCCGAAATATCAGTCATTTGCATTCCACTTTCATGCTTTTTGCCATATTTGCATACTACTGGTACTATTATTGTCTTAATATTTTTATTTAAATTGATGATTTACTCAAGTAAATATGGCCTGTTTTATCCAATATCATCTATTAAAAGTCACAGGTCTGAAATCTTATAGCCCTATGAAATAGATATTCATCAAACCAGTGGTTCTCACACCACGAAGTTCCCGGGTCCAAAGTCCTGAGCTATAATTATTTATTTGTTCATTATATTGATGATCTCTTTTTGATCTACCTATTATTTCTTCCTTATAGCTCTATTGTTTTTCTTCAACCTGTCCTATTCTAGATATTCTTCATATGCATTACAGGTTACTTGTCATATAAATCAGGATTATGGGATTAAGTACAGAGGTCTGAAAAAAGCCCCAAAAGCCAAAGTCCTAATTCCAGTTCCCCCAACACCCAACTTTAAGGTTTTATTATTATTATTATTATTATTATTATTTATTTATTTATTTGAGTATTATTGACACACAGTGCTATATTAGTTTCAGGTATATGACTTAGTAATTTGACAAGTTTATGCATTTTGCTATGTTCACCACAAGTATAGCTACCATCTGTCCCATTACATTGCTATTACCATATCATTGATTGTATCCAACTTTGAGCCTTTAGTAATCACTTTGAGCCTCTGTTGGGTTTATGCTAGAATGAGAAGAGTGACCCAGATGCTCTCATTATTTGAGGCTTTTTGGATGTGAACCACATGAGTGAAATATGTTTTTAGTTCATTTAACAAAGAAAAACATATTTCAGAAAATCTAGCATGATGGACCAGGAAGTATATGAAACAGTAGTCAATTGCTGTAAAATTCTGACTTTCTAAAATCAAAATATAAAGTCAAATGTCAATCAGTTATATTTTTCATTAACAGTATTTTAGTACTTTTTCTATTTTTTATAGAACAATATATTTAATGTACTAAATGTAATATGAGCTAACCATGAATTCTAGAGAAAAAAAATTCTATATCAAAACTATGAAAAACTAAGATTTTAGTACTTAAGTTCTATTTGACTTTAATATACAACTCTCTCTCAAAAGGCCAGCAACACTGGGTAGAAGGACAAGTTCACTGAAACCATGGATGACTGCCCTTATTGTCACAGCTGTTGTGTTGGTTCTATCAATAATCATCGGTCTCCTTGTGTATTTTTTGGCATTTGGTAAGAATATACCTCATTGTATTATTTTGAAAATTTCAAGAGCCACTCAATTTATTTCAAAGCCTAATATTTTCTAATATTATAGAGTGCAATTTTAATTGCAACAATAATTTTCATAAATCTATGCATACTTTGTATGAAGCAGTATTAATTTGCATAAACTTATCTACATTTGGGAAATGATTATCCTTTATGTATAAAAATTATTTCTAGCACTTAAAATTTGAACTGGTTCATATAATATTATCTCTTGAACAATGCAATACATATTATTATATGGCTTAATAATATTTAATGTACTGAGGGTGAAATTTATTTTAGTAGCAATTCTGACTTCAAGGTTAACTTATGAGGATATATTATATTCTGTCATTATCTAATTAGCAGCTTAAATGTATGAATTATTACTAACAGGTAATAATTTTATTATGAAACAATTGACAACCACATAACTCTGAGGATGTGTGATTTTAAAAATAGGTTAGAAATACTTGCAACTCATATGTACAGTAAGGGGTAATATCCAAAATATATAAAGAACTCAAATAACTTGAAAACAGAAAGCCAAACAATCCAATTTAAGAATGGGCAGAAGACCTGAATAGACATTTTTCCAAAGAAGACATACACATAGCTAACAGGCACATGAAAATGTACTCAACATCACTAATCATCAGGGAAATGCAATCAAAACCATGATATCACCTCACACCTCTAGCATGACTATTATAAAAATGACAAAAAATAGGGGTAACCAGGGGGCTCAGTCAGTTAAGCATCTGACTCTTGATTCTGGCTCAGGTCATGATCTCACGGTCGTGAGATGAGCCCTGCGTCCGGCTCCGTGCTGGGCATTGAACCTGCTTAAGATTCTCTCTCCCTCTCCTTCTGCCCCTCCCTGTTTGCACCCTCTCTCAAAAATTAATAAAATGAATTAAAAAATAAAAAGACATAAAATAACAAGTATTGGCAAAGATGTGGAAAAAGGGAAACCACATACACTGATAGAGTGTAAATCGGTATAGCCACTATGGAAGACAGTATGAAAGTTCCTTAAAAAATTAAGAATAGATTTACCATATGAATCAGCTAATTTGCTTCTGGGAATTTATCTGAAGAAAACAAAAACATTAATTCAAAAAGATATATGCATCCCCAAGTTCACTGCTGAATTATTTACAGTAGCCAAAATCCACAAAAAAACTTTAGTGTCTATTTATGGATGAATAAAGAAGATGTGATTATATAGATACACACACACACACACACACACACACACACACACACACACACACACACACTATGGATTACTACTCAGCCATAAAAAAGAAGGAATTCTTGCTATTTGAGACAATATGGATGGACCTTGAGGGCATTATACTAAGTGAAATAAGTCAAACAAAGAAAGATAAATACTATATGATTTCACTTTTATGGGCAGTCTATAAAAGCAAGCCAAATACACAAAACAAAACTCATAAATACATAATACAGATTAGTTGTTACTAGAGAGGAAGAAGTTATCAGAGGGGAAGTTGGGGATGGGCCAAAAGGGTGAAGGGGGTCAATTTTATGGTGACAGACGATAACAAGACATTGTGGTGATCACTTTGGAGTTTATACAAATATCAAATTATCATCTTGTACACCTGAAACTAATATAATATTATATGCCAATTTTACTTCAAAAAAAAAAGAGAAAGAAAAGAAAAGGTTAGAGAGAGGTTTTGGCCACAGCTATTGAATGTTTAATTCCCAATAGTTCATCAATTATAGGATTTTTTTCTATGTTATCCCCTCTACTTCTGATATTTATACAACTCAAATGAACTAAAGCAAAAACGTCCATTTTTGTTCTCCCTTCCAGATCAGAAATATTACTATTACCAAACCTCCTTCCAGATCCCCAGTATTGAATATAATCCTGAATTTTCAGTTGAACACTCAAAAATTAGAACAGACCTGAAACAAAAAGTCAATAATGAGGTAAGTCTGGCATCATTTCTACCAATAATACTATTGTGAAGAAGGTTAAAATAAAGTAAGAGATGATTGAACCTATACTAGGATTGCCAGATAAAATACAGAATGCTCAGTTAAATTTTAATTTCATATCCTCCTGAAAATATATTTCATTCAATATTTTAAACATGCCTATACCTTAAATTGAAATGTAACCACATTTTTGTTTGCTAACTCTAGCAACTCTAACCGACATTTTCACAGGAAAATTGGAAAAATACCCTGGACAAAGAATAATTGCATCAAAGACTAAATAATAGAAGCCCAACAGAAAAATTAAATAGCTCAAACATAAAAAATGAAATTATTAGAGTTATCTGGAAACATAACTCAATCATTCAGACACAAACATTACCATGTATCAATTTTTAACCACCTAATATATTTATGACCCTCATACATTTCCCACCAGGCAAGTTATACTAAACATTTATTCCTGAAAATACACCACAGAAACATACAGACCAGTTCTTCCACTGAAGACTTCAGTTGTGTACACAGCTCCTATTGTGCCTAGCATTGACCAAAGATGATAGATCATTTTGCCAGCTTTAGACATATTTCTTTCTTCATTTCCTCAACCAAAAGTAAAAACTGATGAAATGAGTTGAAGGTTACAACTGAGTGGGATTGACATGTCTTTCCAAAAACACATCATAAGGAAATTTTGATTAAGAAAAAATAATCAGGGCAGGGTATATTTTGTTATAGGAAGCAAAATATTAAATTACAGTCTAAGCATTGAAGTCAGGACATCCATATTAATATCCAAATTTTAATTTTTGACAGACTATCAGCTTTGATAAAGCTCCTTGACCCCTCAAAGTTTTAACTACAAAACAGGTATAATTTCACCTACCTCCCTCAGTTATTCTGAAGACTGGTTTATGTTGTGAATAAAAAGTATGAAAAGTTATGTCCAAATAAATGTTAGCATCTGTTTCCTGTGCTCTCACAGAACTTTTTATACACCTCTGCTAAAGCGCTTACCACATTGTTACAACATTATTATTTTGTATGGCTTTGTCCTTCTGAATTTGTGAGGGGCTAAGTCTACTAATTCTTATATTTCTGGTGCCTATAACAGTGCCTGTCATATGGTAGGACTATGAAAATACACTTCAAGGAGATGACTAGTAAATAACGCACTAGAATTGGCCCTCTCCTCTAGAGTATGAATGGAGACAACATAATTAAGGGAAGTACAGTAATTTAGACCAGAAGTTGGCAATTTTTTTCTGTAAGTTACCAGATAGTAAATATTTCCAGTTTTGCAGGTTATGTGGTCTCTTGGCAACTATTCAAATCTGTCACTGGAGTGCAAAAGCAGCCATAAGATAATACAACAAATAAGTATGTCTATGGTCCAGTAATACTTCTTTATGGATACTTAAAGTGGAATTTTGTTAAATTGTTAGATGTCACAAAATATTCTTCTTCTGATTTTTTTCAATTATTCAAAAAATGGGAAGACCATTCTTAGATGGTTGTCTAGATTTTTCCTACAGGCTGTAATTTGCTGACCCCTGATTTAGACTATGAGTTATAGTTCTAGGAAATATTTTCCTAAAAGAAATTATTAAAACCAGTAACTAAAATGAATTTTAGAAACTTCTTGTGGAGTTCAATAATCTAAATTGTTTATATTCTCAATTACCATGGGTAATACATGGTTCACAAAGCAGTGATTTCAAAAGAAACAAGAAAAAATAATGAAATTGGAAAGAGAATGGAAGGAGGCAAGCAGAAAATTTATGATTATATATAAGATATGTAAGTATCATATATAAAGACATATTAATGTATGTAGAAAATCTGGAAGTACATAACCAAAAATACAAATAGCAGGTTCTCTATATGGTGACTTAGAAATTATTTTAATGCTTTTTGCTGTATTGCTTGCTTTTTATAACTTTTTACAATGAATATGTATTTGTTTTCTCAAATAATGTGTGTATGCTATAAAAATATTTCCTTAAAAACCAAATGTATGTATGCTATAAATGTATGTATGCTATAAAAATATTTTCTTAAAAACCAATTTTCCCTTTATAATCAGTTAGTAGGAAGACACATGGTCATTCATTTTTTTATTTTTTATTTTATTTTTATTTGTTTATTTCTCAATATTTCTCAATAAACATGCTCACTAATCCATCCAATATGATATGGCATGGCACTTTGCCAGAAAAGAACTGATAAATCAAATTAACTGCATGAAAAGCATTTGTTCAACACAGACCCAGTTTCAATATTTGCAGCTCTTCACCTTTGATTTGGGAAACTGATTATTGAGACTCAAGTTCACTTAAGGTTTGGCATATGGTCAGTCTTTTTTTCAAGAAGCCAACTTGATGAGTTAATGATAATAAACAGGTTTGTAAAATCATAGATTCTTTAATAAGCTGTGGTTTTAGTAAGAAATAATTTATTTTAGGAATTTATAGTACAGAGAAATTATCCCACAGAGAAAAGTCTAAAATGACATACAAATGGCATATGTAGTCTTGTCTTTTCTAGGTAATTATTTCATGCATTTTTTTCTTGATGAATATATTTTTTTAGGAAGTACCTGATAAATACACATTCTGCACCTCTCCTCCATTTGCCACAGGATCAAAACATGGCCTAAAAATTTCACTAAAGCCTACAAAACTGATTCTTCAATCCATGATGATAGCTGAGCTTTAATGATAATGACTATACACATCAAATTTTCAAAGAAATTCAGTCTCAGCACCTGCATCCCTATGTATATTTTATATTGGCTACTGAAATATCTAGCTTAATTCAACTCTTTATATCAGCCATCCTGTGATCATGTGACAAATTGTTCAAAAATCAGCATCCACTTATAAGGATGACCTTTATGACACCAGGACTGTGCCCAAATGAGCTTTCTGAGATTAGTTGCAAACTTAGAAGTAAATGCTATAACTGCAGAGTTTACACAAGCATTTTTGTGATATATTGAAATGTGTGAATTCATATTTTAAAAGTTCTTTACTGTTGTTTTTTTTTTCTTTTTTCAGATAGATCAGATATTTCGAAGATCCAGTTTAAATCATTATTACATCAAGTCTCATGTTGTCACTCTCAGGTAATCACAACTAATTAATTTTTGTAATGAAAAGACAATTTGTATTATTTAGTTATTTTTCAATTGTTCCATTTGTGGACAGTATCTAAAAATCTCAGATTTAACAAGAGCACAAATTTTTTAATATTATTACATTTAATTGTTATTCTTTCTGTGTAGAGTACCTATAGGGAGAGAATTTCTTAGTTTGGGTATTGATACAATATATTCTACTGGTTGTCCTCTTAAAGACTTGCATTTTAGTTAAAGATTCTTACAATCCTTAAATACTCTTCTCAGTTTTGCTTGCTTTATTTTTTAACAATAAATATTGTGAATTTTTAAAAATCAAGAAAACATACACAAAGTTGATGGATTTAACAAGTGTTTTTTGATGTATTTTTCTAGAAAAAAAATGTAGAACTCTCAGATACTCAGCTTTCTCTGAATATGATCAAGTTACACAAGGAGGGAATAATTCAGGTATTAACACCTATATGACACAGGAAGGAGGAAAAATCCATGACGATAAAATACATAAAATATTTATGTTGATTTTCTTGAAGATGTAACTAATATTTAAATACTAAGGTATAAAATAATCACAACTATGGCTATGACTTCACTCATTGTGGTGTTTTTCTTTTTCAGGTCAAGTAATGATGGTTTGAAAACAGATGTATTGCTTAAATTTCAGTTTGTTTCTAACAATGCAGACACAATAAAAAGGCAAGCTGACAACATTTTGCATCAGAAGCTGATATTAAATGACAGCTTCTTGAAGACAGATACTTCATTACCTCATCTTAGAGGCAAGAAATATCATTTTCCTTCCCTTGTTAAAGTTTATCATTTTAGCAATATTCTCAACTACAGAGAAAAGTTTATTTCACCATAAGATGAAACCACTTTTCATTTTTAAATCTCTCCTTTACTTAATAATAAACAAATCCCCACACGATCAACACCAAATATTATCTTCCTTTGGTTAGTATAGAAATAATTATGAAACCTAAATTATACTATAACCCAAATATAATTTTTTTAAAGTTCTTGGTGGAATTGTTTGAATTAATTAAGCATGTATGAGATAAAAACCTACATTCTGCTACTGATACAGTAATCTATAGTGCCTGGCTCTTTCTGTTGCAATATTTTCTTCAATCTGAATCCAGAATGTAAGAGTGGTATGAACACAGAAATCATGATATGTGGAACACAAACATAATTTGGGCTCCTGTGAAAGGAGACCTGGCTCTTTTTCTGACACTACAATAAGCCTTCCTACAGCATGCAGGATAGGACTGGCCTAGGGCCATAGAGGAAACCGAATTAAGAAAAATGTCAGACCCTGATGATACCTGGCTCTGGCATAAAGGCACCGTATCATTTGCAACACAGGCATAAGGTGTGATCCCCAACTTCCTAGGATCAGTGTTTCTCAGGTATCTTTAGCAACACTGATCCTAGGAAGTTGGGGAATTGATTAACTTATCTCTTGAAAAGGGTATCTGGAAAGCTAAAACACACACATAGCCCCCAAACACAAATATTAGAAGAGTTAGTTGGCTAGTATCTTGAGTCCAACAAAGAAAAAACAATGCAGAAATATATTAGGTTTAATTTTATAAAAGTAATTTATACAGGATCACAATAAAGCTCAAGGGGAAGCTTTGAGTGTAGCTTTCAGAGTTAATAAAGTACAAGTTTGACAAATAGTTATCTATGTATATCTCATTTTTAAAAATTGCAGAATTTAAAGTGCTCATGCATAATTTGGTGAATTTTTTTCTAAAATTTATAGCCTTCTGAAAATTTCTTCTCATTTTATACAAGTCAGAATACTCTCCAGTGATTCTAGTGACTAGATTTTGGGGGAAAAAGGAAAGAAGAAAGAAAAGGAAAGGAAAGAAATGGAAAGAAACGGAAAGGAAAGGAAAGGAAAGGAAAGGAAAGGAAAGGAAAGGAAAGGAAAGGAAAGGGAAGGGAAGGGAAGGGAAGGGAAGGGAAGGGAAGGGAAGGGAAGGGAAGGGAAGGGAAGGGAAGGGAAAGGAAAGGAAAGGAAAGGAAAGGAAAGGAAAGGAAAGGAAAGGAAAGGAAAGGAAAGGAAGGGAAGGGAAGGGAAGGGAAAGGAAGGGAAAGGAAGGGAAAGGAAGGGAAAGGAAGGGAAAGGAAGGGAAAGGAAGGGAAAGGAAGGGAAAGGAAGGGAAAGGAAGGGAAAGGAAGGGAAAGGAAGGGAAAGGAAGGGAAAGGAAAGGAAAGGAAGAAAGGAAGAAAGGAAGGAAGGAATGAAGGGAGGGAGGGAGGGGAAAACAATTAGTTGGAAAAGAGAATTAGCTAATATTGCCAGTGTCTCAAGAAAGTGTACTTTTAGTCACTGATTTTACTCTAAACCTTTCATGAAATTATTAATTCTTTTATGATACCTAATTATGCCTCTATTTCTGTTTCTTTTCATCATATAAATATATATAATATAAAGAAAAATTCATGGAATTTACTTGTAGAGAGGAAAAATAATTTTCCCTTCATACTTCTGAGTTCTTGATTATAATAAAAGACTACTGTAATAAAAGATGATTAACAAGAAAAAAGAAACAAAAGTTTATTAACATGATGTATACATGGAAGATAAGTAGCGGAAAATGAGTAACTCAAAGAGGTGGCTTAGAATTTGGCTTTTATAGCATCTTCATCAAGGAACAAATTTGTGAAGAAATGAGAGAACAAAGGAGAGCAGTTTTAGGCTTTCAAGGACAGAGATAAGGGCTAGTTAGTAAAAGTGTTATAAAGATTCTTCTGGTGCCTTCTCCAGGCTGATAGGGTCTAAAATTATCTCTAGGAATTAACCTTTCTCCTTCCTGGTAGAGAGAAGAAGAGGGACACCTTTATAAACTTACGTCCTGCCTTTAGGCAAATAGAGGAAGGGCAAGAGGAATTTCTTGTATCTGCTTTTTCTCACTTACCTTTGATTCAAAATAACTCATATACCAAAGTGACATATTTTGGACTAGCATAATCTGATGCTCCTCACACTCTAGGAGAGGATGTAAGTGGTAGTCTTTTTTTTTTTTTTTAATCATTTAGGTCAGTTATGGGTTTTTTCGCTTGCTTTTAAAATGCATAAACTTTGCCTCTCTTTGTGAATTATCTCAGATCAAAGCCAAATAGCATGTGATATAACTTTTATTCATTCATACTAGTGTAATTTAAAAATTTTTAACATTTTAAAATCGTTTTCTGGTCTTAATTTTTTCAGCCAGTAGGGCTTTTCCCTTCTAAATTTAGTATTTAATATATTTCATAGCAGTTTTATTTAGCATAATAATAAGTTAACCAGAAGATTTATCAGTAATATTTCATTTAACCCCTTTCATGCCTTGTTTCTAATCAAACACTATATTATCTTTTTTAACCAGATCCAATATCTCACCCACTATTGAAATAAATTTTATTTTAGGTAGGAAAGTGAATAGTTAGAATAAGAAAGAAATCACAAATCACAAATTTTAAAAAGCTAATATACTACATATAGAATCCAGAAAAAAAGGACATTATTTTTATTAATTAGTTTCTTGGTATGCCTCTGTAATACCTCACTGTTATCCCTTTACATTTTTTTGACTGCATATTTATTCTCTGATTACTTCTTCAAATGACAATGTTTTTAATATTCTATAAGAAGAATAGAAAAGTAATTCAGACTTTCTACTGGGATGCTTGACTTTTAAAAATATTTTGAAATAAGTATAGATTCACAGAAGGTTGCAAAGCAATTTATAGCGAAATCTCATGCTCTTGCGCCCTTCCCCCAGCCTTTGGTAAAGTTAACATCTTATACAACTATAGCACAACATCAAAGGCAAGAAATTGGCATAGATAAAACCCATAGAGCTTATTCAGGTATCATAGTTATATATGAGCTCGTTTGTGTGTGTTTGTGTGTGTGTGTGTGTGTGTGTGTGTGTGTATGTGTAGGTGCAGCTCTATGCCATTTTATCACATACGTAGCCTTGCATAACCACTACCACCATCAATATATTCAACTGTACCTTATTGCATTGTCCTTGTGTTATCTGGACACAGATATAACTATACCCATCTCTTCCACCCATCCCTAGCCTCTGGCAACCAGTAATCTATTCTCCATCTTTATAATTATTTCATGAATGTCACATAAACCATACATTTTGTATCATTTTGAACTTGACCTTTTCCACTCAGTGTAATTTTCTTGAGGTTCATCCATGTTGATGTGTGTATCAATCATTTGTTCCTTCATTGCTGAATAGTATTCCATTGTATTCCACAGTTTGTTTAACCATTCATCCATTGACTAACATTCGGGTAGTTTCAAGATTTTGGCTATTACAACGAAGCTGCTATGAACATTGGTATATATGTTCCTATAAGAATAAGTCTCCATTTTTCTGGGATACATCCAAGAGTATATTTTTTGGGTTTATAAAAACATTTTGAGTTTTGAAAGGAACTACAAAACTACTTTCCAGAGTGGCTGTACGTTTTGCATTCCCATTGGCAATGTATAAGTGACCCAGTTTCTCTGAATCTTTGCCAGAATTTGGTGTTATCACTATTTTTCATGTTGGCCTTTCTGATAGGTGTATAGTGATATCTTATTATGGCTTTAATTTTATTTTCTCCAATAGCTAATAATAGCAAAAATCCTTTTAATTGCTTGCCATCTATACATCCTCTTTGGCAAAATGTGCAAATTTTTTCTAATTGAGTTGATTTTTATTTTTTAAATATCAAATTTTGTGAGGTTTTAATGTATTCTAGATGCAAGGTCTTTGCCAGATATGTAATTTGTAAATAATTCCTACTACTCTGACATTTGCTTTTTCATCCCATAAACAGATAGGAAATGTTTTACATTTGATGAGATTCAACCAACCAAACTTTCATTTTATGGATTATGTTGTTGGTAAGAAATCTTCCCCTAGTCCTGGGTCTCTGAAAATTATTTCCTATGTTCTTTTCTATAAATTTTGTAATTTTACACTTATACTTTTTAACATTTTATACATATCTCTATAAAATTTGAAGTCTTCACATTACATTATATCTTATGTTAAAGTCTATGATCCATTTTGAACTCATTTTTGTGTAAGCTGTGAGGTTTTTTTTTTGCTTCCCACCTTTCACTGAATTACATTGACTCCTTTATCAAAAATTAATTGGACATTTTTGTGGGGATCTATTTTTGGGTTCTCCATTCTATTCCATTGATTTATGCTTCCACTAGGATCATACTCTCTTGAATGCTGCAGCTCTATAGCAAGCTTAGCATTGGGAAGGATGATTCTCCCACTTTATTATTCTTTATCAATATTATTTTAAATACTTTAGGTCTTAAATAAATATTAGAATAATCTTATATATATCTACAAAAAAAAACACTAACAGATTTTGATAGAAATTTTGCTAGACCTATAGATCTATTAGGGGCAAATTGACCTCTTTTACTATGTTGAGTATCAGCATTTTCTAACTTTCAGCATAAAAATCCTGTACATTTTTGTTACATTTATAACTGAATATTTCATTTTCTTTGGAGAAACTGTAAACATGTTTTTATATTTTGATTTCTACTTGTCAGCATATAAAAATACAATTGTTTTTTGAGTATTGATATTGTATTTTGCAACATTACTAAATTCACTTGTTAATTCTAGGCTGTTGTGGGTTTTTTTTTTTTTTTTGGTAGATTCCTTGGAGTCTTCTATGTACACAATTATGTCATCTTCAAATAGAGAGAGTTTTCTTTTTTTCTATCCAATGTGTATGCCTTTTATTTGTTTTTCTTATCTCATTCAGTGGCTAGACCTTCCAGTACTATGTTACATAAGAGTGATGATAGTGGATATTCTTGCCTTATTTTCTATCATAGAGGGAAAGTATTCAATCTTTCGCCTTTAAGTATGATGTTAGAAATAGGTTTTTTGTAAATGTTCATCAAAGAAGCTGAGAAAATACCTCTTAATGGACCAAGAGTTTTTATCATAAATGGGTGTGGTTTTTTGAGATAAAATTTATGTAACATAAAATTAACCATTAGCCATTTTAAAGTGTACAATTTAGTAGCATTAAGTTGATAATATTGTGCAACCGTTATCTCTACCTAGTTTCAAGACATTTTCCTGACCTCAAAGGAAATCCTATACCAATTAAGCACTCATTTTCCCTTCCCCCAGCCCCTGACAACTACTAGTTACCTTTCTGTATTTATGGATTTACTTATTCAGGATGTTTCATATAGATGAATCCTTATAATATGTTACTTTTGTGTCTGGCTTATTTCACTTAGCATAATATTTTCAGAGTTCATCCATGTTTTAGGATGTATCAATACTTCATTTCTTTTTATGGCTGAATAATATTTTACTTTATAGATATATTACATTTTGTTTACCTATTCATCAGTTGATGGACATTTGTGCTGTTTCCATTGTTTGGTTATTGTGAATAGTACTGCTATAAATATTGGTGTATAGTATTTGAATATCAGTTTTCAATACTGTTGGATATATACCCAGGAGTGGAATTTCTGGGCAATATGGTAACTCTATGTTTGACTTGTTAGGGAACTGTAAACTGTTTTCCACAGTGGCTGCATCATTTTACATTCTCGCCACAATGTATAAAGGTTCTAATATTTCCCAATCTTCATCAACACTTGTTATTTTCAAATGTTTTTATTGTGACTATGATAGATGGGTGTGGTGGTGTCACAGGTGCCAAATTTTGTTGAATATATCTTCTAGATCAATTGACATAATCATATAATTTTGTTCTGTAGTCTGTTGGTATGGAAGATTGCATTAATTGATTTACAAATATTGAACTATCCTTACGTACCTGGAATAAACCCACTTCATCACTCCATATTATTCTTTACATACATTGCTGGATTCAATTGGTTAAAATTTTGCTGGGAATTTTGCATCTAAATTCATGACAGATATTAGTGTGCTTTCTTTTCTTATCTAGTTCCAGTATTAGGATAATACTGGCTATATCAAATAAATTAGGAAATGTTCTCCTTTCTTATAGTTTCTAGAAGGAATTGTGTAAAAGTGGTGTTAATTCTTTGAATGTTTTGCCAAAATCTCCAGTGAAGCCATCTGGGCCTAAGGATTCTTTTCTAATCTTTTATTACAAATTCAGTTTCTTTAACAGTAGAACTGTTCAGGTTATCCATACCATCTTTGATGAATTTTAGTAGTTTATGGTTTTCAAGGAATTCATCCTTTTCTTTTAAATTATCAAACTTATGAATGTAAGGTTGTTCAAAGTATTCCTTAATTAACTTATAAGGGCTGCAGGCTCTTTTGTGATAGCCCCTCATTTAATTGCTGATATTGGTGATTTTTGTCTTCTTTATTTTTATCTTTATCAATCTTCTAGAAGCTTATCAATTCGACTGATTTTTTTCTTACAACCAGTGTTTTTTGTTTCAATGATTTTTTTATATTATTCTTCTGTTTTAACTCTTGATTGAAATTCTGATCTTGATTGATTTTTTTTCTTCACTTTTCCTTCTTCTACCTTACTTTAGGCCTACTTTGCTCTTCTTTTTCTAGTTTTTTTTGAGTTAGGAACTCAGAGTGTTGATTTGAGATTATTTCTCTTTTCTAACACAAGCATTTAGTGCTATAACTTTCCTCTCTGTAATGCTTTATCTGCATCCCACGATACTTGGTATGTTGTATTTTCATATTCCCTCAGTTCTATGTAATGTTTTTATTTTCTTTGGGACTTCTTGGACCATATTACTTAGTAGTCTGCTGTTTAATACCGTGTTTGGAGATTTTCTCATTGCCTTTCTGTTATTGGTTTCTAATTTGACCCCACCATGAACAGAGAACATAATCTGATCTCAATTCTTTTAATATGCAGAAGATTATGACACTGGATATTGTCCAGTTTAATTAATATTCCATGGCTGCTTGCAAGGAATGTGCCTTCTGTTATTGCTGAATAGAGTTTTTTATAAATGTCAATTAGGTCTTGTTGTTGATGTTGTTTAATTCCATATCCTTGCTGATTTTCTGGCTAGTAATCCTGTCAATTGTTGATATTAGAGGATGGTGAAGTCCCAACTATAATTGTGAATTTGTCTATTCCTTCTTTCAGCTCTTTCGGTTATTGTTTGATGTATTTTGAAGCTCTGCTATTTGTAAACACATGAAGTTGCTACATATTCTTCATAAATTGATCCTTTTATCATTATGTAATGTCCCTCTGTGTCCCCAGTAATTTTTCTCTTCTCTGAAGTCCACTTTATCTGAAATTAATAAAGCCACTACTGGTTTTTTTGGATTCATATTTGTGTGATATATCTTTTTTCAACCTTTTATTTTCAATTTAGATATTTCAGTGTAAAAAGAAAATAGTTGAGCCATTTCTTAATTATACTCTGCCATTCTCTTTTAATTGATGTATTTAGACTATTTACACATTAAAGTAATTATTGATATGTTAGAGCTTAAGTCTCTCATTTTATTATAAATGTTTTCTATTTGTGCTGTGCCTTATGTCTCTGTTGCTTGTTTTCTCCCTCCCTGTGGGTAACATCAATATTTTTTTAGAGTTCCATTTTGATTATTTGTAATGTTTTTAAGTTTATCACTATGTATAATTGTCTTAGTGGCTGCTTTATGTATTAATATGCACACATGTAACTAGCCACAACCTACTGATGTCAACATTTCAAATGAAGTATAAAAACTTTACCTCCATGTGGCCTGTGCCCTCCCTATTTTTTAGATATATTTTTCTTAAGTATTTCTTCTCTATACATTCAGCACATGAGATGGTGTTACATCTTTTACTTTGGCCATAAAATATGTTTAAAGAAACCCATGAAGTGAAAAATAGTGTATTATGTTTATTTCTGTGTTTACACATTCTGTCTCTTCCTTTCCTTTCTGAAGGTGCTAGCCTTCTTCTATTATCAGTTGCTTTTTGTTTGGAAAGCTTCCTTTAGCCCTTTTCCAAGAGTAGGTCTGTTAGAAACAAATTCTTTTAATTTCTCTTCATCCTAGAATACCTTCATCTCCTCTTTATTTCTAAATACAGTTTCAGCAGATATAGGATTCGTGGTTAATAGTTTTTTCTTTCAGAGCTTGAAAAATGCTATGCCACTTTCTTTTGTCTTCCACGGTTTCAAATGAGAAAACTGCTGTTATTTGAATTGGTGTTACTTTATAGGTAATATATCATTTTTCTGCTTTTAAGAATTTTTCATTGTCTTTAGTTTTTAGTAACTTAATTATAATGGATCTTGGTGCGGACTTGAGTCTTTCCTATTTGAGATTTTCTCACCTTCTTGAATCTGCAGATCTCTGTCTTTAGCCAAATTTGAGAAGTCTTCAACCATTGTTTCCTTCGATCCTTTTTCAGTCTCACACTCTTTTTCTTCTCCTTCTGGAACTCTGATAATATGAATGTTAAATCTTTTGTTATCATCCCACAAATCTCAGATGTTTTCTTAATTTTTTTTTCAGTCTCTTTTCTCTCTGTTCTTCTGAGTAAACACTATTTAATTTAATTCAAGTTTACTGACTCTATCCCCCATGTCCGCTCTCCATTATTAAGACCACCCAGCAGGGTTAATAACAATAATAATTAATAATAAATATAATAATATGAATATTATTGTAAATAATATTTACATATTATATAATATTATATATAAATATAATAGTATAAATACAATAATAATTATTACTTATACTTTTCAGTCCTGTAATTTTGCAATTGGTTTTTGTAACTTCTATTTCTTCGCTCAGATTTTCCATTTCTTCACTTGTTTCAAAAGAATTTGTAACTGAATGCTGAATTATTTTTCTGGCATCTGCTTTAAAACCCGTATCAGATACTTCCAACTTCTTATTCATCTCAGTATTGGTATTTGTTGATATTCTTTTCTCATGCAGAGTGTGGTTTTCCTGGGTTTCAGTATGGCAAGTAACTTGTTTGTATTCTGAACATTTCAGTTTATGTTAGGAGACTCTTGATCCTATTTAATTCTTTTATTTTGGCAGATAGCCAACTTGTTTAGGTTTGGAGTATAGATTCTCACCAACTTTTGTGGTTTCAATAACAACTTAGTTTGCAGAGTCCTTGCAGTATTTATTCTAGTCTTCTGGAACATCCTCTCAATTCCTGCTGCCAGCAACGTATATGGGAATAAAACAGGCTTCTCTCAGCTGCCTTGTATCCCTTGGCCATCCTCTGTGTAGGGGTGTGGTGGGCTTGAACCTACTTATGTCACAGGGGAGATAAAGGCTGATGCTGTCCCTGTGGGTGTCAGTCTGCAAGCTGGTGCCCTGATTGGGAAGTGGGGTTTGGGATGGTCAAGGGCTTATTACTGTCACTGCTGCTAATAAAATAGATAGCCAGCCCTGTGTTGTGAAACAGGAGATTTGGGCTCCTCACTAGGCCTCTGTTGTGCTTCTTCTTTCCCAGTATTTGGACGGAGAGAGCAGACTTTTCTTAGGATTTTTTTGTCTATGCCTATGGATGGTTTCAGATTGCAGGCCTTTCTTGGTCCCCAGTCCAAATGTAGGTGAGATGAAAACAAAACTAGGAAGCTCATCACACTGTCCTTCAAATACTGTAGTCTCTAGCCATTTTGCCTTCCTCCTTCCAGCTTTAAGAGTTATTTTACCGTTACCTGCTAGATGATTTTCAGGATATTTAGTTGTATTTAGTTATAGGAGAAGGGCTGAGAAAAGGGAGTCTACAGTCTTGTACCAAAACTGAAGCTATTCAACTTTTGTCCTGCAGGTGGAGCACATCTGCTGGGTAATGTTCACCTAGGAGATTTCATGTCTTCTCTGAAGTCCCTCAGTAGTTGCAGCAGATAGAAATAACCCCAGACTAGTTACTCATGAATTGACCATAATTCCACTCCTCTCATTGTTCCATTCCTACAGAAGGTGACACTAGACTATAATTGACCTTACAGTGAAATGGTTGTAGAACAAGCTTTATACCTGAAGAAGTATTTAAATTATGTCCTTAATACTTTTGCCTCATACTGCTATTGGGAGGATATAAGCAATGTTTGTCATACTCCCTAGTAGATAGGACTCAGTAAATTACTAGTTATCATAACTGCTCATTATTCATTTAGCAAGTATTTATTAAGAACCTATTTGTGCCAGGAAATCACCTCTCCTCATAGAACATTGTAATTGGAATAAGAAAGACAATGGCCCACTAAAAAATAAGTAAACAAAAGTTATATCAAATAATTTGAATTTTCATATTCAATAACGAGAATAGAGAATGGGAGGTTGCTTTTATTTGTCATGGAAAGCCTGTCTGAGGAGAAGACTTTAAGTTAATTTCTGAATGGCAATAGGGAACCAACCATAAAAATGGCCAAGGGAAGAGCATTTCTGGCAGGGGACAACTAGAATAAAGACTGTATGAACACCTTGGCACAGCCAAGAAACAGAACGGCCAGGGTGACCACTGAGTCATGGCTAAAAGCAAGAACAGTTCAACATGACAACAAAGACGTAAATAGGGACCATGTCATGCAGATCCAGGTAGGAAGTTTCAGTTATAAAGATCAGGGAAGCCACTAGAGAATTATTAGCAAAACTAATTCAAAGGGATTCATTCTAATAAACAGTAATAAACATAAGCTTAGTTCCCTGCTGATGAATTCAATCTGAGTTTAGAGTCTGAAAGATGCATTAATTTTTCAGGCTTACCAGAAGTCCACACTAGTTTTCAACTTAACAAAACTGTGGATCTGGATTATTCATTATATTATCTGGCATGAGGAACAATTCATATAATTTCGGGGAGCAGTCACTGATCATGATTTCTTCTATTTTACTTTATGATAAAATGACTAACATATTTTGAAGATTCATTAGTATACTGGTGGACCTTTATTCTACTGGGAGACTCTGTGGAGATGTCAGGCATCTAAGATGCTTTGAGTGCCTTTACCATGTCACTAATGTGTGAATGAGGACAGAAGGAAATGGTGCCCACCATATAACAGTACACATGTAAAAGTAGTCCTAGAACCTCTTCTGTTTGACTTGCATTTTAATAAATTACTATGGCTAAATTAATTAGATGTAGTCTTCCTTCAAGAAAAATAATATCCTTCTCTATGCAGATGATTTTAAAATCATAACCCAAGATTTTCTCAGAGTCCATAAAGAGTTAGAAGAAGGGTTTAATTTATACCCAGGTCTCTTCTTCTGGTGGGATTTCATTTTATTGCCTTAAAATTAAAGAATGTCCTGACTAACTCAGCTCATCCCAACCAGAAATATTCATGTCATGTAGGCATAGTATTTCCAAATTATAATTGTTCTACTGCTGAGAAATCATCTTGCTTTTTCCAGATATGAATGAAGCACAAGCAGAGCACATTCTGAACAGCTGTAAGTTCGAGAATATCCCTGTGATGTTTGTAAATAAAATGCTAAAATTCAAAATACCGCTAGAGTTTCTCTATCCCCAGGTTTACTATTTCCCAAAAGTATGAAATATCTCTGAATGGATACATGATTTAACACTCTGTAAGAGGAAAAATTATTATTAATAATAATTGGCCATGCCTATATGGGCTCCTTGGAAATAACTTACTATTCCTCACAGAATGTTTCCCTGATAACTTATTTTAACAATTCCCTATCGTTTTATTGTATTTATTCTTATTTGGCTCACTTTGTTAAAGTAGAAAATTTTGCTTAGAATTAAATAACACCCATTAATTTTAATATGTGAATTTTGATACAGTTGGGTAATGGCTATAATATTAGACAGGTATTTTAAATGTACCAGTGGTATTTTTCTGCAATAAGTAGTATACATTGTGCACTCAAAATTGTCAACGATCATGAAGTAAACTGTTGCACATAAAAAAATGACCTAGTAAGATATGAAAAAACAAACTTTAAACTGAAATTGCTTTAAATGCACTAGGGAGGATATTAAATAGTTTATTTTTTAAGTTAATCCTTTTTCAATTTGAATGATAATTATTCTATTACATAATTTTGATTAATTTTTTGAAGGCAAGACAAACTTATAACTGTTTCCATCTTTATGTGCTAAACATGCCTTGACATGTTTAAAACACTGTTTATAAATAACCATCTTATAGCTACACTTGTTGCAAGCGCAGCATAATGATAGAGAAGTTGAATCTCTATAATGTACAGCTAATGTACAGCTAATGCTAATGTAACATTGTGTGTCAACTAAAATGAAACAAAATAAAATAAAAATAAAAAACAAAACAAAACTATCTTATTTCCTTCTGACAGGTTGTGGTAGAGGGAGAGAGTTTCCATCCATGGAACGAATTGCTGAAGGTTATCCTGCAAAAAGAGCTGATTGGCCATGGCAAGCCAGCCTGCAAATGGACGGCATCCATTTCTGTGGTGCGTCTTTGATCAGTGAGGAGTGGCTCCTGACTGCTGCTCACTGCTTTGACATGTAAGTCCTCAGTCTATACCAGCAGGATGACCAATTTCACCTTCTTTTCTTACCTTCATTTCTCATCATTCTCAAAAATTTTTCGTTCTTTTATGAGCATCTTAGCCCTCCCACTGGAACTCAACATTGTGAAGCAGGCTTAGGAAGAAATGACAGTTACTAAAGAATAGTAGAAAAATTAGAGAATCTTCAGCTGCAACTGGAAATATATTCCCCAGCAATCCTAATTTAACTAAGAACAAGACAACACTTCAAAAGTTAAGCACACTCACCAGTTTTCCTAAGATATATTGTGGATTTTTTAACTCTGCTAATAGTACCCTGATGCACAAATTTACATCAGATTATCCCACATGAATGTCTTTAGTCCTGCACTTTAATTATATCTTTTTTGAAGATGTAACATATGGGATACATGGAGATAATAATGAGATACAGTAAATCTAGTGAAATTCGTATCAAGTGGGAAAATATTCTGAGTAAAATGTTAACTAAAAATAAAGGATGACAAAACAATCAATATATAAAGTGTGGCTCCAAGTTGACACCTCTCCCTCTCCTTCTCCCTCCCTTCTCCCTTTCTTTCTCTCTCAATACCTATACATACATTTATATTACTGCATTCATATGGGGGTATATATGTGCATGGATGTGTACATATATGGGCACATAAGTCTAATTTTTTATTTATTTATAGGCTTTTCAACTACTCTGTATTTCTTTTATAATCAAAACTAGCAATAATATTTTGTTTCCTTTAGAAAATACAAACTCCGCCTCAAGGGGAGTAAGCTACCTTAGAATGGGGAGGCGGGGCGGATTTGTATCACCTAAATGAAGCAGAGCAATCCTGGGGGAGATACCTCAAGTAGAGTGGGAAGACCCCGATCAACTATTACCTTAAACAATTTTCTTTTAACTTTTTTCTTTTTTTTAATTTATTTTTTAAATTTGCATCCAAGTTAGTTAGTATATAGTGCAACAATGATTTCGGCAGTAGATTCCTTCACCTTAAACAATTTTCCCTTCTACCACCTCTATGTCCTATGCTTATTTGGAGTCCTGGACAACTTTAGATCAGAAATGAACCAACTGTAATACTTTTAATCTGTGATCAGTTACAAAAACCCCAAACTCTGGATGGCTAGTTTTGGAACAACTCTCAGCCCTCCTCTGATGAGAAGAAAGATACAATCAATTATCATTCACAACAACTATGCTACCCATAAGCATGATGACGACATTGCTGTGGTGAAGCTTTCCACCCCCGTCCTCTTTTCCAATGATGTGGGCAGAGTCTGTCTCCCAGATGATACTTTTGAAGTCTTGCCTCAGAGTCCAGTGTTTGTCACTGGATGGGGAGCATTAAAAGCTAATGGTGAGTATCTCAGTAAAAAGAACTAAGCAAAAAATGCAAAGCTGTCTTCCATTTGAATGGAGATATAAGATACAAAATCAAAATATTGAATGTAAGAGATGAAATCAAGATGTCCCATGAAAAATATCACAAAACAACAAACAAAAAAACCAGATATGGTGACTTATGGAAACTTTGGCTATTACTATTAGACAGTATCTATGTTTAATGCTTTCTTTATGGGCTATTTTGGTTATAATTTTACAGCTAGTTATAACTTCCTTTTCAAAAATTATTAAGGCATATTTTTTCATATCATTTACTTCTTTGTTGCTGTCTCTTTTTTGTATTAAAAAAATTTTAATGTTTATTTATTTTGAAAGAGAGAGACAGAGACAGAGAGATAGAGCATGAGCAGGGAAGGGCCAGAGAGAGAGGGAGATGGAGAATCCAAAGCAGACGCCAGGCTTGGAGCTGACAGCACAGAGCCCAACACAGGGCTTGAACCCACAAACTGTAAGATCATGGCCTGAACCAAAGTTAGACGCTTAACCACCTGAGCCAACCAGGAGCCCCATGTTGCTGTCTTTTATATGTAGAGATTCTGCCATGGCTGCATGAATCTTAAAGTATGTGATTTGTGAGCAGTAATAATGATAAATTTCTATAATGTGTCATACAACTAAACAAAAACAGACTTAAGCAATTTTTTTAAGTAAACAATTTAAATGTCACGCCTGATGCTAACTATTAAATGGGACCCCTCTGATCCATGTATCTATGGAGCAGGTTTTAAGCCTCAGGATTTATACAGTTCAAAAGTACAACATTTTACTACTTTTAATAATACACAATACACTGCAAAGATAGATCTTCAGATCTTGATAGGAGTCTCTGTTTCTACTTTTCTTAGGTGAGCAATTTACATATAGTTTAAGCAGCCTTTGAATTTCTGATTCTTGTTCCAGTCTCTTGTTAAAAAGTTATAGTCTTATTTATGTACTTGCTCCAAAGATAGCTTTTATGTACTAAGTCTCTGTCACTTCATTTTTATAGAAATCTGCTTCCCTTCAATATGAACTCCAAAATTCTGATGTTGGGTCCAGGTTGTTATACTGTCATTATAATCTGAGAGTTCTTTTCCTCATCTTGGGGGATCTGCCTTGTTCTATAGGCAATGGTGATGAGAACAAAGGGGAATCAAATCCTTTGGGATTAGAAGGCCACTATACTGACTAGAGTAGAAATGGAAAGCATCTACCACTAGGGCAATACTACTACACTTCCTCTAGACCCTAATTAAACTTAACACCACCCCCTCCCAGAGTAGTAGTTTGGGAGTGATTTGGGACTTCATCATGAATCGTTCAATGCCCAATAGTGTGTAGATTACTAAACTTTGATCTATCTACTCTAACAAGTTGTATACTTTCCAGAAATAATGTTATAAATTTGTAAGACGTCAGTCTAAAGTTAAGCATTAAATATTTGATTATGGTTTTCTCTGTGTTTTGAAACTGAGACAAGGACTAAGGTTTTCTTCTCTTACTTCCCCAAATTTTTCCAATTATATCTAATTAGAAATCTTGTTACCAGACAGCTTGTAAAATAGAAACTTTCTATTCTGGATGGTTTCTTCCTTGAATAGTTGATAATGTAAAATAGCTTGTTATATTGTTAAGCACTTGAATTGACTTTTTAAAAGTTGAGATTAAGGAATTATAAGCACTTGAAGTTTAAAACTAGGCATCCTAGGCCAATTAACATAACACATAAAAGTAGGCACACAGAAATTATAAATAGTTTAAATACAGTTGATTAAAACCTAGGAATACCTATAAATTTTAAATGTCAATTAGAGAGGACAAAAGAGATAGTATTGAATATTGCTGAAGCATTTACACAAATAGTTTAGCCTGTTCTAAAAATCTGTATAAAGAATAGATAGTGAGCAGATTCTTTCACTAGGACCATTTCAGAGAGAATCAGAAATGAAGAGAAAATGGTCATATAATGACCCTCCAGTGCTTAAAAATGGTGAAGAAATGCACCAGATCCTAGATAATCTTTAATGACTATAAAAGATTTAGGCTTAGTTTTTCAGCAAGATAGTTAACGCTAGGTAAGTGAATTTACTAGGCTTAATACAGAGAATTAGATTATTTACAGTTAGTGACAAATTCCCTAGAAACCTATATCTTCTCTTATAAAAGCTCTAGCACTCACTAGCCATCTTTGACATTGAAGTGCAGCTTAGTACCATGAGGGTTTTAAATACATAATTTCATACTCTACAATCCACTCCAATAGCTTCCATTGGCTGAAATCTAAATGTGGGACAAAGCACTATCATAATTGGTTACATTAATTATTTTTTTAAGTTTACTTATTTATTTTAAGAGAGAGAGAGAGAGAGAGAGAGAGAGAGAGAGAGAGAGAGAGAGAGAGATGGAGCACAAGTGGGAGAGGGACAGATAGAGAAGAAGAGAGAGAATCCCAAGCAGGCTCCTCACTGACAGTGTTAGCCAGATGCAGGGTTCGAACTCATGAACCATGAGATCATGCCCTGAGCTGAGATCAAGAGTCAAACACTTAACCAGCTGAGCAACCCAGGCACCCTAACATTAATTATTTTTTAACCCTTACAACAGACATGTGAGATAGGTATCATTTACTCCTTTTAGTGAGTAAACTGATGCTTAGTGAGATTAAATAACTTGCCCAAAGCTAAATAGCACATAAATTGTGCAGTATTCAAACTCACACGTGCTACTGCTAAGCCTAGAGTCTTTAGCACAGAATTACCCTGATTCGTTGGTCAAATTGACAGCACTGCCCTCCTTCCTCCTTTTAATTGTCTTTGAACCTTTTGTAAACAGTGCATCCATCTTTATATGAAGGACTAATACAGTCTTTAAAATAAAAGCTGCTCAGGGGTAATGAGAAGAATACAATGACTAAAACGGTACAATACACAATTAAAAGCACTTTTCATATAACAACAAATCAATGAATGTGTGGATCATTAGTAAAACAAGATTTAAATCTTATCTTGGTATTGGTTACTTACCCTGGAATTAGTTGTGGACAGCCATTTGAGCTATTATCAAAGTAGATATGGTCTTTCTGATGAAGCAGTAGGGTTCCATTTATTCAGTATTAAAATTACTTTCTGATCGTACAACCTCACTCTATACTGCTCTTCCTGAAGGATTTTCAATTCCCATTGTAGCTGTGTTTTTTAAAGTGATGTGGCAGATTTCCAGGTAAGGTAAGGTAAACTATCACAGATTTTCCCAGGTAGTGAAAAATGCCCTGGGTTTAAATGTGATGTTATCCTCCATTTAGCTATGTGATCAGAGCAAGACTCGTAACCAGTTAAGCTTTGGTTTTCTCATCTGAAAAAGAGAATATTCACACCTACTTTTGTTGGTTGTTGCAAGGATTAAATAAGATAGTGGAAGTAAATGTTCCAAGAATGGTACCTAGCACCTAGAAGGCACGCAAGAAATATAACTTGAACCTGAGCACTGTCATCGAGCTCAGAGTCCTACAACTTTAAGACATATGTCTTATCACCAGTACATCCTTTATAAAACACAACAATTAACTATCATAAGCAACAATGTGACAATTCTTCATCTATTAATTATTTTCTTCTTTAGGTCCTTTTCCCAATACTCTGCGACAAGTTGAAGTAGAGATCATAAGTAATGATGTATGTAATCAAGTTCATGTATATGGTGGTGCTGTATCATCAGGAATGATATGTGCTGGATTCTTGACAGGAAAGCGAGATGCCTGTGAGGTAAGAATAGACTCAAATCCACAAAAATGAGTGTGTTGAATGGAGGTGGCCTCACTGACTATAGACCGATGTCACTTCATACAACTATAAAATTAAGTTGACGAGGAGGGAAGAGAGTGTAAAAAGAGGGAATGGGAGAACCTTAAGAAATACTCCTCATTTAACACCCTCGTATTGTCCAGAACCATATGTAAAAAAGGACCATCAGTTGCAAATTAGTACTTTGATTAGAGAAAAAGACTGGAAGCAGATAGTAGAAACCAAGCCAAGAAGCCACACAATCATTGCTTCAAGTCTCAATGATAACCAATTAGGTGTCTGACCCCTACTACTTGTAAGGCACTAGGGAATGGAGTCTGAAGATCCCTCCATGGCCAGAGCCATCATCCCACCCGCGCTTAACCCTTTTGACCATTAGCAGTCTACATTCATATAGAATCACACCATTTAGGAAGAGAATACATTTATCAACACTTATTCATATTAAAGTGTTGCCTCACAAATTATATCTAAAAACTAAATAAATAGCATTTCACTAAACCATACAAAATCTTAGGATTAAACATTTAAGGAGAATATCAGTTTTAAAGTCAGGCTACTTAAAAGACTAAAAATAAGTAACTAAAATAATGAAGTTTTAACTTGGGTCCAATAGTTTAGCAATTCTTAAAAGATTAGGAAATGTTTTGAGAATTTGACACATATGAGTGCTTTACTTAAATGCAAAGGGCCCACTATTGATCTGCCACTACCTGGCTGTAATGTGATATAATAAATATTCATTCACTTATTCATTCCATTTTTCTTTTGTATATTGCAAGGTAACTTGGCAATTACTGAAGGAAATATAAACATTTAAAAAAAAAAAAGCCTACACTGAATCCACAATGAATTTACAATCTAATAATATAGCAAACAAGTAACGAAAAGAACAAAAACATAGGATTTGGCTACATATTCTGAATATAAGATCTCCTTCCACTCACTTTCCTTCCTGAGGAGAAGCAAAAACAAGGCGGTCCACAACACAACCGGATAACATGACTTTTGAGCAGAAACATAAATCTACGTAAAAGATGTTCTCTTTCCATTGGTCCATGTTCCCATGCTTCCTTCGCCAGCAGCAAAGTAAAATACTAAGGACCTAAATTAGGATGTGGTATTACAGGAAAAGAGCTGAGAAGCATTGCTTTTAGTAACCAGAGTTTTCACACTCTGTCCACTGAGCCCTAAAGGCTACATGGAAAGAGAAGGGAAGGGAGCTAAAAGCCAAAACTCTAGGATCCCAGGCCTGCTTCAAACAGGATAATTTGTCTTATAAAATAAGTCTATAATGGGCTTCCATATAGGTTTATTGCTAAAAGATAAATTTAAAAATCATCTGTCTAAACCTTGGGTTAAAGATATCAGGGAAGTCCTCAGGATTCACACACTTCAAACCAGTTCACTAGGGCTAGGGATTAAACCTTAGTTTGGGAACAAAAGTCTGTCAGTGATAAACCCTGCATCAGGCTCTGTGCTGACAGCTTAGAGCCTGGAGACTGCTTCAGGTTCTGTGTCTTCTTTCTCTGTCTTTCCACTGCTCGCTCTCTCTCTCTCTCTCTCTCTCAAAAAGAAATATTTTAAAAAGTTAAAAAAAACCACAAATTCATAGCAAGTGACTATATCTAGCTAACAGAAGAGGCTTCATGGAGGTGACATATAGTTGAGCCTTGAGTTCATCACTTAGGTAACTATTGTATGCCTGGACTCAGGTTCAGTTTGTGTTCCCTGTTCAGATAGAGCAAAACTAAAAACTATACAAGGGTAAAACTGAAATATTAGCTTTATTCACACTACTCCAGATGAAGATATTAACACAGATAAGTAGAAGTAGTAAGATAAAAACAGGTAATAAGCAATAAATTCAATTGTTATATTAATAACAATGGTAAGTAAAAACAGAATTCATTTTATATGCTTTTGTTTATTTTATTTTTTTAATTTTTTAATGTTTTTATTTTATATGTGAGAGAGAAGGAGAGCATGAGCAGAGGAGGGGCAGAGAGAGAGGGAGACACGGAATCCAAAAGAAGCTCCAGGCTCTGAGCTGTCAGCACAGAGCCCGACATGGGGCTCGAACCCACAAACCATGAGATCATGACCTGAGCTGAAGCCAGACACTTAACCTACTGAGCCACCCAGGCACCCCTACATACTTTTATTTAAAATATTAATTTAATAGTCATTCACAGGCTCATAAACTTTCATTTTTTACTCCCCTTTATTTATTGCATTGACAATGTACATTTCTTCTTCTACAGGGTGATTCTGGAGGACCTCTGGTTATAGCACGTGATAGAAACTGGTATCTTATTGGGATAGTAAGCTGGGGAATAGACTGTGGAAAAGAAAACAAGCCTGGACTTTACACCAAAGTGACTTGCTATCGGGACTGGATTAAATCTAAAACCAACATCTAATGCAACAATCACCTGTACATCCAAAATGTTAATGTGGTCGCTAGCAAATTGTTTTGCTAGAATGTGTTGCTATGTATATTGTCATTGAGTTCAAGATGCAAATAAGCATGAACGGACAACATTCCCCTTAAACATGAGGAAAGCAGACTTTCTTTTACATCATCTGAAATGTTTTGCTAACCTGAACATACAAGATATCATCAACTCCACAATGATCTGCCATTGCTGCTAAGTGTCTCCCATGATCTCCTTGCTCATTTTTCTGTTCCTACTCATTTAAAATGAGAACAATCCAGTTTAATCAGACAAGTACCAATTGGCTAAGCATTCTCTATTTTTCTTCCCCGACAGGGCACACTGCCCTTCCCTGACTCCACAGTTTTCATGTTCCTCACCAAATAATCTTCATTAAGAATCTGTAGGTTCACTGTACTAGACAAATCAAGGTAATTAGTTCTGGCCAATGTGAACACAAATGATGGAGGGGCACTAGGCATAAAACTGGGACTTAAGAGATGGCCCTCCTATCAGCCCTTTCCCATTTGTCCTCACATGCACATTCACCTCTCTCTGAGACTTGAAAAACATTGACATGACAGTGTAGATTTTAAAGTGTAAACAACTACCTAATATTTGCTTTGGAACAATAGATAAATCTGTGTACCAGACAGGAAAACTGAAAACACTGCCTAGCACAGATTCTGTGCTACCCTACCTAAAAATTCCTTTTTTTTTTTTTTTTTTTGTATTTAGAAAATAAAGAGAAAGTTTCTTGGTCTTTTTGTTAGATGGAAATGAGAAGATAAAAGGACTCTGTGAGAAGGAGCTCCTTTCCATCTCTAAAAATGAGAGATGTTCCAAACCTGGTATAAATTAACTTTTCACTTATGTTTTATTATATCTTACTGCATTTTCTTTTCTAAATAGCTTTATTTTCAATCAACTTCAGAACAAGTAAAGGACCCACAGAATAAGAAGCCAATATAGATATTCATAAATCATTTACATGAGAAGCCAATATAAAATTAGATATTCATAACCAATTTGATATAAGATTTTGGAAAAGATCTGATTGTCTAATATTTAAATTTACTGTTAAAAATGGCTGGCATTCTTTATAGTATTTTTGGAGAATACTCAAATAATCCAGAAAGCATCTTTGGAGAGATTTAACTTATATGACAAAATAGTCATTTTCATATGTATTTAAATGTATATTTCCTGACACTATATATGACTATGGACTAGTATTCAACAAAACTCAAACTTTTTCTGTGCTTCTAAACCTTTGCTCCCCCTGTTATGATTAATTTGGCTAATGAAATAACTGCTGTGCTAAGATTTTCTTCTGAGTTTTATATCAGCTGAGAGTCTTTCTTGGTCCACATACATAATGTTATATTGTATACATTAAAATATATTTATAATAATAAACTCAACCTCATTTCCTTTGAATCATCAGTATATTGCATTACACATCTCAACTTTTGCCCTGCTGACATTAGTCAGAGATAATTCTTTGTTGTGGGGGGAAGGTGGCAGCTATCCTGTGAACTGTAGAATGTTTGCAACATTTCCTACCTCTATACACTAGATGCCAGTGGTAACCCCCACCAAGTTATAATAACAGCAAATGTATCCAGATATTGCCAAACGTTGCCTGTGGGGCTAAATCACCCCCATCTGAGAACCACTGCCATGGAGTCAACAGTCAGAGGAAAAAAGTCACTTGATAAAAATCTTACAACCACAATTTTCTTACATGGGTCTGAGCATGTCTTTCTTCTCCCTTTTCTTACAATGCAAATGTGTTGAGAATGCTAAAAAGACCGTCTATGATGATTACTCTCATATCCAAAAAATCCTAACCAAATTAAGATCATTTGGAAAGTGAACCTGTTCAGGCAAAGGAGGCTGTTTATATAGATCTATTGAGATAGAAGTCTATCTATAGATAGATGTCAACTGGTCTATATAGATTAGAGAAATCTATATAAATTTCTCTCTAGAAAGAGAGATATTTGTCATATACCTAAATCCTGCATAATCATACCACATATATATTCTATTTAATATTCTCTGAATGAATAAATAAATACTGCCTGAAAAAAGATTTACATATTCGGCTGAGGCAGAATGGCTCAGTCCATCATTCACTAGCATTGTAGAGTGGAGAATAGGAAGTTGCATAGCATCACTATGCACTAAAAGCTGCATTATCTGAAATAGTAGCCACAAGTCAGATGGGACTATTTAGATTTAAATTAATTAAAATTAAGTAAAGTTCATTTAATTGAACTTTATAATAGTATCAGTTATACTAATATCATTTCTAATATAAAAGAGTCAAATAAGGTTAATGGTACCATATTGGGTAGCACAGATATACATCATTTCCAAAATCATGAAGTTTTATGGACATCACTGGCCTACAGCATTGTATGCAACTACTTGCATAAATCACTTATTCATCTAACAAACATTTCTTGAAACACTATGTGTCAGACATTGGATATTCTAGATATTGGGTATATAATTGTATATAAAACCAAGTCCTGTTCTCAAGACAACATAGAGGTAAAAGTATTTTTGATAATTATTGTTAAAAGTAACAGAGCCTTTGGGTAGTGTGTTTGGCCATGCATATCATGGTGACTTCCAGACTCTTCCTCTACTGTCATTGGCCCACTAGTACAGAATGTTCTTTGTATAAGCTATATCAGGCCCAGAGACCCATAAGGAAATTGAAGTGGTCACAAGTGGAATTTTCAACCTTAGACAAAGATCCCAGAACTTCTTCAATAAATAGTATATTAAAGAATAAAAACGTTTAAAAAATATATTTTTATTATTTTATTAAAGAATAAAAATATTTCGGTAGCTTTTTAAATCAGATAATATCTTATAATCCAGAAAGATATATTAATGGCAACAAAAGAGTAGCAAGTAATAGAGGAGCATCAGAGTGACTTAGTCACAAAATTTAAAAATATCAACTAATATTTTAAGCAAGAAGCCAACCCAGGTATAAAACAGGGACTTGATTGTGCAGTATGTTAATATTGTTTTATTATAGATGAATCCAAGAAATGTAGAAACAACAGATCACTATAATCCAAACCTATGTTCATTAAAAACCCAGTAAGAAACAGACCAAATGTGTTACTATGCTGCCATCTCCTGGTCTATATAATTTATTTAAATATACTTTTATTGTAATTGCATTTCAGGCTCTAAAGTTGCATAAGCTATTTTCCAACACAGATTAGTAGAAAGAAAAATCAGACAATCTCTCCCCAGTTATCTCCTGAGGTAATCAAAGTTTAAAACTGTATATCCTTAGGGCGCCTAGGTAGCTCAGTTGGTTGAACAATCGACTCTTGATTTCAGCTCAGGTCATGATCTCATGGTTCGTGGGGTCGAGCCCCACATCAGGCTTTGTTCTGAGAACCTGTAGAGTCTGCTTGGTATTCTCCATTTATCCCTCTCTCTCTATCCCTTACCCACTAGCACTCCCTCTCTTTCTCAAAATAAATAAACCTTTAAGAAAATGCATATATCCTTTCAAATTGTTCTGTTTATACAAATATAAACAAATATATTCATTCACTTATAAACAGCTTACCCACTTTTTTAAAAAATAGCAACATTTTATATGCATTCATATATATGCAACGTGTGTGTGTGTGTGTGTGTGTGTGTGTGTGTCGCGCGCGCGCACGTGTATGTGTGTAGTATCTGGGCTTTTGTTTCTGCTAAAATAATGTACTAGAGTAAGATATTCCCTCCAAATCAAAAAAAAAAACAGATAAACTATAGATGAAAGAAGCAAACATGGGTTCTAGGCCAGCAAATGAAAATAAAAGTGAAAGGCTACGAGACTAGGCTCTCGTGAAGTGAATTATGTAGGGAGGGTAGGTGGCTGACACCTTGAGTGGAATAAAAGAACAGGTCAAAGAAACACTGTTTATGTTTTACTCTTGCAGTTCCCAACACCCTGCCGGCCTTATATTGCCTTAACAATACATTCACCTGCCCTTCAGACAAGAAACTAATCATAGCAATCCAGACAACTACTTTTGGGAGTATCAGGGCAAACACCTACTAAGGGGAGGAGGCTCTAGAAAAAGTGACCACTAATCAGATGCTTTCAGGTATTCCTCACCCTCACTCCTCCAAACCCCAGGACAGGTGCATTAAAACTTAAGTAGCTGGTTTCCTCTGGTACTGCTTCCCTCTGAGGCCAGCTCTATAGCTGCTCCTGGTGTGGTCAGCCTGCACCTGCAGGGGTGAGCCACCACTGAACTTCTTAGCTGCGCTGGAGCCCCTCTCACCAGCTCATTTCTAAGGCTTTGGTAAACGGTGTGTCATCTTGGCCTTCCCATAAAGCACATCTCCCACAGGGTCTTCTGGCTTCACATGACAGATCCATTCCAGCATGGTCACTTCCCTCAGCTTCTTAATTTCTTCCGCCACTGCCTGCCAGGACAACTGGGATGTTTCTGTTTCCCTCAGCTTTGGCTATTTCTTTCCACAAGATGTTAAGAGCCACTCCAGAAGCAAGACGTCCCCAGTCTCCTTGGGTCCTTCCCAGGGTGTTAATTCTATATTTTGAGAACATCAATGAATTCTTTTCCAGTCTTCCATTCAGCCCTCCTTCATCAAGCACACTCAAAACCCAATGTCAGGAACAGAAGTACTCTTCTCACTAATTCTCATAATCCCTCAAGTGCACAGTCTCTTTCCTCCCTTATCAGACACAGCACATTCTAGTGGAGTTATCGACAGGTTTTCAGTTGAGGAAGGGGAAAGGGCTTGTGGGGAAAGCGCTCGCCAGTATCTTGCTGCATGGGAGAAGGGCTGGCTTTTACTAAGGAGTGAGGGACTACTTCTACAAATTCTCAGGATTCAGAGGATCTGTAGAACAATATCCTCAAGGACATCCATCCACTTGACTCCAAATTGCATTTCAAGGTCCTAGGTATTCCAAACCAGGGACCTGACCTAAAGAAGCATAGCAGATCTGCTTTGACCAAGCATTCAACTTCTGAGAAACTAACTATTAGGTCTTCAGCCTGATGCTGAGCCATGTCTACTATTTCTCTGTAGAAGATTAAGGCCTCTTTGTAACCTATCTCACATAGCTTTTAACTGATTACAAAGGACTCTCAGCTTCTCCTTATCCTTCTGCAGGGCAACATGCAATTTAGCAGTAACCAGCCAACTCCACTATCTTTGTAGCACTCCTCCTTCTCATCTTGCCTCATCAATTGCCTGAACCATAATGGCTGCAATCATGCCCCTACCAGGAAGTTTTCCCAGGTCACTACTGGTGATATCTTCAGTAATTCAGGTCTCACCTTATGCCAGGGATTATCTGTGCTCTGCATGCTTCTCAGGGTGGTATTCTCTTTACCCAACAGGCAATGAAGTGAGTTAGTCAGTCCTAAATTTTCTCAGACTATTCAATCAAACCTCAAGGTGGGATTTGAGAGATTGGGGAAATTTCTGTGAAGAAAATGGAATAATTCCTGGAAGAGTCAAAGAGACCCTAGAGAATACAGTTCAGGTTGTCCCCTTATGCAGCAAAAAAGGAAGGAAGAAGAGTTAGATAGGAAGAATCTCGTCAGATGGCTGTGCAGTCTCAAGAAAATTTGACCAAGCCTACGGGGAGTCCTCAAATCAAAGCTGTCCATCAGAAAAGTCCCACATCTCTCAGGAGTGAGCTTGCCTTAACAACTCTGCTGTGCATGGTTACAGGCTGGGAGAGGCTTAAAGGAAGCATGGCCTCCATGAGTGCAATGGATGGCTCTGAGCACAGCAGCTTGGGCCATCTGTCAATTCTATCCTGCAAATCAGGGGATCTGAGAGGCACATTTCCATTATCATCACCATCCTAGATCTTTGCCTAAAAATATGCACAGGGGCACTCGGGTGGCTCAGTCGGTTAAGCATCTGACTTTGGGTCAGGTCATGATCTTGCAGTTCGTGAGTTCAAGCCCCATGTCAGTCTCTGCACTGACAGTGCAGAGCCTACTTGGGATTCTCTCTCTCCCTCTCTCTCTGCCTCTCCCCTGCTCTTTCTCTCTCTCCCTCTCTCTCTGCCCCTCCCCTGCTCTTTCTCTCTAAATAAATAAATAAATAAATAAACTTTTAAATACATAAAGAAGTAATAAATAAACTTAAAAAAATATGCACAAAGGTTGACCCCCAAAATGGATTAGAGATGTGAGAAGGGAAAAAAATGATAATGTTAAGACAAAAAAGGAGATTGTCTTTGTGACCCAGGATAGGTAATAGATTATTAAAGCAAAGTATAGAGAGTATTAACTATTATAATAATACAGTATTATATACAGTATTATAATATACATAATAATGTATAATATACAGTATTATAATAATAATACAATGGACTATTCACTGCTTTTTTTAAGTAAATGATACAATGGATAGAATGGGAAAAATATTTAAAATGCATAAACTGAAAATATACTAGAATATACAAAATAGTCCTGCAAATCAACAAAAAAGAACAGTCTCAGAAGAAATATGAGGAAGGATATGAAAAAGGAATTTATAGAAAAGAAAACCAAAAAGTTAATAGCATGTAAGACAAATGTTCAAATAACTAGTATTGAGAAAAACACAATTAAAATAAAAGTAAATCATTACTGTACACCACACAGACAAGTGGAATAATAGCAAGTATAGGCAAGGATGTGAACTTGGATTGCTGGTATTCACAGCCAATTTTAATTAAATTACACATACATGTCCGATGACTCCCAAATTCTGATATTTCACATCATGCATAAATTCACTTTTAAATTGTATCCCAGTACATTTTCTTCAGATTAGATCAGTTGGAAAAGTTTTAATTTTTCATATAATTTCAAGTGCAAACCAAAAATCACGAACACAGAAATTTTTCATTTGACAAGAGTTTAGCTATGAGAATAGGAGATTTATGGCAGAAGGAAAAGAAAATAAAAACATGTTATTAAGTAATTCTGCCAATCCCCACAGTCTGCAGAATCAATGACCCATCTCTATTTAATTGCTGAAGGGAGGAGAGTTTTTCTCCATTTGAATAAATTGCCAGAGGTTGTTAGATAAGCAGTCAAGGATTACTCTAGCATCTATGCAAAATAACCAACATAAATTTCATCTCTCAGAGTAATAGGCAATAGGAAGAGAAAGGTTTTATGTACTAATCTTCTAATTTAAACAGATTCTCATATTTATAACTAATACTTGCACCTAACTGTACTAACTGGTAACTTTGAAATGTTATCACATTCTGTTTGGTCTACTTAATTAATTGTGGACAGTATTATAGCTATGCCTATAATATTCCTAGGTCACTATCCAATCCATGCCCTTTCTTTAGCGTGGAGCAGGACAAATAGTCTCCTCTTGAAACCTCTAGGACAAGAGATTTCCAAGGACTATCTCTCAGGAGATACAGAGATGCTGAGTAATTGGAGTTCAGGTATGCCCTGCTCACATCAACCAGAACTGTTCACTGTGATTTGTTTCTCGAATTAGCTTCAGCATAAAATTCAGTTAAAATAAATGGTTCTACTGCTTTATCTCCACCCACCCAAAATAACTGTTGGAATTCATTGTCGTAGGAAGATATTTGTTAGATTTTGTGACCCAGTTCAATAGGAACAGGAAGAGAGGTGGGGTGTAGATTCTCGTGTGAGAGGAAGATTTCATAAAGAATAAGTACAGGTCATGACAATTCAATTGATGTGGGACACTCAGGAATGGATGGAGAGGAATCAGAGTACAATAAATTGTTTGGTTATATCGAGTTTGAGATTTCAGAAACAGATTCACACTATTCCAGGAGACAGAACTTTTTTTTTTTTAATTTTTTTTAACGTTTTATTTATTTTTGAGACAGAGAGAGACAGAGCATGAACGGGGGAGGGGCAGAGAGAGAGGGAGACACAGAATCAGAAGCAGGCTCCAGGCTCTGAGCCATCAGCCCAGAGCCCAACACAAGGCTCGAACTCACGGACCGCGAGATCGTGACCTGAGCCGAAGTCGGACGTTTAACCGACTGAGCCACCCAGGCGCCCAGGAGACAGAACTTTAATGCAGAAGAATAATAACAAATGTTTAGAGATTTGTGGGTCAAATGCATACAGGTGCTATTTGAATCTGTGGCAGTGGATTAAGAAAGATAGGTGACAAGCTTCATGATATTTAATTTGGCAATGATTTTTTTAAATGTGACAGTTAAAAAATAAGCAACAAAAGAAAAAACTGACAAACTGGACATTACAATTTTAAACATTTGTGCATCAGAAGATGCTATCAACAGAGTGAAAAGGCAACCGATGAAATGAAATATTTCTAATATTTGAAAAATATTTTCAAATCATATATCTGGTAAGGGGTTAATAGCCAGAATATACACAGACCTTCTATAACTCAACAACTAAAAAATAACCAACCAAACTTTAAAAGGGGCAAAATACTTGAATAGACATTTCCCCAAAGAATATATACAAATGGTAATATGTATATGATAAAACTCTCAGCATCACTAATTATAGATAAATACATATCAAAACCACAATTAGATACCACTTCACATGATAATGCGTATTAGGATACAAAAAAAAGTGTTGGTAAAGATGTGCACTAATTGTGCGTTATTGGTACAAATGTAAAACAATACAACTGCTATGGAAAATGCTATGGCAATATCTTAGTCCGTTCTGACTGCTATAACAAAAGTACCATGAACTAGTTGGCTTAAACAACAAACATGTGTTTCTCTCAGTTTCAGAGTCTGAGAAATCCAAAGTCAATGTGCTAGAAGATTCACGTCTGGTGAAAGCATGCTTCCTGGCTTAACTTTTCCTTGTGTTCTTTCACCTGGTAGGAAAGGCAAGAGAGCTCTCTGGGGTCTCTTTTATTAGGGCATGAATCCCATCCATGAGGGTTCTATTCTAATGACCTAACCATCTCCCAAAGGCTCTATCTCCTAATACCATCACATTTAGGATTAAGATTTCAGCATAGAAATTTTAAGGAGACGCATTCAGTCTCCTTAAATCACTTATCACTTAAATCACTCATCTAACAGGTGATTTCTCAAAAAATTAAACACAGAGTTACCATATGAAACAACAATTCTACCTCTCGGTATCTTTCCAAAAGAGTTGAAAGCAGAAATAAACAGATATTTGTACACCCATATTCATAGCAGCATTATTCTCAACAGCCAAAAGGTGGAAGTAACTCAAGAGTCCATTGACAGATGAATGGATAAACAAAATGTGGTATATACATACAATGGAATAATATTCTATGCTAAAAAAAAAAGAAAATTCTGACACATGCTACAACAAAGATGAACTTTCAGGACGTTATGCTAAGTGAAATAATCCAGTCAGAAAAAGGCATACTGAATGAGTACACTCATATGAGGTTTATAAAGTACATACAGGGGCGCCTGGGTGGCGCAGTCGGTTAAGCGTCCGACTTCAGCCAGGTCCCGATCTCGCGGTCCGTGAGTTCGAGCCCCGCGTCAGGCTCTGGGCTGAGGCTCGGAGCCTGGAGCCTGTTTCCGATTCTGTGTCTCCCTCTCTCTCTGCCCCTCCCCCGTTCATGCTCTGTCTCTCTCTGTCCCAAAAATAAATAAAAAACGTTGAAAAAAAAAAATTTAAAGTACATACAGTAGTCAACTTAATAGAAACAAAAAGTAGAATAGTGGTTGCCAGGGACTAGAGGAAGGGGGAAATCGGAAGTTAGTATGCAAGAGGTACGGTGTTTCAGTTTTAGAAGACGAAAAATTCTGAGGATGGGTAATGCTGGTTGTTGCAAACAATGTGAATGTACTTAATGCCAAAGAACTGAACACTTAAAAAATGGCTAAAATGACTTGTGAAATATGACTTGTGAAAGTGACTTTCACAATGACTTGTGAAAGTTTTGTGAAATATGCTGTTAATATTTTTATAGGGATTGACTTAAACCTGTAGATTGTTTTGTGTAGCATAGACATTTTAACAATATTTGTTCTTCCAATCCATGAGCATGGAATGTCTTTCCATTTCTTTGCATCATCTTCAATTTCTTTCATCAATGTTTTAAAGCTTTCAGAATATAGGTCTTTTACCTCTTTATCTTTATTCCTAGGTATGTTGTGATTTTTGTTTCAATTGTAAATGGGATTGATTTCTTAATTTCTCTTTCTGCTTCATTAATAGTGTATAGAAATGCAACAGATTTCTGTACATTAATTTTGTATACTGCAACCTTACTGAATTCTTTTTCCAGTTCTAGCAGTTTTTTGTGGAGTCTTTAGGGTTTTCTATATATAATACCATGTCATCTACAAATAGTGAAAATTTTACTTCTTCCCTACTAATGTGGATGCATTTTATTCCTTTCTCTTATCTGATTGCTGTGGCTAGGACTTCCAGTACTATGTTGAATAAAAATGGGGAGAGTGGACATCTTTGTCTTATTCCTGACCGTAAGGAAAAAGTTCTCAGTTTTTCCCCATTGAGGAAGGTGTTAGCTGTGGGTTTTTCATATAAGGACTTTATTATATTGAGGTAAGTTCCCTCTAAACCTACTTTGTTGAGAACTTTTATCACGGATAGATGTTTTGCTTTGTCAAATGCTTTTTCTTCATCTATTGAAATGATCCTACGGCTTTTATGCTTTCTCTTATTGATGTGATGTATCACATTCATTGATTTAGGAATATTGAACCTACTCTTGCATCCCAGAAATAAATCCCACTTGATTACGATGAATGAATTTTTTAAATGTATTGTTGGATTCAGTTTGCTAATATTTAGTTGAGGATTTTTGCATTTATGTTCATTCAGATATTCTGGCCTGTACTTCTCTTTTTTTATTGTGTCTTTATCTGGTTTTGGAATCTAGGTAATGCTAGCCTCATAGAATGAATTTGGAAGTTTTCCTTCCTCTTCTATTTTTTGTGATATGCATATTTTATCACAAAAAAGAACAGGAGAGAGACAGCAAAGGAGGGAACACAGAACAGAAAAGACAACATGTTGAGACTGAGGCAGAAACTGGAGTTTCCAGATACAAGTCAAGGAACTCCTGGAGCCACCAGAACTAGAAGAAACAAGGAAAGATTATTCCTAGAGCCTTTGGAGGGAGTATAGTCATACTGACACCTTAATTTCCGACATCTGGTCTCCGGAACTGTGAAAGAATAAATTTCTGTATTTTAAGCCACCAGGTTTGTGGTAATTTGTTACAGCAGCCTCAAGAACCCAATACAGTGATGCAGGGATCAAGGCCATCAGCTAAAATTGAGAATGGAAGAGTAAGTGAAGGGGTTTGAAGAAAAAAAGAGAGGTGAGAGACTGCCCAGAAGTGTGGGGAAGTGAATGGTCTAGGGACATGTAAAATGACTACCTCCAGCATCAGGAGCACACTTCAGGATCATGCACAGGAATTTAAAACTAGATCAGTTTGTGTTTTTCTACTTGGCCTGTTTATCTGCACAAGAGTACAGCTAAACAATCATGGAAACAGGTTTATCCAAAATTATCTTTTCATTGAGACAGCACAAAGTGAAAACAAAGTGAAGGAGTTGATGATATATGCAAAGAAGTGACTTTAATGATTATCTTTTTTTTAACTTCCCTAATATCCAAGTACCTGAAATCTATTCTGGTGCATCATAGGAACTGAGCAAAGATCTATTTAATGAGTTACTGAATGCCATGATGTTTAACGTAGTAGCTTCTCTGAAATAACCACAAAACAGAGTCTGAGCTCCTATGTGCAAACACTCCTAGACTAAGGGATGTTTTCCACCTGTTCATTCTCAACATGACAACACTTATTTGTCAGTTGGCATCAGTTTAATTTCCTCTTATCAGAGGACAAAAATATCAGTTGAAGAAAAATATTCAATCACAGAAGTTATATTGCTATTGTCTCATGATATAATCCTTATGCACTATAAGAGTTTTTATCATTTAATAGCACAATAGGAGACAAAAGCAAAGCAGTAGCATGCCAATTTAATTTACACTGACAAACTTTCTTTAGTACTTATTTTCTGTGAAAAATTCCAACTTAAAAATTTTTTAATGTTTATTTATTTATTTTGAGAGAGAAAGCACAAGTGGGGGAGGGGCAGAGGGAGAGAAGGGAGAGAATCCTAAGCAGACTCTGCACTGACAGCATAGAGCCCAATGTAGGGCTCGAACTCACGAAACTGTGAGATCATGACCCGACCTGAGGTCAAGAGTCAAACTTTTAATCAACTGAGCCAGCCAGGCACCCCTCCAACTTTAAAAGTATAGGTTTGGACATGACGACTGTATACAATCTTCTGAAACAGTGAATTATTGAGATCTACTTATGCAGATGCCTAAAATTAAAATATATACAATTTTATCCATATAAAAATGTGATTATTGACCATCATAACTCTTTACATCTTTACATCTTACCTTGTCACATTAGGTTAATTAGGTTGGGACGTAAAAGATAGACCAGAATAGTGGCCAAGGACTGCTACCTCTTACTACAGCCTCTGTAATCAGCTAGTGATAAGAAAAAATAAAATTATTTTTAAGGGTCAGCTTTGTATCAAGTGCCATTCATAAAGTAGATCTAAGTGATAAAGGTAAGGGCCTTTTAGAGTCAGAGACACCTGAGGGGGAAAATGCCATCTTTACCACTCTCAGATGTGAGATTAGGCAAACTCTTTAACATCTATGAGTTCCAGTTTCTATTTCTGTAAAATGGGTTTAATTTGTATCCCAAAGAACTGTTGCAAAGTATTGATTGTATTGCTTGGCCTTTGCTAAGTACTGTTTACTTGCAATTTTTATAGTCTCATTAAACTGTTTTTCTATATTGATTATATATTTGTATTGAGGTGTAATTTACATTCAGTAAAATTCACCTTTTTTTAGTGACTAGTTCTATGAACTTTGACAAATAAGTTCTTTGAACGTATAACCATCACCACAAAATATAAAACATTTTCCCCCAACTCCTAAACTCCCTTCTTGTGAATGCTTGCCTGTCACCACCAGATGCTGGAAACTCTGATTTTTGTCCTTAGAAGCTGGGCATTTTCTAGAACAGCCTATTAATGGAATCACACAACGTGTTGTCTTTTGAGTCTGGATTCTTTTACTCAATACAATGCCTTTGAGGTAATCTCATTTAATTTGCACATATGTTACTATTCTCAGAGAAGGAAAATTACATTCAGAAAGTTAAATAACTTACTCAAAGCTGTAGTTAGACAGAAATTTCGTCTTCGCTTTGTTTCAAGCTGTGTGCTTCTTGTTTGCTACACCATATTGCCTTCTGTTAGCCTACAGCTTACTGAACTTCCACTACCAATTCTGGAATTTATCTTCATATTTAGCCATTATTCCTCTACCTTCCCATAAACAGAGACCTGGAAAACTGAGGACCCAGAGGACATCAAGGCCAAAAGAGGAGTCCTGAGCAAATGGCTTGCCAGGTTCTGCTGTGCTGACATTCAGAGACGTCGCCATTTTATCTTAATACAGTTTACCATTCAGTTCTTGAATGTATACAACACACAGTATGGGGAGCATGTTACATGTACTCTCTCATTTAATTCCTACAATAGTCTGCAAAGCTATCGTTAATTCTGTGCACAGATGAGGAAGCTAAGAAAGGTCAAGCAGCAGCTATGTTAGGGGAGCCTGGATTTACAGGCAGGTGCATCTCCCTTCAACATCTGGGCTTTGTTTACCAGGCCTTCTGCCACACACTATGGAAGCTGCCGTTTATTACTAGACACTGTGCTGGGCAGTGTTATACACACCATGTCATTTAATTCTGACGAAAGCCCTGAACATAAATGGTATCAGCTCATTTCATATAGAAGGAAATTGATGCTCAAAGGGTTTAAGTGGTCTGTTCAAGGTCACATAACTACCAAGGAGTCAAAATCCCATTTTAGGGGTGCCTGGGTGGCTTCTTCATTCAAGTGTCCAACTTCAGCTCAGGTCTTGATCTCACCATTCATAAGTTTGAGCCCCACATCAGGCTCTGCACTGATAGCTTCAGAACCTCTGTCTCCCTCTCTCTATCCCCCCCACTCAAAAATAAATAAACACTCATTTAAAAAGTTAAAAAAAAACAGTATTCCATTCTAAGTCCATGCCACTGTTGACTATTCCATGGAACCCTGTGTCAGAGAAACAGCAGGGAAAAGATGGAAAGGAAGAATGTAACTACGTGTGCTCCTTGTATAACTCAACATAATGAGCTTCACTAAGTGTTTCTCTGTTAAATAGGAAGAAAATATATGCAAATAAACTAAGATCTTAATATTAAAAGTTAATGATATCGCTTCTTGGCCTTTTGGCTAAGATCAAGTGTAATATTAAAAGTTAATATTTCTGTAGTGCTTCCATTGCACAAGGTACTATTCTAAGTATTTTACATATATTGACACATTTACATTTCTAAAAACCTTAAAAGGTAGTCAATAGTATTATTCCTATTTTACAGATAGAAACTTCTAACATTTGAACCCCACATCTAATTCTAGAGTCTATGCACTTAAAGCATTCTACAGTACTAAGATTCTTTTGAATGGTACTTTCCCTAAGTGTTAGAGGCAATGACCATTAAATTTTCATTTAAAGTAGGGTTTCCTTTTAAATGGCTATCATTTGGTTGTGAGATTATAATCAAGGCTAAACACTAAGTATATTCATACTGCATGTAGCTGTTAAAAAAGATAAGGTAAATCCATTTCTCTCAACATAAAATAGAGTATCAAGGGAAGAAAAACCAAACTGCACAAGGAAGTATATAATACTGTTCAATCAATACTCATATATATTTTTCTATGGGTATACGTGCATGTGTCTGTTTGTGTGTAAATGCTTAGTATATTCTGTAAGAAAATGGACCTTAATAACATTAGTTGCTTCTAAGGAGAAGGAAAGGCACCATGACCACAACATGGTGAAACAGCTTCAGCCTCTTTTCTAATGTTTCAGTATACACAAAAAGCAGGTATTCATGTCTGATTGAAAATTTATTGAAAATATTGTTTACTTATATTCTTTGTTTTCTTCACATTGATAAATGTCTCTCTCTTGTGCTCTCTCTCTCTCTCTATATATATATATATGTATATATATACATGTATAGAAAATATATTTGTAATTCATATTACATAAATATAAATTATAGCATGTGTACGTATCACATTAAGCCATTTTAGGAAAAAAGCTGGTTTGATATGAATTTGTTTGCACATACTCTCAGAAGTACGTATTTTTTAAAGAAAAATAATTATATATTAATAAATTCACTCTACCCCTGTCATACATGGAGATAGCTGCTATTCAACTAAAAATTAAACACTATTTCTTGAATTATATTATGAATCTAGGTTTTAAGGATACTTGATTGTTTTTATTAAGAGCTTTTATATAAAGGTTTCTTTAAGGTATTGGTATACCTACCAATAATCTTCTTTAAATTCTTAATCCTAGTGCATTCCTAAGGTATTTCTCATTCAAATCCTCTCAACCAGTTTATCTCCCTTTAACAAAATTAGTCAATACCAAAAGAAACTATGTTGCTTTCTTATTGGGACTATGCTATCTCTGGGCTGTTTTCTTCAAGCTATCCTGCGGGTTGAGGCTCTCTGTTCAGACTTGTCTAACTAGTTTCATTTCAACTATTTGTAATTTGTTTTAATTTCTTTCAGCCATAGACCTCTAATACATCTAGAGGTGACATGCAGTTGATTAGAAAGTCAAGTTCAGCGGGTGCAGACCTGCAAGACCAAATTCTTCCTCTTACAGATGATGTATCGGTAAGTTCAGTTTTGTTTAGCAAATGGCTTATTTGCTCTACCGTCTGTCAGTGTCTAGATTCCCTATTATGTCAGGGCACTGCCTGTGAGATGTCCTCAGTGCGTTCAATCTGTATGGATCTTGTGAGATTTCTGGAATTATTATAACAGCTGGATTAATTAATCTCTGTAATTGAAATCAATATCTTTTTATTAAAAATCATTCTTAGCATTATTTCATGTTGCCAGGTTCAATAGTTGGGATTTTAGAAGAAGTTAATGAAGAACTGTATTATATTATGTTCTGATTGAGTCTGGTTTGGGGACCTGTGGAAGGTGTTCCTTTGTTTTACAGAAAGCCTTCTTTAAGTAATCTGACTAAATTTATCTTCTACAGCATTTTCTGTTTTGTTGCTTTTTCTTACACCTTATAGTCAGTCCTGGGAACTAATAGGATTGGGAGGTCCATAGCTACAGAGATACCTGCCTTCTCATAGAAATCCTAGGATTCCTGTGGGAAGAAGGGAAACAGGAGACCCAAACCTGTCTATTCCCTAAAACTCTCCCATTAAATACTAAAGAAAAAAAAAAACTGAATTCTTTCATTTTATTTCCCAAAAGGGCATTTGCCACATGCAAAGGAGAGGAAAAAATAAGATTCCTTGGAATAACTTTATTTGGAATTAAAACCATGATTTTAAACATCCATGATGACAATAATACTTCACGATTGCTTTGATTTATGCCACTTTCAAAGTATTTTTACATATGCCATTCATTTAATAGGACACCCTTGTGAGATCAGAATAGGTATCGTTAACTCCCTTTTTGAAATGAGGAATTTGAGGGAAACAGAAGTTAAGGGGCTTCTTTGGATCTATGGAGCTGTATGATAACAGAGTCCAAGAGCTGCCATCTACAACTTCCAAGTCCAGTATTCCCAGACTCCCGCAGCCTGTCTGGGTGGCAAGGATTCTACCTGGGAAATTTCAGAGAGGAGATCAGCCACTAAGGAAATCAGGAAATTCAGAGATCAGCTGCTGAGTTAGTGAACTCCACTGGGCTTCCTTCCCCACTAATAAAATACACATTTGTATCAGTCCTATAGTGAATTGCTAAAGGGTCTCTGAGATCCTTGGGCAGCGTCTACAAGGCTTCACACATAAGCAGCACTCCATAAATATTTGTTGAACAAATGAATGAGTACACAAATGGAAATGTCTAGCATAATATTTTGCTTATTCATTAAAATTCATTGAATTTGAAAATGCCTATTTCATGTTTATGGAAGTCATGATATTGTAAAGCAGTAAGTAGTTCCAACCTTTCATATTGCACATCCCCAAAATTATTCTCTTTAAAATATCACGATTATAGACACCAAAAGTCCTCTTTTCTAATGAATATTTGTGGGTTTACAGAAAGTTTTTGGCTTCAGGGAAAAAAATTAGGAGTAATATTGGGGGTCAGCGCTATTGTTCGAGATAGCCATCACATTTGGTAAAGAAAGGAGAAGGTGGGAAACTGAATGTGTATGGTTTCTTTGAGATAACTTCATGGAACGCTCATCCGGGATTTGGAAGACTTTCAGGAGATGGCAGGTCACATTAATAGGCAGGCTTAAGGATTAAAGAAAAGCAAATGCTTAATTACTACTATGACACTCTACATTCCACGTACAGTACTTCTACAATATGTTTTATAGCCATGCTCACCATTCTTCTCTATTAACAAGAAATATAATGTGGACACCTTCTCAAAATATATTTGATCCATATCTTTGCTGTTTTTGCTACATTGAACTTTGGCTACTTCTCTATGTTTCATGACCATCTTCACTGTATTTCAGAGATAGTCCTTAGTGCTCAGACTTCGCTGTGAATACCCATCTTCATTTGCCTTTAGCAATATCCATACCCCTACTCCTTCCTATACATGTATTAATTGGGTGATTCATTCACTTAAAAATCTCAATTATTTTTCATATAAAAGATAAAATATCAAATGGCTCATCATATCAACAAACAGGTTACTGTCTTGTTCCCAGAAGTCTGGCATCGTTCTCTTCTTACAGCTCATTATTTTCAATATTGCTTATTAATAAATGTAAAAATTAGGTTCTTTCTCTTCATTATCATCCTTAAAATTTTTTTTTAATGTTTATTTAATTTTGAGAGAGAGAGAGAGAGAGAGAGAGGGAGAAAGAGACAGAGTGCAAGCAGGGGAGGTGCAGAGAGAGAGAGGGAGACACAGAATCTAAAGCAGGCTCCAGGCTCTGAGCTGTCAGCACAGAGCCCAACACAAGGCTCAAACTCTCATGAACCCTAAGATTATGACCTGAGCTGAAGTCAGATGTTTAACTGACTGAGCCACCCAGGCGCCCCTTCATTATCATCTTTTAGAGAAAAAGGTAGTCCTGGGCAAATCTTTATAAATATTGATGATTTAAAGTTTAATTTTATTTTGAATACTCATGTCAATCAACTTGTTAATTTGCCAAATGTATTCTCTAATTTATTCAAAAACTGTATCTTCAGGGTTAAAACCAAAATAACAAAACCTTCATGTTACTTACTGATTACTAAATTGTGTGTAAATTAGTAACTAAATTTTACTGTTTTGTTAGTTTTCAACTACTCATAGTGCCATATGCATGCTATGTTATATTAGTTCATTCATTCTCACAATCCTACAATTAGATGCCATTATTATCTCCACTGTATAGATAAAAGTTAACTGGCCCTACATTACAGGCTAAGAGAGCCAGAATCTGAACTTAACATTAGGATATCCTGCTTTTCTTTCTTTGATAACTTTCAAGAGAAAACAACTTTTTGTTTTTTCATACAAAAACTGAGTAAGAGGGGTGCCTGGGTGGCTCAGTTGGTTAAATGTCTGACTTCAGCTCAGGCCATGATCTCACAGTTCGTGAGTTTGAGCCCCGCATTGGGCTCTGTGTTGACAGCTCAGAGCCTGGAGCCTGCTTCAATTTCCCTGTGTGTGTGTGTGTGTGTGTGTGTGTGTGTGTGTGTGTGTGTCTATCTCTGCCCCTCCCCCACTTGCTCTCTGTGTCTCTCTCAAAAAGAAACATTAAAAAAAATTTTTTTTAACTGAGTATGAAATTCATAGTGCTAAAAGTGATTCACTGAGTTGGGTTTTTTCTGTAGTCAATAAATTGAAATATGTGTTCATATCATCAAGATTAAAGGCTAGTATCTTCTTTGTTTTGCTTTCCTACTTTTCCACTTGTGTGGCATATAGGGAATAATATACTTATGGATAAAAATAGGCATTCTGGCAGATATGTATATAAAGTACTTGGAAACCAAGATGTTAAGAATTTATGATCAGGTAAGTGTAGGAATCCTTACTGGGTGGTAGTTTATTTGTAATTATTATAATAACATCTGCCATTTATTATCTATTTACAAAATGTGAATCATTTTGCATACATTGTCTCATTCATTATTTACAGTCCTCATACAAGTTAGCCTATTTTAAAGGGAAAAAAAAGCTACCCAAGATCAGAGTTAGTGACTTTAACTCAAGCTGTACACGCCATCCTATATTCCCAATTCATTAACAGCTGGGGCTGTGAAACATCTTGGGCAATGACAAGAAACTGACCTACTGGGGATAGAGAAATAAGATAGGCAACATTTGAATAATATACTATGAAAGGCTTCACGTTCATTATCACAGTGGTCTGGTTACAAATGGGACAGACAGCCTTAAAGTCAGACAGTTAAGGACTTCCTTTCCCTTATCTCTGGTACCTGTGTTGTTTGCCTCTCTGATTCTTAGTTTCCTCATTAGTGAGTCGGTGATAAGGTAACAAGGCCTACTCCACAAAGCTGTGTCAACAATTACATGAGATAAGTCACATGAAAACTCCTGAGCCAGAGTAGGAATTTGATATGTGCTAGAGCCTTTCATTTACTCACTTTATTGCCTCACGTCTCTGGGTAGTATTTATTATCACCACTTTACAAGTGGAAAAACTGAAATTCAGAGAGGTTTCAAAAACATCTCAAGATATATGTCAAAAAATTAAATGCAAGGACTGAGGCCAAAGTCTTCTGATCCTAAAAGGCAGAGGATGCCTGGAGAGGATTTGTCTGGGCAGGTAAAGACTTAAAGGAAATGTTTTAAATATTTTTCTCAGAAAAACTCCCTGTGTTTTCCTTTACTAAACCACTAAACTCCTTTCCTATGTCACTACGCATACTTATGATACCAGCTGTGTCGGTTTTTGTCAAAGCAATTCTCCAACATCAGCTGGGTATCAATTCAATTTTGACATTAACTGGAGTTAGCACAGACCCCACAGGTTAAGGGCTTCGTCCATAACACTTCCCCTGGCCCCATTTCAGACAGAAATCCCAAGTCCAGGTTGTTGTTACCTGTGTTCTTAACGACTGGCTATAAATTGGAGCTTCCCACAACTCCCTCCTTTATTTTAATATGCTAGGGTGGCTCACAGAATTCAAGAAAACAGTTTACCTAGTAGATTATCAACTTATTCCAAATGATATTAAAGGATATGAATGAACAGCCAAATGAAGAGATACATATGATGAGGTTCAGAAGGGTCCCCAGTACAGGAGATTTTGTCCTTGTAGAGTTGGTGGTATACCACCCTCCCAGGACAGAGATGCCCAGCACCAACTCAGAAGCTCTCCGAACCCCATACTATTGGGATTTTCATGGAGGCTTCATTGCATAGACATGATAAATTCTGAATGCAATCTTCAGCTTCTCTCCCATTCCCAGAGGTTTATATGGAGGGGTTGGTTGGGGGGGGAGAAGGGGAATGAAGCTGAAATTCCAAGCTTGTAACTATAGCTTGGTCTTTCTGGTGACTAGTCCCTATCCTGAAGCTATGTAGGAGCCCACCCAGAGTTACCCCATTGGAACAAAAGACATTGCTATCACCCAGGAAATTCCAAGGGATCTAAGAGCTCTGTGTCAGGAACCAAGGTTAAAGACCAAACAGAACAAATGATGTTCCTGGTGCTCTTATCACTTAGGAAATTATAAGGGATTTAGGAACTCTGTGCCAAGAACTGGGACCAGAGATCAATATATACTTTTTCTATTATATGAAAATTTTTAATGCTCATTTTTGTTACCTTAATGGAAATTTATTATTTGTGTAATTTTAAATATTTATAGAAAAGAAGTTTATAATACTTCATTATTTTCAATCACATGGCACAGATTGAGACAAAAACACTATGGGTTGTACCATGAACTACATAAGGGTAGAATCCATGTTTTATTCATCCATGCCTTTCTAAGCCTTGAATGATGCCTTAAAACAAAATAGAGGCTCAATAAAATATTGTGAAAAAAGAAAGATGGGTGGATAGGTGGACAGATGGATGGATAGTTGAATAGACAAACAAAAGGACAAAGGAGGAATAACACTGTAATAGCTAATCAATTCTTAGAAGTAGTTTGTTAGGGCATATTTATGGTATACAAGGCTCTGACCAAGGCATTTGAATACACCTTATTTTTCACACATGCATAGCATCCCAGTGTGGACCTTCACCTCTTATCTGATACACATTTTACAAACTTTAATACGTGGGACTGCATCTTATGCCAAAACATGTCAGGACTATACCAAACACACACATATAACACACACAAACACACGTGCACATACACCACATAATGTTTGGTGCTATCTTTTCTATAAAGTATAACATTCCATAATAAGTTTCTGTTTTGTTACTCAATCCCTTATTCCCACATTAATATTGTACTTATAAAACAGCATCTGCATTTTATTGTCACTCTTGGCCAGCCACAGTGGAACATATTTTTTGTGGATTAATACTGCATTAAAAATATTTGGGGTATTTATTAATACCCCTCCTATATAAGGTCTTTCCTGTAGGGCCACTCCAAGATGATCCTAAAATCTAAAATACTACTGGTCTCAATTACCTACCATAAAATTCTCATAGTAAAATGCCCATTGTCTCAGCATGGCTGATTTCTATCAAGTGTGTAATAATAATAACAACAAAAATAGTGATACTAATTCACATTTATATAGTATTTACTATGGGCTGGTCACTTTACATGAATTAATGTACTTAGTGCTTATATAAATCCAATGAGGTAGGTATTAATTTCATTTCCATTTTCCAAATGGGAAGACTAAAACACAAAAGGGCCAAATACCTTGCTTCATATTGCAGAGCCACCAAATGACAGCTAGGACTTGAGCTCAGGTAGTCTGGCTCCAGAGACTGGTTTCTTATCATTTAATGCTATACCACTCTCAATTAGAAGTTAGTTCAATGATGGTGCATTAATTTAAACTAACATGTGACTGTGCTCTACCCCTAATCCAAAGTCTAAGTTCAAAACTATTTAAGAAAGGCTTTGCAGCTATAAGCTAGCACCATGAACCTTCATTTTGCTGTTATCTGAAGATAGAAGAGAGTTAAATGCCTAACCTCTCAGAATACAGCCAAGAAATCCCTCTTACTAAATCAAGACAGAACGATCTAGAAGGGACAAGAATCTGAAATTGATTTCACTCATTAGGGTTGGGTAGTTGCTAAAGACAGAGCTACAAGGCTTTAGAGTAAATCCAGCTTAGCAAGCCAGACATGACTAAGCAGTGAGTAACTGTGCAGGGAAGTGGCAGGAGGTGGGAGTTTCCCTCCATGGGGATGAAGTATCCACGGGGAATCTAGGAAAGGTGTTCTCAATCCCCTTTAGCTTATGCTTTCCTCTTACAGCCTTAAAATTCTCATTCATGCTCCTTTTTTGCCCGTGTGCCCAATTTCCATCCCTGGGACCAGAGTAAAGACATTTCCTTAGATAGGTGAAGAAATAGTCTTCTCTTTTCTGGGTCCTAATTTTCCTTCCCTGAGACCTCTGAATTCAGCTCAGCTTGAACAATTTCAACATTTTCCACAAAAACTTTTCTTTGCTCTGGACTCACAATGGTATTTTATCAATTCTGCCCCTTGCTCCATTGTCCCTCCCATATCTGGGAGTTAAACACTGAAGGAATATAAAAGGTTTTCTTCGTTTCTTCTTTTTTAACCTCCTGACAAGCATTCCATGGAGCATCACAGTGGCACAAATATATCTAGAGCTATGTTTTCAAAGCTGTGTTCTGTAGAACATCAGAATCTCACAGGATATGAGTAGATATGGTGTTTTTTATAAAAACGTATATTTGAGGGGCACCTGGGTGACTCAGCCAGTTGAGTGGCCGACTTCGACTCAGGTCATGATATCCTGGTTTGTGAGTTTGAGCTCCACATCAGGCTCACTGCTCTCAGCCTGTCAGCTCATAGCCTGCTTAGGATCCTCTGTCCTCCTCTCTCTGTCCCTCCCCTACTTGCACTCTCCCAAAAATAAATATTGAAAAGTAAAGAAAGAATGAAAGAAAGAAAGAAAGAAAGAAAGAAAGAAAGAAAGAAAGAAAGAAAGAAAGAAAGAAAGAAAATGTAATTTAAAAAACCTTTATTTCAGTCCAATTCAATAAATAGTATTCAAGATTCTGCTAAGAATCAGATAATGTATGAGGCACTGGGGTTGTATCAGTGAAAAGAATATATACAAAACCAAGACAGAAATATTGTTCACATTTACTTCCACTTAAAACCAGATTCTGAGACTTCTAGAAGTGAGGATCCTCTCTAATTTTATTGAACCCATTTTTTCCAAACCTGTTTGAATATGGAAAACCTTTCCCCCACCACCTGGGAACATTTTTGGAGAAATGTCTCAATGCTGTATATGATGTTTTCACTATCTTCAAGATCTTGCACACTTTGGGGTAAGAGGATATTTATACACATTTCAAGAAATAAAATATATAGAGAACTTGTAGCAGTATGAAACAAAGTGTCAAATTAGATAAAAGCCTTCAAAGTTTACAGACAACCCCCAATATGGTTATCATTCTATCAGCCCTACCTCCCCTCTGCCCACTCCAGGTGACCTCTGCCACTGTTATAGGAGATTCTACGGGAAGGGAGAGAAGTGAATCCTAACTTTTTCAGAGTTCATCAAAGTGTAAAGCCAATAGAAAGGAAAATGTGAAAGCAAAATTAATTTCAGACTTAACCACAATGAGGATGGGTGGCCTCTCTGATCAAACAACCTCTACTTTCACTTCCTAAAACTCTTCACTTGCCTTTCATGCTGCTTGAAATACCACCCATTATTCATCTGAGTTCATAGGAAGCCTGTTCTAAAAAAACGTAAAAATCACTCTCAGAAAGAAGTTTGATATCACAGAGAAAAATGGGCTTTTGAGTCACAGAAGTCCAAGTTAGGTTCTAGTTCTGCATACTGGCTTCATGAATGGAGCACGTTAGTCACCTGTGAAGCAAAGATACATAATTCTACTGACAAGCATGTTTGGAGGATGAGATGCGACCATATACCAACCAACAACTCCTACAAAGTCAGCATTTACTACATAGTAGCTCTTGTTGTCACTCTTAGTATTAAATGGTCACCCTAAAATAGCCACTGTGGAAGACAGTATGGAGGTTCCTTAAATACAAGCATCCTATGATCCAATAATTCCACTATAGGATATTTACCCAAAACATACAAAAACACTAAATTCAAAGGGATACATGCACCTCTATGTTTACTGCAGCATTATTTACAATAGACAAATTATGTAAGTGGCCCAAGTGTCCTTTGATAGATGAAAAGATAAAGAAGAGGTGGGGGTGCCTGGGTGGCTCTGCCAGTTAAGTGTCCAACTATTGATTTTGGCTCAGGTCATGATCTCACAGTTAGTGAGATTGAGCTCCACGTCAGGTTCCACACTGACAGCCTGGAGCCTGTTTGGGATTCTGTCTCCCTCTCTCTCTGCCCCTCCCTTGCTCTCTCTTTCTCTCTCTCTCTCTTTCTCTTTCTTTCAAAATAAATAAATAAACTTTAAAAATAAAAAAAGAGGTGGTATACACACACACACACACACACACACACACACACACACACACACACACATATACATACAATGGTATATTATTCCAGCATAGAAAAGAATGAAAACTTGCCATTTGCAACAAGTATGGAGCTAGAAAGTATCATGCTAAGCAAAATAAGTCAGAGAAGGACAAATACCATACAATTTCATTCATATGTGGAATTTAAGAAACAAAAGAGGAAAAAAGAGAGACAGATAAACCAAGAAACAGACTTTTAACTATAGAGAACAAACTGCTGGTTACCAGAGAGGAGGTGGGTGGGGGATGGGTGAACAGGGGAAGGGGATTGAGCACATTTACCATGATAAGCACTTAGTAATGTGGAAGTGCTGAATTACTACATACTATGCCTGAAACTAATATACCACTATATGTTAATTATACTGGAACTATAATAAAACACTTAATTAAAAAATTAAATTAAATTAAATAATTAAACAAAAGAGTCCCAGAGTACCCAAACAGATATTCACATGTCAGAGTATATTAGGTTACCACAAAATGTTGCTCTTCTGTAGCAAACATCTGACTTGAGTGACTCAAAGGAAATGATGATTTTCATTGGTAGAAAGAGAATTTGGCACTTTGGCTCTAGAACAACTTTCCTCCAGGGATGGGCACCATGCTAGGGAAAGAAGAGCAAAGTTTTTTGCACCAAATGCCTTCTAGGAATTTGATGCACTTAACACCTTTGTTCAGTTACATTAGAAGTTCAGTAAACTTGTAGGTGGCCTGGGAAGCTAACCAATAATTTATTTTTAAATAAGATTGCATGTTTTAAACTTCAAGAAACTATCTTTATGAAGATTTATGGGAACATAATCTGTCTGCAAATTGGCATTTGAATACTATTCACATGCATTTACATTTGTATAATGATAACATGCATCTACAAGAAAACAGAAGACTGATCCTGAAAATAGAAAAATTTAAAGTTTATAGATAAAACGATAATGGGCATGTGGTTGACTGTAGAGCAAGCCTAAGTTGCTGCCTTCAGGGAAGGCCTTTCTAGAAAAAGGAAAATCCATGTGGATAAAGAGGTCTATTATGTCTTTTGCTGACTCAAACCTCTTTGAACTCACACATATAAAAGTCCTCAGCTTAGAGTCTGGTTACTGAAGAATACCCCAACTCAGATCATTAACAGTTCAGACTGCCCTATATATTCCTCAAGATGTGTATTTTTCAGTCTGAAAAACTGCAGAAAGCAAAGTCACAAAATTATTCACATTATCACCATGTTTTCATTGACATCTTTGGAAAAATGATGTCATGCATATGCCCTTTTAAACACTGAATACTCAAACTTAATGAAAGTAAATGAATATGATAAATTGGATTTAATACAGATTATAAATTGTGTTACTCTGAATTAAGTATCATCTGTACTTGCCCTTTCCTTTAAGGAATGCAGAATGCCAAATAGGTCTTAAACAAGGATTACTTTTAGCTGCCTTCCCATTTCAAGTTCCAAGAGTTTATTTTGTATTCCCCCAAATTTTTAGTTGAATAAAATATACCTTACTCTTCTTCTAATTGTACATTCAACATAGAAATTTCCTTTTAATGAAATAGTTTTCTTTTTTTTTTTTTTAATTTTTTTTCAACGTTTTTTATTTATTTTGGGGACAGAGAGAGACAGAGCATGAACAGGGGAGGGGCAGAGAGAGAGGGAGACACAGAATCGGAAACAGGCTCCAGGCTCCGAGCCGTCGGCCCAGAGCCTGACGCGGGGCTCGAACTCACGGACCGCGAGATCGTGACCTGGCTGAAGTCGGACGCTTAACCGACTGCGCCACCCAGGCGCCCCTTAATGAAATAGTTTTCTACAACCTCCACAAAAATTAGAAATTTTAAATATCACATGCTTTCTCTGAAGGCTATAGAGATTTCTGTCCATTTTCATGAAAGTTATATTTCCAGCTATGATAAAAAAAATTTTAAATGACCTCTAAGATTCCCATCCCTCAGTGTACACACTGGACACTCAAACACTAATTTAGGTGCTGCTGTGAGGGAATTTTGCAGATATAATTAAGGTCTCAAATCAGTTGGCTTTAAGATAGGGAAGTTGTCCTTGGTGGACCTACTCTAATCAGGTGACACCTTTGAAAAGGACTAGGCTCTACCTGGAGAGATATTCAGGATGTAAGAGATTTGTTGGGAGGGTGATTCTCCATTGCTGGCTGTAGAGATGGAATGGGCCACATGCAAATAATGTGGTGGAATCTATGAGCTGAGAGAGAGAGGCTTGTGACAGCCAGCAAGAGAACAGGGACCCCAGTTCAACTTCAAAGAACTGAGCTATGCCTAGAACCTAAGTGAGCTTAGAAAATGATCACAAATGTCAGATGAGATAGCTGCCTCAATCAACACCTTGATTTCAACCTTGTGAGATCCTGAGCAGAAAACTCAGCCATGACATGTACAGAACCGTGAGCTAATAAGTTGGTATTGCTTTAAGCTGCTAACTTTGTGGTAATTTGTTGCACAGCAATAGAAAATTAATACATCAGTGTTTGTTTTCTGATGCAAGTAAAGCAGGAAAAAAAATGCATGGGCACAATGGTGCAGTGCATCTCTACTTACAATCAGGCTAGATTCCCAAGGCTTTACTGAGCCTATTTTTCTCCAAATCTGAAGTGATATTATGCAAATCACTAGCAGGACCTCTCCAGAATGGAAAGTCAATGATGCATATTGGCTTTCATGCATCTCTTCATATCATATTATTCATAAAAGTTGATACTGAGTTGACAGTTTATTCATACAGGATTAAATAGCTGCAGATTTAGACTATGGCTCCTGCAGCTTTTGTAATGTGGCATTGTACACCTGTTATTCCCCAGAGGTTCTCACAAAAGGAGAACCTAACACACCTATTTGTTGGTCGTCATTCCCCCTGCCCAGATGTTCACAGTATGGGATTTCTAGATATGACTGCCACGGCACTTGAAGCAGTGGGCTATTGGTTGTTGAACAATTCCTCTGCTAAGAGTCCTACCATTCAGTCTATAACAGTGATCTTCCTGTCATCTACTTTCTCCATTTGCCCTATTCAGAGAAACTCTGATGAGGAGACAGATTTGAAAGCCCTTAAGTCTCCTTAAGTTCTAGCCTTCCTTCTTTGGTTCTCTTATTGATTTTGAATGTCTTGGAAACATACTAAGATTCTCTGAGAAAATGAATGGTCAAATAAATGAAGAAGGAATGAATGAGTGAATAGATGAATATATAAATAATAAATCAATTTAAGAGAATGCACTCGATGGAGTGGAAGTGTGGCACTGTGGGAAAAACAATGGTGCCCTAGGAGTTAGAAGGCGTGAGTCTGAGATGACCACTAGTTCTGTTACATCAGAGGTCGTTTAATCATCTCTGGGTGTCAGTTTTCTCACCTGGAAAATGTGTTACATTTTACCAAATAGTTTCCAAGTTATCCTTAACTTCTGAATTTAGGTTTTATTTAAAAAAAATTTTTTTAATGTTTATTTGTTATTGAGAGACAGAGAGAAACAGAGCGTGAACAGGGGAGGGACAGAGAGAGAGGGAGACACAGAATCCAAAGGAGGCTCCGGGCTCTGAGCTGTCAGCACAGAGCCCGACACAGGGCTTGAACTCTCAAACAACGAGATCGTGACCTGAGCTGAAGTTGGTCGCCTAACCCACTGAGCCACTCAGGCACCCCTGAATTTAGGTTTTAAATCATTTAAGAGGCTAAATAATGTTACACTCCACAGAGCTTCTGTTTGTTGTTATATTCTGGCACCTTAATTCTTGTCCATTGGAAGACACACTGCCTCTCCACAGCCAGCTATCTAGATTCTTTTTAATCAGCCAATGCATACATTGTCAATATTTTCTATACCCAACAGAATTCAAGCCTCTCAAGCTCCACTAGGTTTATTGGGTAAATGTATTGCTTATGCCAAAGCTATTATCTTCTTAATTATTTAGGTCCATATGACTTGTATCTTTTATGCTTTCATTTACATATAAAATGTGTCTATATTCAAAAGAAAAATTTATTGTAAATCAACCAATATTTATTAAAATTACACTCAGTGCAGGGGCGCCTGGGTGACTCTGTCAGTTAAGCATCTGACTTTTAATTTCAGTTCAGGCCATGACTCATTGTTTGTGAAATGGAGCTTCACATCAGGCTCTATGCTGATAGTGTGGAGCCTGCTTGGGATTTGCTCTTTCTCTCTCTCACTCACACTCTGTATACCTCAAAATAAATAAATAAACTTAAAAAATTAATGAAATAAATAATATAAAAAATAAAATTACACTCAGTGCAAAGCATTGGACTAAATCTTGTAAAGGAAAAATACCTTCCGTCCCCAAAGAGGTTGGTTTAGCAACACACACACACCCAAAGCTAAATTCTAATGAAAGAGGTAAATAAAGTTGATTATAATGGCAAGTTGTAGAGAAGGAGACTACAAAATGAGTTAGAAGACCAGGACCTTTTTAAACCATTTGACTCTAATCAAGTGTCCTCTCTCTCAGCCTCTGTTATTTCATATATAAAGCTGGCATAATATCTTCCTTTTATGGATTTGTAAAATTCCTACTCTTTACCAGGCACCTTATTAAATCTTAATGATAAAAAGATGAACAATACCAGTGTAGCTCATTGAGGAGTTCACAAATTTAGATTAATATACATACAAACAAATACTTGACACAATGTCGTTAGCACTATTGTTGATAAGAGATGTCAGGACTGACAGCACAGAGAGCCAGTGCCTCTAGAAATAGAAACCACAAGTAATATTGTACATTCCCAGATCCTGATCTTCTTAATACGTCCATTCACCCCAAGATAACCTTGATGCATATCCAAGACAAATGTATTCTTGCTGGAAAAGGTAGACCAAAGAAACTTGCTGTTATCCAAAGGACAACCAGAAAGCTTGTAACTGTTACAGTGTAAGAGTAACCTGCTGAGTTTTCCTTTTTACAGGACAGTAGGATTTGGCACCCAGAGCAGAAGTTTGAAACCATGGATGATTGCTCTTCTCATTGTGTTATTACTGACAGTGGTGGCAGTGACCATTGGTATTCTGGCCCACTTGTTAGTCTCTGGTAGGTAAAGATTGTGAATTTCACTCAGCTTGATTTCATTTTTCTGCAAACTTTCATTTGTATATATGTAAATGTAATTTTATCTAAAAGCATTTTTGTGCTTTTACCAGCATTTAGAATTTAATTTTTTTCAGTCATTTTATAAAAATAATTATTGAATGCCTATTGTATATGAGTACTTTTCTGGATGACTCAAGGTACAACATTATGTAAAGCAGACCAGTTTCCTATCTCCTTGGAGCTCACAAGCTAATATTCTTTTAAGACTACACAGACGATCAAAAATGGTAACTGAAAGAGGCGCCTGAGTGGCTCAGTAGGTTGAGCAGCTGACTCCTGATTTCCCAGGGTCATGGGATCAAACCCCACGTTGAGCTCTGTGCTGAGCGTGGAGCCTGCTTAAGATTCTCCCCTCTTGGGGCAGCTGGGTGACTCAGTCGGTTATGTGTCTGACTTTAGCTCAAGTCATGATCTCACAGTTCATGGATTAGAGCCCTGCATCAGGCTCTGTGCTGACAGCTCACAGCCTGGAGTCTGTTTTGGATTCTGTGTCTCCCTCTCTCTCTGACACTCCCCTGTTTATGCTCCGTCTCTCTCTCTCTCTCTCTCTCTCTCTCTCAAAAACAAATACTTAAAAAAATTTTTAAAAAAGATTCTCCTTCTCTCTCTGCCCCTATCCCCCACTCACACACTTTCTCTCACTCTAAAAAGATTTAAAAACTAAAAAAAGTAGCAACTTAAATCTACTGGTAATCATAATAAACAACTCTAACCATTCAAGTGAGAAACTATGATAAATTAGTTATTATATTAGCTATTAAAACTGACTCATTTACTCATCATTATGTCCACCAACATTTCAAGGGCCAAAGAAAAATACATGTCCAACAAAATAATGAATTTTGAAATAATTGGTAAACTATAAATATGACAAATATTGTTACTTATTTTTAGAGAAAATTTTATCCTTTCCTAAATGATATTCACATATTTTTTAATTGCCTGATATATTTATAATCACACAAATAATGGATTTCAGAATTCTTTTTAAATATCATCTTTCTCTGCACAGACTGCAAAGCATTAACATTTGTTGACAAATCTCCACAGGGTCACTCACACAGATGTGTTTGATACAACAACTACCTCAGGCTTCTTACTTGAATGGCCTCACCTATTGTCATCTTCCTCAGACTTGGGGCGGTGGGGGGGGGGGGGGCGGGTGAAGACTCTATCATGATCATTAAAGGTTTTAAGAACACACTTCTGGGCTTTTTGTAACAACCCAGCCTGTAGTTTATGCTAATGGCAAAAGATTCTCAGGTCATTTCATTTGACTGCATACGAGCCCCTTTACTAGGAGTATAATGTTTGATAATAATATGGATTGTGCCGATGAGTATCAGGGGGACCAAAAAAAAGCACTACAAAGCCCAGAAACGTACCACCTATAAGATGTACCATTCTGAGATCCCTCTCTCTTTCCTAGGTCCATAGCTGGGAAACCCATTGTGCCCACTGTGTCCTTCCTAGGCCAGGCTCCCTAAGGAGAGATGCTATTCTGTGGCTGCTCCGTTTTTCTATTTTCAACTCTTTGTAGGGTCGCCTGGGTGGCTTAGTCAGTTAAGCATCGACTTCAGCTCAGGTCGCGATCTCATGGTTCATGGGTTTGAGCCCTGCCTTGGGCTGTGTGCTAACAGCTCAGAGCCTGGAGCCTGCTTCAGATTCTGTCTCCTTCTCCCTCTACCCCTCCCCTGCTCACGCTCTGTCTCTGTCTCTCAAAAATAAATAAATGTAAAAAAAAAATTAACTCTTCGTAAATTTCTTGCCCCCCACCCCCAGAAGGCCAGACTCCTAAGATTACTAGATTTCTTAGGAGCCCCCACTGCTCTGTTTTCTTATCTTTCCCAGCAGCCAAGCAGAGATCTGACTGATTCACCCCACTTACACACTGTTCTTATCTCCCACCTCTGACAGTTTGTTCCCTTTCTTTTCCTGTCTTTCTTACTTTGCCTGGCTCTCCCATTATAAATCAAAATTCACAAGGATGTTCATATACATCTACTTTTAGCAGAGTATAAGGTGGTATACATTTTACCTCAGCAAGACCTAATATAGGAATTAAATGTTTCAGCTTTAGAGCTAGTCTCTCTAGGTTTAAACTCAGACCAACTCACTAGTTGTATCGCATAGAGCAAGTTACTTAACACCTCTGTGCCACACTTTCTTCACCTGTGAAATGGAGGTGACACCAATCTCAGGGAGCTAGAGTGAGAACCAAATGAATTAATACATGTAAAGTGCCCAGAACAGTGTTTGGCAATATAGTAGACACTCAATAAATTCCAGTTATTATTAACATAAAAATTAATTATCTTCATTATATTTATTAAGAAACTAAATTAGAAAAAAGTCTCAATAATAATTCAAGACTCTATACTAACGCCATTATATCTGTGCCTTAGATCCTGAAATCTAATCATGTAATTTCCTACTTTTCCTTTTTATCACAGGACAGAAAACGGAGTATTATCATGGAACATTTAAAATTTCAGATCTACAAGTCAATAGAAATTCTAGACAAAACAATACATACAACCTTAAGGACTTAAAGGAGATGAGTGAGAATTTGGTAAGTCAGATGTATTCTTTCTGTTTTAAAACAATGTTGAAGGAAGAGATTTGTGGATCATTTCCTTGAATATTTCTCAAAAGACTATTTTCAGACCACTTGCATTAAATCACCTTGAAAATTCCTAGGCCCCATTCCAGACGCACTGAATCAGTGTCTAATGGGATGGGTTGGCAGGGATGGGGGAACAAGGAAATCTCCATCCTAATAAACAGTGATTCTGATAAACCACCCTTTGTGGCTCAACCACCTTATCTAAAGGTAAGAGAATTGGGGCATCTAGGTGGCTCAGTTGGTTAAGTGTCTAACTGTTGATTTCAGCTCAAGTCATGGTCCCAAGGTCATGGTATCAAGCTGCATGTTGGGCTCTGCACTGAGCCTGGAGCCTACTTAAGATTTTCTCTCTTTCTCCCTTTGCCCCTCTCTCTTCCTTGCTCTCTCTCTCTCTCTAAAAAAAAAAATAAATAAATAAATAATAAAAATAAATAAAATAATAAAAATCCATAAATGGAAGTGAACAAATGCAGAGTGCATTTATGATAGTAATACTGTGTTTGAAAGTGGACTTTTAAATTTCAATAAATCATGTATTTCTCAGAGTGAAGGAGCTTCATGTGCAAAGACTGAGATAGGTAATGACAGATTACAATCATGAGCACATGCAAGGCCCTTCGCTGGCTGTCATTATTTATTACTCTCATTTTTTCACAAAACGTACTCCCATTCACCTCCCTCAGCAGGCAACCCTTCTTTGTGTCACATGTATTCTTTTGTTTGTATTCATTCTTGTAAAAATGTATTTTGTTGTTTTGTGTGCACATGCTTTTAATTTATTCTTTGTGTTATAAATCATTCATCTTAGTCATTTTGGGCCACTACATCAAACTACCAGATACTGAGTGGCTTGTAATATCAGATGTTGATTTCTCAAAGTTCTGGAGGCTGGAGGTCTGAGGTCAGGGAACAGCCAGGTCAGATTCTGATAAGGACCCTCTCTCAGGTTGCAGACTGCAGACTTCTCAGTGTATACACACATAGTGGAGAACAGACCTAAAAAGTTCTCTGGGTCTCATTATAAGGGCACCACCAACCCCACTCATGACCTAATCACCTCTCAAAGGCCCCACCTCCTAACACCATTACATTGAGGGTTAGTGTTTCAACATATGAATTTGGGGGCAGGAGACAAATATTCAGTCCACGGCATCACTTTTTGTTTCATGCTTTTTTACTCAGAACTTTTTTAAAGCTCTGTCCATGTTGCTAAATGTACACATAATTCACTGCTATTGGCTACTACAAAATGGTTTATAGTGTGTTTTGCCATATTTTACCTCCTACCTATCATCCCAAGAAATGCTGCACCAAATAGCCTCCTACTTGTCCCCTATAGACCTGTGCAAGTTCTTCTGTGAGCAGAATTACTGGGTCACTGGGTGTGTACCCACTTAATTTAACTAATTAGTGTGGATTGCTCTTCAGAATGGCTGAACCAGTGTACACGCCCATCTGCAGTGCATAAGGATTCCTATGTCCCCACATCTTTGCCAACACTTGGTATTATTTGGCTTGCTGACTTCTGCCAGCCTAATAGGCAATAAGTTATGTCTTTTTGTGATTTAATTTACATTTTTTCAATTACTGAGTTTGTGCATTATTAAATATGCTTGTTAGCCTTTCGAGTTTTCATTTTTATAAATTGCTTGTACCTATCCTTTATCGAGTTTTCATTTTTATAAATTGCTTGTACCTATCCTTTACCTGTTTTTCTGTTAGAGTTATTTTGTTTTATTAGTGTTATTTTCTAGAAGTTCCTTATATTTTCTAGATATGAACAGTTTGCTGGTTGAGGAAATTATAATCATCCATTCTATCTTCTATTAATTTGGACCATGTTGTCCTTCATGAAATAGAAATCCATAATTTTGAAATGATGATCTTCATCAATTTTGTCTTATGTTTGTGTTTTTAAAGTTTTCTTAAGAAGGTATTCCCTCTTTCAAGTCATAAAAATATTTTACTTTATTTTCTTCTATTAAGTTCAAAATTTTACCTTTTATATTAAGCCTTCAATGTATCTAAAGTCCACCTTTGCGTGTGATGTTAGGTAGGAACCCAGGTTGTATTCTCCAAATAAGTTTTGCCAATTTAACTAAACGATCTTTCCTCCCAATGGCATGGTTGTTCAGCTCTTTACATTTCTTCACACATGAATCTTGCAGAAAAGGAAACATGATCTATCTCCTCAAATTGCTTCATATCTCTTTGGAGATATGAGAGTAATGAGCATGAAACTGAACACCATGACATAATTAAGGACTAAATTGTATGCTGAGGACCATAAGGGCAGAAGAACTTCAAAGAAAAGGAAATTCAGCTAGGTTTCCCATGGTCAGGAAAGGCTTTGTATTATTTAGCCTTGTTTAAATGAAACAAGTGTCCTTTTTCCTCCACTCACCACCCAGTTACCTTCAGAAGAAGTATGTGAATGGTTCATGCCTCATCCTGCCACTCCTGTTTATTGTTGCTGAATCCCAATGAATGAAACCAGATTCTTCTCTCTGCCCTATATGGGTGCTAATTAGACAGCCAAGAAAGACAGGTTGCAGGTCCTGCTCTTCCTCATAATTTGGGATTTACTGATTTGAATGCAAATGGAGATGCAAAAGTAAAATGAGCTCATGCTCAGATACTGCTAAAAAGACTTCAGTAACCAGACACCAGTAATTCATGACACTTCCAAATAGGTAGGTCACTTTCTTCATTATTATAAGTTCAGGTAGGATCACTGTCTGATGTAGTACTTCATTTGAAGAAACATATTTCAGAAATATCAAGAAATACTTTTAAATTACAGGCTCATTACAGATGTGAAAGTCATAACCTTGCAATTCCATAACAATAGCTAGCATGTACTGAGTGCCAAGCACTACGCTAAAGCACCTTACATGTATTTTAGTTAATCCTCAAAAACAACTTTATGAGGTAACTACAATTACTATCACAATTTTACAGATGAGAAAATCAAGGTACAGAAAAGTTAATTTACTCAAGATCATAGAGCTAGCAAATGTAGCTAGTAAATGATTACATATTCTTAATAAACTTCTGTCATCCATAAGAATAATCTGTGTGACTTTACTTCCCACCTACTATGGCACAAAATTCCAGAAATCAAGTAATTATCCCCAGTACATTAGTCTATTTCAATTACACTGTCAACATAGGCCAGTGACCATCGTCTCATTAAAAATGGGAACAGTTGGGAATTTTCTTAGGGATGTCTCCCCATAAAAAACCACTCCCCCTGTGCCCAAGGAGTACTCAGGGACACCAGAAAGGGGCTTAAAATGATCCTCCAAATATCCTTAATGCTATGTCTCTAGAACTGTAGAAAAAAAGGAGCTTGGAAACAGAAAGAGATGCAGAGATAAACTAGTTAGAAACACTCTAAAGGAATTAGAAAACAAAAGTGAGAGATTGGGCTCTGATCAACACTGAAGCAGGAAGTGTTTCTACTGAGAAAAATTAGTCGAGATAAATTTAAACTTAGCAAAAGTATTAGTCCTAAAGTTTGGATTTGCAGAAGGTAAAAGAAGTAAAAGATGCTCCATGCTTGGTGTAGGATTGTGGCCCTATGCCTGGAGAGAAGATACTGGATTTGGAAGATTTAAGAAAAAACTAAGCAGACATTATCAAGAAACTTCATGTTCAGAGGTTAGAAAAATTGAATGGAGAGTATGGCCAAGTCCTTTCCTGAGAACACAGACCTACATTTATTTTGAAATTAAAGATTAGGCATGTTTAAAAGGGAAGATGTGTAACACCTCTACCTTAATTTGAATCCTGGAAGAAAAAGATAATTGTTGTATATTTCATGTCTAATCTGCAATGTAACACTGCAAAGGAGGCATTATTATCCACACTTTAGGGATAAGGGAACTAAACCTCTGAAGTTAAGGTCCATAGCCAGTAAATGACAGACGGGAGATTTGAAGCCATATAGGTAATTTGAATATGTGCTTTTCCACTAAATTGTTCAACTTGTCAGGAAGAAACTCAGCTAATATAGGAAGCTCAACTCTGTGTCAATTCTTCTCCCATTTAATATTTAAATTTATAAAGATTATAAATCCCATATGCTGTGCTAGGTAATTTAAGCAACACATTGGATTTACTTGTTATAAAAGTGTGTCCTCCTCCATAGTATCCTCACTTTCCTGTTCAGTTTTTGGTCCAGCTTTATTGAAACACAATTTACAGATAACATTGTGTCAGTTTACAGTGTAAAGCATGTTGATTTGATGTATTGCAAAATGATTATCACTGTAACACTTCCATCATGTCACATAATTACTATTTTTTTGTGGTGAGAACATTTCAGATCTTATACTGTTAGCAACATTCAAGCAGCATTCAGTATTATTATCTATAATCACTGTGCTGTACATTAGATCCCTAGAACGTATTCATCTTATAATTGGAAGTTTGTACCCTTTGATCAACATCTCCCTGCTTCTCCCACCCCTCCCCCTCAGCCTTGGTAACCACCATTCTATTCTGTTTCTGTGAATTCATCTTTTTAGACTCCACATATAAGTGATATCATACAGTATTTGTCTTTGATTTATTTCACTTAGCATGATGCCCTCAAGGTCCATTCATGTTGTCCTAAATAGCAGGATTTCCTTCTTTCTCATGGTTGAATAATATTCCATATGTATATATACATATATATGACATATTATTGTATTGTATGATTGTGTGTATATATATATATACATAAATATATACATACACACACATACACACACACACACACACACACACAACATCACATCTTCTTTATTCATTTATCAATTGACAGGCACTCAGGTTGTTTACATATCTTAACTACTGTGAATAATGATGCAATGAACATGGGAGTACAAATATCTCTTCTGTATGCTTGCTTTCATTTCCTTTGGATATATACCCAGAAGTATGATTACTGGGGCATATTATAGTTCTACTTTTAATTTTTTGAGAAACCTCTATACTATTTATGACAGTGGTTGTACCAATTTACATTCTTCAAAAGAGTGCACATTCTTCAAAAGAGTTGCATCCTCTCCAACACTTGTTATCTCTTGTCTTTTTGATGATAGCCATTCCAAAAGGTGTGAGATGATATCTCATTGGGTTTTAATTTGCATTCCCTGATTATTAGTGATGTTAAGCCCCTATTCATGTACCTGTTGACTATTTTGCTATGTCTTCTGTGGAGAAATGTCTATACAGATCTTATACCCATTTTTAATCAGATTTTTTTGAGTTGTATAAGTTCTTTATATAGTTTGGATATTAACCCTTTATCAGATGTATGATTTGCAAATATTTTCTCCCATTCCACAGGTTGCCTTTTCATTTTGTTGATGACTTCCTTTGATGTGCAGAAGCTTTATAGTTTGATGGAGTTCCACTTAGCAATTTTTGCTTTTGTTGCTTATGCTTTTGGAATCATATTCAAATATTTGTTGCCCCCAACCAATGTCAAGAAACATTTTGCTCTATTTTCTTCTAGAAGTTTTATGGTTTCAGGCCTCATGTTTAAATCTTTAATCTTTAATTTTGAATGAATTTTTAATTTAATTATTTTCAGTTTAATCTTTAATTTTGAATTATTTTTGAGAAGGAGTAAAGGGGCCCTATTTCATTCTTCTGCATGTGGTTATCCAGTTTTCCAACACTATGTATTGAAGAGATTATCCTTTCTCCATTGAGTATTCTTGGCTGCCTTATTAAATATTAGCTGGTCATATATGTGAGCATTTATTTCTGGGCTCTTGATTCCTTTCCATTGTTCCATGTGCCTTTTTATGTCAATACCATGCTGTTTTGATTATTATAACTTTGTATTAGACTTTGAAATCAGGAAGTGAAATCAAGAAGTGGCTTTGTTCTTCTTTCTCAAGACTATTTGGCTACTCAGGGTCTTTTGTGGCTCCATACAAATTTTAGGATTTTTTTCTATTTCTGTGAGAAATGCCACTACAATTTTAATAGAGAGTGCATTGTTCTATAGATGCTTTGGGTAGTATACGCATTTTAACAACATTAATTTTTCCAATCCACGAACATGGAATATCTTTCATTTATTTTTGTCTTCTTTGATTTCCTGCATCGAAGTGTTACAGTTTTCACTTCCTTGGTTAAATTTATTCCTAAGTATTTTATAATTTTTGATGCTGCTGTGAATGGAATTATTTACTTTCTTTTTCAGATATTTCATTGTTAATATATAGAAATGCAGCCATTTTCTGTATGATTTTGTATCTTGCAACTTTACTGAATTCATTGATTACTTATCTGCTTTTTTGTGGGAATCTTTAGGATTTTCTCTATATAAAATCATATATCTGCAAATAAAGACAATTTATTCCTTTTTGATTTAGATACCTTTTCTTTCTTTTTCCTGCTTGATTGCTTTGGCTAGAACTTCACTACCATGTTGAATAGGAGTGGTGAGAGTGGGCATCCTAGATATCTTGTTCCTGATCTTAGGAAGATTTCAACATTTCCCTGAGGTATATTGTATAATCTGTGGACTTGCCATAGATGGCCTTTATTATACTGAGGTATGTTCTTTCTATTTACAACTTGCTGAACGTTTTTATCATGAAAGGGTGTTTCATTTGTCAAATGATCTTTCTGCATCTATTGAGATAATCATGTGATCTTTATCTTTCATTCTATTAATGTGTGTATTACATTTATTGATTTGTGTATGTTGAAGCATCCTTACACATCAGGAATAAATACTGCTTGATCATAGTGTGTGATCCTTTTAATATGTTGTTGAATTTGATTCACTAATTTTGTTGAGAATTTTTGCATCTATGTTCATCAGAGATTTTAGCCTATAGTTGTTTTTTTAAATTTTTTAATTTAATTTATTTTTTAAAATTTATATGCAAATTAGTTAGCATATAGTGCAACAATGATTTCAGGAGTAGATTCCTTAGTGCCCCTTACCCATTTAGCCTATCCCCTCTCCCACAACCCCTCCAGTAACCCTCAGTTTTTTCTCCATATTTATGAGTCTCTTCTGTTTTGTCCCCCTCCCTGTTTTTATATTATTTTTGTTTCCCTTCCCTTATGTTCATCTGTTTTGTCTCTTAAAGTCCTCATAGGAGTGAAGTCATATGATTTGTGTCTTTCTCTAACTTCACTTAGCATAATACCCTCCAGTTCCATCCACGTAGTTACAAATGGTAAGATTTCATTCTTTTTGATTGCCGAGAAATACTCCATTGTGTGTGTGTGTGTGTGTGTGTGTGTGTGTGTGTGTGTGTATGTGTGTGTGTGTATACACCACATCTTCTTTATCCATTCATCCATCGATGGACACTTGGGCTCTTTCCATACTTTGGCTATTGTTGATAGTGCTGCTATAAACACTGGGGTGCATGTGTCCCTTCAAAACAGCACACCTATATCCCGTGGATAAATGCCTAGTAGTGCAATTGCTAGGTAGTAGGGTAGTTCTATTTTTAGTTTTTTGAGGAACCTCCATACTGTTTTCCAGAGGTAGCCTGTAGTTTTCTTATAGTGTCCTTATCTGGCTTTGGTATGAGGATAATGTTTACCTTGTAAAATGAATGTGGGAGTGGTCATTCCTCTTCAATTTTTTGGAATATTTTGGGAAGAATTGGTGTTAATTCTTTTTTAAATGTTTGGTAGAATTCATTAGTGAAACCATATGGTCCTGGGTTTTTCTGTATTGAAGGGTTTTGATTACTGATTCAACCTCCTTACTCCTTACTGATGTATTCACATTTTTAATTTCTACATGATTTAGTCTTGGTAGGTTGTATATTTCCAAGAATTTAACCGTTTATTCCAGGTTATCCAATTTGTTAGTATATAAATTTTCACAGTCATCCCTTATGATCTTCTGTATTTTTGTAGCATCATTTGTAATATTCTTTCATTTTCTGATTTTATTTGAGTCTTCTTTTTTTTCCTTAGTTTGCCAAAGGTTTTGTCAATTTTCTTTAACTTTTCAAAAAAACAACTCTTAGGTTTTTTTAATCTTTTCTGTCTTTTAGTCTCTATCTCATTTATTTCCACTCTGATCTTTGTTATTTCCTTCCTTCTGCTAATGCTAGTTTTTTCTTCTACTTCTTTCTTTAAGTTTTAATTCCAGTTGAGTTAACATAGTGGTATATTAGTTTCAGGTGAACAATAGTTTTTCCTTCTTTTTCTAGTTGCTTGAGGTGTGTAGTTAGATTGTTTATTTAACATCTTTTATTCTTAATGTAGGCATATCACTATGGACTTCTATCTTAGAGCTCTTTTGCAGCATCCCATAGTTTTGGTATGCGTTTGCATTTTCACTCGCTTCAAGATATTTTTTTTATTTTTCTTTTGATTTCTCCAACTCATTGGTTGTTGAGAAGTGCATTGCTTAATTTCCACATATTTGTGAATTTTGTAGCTTTCCTCAGTTCTTAACTTCTAGTTTCATACCATTGTGGTCACAGAAGATAGTATCATTTCAATCTTCTTAAATATTTGCTAAGATTTGTTTTGTACCCTATGATGATCTACCCTAAAGAATGTTCTGTGTGTGCTTGAGAAGAATGTGTATTCTCTTGTTGGGTGGATTGTTGTTTATATATCTGTTAAGTCCATTTGATGTAAAAAATGGTTAGGTCCAAGGGTTACTTGTTGATTTTCTGTCTGGATGATCTATCCACTGCTAAAAATGGGATATTAAAGTCCTCTATTATTATTGTATTATTGTCTATTTCTCTCTTCAGATCTGTCAGTTTTTGCTTAATTTATTTAGGTACTCTGATGTTAGGTACAATATTTATAATGGTTCTATCTTCTTGATGAATTGACTCCTTTATCATTATATAATGACATTCTTTGTCTCTTGTTACTAGTTTTGGCTTATGGTTTCTTGTTTGTACCAGTTTTTGAGGAGGAAGACAACAGAAAAACAACTATAATATGGGAAGGAGGTGGATGGAAATATAAGCATATATTTATTTAGCATAAATAATCTATGACTGGAGGGAAAATGTGGATGGTTGTTTTCTGAGAGAAGTTTTTTTGAGAAAGGAAGCAATATGAACCATCTCAAAATTTCCTGATAAAGTTATGAATATAGCACAGTCTTCACTCTACTGGATAATCTATTTAGATGATGGCTCATCATTCAGGAACTGTACAAGAGTCTAAGAGTAATGATTCATATCCTCTCTTTCTCACAGATTAATCAAATTTAGAGATTTCAAAGACAACACACCTGGAGAGGACAGGAACCTTCTAAAGAAATGACCTTTCCTTGCCTCAGGCATTCTGGTTTAACTATCTTTGGTGCAACTTTAAATACACACAAATTACATATTTTCCTCTTCTAAAATGGTAATTTAGAGATCTAAGGTTTTGTGGTATACTGAAAGTTAATAATTTATCCTTTATCACCCTTCATTGCAAACATTTTAATTTCTTGAATTTACTTTGCCTCTCAATCTCAGGAATACAAACCAATTTGGGGTAAGGTTATCCAATATATTGCTACTTACTATGTGTGATTAAACAGTCAGAGATGTCCATCTGTTTCTTTCTGACAGTCTACAAGGAAACACTGAGGAAGGACCAGTATAGTCAAATAAATAACTTTGATAATATCCTATAATGTCACAATCCATTTGCTGATACTATTACCTCATGGTTTAAAGTAATCATACTTCCATAGTACTCCAGTCACACACCCTTATTACACAGGATCCAACTGCCATCTCTAATAGACACAGCACTGGGTTCACAGCTGTGGGAGGTTTTGGTTTTTTTTTAAAGGATTTTTGTGAACACAAAGTGACATGATACCCAGAAAGCCACCAAAGCTTCAGAATCCTGTAGATACCATCACTGCTCAGGTTGGCCATGCCATACATAGGTTTAGAAAAATTATTCATAGCTGACTTTTTGATTCTTGGGTTGTACCAAAGATCTAGAGTTTTAAATAGATAGAACTTTTAAAAATTGCAATAAGAACTATAAAGATTATAGTCCTAATTTTAAAGGACAAAGAAAACAGACTGCCTTTGGAGGGGGATATAACAGTTTCTTGATCTCTTACATGCTGCCTGCTACACATCAGTGAGTAGGAGTTTTATTTATTTATTTATTTATTTACTTATTTATTTATTTATTTATTTATTTATTTATTTATTTTAAGTTTACTTATTTAGTTTGAGAGAGAGAAAGAGAGCGTGTGCAAGTGTCGGGACAGCAGAGAGACAGAAAGGGAGAGAGAGAATCCCAAGCAGGCTCCACATTGTTAGCACACACCCCAACGAACCACAAGATCATGGGTTCAAGATCATCGTGGGTTCAACCCATGAACCACAAGATCATGACCTCAGCCAAAGTTAGATGCTTAATCGTGAGCTGCCCAAATGCCCCAATAGGGGCTTTTACTAAAAACACACTTGTGTGCTCATCCCAAGGTCAACTGGCTCATTACTTTTTCACCTTGGGCAAGTCACTTCCTCATCTCTGTAATGCAGATAATAATAGTATTCACCTCAGAGGGTTGAGGAAAAAAGCAAAGGAGCTCATAAATACAGTGGAGTTTGTGCTTGCTGCATAGGTGATCCACAACAGTGATGACTATTCCTACTATAATATCTATTGTAGTCTCACCTGGGAGGAGCTTTCCACAAGCAATGAAATTACCTGAAAATGTCCATAAGGCGAAAGACTTCCCATCAGTAATTCATAGTCAATTTGCTTTTTTCTCCAGAAGCATTGATCTAAATCTGATGAAAAGCTCATTAAAAACTCTTGCAAGTTTCCTGGTGATTGCAAGTCTTTCTGATAAATTCTCATTTTTTTTCATTCATTCATTCAACAAAAACATGCTACATTTCTACATAGTATGGAACGAGAAAAGATCAATCACCACACTTAACATAAAGGGTTTGCAGTTGAATAAAGGAGATAATATATTTGCATAAATAACTATATTAAGGGAATAGTAGTAAGTATAAGATGGATTAGAAAAATCACAACAGAAAGAGGAAAGATTAAGGAATAACCACAAAGAAGCTTCAAGGAATAACCACAAAGAAGGTATTATCTGAAATAGACATTGAAGGAGAGATATGATTCAGAAAAGCAGAGCCAGCAGAATGGGGGAGGGTGCTATAGTTTCAAGGAATAGCCTGAGAAGGGCAAGTATAAAGGAAACAAGGGCCAGGGCTGACAGGTACACATGGTTGAAGACTGGACAGGATGGAAAATGGGCAGAAGGGGAAGTCCTTGAATATCTGACTCTGTAACCAGAGGCCCAAATGAATTGTGCTTTACTCTTTGTACTTAGAGTTCAGCCCTTGTAGCAAGGCAATCTCAATTAAGACTTATTTAAGGCAAAACAAGTGTTGTTTTTCTAAAGCATCTCTTATACTGTTCTTTGTGTGCTGATCTTATTGTAATTAGGAGAAAGCAACAGGATCTGAAGTTTTCTTCATGGCACATTGGTGAGTCCTTTAATTCTCAGGGCTCTTCTGCTGTGACAGTGGAAGAAACTGCTTTTATATTCCATTGGCCAATCTTCAGTGGCATATCTATCTGAAGTTTACAGCGTCAACCCTGAAACACCTCCTACTACCAAGACTGCTGAGAGGAGCCCAGTTGGGGAGCATCTGACAGTGAAAGGCTGGCGACATGTGTAAACAGGGTTCTTTCCGGAATGAGAGCTGAATGGTTGGGCGAGGCTGTGTGTTGGAGTTAACAGCCTCTCCCTCACTCTTTTATTAAACACCCAACTAACCTTCAATTGCCCTTTTAGAACTTAATCTCAGTGCAACTTCCAGCATTACAAAATCATCAAGCATAACAAGGTACTAGCCTGAAAGGGGGAGGGTCTCTGTTAAACTAAGAGACTAATCCCAACTATCAGACTCTGCCAATGCCCCCAGAAGGGAGGTGGGATAAACTTATTAATCACTATCTCTATTAGCTTCTGTGAATAATAAATTTATAACAAACTGGCACGCAGTTAAAAAAAAAAGCGTCCTTTGAAACTTCTACAAATTTAGAATGCCAAATTATTGGCAGAATGTTTCTTATGAGGCAAGCCTTATCTTCTAGGAAAGATTAATCATTATTTTAGGGTCTAAGAAAGCTAGTTCATATGTAAAATCCACTCAGCAATAAAGTTTATGTTCATGTTTTCCCTGATTTTCCCCTGCTGAAAATCCCTTTTTGGTAGAAACCCATTTAGCCAGTCCCTGTGCCCTAGTATTTCTCAAAGTGTTTTCCTCAGGCTACCAGGATCACCCCAGGCTAATCAAAGAGGCTTTATAGGGGCAGGGTTTGAATTTGTATTAGAAAGAAGAAAACTTCTTTATTTCTATGATTACTAAAGTCACTTAAACCAAAGATGGAATTGATGCTGGGTGCAGATATTCTTCTCAGCAGGCATGTGGCCAGATGAATGATGTCATCTAAAGCCAAAAACTTAATCCAATATCTTCACCAACAAGTTATGAACAGCCAGCAGAACAATTGTGGGTGGAATTTCAGAGGATAATTACAAATCAAACTTCTATAAATACGCAACTGCTATTTGCGTTTCTTCCTTTTACTACTTGACACTCCTCTCCCTGTTTTTGTTGTTGTTGTTTTGTTTTGTTTTTACCTTTTCTTTGCTTTTGGATCTCCCCCCAGATACTGAGTAAAAGACTAGCTATGTGTTGTGTAACAAAAAAAGAAATTAAATTTAAAGAGTTCCATTTCTAGCATATGAACCGCACATTTCCTCAGTCCATTTAAGCTTTTCTTATGTAAATACAAATAAATGTATATTTTGGATACTGGCATTTTTTTAAAATTTCTAAATATTGCCTTTGATCTTCAGGTTTATAAATACATTACCAATTATAGCTTGATAAATGTTATACTTTTTTTTTTAATTTTTTTTAACGTTTATTTATTTTTGAGACAGAGAGAGACAGAGCATGAATGGGGGAGGGTCAGAGAAAGGGAGACACAGAATCCGAAACAGGCTCCAGGCTCTGAGCTATCAGCACAGAGCCCGACGCCGGGCTCAAACTCACGGACCGCGAGATCATGACCTGAGCCGAAGTCCGCCGCTTAACCAACTGAGCCACCCAGGCGCCCCTAAATGTTATACTTTAAATCAACCAACTGTTTATTTTATAACTTATTGTTATGGGTTCTGTGAAAGAACCTGAAGCAACATGTACATCATATTTATCAAGGAGGCTGTGTGATTGATAACAAGAGATGAAACTACAAGTAGAAGATCTAAACTTAAGTCCCAGTTTATTATCCACCTGATGCCAGTGAAATTTATATGTCTTCAAGTGTCAGCTTCCTCTTCAAATAAACTAAGAATCAAAATAATTTTTATTCCATACCATTATTGTAAGGGTTAAAAGCGATTAGGAGTACTTTGTTTCCCAGGTAAGCACTTGTGAATGCCTGATAGTGCTAAGGAAGTCATGACTTGTTCCTTGATCTCTGAAACAGCTTTCCATTTATTCCATTTATTTTTTCCATTTATTCCATTTATTTCCATTTATTTTTCTATTTATATTTGTGTTTTTCAAAATGAGAGTTGGTCTTCTTGCGCCTTAGGGATTTGGGACATTGTTTTTACACATTTGGCTCATCACATTCATCAAACGTGAAATGGAATGCTCAAATTTAGATGACACTGTTGCCACCAAGTGGTCACCAGGAGATATTGCAATCCAGTATCCAGGTGTGCTAAGCCACAGCCACATGATGACAGATCAGGCAATTAAAATTCTGTGCAATAAGGCTTATCTTCTTCTTCCTTCGTGATATGAAATGAGTGATAAAACTCTAATCTAAATCTTCAACACCATCTTACTCTTTATTCCTCTCTGATTTACCCTAGGGCCCACAATCAAAAACAATTAAAAAATCGTTGGCTCTCCCACATCCCTAATGCCTCTTTATACTTTCCACCAAAGACCTACAAAGAAATCTGAGACCTGAAACACCAGGATGGGGGCTAGGGAACCACCAGAAGTCCATTGCCAAAATATACTTAGCATTTTTTGTGTGTGTTTAATCTTTATAACCCTATGAGCAGTATATCAATATCTCAGTTTGGAAACTGAGGCTCAGGTTGGGTTCGGTAACTTACAAGGTTGCTCAGTTCATGAGCGGCAGGATAGGCTTCAAACCCAGTACTCAACCAAGGTTCTCTCCACCATCTCTCAAGGTTTCCCTGGATGTCCCACCTTGGCTCTATATCTTTTATTTTACCTTCTATATAATTTTAGGAAGATATCTTCTATTCTGGATATCTATGTCAGCACATTAGAATCACCTGGGGAGATTTTTAAAAATATGAATGCCTAGATTCCCTCCAGATCAATTATAACCAAGACTCTGAGATAAGGGAGCATCTATAATTTTAAGGAAAAAAATGCCAATGATTCTGCTGCACTGTGAGAGTTAAGAACCACTGGTTTAAGTAATATTACTCATGTTAAAACTTCTTTTTATTGTTTTAGCATTTAGTCAGGGGGATATCCTTACTATAAAATATTAACACAGAGTTTCTGTCTTGTAATAACAGGTGGATGAGATATTTATAGATTCGGCCTTGAACAAGCATTATATCAAGAACCAAGTAGTGAGACTGACGTATGTATATTTGGGCAAAGGTGGAGTCACAGCCTGGAGGGACATAGGGCAAAGGAGATAGGAATTCCTCACATATTGTTGCCTCTGTGAGCTTGGCTCTTGCCTAGGATTTCTCATGAATAGCATCTCTACAGTGGTTTGGAGATATACTGCTGGCCACCATTTTTAAAATGTAAAAACTAAGATGCAGGGAGGTTAAGTGATACATTCAAAGTTCCCCAAGTGACAGAACAAGGATTTAAACCCCATGAGCTGATTATAAGGTCTGGGACTAACAGAACCTGTGGCCTTGGGAAAACCCAGCAGCATGTCACTGCATACACCAAGTTCTTTCTTTCAGACATGTCATTTCAAAAATAAGAAGGCCAAGTTGGCTACATAATGGGATCATAAGTTTTACTTGTAACAAAGTCCCAGTAACAGGAGGCATGCCCAAACAAAAAGATGTTCCTGTTTTAATAAGTTTTCTGTTTGTTATGGTAGAAGGGGGAAGTTCATATCAATTGCTGAAATAGCTCAGAGGTTTCAATTGTGTTATTTGGAAAGCATGTAGCAGAACACACACATAATAAATACAAATCTATGGACCTGTATGACTCATCTTCTTAAAAATGTATATATTCAAAGAGATTTATATTAAGAAATAATCACTTTTATCACCAATAGACTAATGCCTTATTGGAAGACTTATTCCACGTTCCTTATACCTTTACTAAATAGCCAGTGACCTCCAGAAGAATTTTACAATATTAATTGGATAAATTGTATAATATTTAGGAGATAAAAAGCACATATTTGTTGAAATTTTCTAGAGTTCACATCCTCTATTTTCAAATTCTGATTTGCCATACCATTCTAGCAATATTATTACAGTCTTGTGAACTCATTTGAATTTATAGTCATTATCATTATGTAAGTTTCTGTGTGTGTCCAGAGAAACTCCACCTTGTAAACAAGGTCTTCCCTTTGATTCAAGAGGGAATACATTTGACAATTGGACATAAAATTCTGGTTATTATATCTTCACATTCTAGAGCCTAAATGGACCACAATATATAAAAAGCCTCAAAATCAATATGATTTCCTCTTTTTTTAGTCAAAAGATTTGGGACAATAAGGCCTATAGTGCTTTTCAGAGCTTGGGTCTTTTTAGGTGTAAAAATATGAGATATAACAGATCAATACATAGATTTCAATTTTTTAAAGACCTTTAATTGTTTGGCTTTCCTAATTTAAGAGGAAAAACTGAATACTACAGGTAAAGGGACTTGAACTTGTTCATATGAAGAAAGTTCAAATAACTGGACATGTGTAATCTAGGGAAGACTCAAAACCAAGAATGCTGTTGTCTTCAAATACTTTATGTGGAAGAGAAAATTAAGGTTCTATATACGTCCCAAACTAGACCTAAGCTTAATGTAATGGAAGATATAGGAAGACATATTTCAACTCAAAATGAAGAACTCTCTTAAAATCAGAGCTGACCAAAGAGAAATAGCCTCTTGAGGGAAGTAAATTTCCCATCATTTTAATTACTGTACTGGGATTAGAGGGCCACTTATCACGAATGCTGTAGAGGTGGTTTAGGTATCAGATACATGAGCGATTGGCCAAAGAGACCACCAAAGTTTCTTCCAATTCTCAGACTTTATGATTCTGAGAAAAATATTTTCTGATATCTGAGTCTTACCCAACTGCTATAACAAGGCTTCAAATTAATGGGGGAAATTTACAAAAAACATAATGGAAACTCGAAGAGACAACATATGAAATTACCTTGGGTCAGAGAGTGACATACAGATGAATGTCAATGTGAGAGGATTAGTCCTTGACATTTGCAGCAATTAAGATATAATTTAGGAGCATTAAGTATAGGAAAGAGTATGATATCCAATGTATTCTTGGAATAAATACCTTTCTCTTGTATGTTGTAGGCCAGAGGAAGATGGTGTGAAAGTAGATATCATTATGATATTCCAGTTCCCCTCTCCTGAGCAAAGAGCTATGATAAAGGAGAAAATCCATAGCATCTTAAATCAGAAGATAAGGACCACAAGAGCCTTGTCAATAAATGCCTCCTCAGTTCAAGTTAATGGTAAGTAGGTACACCTTCTGTGGTATGTGAAGTTTTCTATTAGGTCCATTTTATGTCTAATCTTAACCTTACTTGCCATTATTTCCTTTCCAAATAATAGCTAGAATTTAGATGGAAAAAAATTTCAAGTTAAAAATATGACATTTCAAGGTTTTATTTTTCTCTGTTGAAAACATGTCTGAAGTTAGTTGTCAAGTGGTTTATCCTATAGGTATTGACTGGTACTCATCATAAAATAAGGAAACCTTACCACTAGCAGAGAATTAATCTGACTCAGCCACTGCCTTCATGACTAAGCAAGTGAAAATACCAAGCATTTAGCAACAACTACTTTTCTAAGTGGGACCTTCCTAAAACATGAGGTCATTTGTTGCCTTTTAAAAATATGGATAGTTTCTGTATATAGTCAAGTTATGAAGTTTCTGTTTTTTCCTATGGGCATTTGGGAATATGGTAAACCAACTTTGTAGCCACTAAAGCCATCTTTTAAGTGATGCTTTAAAAATCACTGAGCTAGAAAAAAATCATTAGAACCATTATACTATACCATTATCATTTCTCTGAACAGGAAAATCAGTCTTTATCAAGGCCTTCTCTATGCCCTTCATGTGCAGCATCTAATTTCTATATTCTTATGAAATAGGCAAATTTATCTTTTATAGATATAAAAGAGAGATAAAAAAAGTAAGGACTCTAATAATTAAAATGATATAAGATTCAAGTCTAGATCTCTAATTTCTTGAGAGACTCTATATAAAAAGGGTTCTGTGGTCAAACACATCTTAGAAATTCTGTCTATGATATTCATCTCTTACGTTAGCATATTAAAGGCTCTGAGGAGTCCAGCCAGACAGAAACCTGTTCACCCTTGTACATTAAGCTGCTTCCACAAGCACCTACTTCTGGCAGACAAGTGCAAATTTCCCCTACAAATTCCAATGGACACCAGACTTAAGAGAAGCACAAAGGAAGTGATTAATATCAGAGGTGAAACAGGATGCCCTGCCCTTGTAAGGGTCTGGCTGACTCTTCAAGAGGAAACCTGACCAGGAAGTGAAAATCTGAGGGAATGGGATGGGCAAGAGTCTGCTGAAGTGACAAAGAGTCAGCTACTCCGGGAATAAAGCCTGGGACCTCTCCCAACCCAGGAGGGAAGGGCTTAATCCACCTTCTTTGTTAGGTGGGGAAACAAATGAATCAAGGTTGTGAAATAGTGGCAATTCTGATAAATTATATGATGTGTTACAATTATAATTTCCAATAACCAGTTAATTTGGCAGAAATCTAAAAGCCTGAGCTATCTGAAACCAGAAATGAAGCATGAAATGGTTATCAGTTGCCTACTTTTTGTTTTTTCACAGGGTCAGTTTGTGTGCTATAGTTTATTTTAATGACTAAGAAATTATTAAAAGGCAGGGTGTGCTGATTGAGAACCTATTTTGATCCCACTGAGTCACTGCAAGACCACCCAAGTAATTGGGCCATGACTTTACCTCCATTCTCTCAACAGTAAAATTGCACTAATAATGTTTGTTCTTCTTACAACCATAGAAATAGCATGAGGATATATAAGAAAGTAGAACATATGCAACAAATAGGCCATTACCACTTAGAAAGCTAGTAAGTTGCACATGTGCTTTGTACACAATGCATGTGATTAGTAGTAGAATAAGCCAGAACCTTCATGGTTTCAAAATTTCCAAATGTAAAAGGATCAGTGTTTACTAGCACGTAGGAAAACCCATTTAGTGAAAAGCTCAGTATTATCCTCAAGGCAATTTTTACAGGCAAAATCATTGCTCTCTAGGAACACTCAATCTGGGGGATTCCCAATGAATGGAAAACTGCCAAAATTCTAAACCAAGTCTAGAAATAACCCTGCAGCCCAAGATTATCTGCCATTTGTCAAGAATCTGTGTTTTGTTTTGTTTTGTTTTGTTTTGTTTTGTTTTGAGGAAAAAACAAAACTATGTGGTGTGGGTCCTTTATGGGATGCAATGTGTCAAAGCAAAGCTAAAATCAACTTCTTTGCATTTCAAACACCATAGTTATGAAAGAGCAGCTCACTGTTCACATTTGGTTCATGTGTGCTCCAGTTCCTCTGATGTTACTTACAGCGTGCAGAGCCCTAATTACTAGATTACTCTCAACTCAAAGTATGTTAGAGGGTCACTCTCATGTCTAAGGTGTTAGTTTATTTCTCTCCTACACATGAAAAGTAAAATTCTTTGGTAAAAATTAGTTATGTTCACTGGTTGAAATAAATAAAATACTTTATCCTCATTCTGCTCATAAGCCTTTTTACCTTGAAAATCATCACAGTTTTCATATAACCTTCCACTGATTTCAATTTAAATGCTCATGTTTCCTTTGTCAGAATCCTAACTGTTGGAAATTGACAGAATTTAACTTTATATTCTCTCCAATAATTGGTCTTTACTAATACTTAGCAGATGTTGGATAAGAATACACAAGTTTATTCTTCAGAAAAAAAAATCATTTTGATACTTTAGAAACTGTGTTTTAGAAGTATTATTCAATATAGTTTATTTGGGTGGTTTATTTTTTCATTCCTAAACCCTTTGACCAAAAAAATGCTTATGCGAAAGCTTAAACAGAAGAAATAAAAGCAGAGTTGTTCTGACTGAGGCTGGATTTGAGCCTGGAGATCTTGTCTACTTGCTGCCTCTTTCCCCATTTCACTTCACCCCTGAAATGAAATCCAAAGAGGTTTTATCCTGCACAATTAGAAAACAACTGTTCTGTATTAACACAATTTATGAATTTTAATCATCCACTGTTTGTGCCTTAATCACCCACTGCTTGAGGATTTACCCACCTAATTAGAGGTTGCCTACAAATATCTATAAAAATTGTATACATATCCTGTTTTATTGGGTAGCCATTCTCCTGAATATTTGTTCAACTGTCTAGAATCCATACATAGTCAATATCCTCTGGTAATTTCTGGTTATTGAGACCAACTGAGAGAATATCATATTATCATTCTATGTTCTCTTTTGTTTTTCAGCAATGAGCTCATCAACAGGAAAGCTAACTGTCCAAGCATGTAAGTCTAGTTAGCTTATTAAGAAAAGTTCAATTTCCACATCAGAAGAGAAAATATCTTCAAATATTAGCTCATAATTTCCCATCCATGTCACACATTTTCTTTGGAAGAGAATAACAATTGGACAATAAACAAGTATTTTTTTTCTAGCTCTGAAACCAATCTTTACATCATGTTCAAGAAAAACATTTTACATGGTAGGAATTTGGGGGCAATTTGAATAAACTATGTATTTCTGGCTTGGAATAAATGGGCTTGCTTTTCTAATTTTTAAAAATGCTATGAAATGTTCTTTCTGTTGAGAAAGGAAATAATGAGAAAGTGATAAATGGGGAGGAAATAGACTCCATTATTCGTGACTGAGCTATAAAATGTGCTTATTATGTTCATTTTCATGATTGACACCAGCTCCACTCACTCCCTTCATATCACTATGGCCTAAATTTTGAAAGATTTAATCAAAGTGGTGATGACTTTGAGCAAAAGCATTCATGCATTTGTTTCTGTGTCTTACAAACAAACTATATGTATCTATTCATTCATTCATTCATTCATTTATTCGTTCAACAAATATCTTTTTCACATCTACCTAGTGCCAGAAAGTGAATACCACTATGAATAAGACAAGATCCCTCCTCTAAAATTAAGAGTTCAAAGGTAGGGGAAAATATAAATAAATCAGGAAATGTTAAAATAGGGTGATAAATGCTACAACAGAGAAAGTGCACAGTGCTATGAGAGCCAATCACAGAGTCAGCTTAACCTGGTCTCATAGAGTCAGAAAGTGATCCGTAAGACAGGAGAGACCATGAGTCAAGTGACAAGTGGGATGAGTGTCCTTGCCAGGGGGAGCAGTATGTAAAAATGTCATTAGAAAAGCAGGAACATGGTCATTTATTGTAATTGAAAAATGTCAGTGTAACTGGAACATAGAATGGGGGGTGGGGAGCATGGGAAACGGATATGATTAATAGTGATCAAGGACCAGAATGATGCTGAAACATTTCAATTTCATTTGGAGGGCAGCGGGAAGTCACTCACTCAGATTTCAGTATAGAGAATGGATTAGAAGAGCAGGACTAGAGGCAGGGCGATGAGCTGGGAAGCTGTTGCAACCCTCCAGATGAGAAAAATGGTTGTCTAAACTAGAGTAATGGCAGAATGGTGGAGATTTCTACAATGACTGGCCACAATGGAGTGTAGTCAGTATAAGTAAAATGAGTTTTCTTTTGTGATACCCAATTAGTTGGAACAAGAATTGAATCTACTATATTTTCCTTATTAGTACCATGTTCTAAACAGGCTTAATTCTTAGGAACTTAAGCAGCAAAGTAATCTCTGATCTGATGCACATAATAGAGTACATATTTAGTCCCACCAATAGTGAATGGGATGTTTGTGTGGAAACACGGAACTCTTCACCCAGAAGAGTAAGAAACTGGTCATTATATGTTAACCCATGCACACCTTAGGAACTAGTCATACAGAAAAATGTATGGGAGAAGGAGTTTCAGCAAATGGGCAATTACTTGTCTGGTGAGTTCTACAGATAAAAACTTGTACTTTTACTGTGTAAAAATGTGTCAAAGTAACACACTGGATCATCTGAAACTGGGAAGCAAAAATTATAGTAGGAGCTCCCAGGATATCTAGATAATTGATACCATAAGTCTTCAGGAAACATAATTTTGTGATATGTCAACCCTTTGTAGTTTAACATAACTTTAGTAGGCAATATATATATATATATCCACATCTATAAATGCAGGGATGAGCAAAACATCAGCATATCAGGAAACACAGAGGATAGGTGTTAATATTGTACATGTTTACATAATGATAGATGCAAATATTGCATTCTAGTACTCTATTAGGTACTCTGAATCAAAGACTATGGAGATATTTCTTATAACTTAGTGATTTTATCTCTTACAGGTTGTGGTAAACGAGTTGTTCCATTAATAGTCAACAGAATAATGTCTGGAGACATTGCAGCCAAGGCTGCCTGGCCATGGCAAGCTTCCCTTCAGCGAAATAACATACATCAGTGTGGGGCCACCTTGATTAGTAATACATGGCTAATCACTGCAGCACACTGCTTTAAGAAGTAAGTTATTGACTGTAAGTTGGCCCTCACTACTGCTAAAAAACTGAGTATTATGTTCTGATTAATAACCAACGTCCCCCAATATTACCGAGGTAAATGAGAAAATTTTCTTTCAGGCTTTTTTCTAATGTGTTATAGTTGCATACATATTTGCAAAGTCAGTGAGGGTAGTAGTCCTTATCCTAGCATTCATTTGTCATGTCCTCACAGGCTTTGGTGGCTTTTTTGGAGTATAGTTGACACAAATGTCACATTAATTTCAGGTGTATAACATGGTGATTCAACTTCTTTATATTATGCTATGCTTACCACAAATGTAGCTACCATCTGGCACCATACAATGCTATTATAATACCATTGGCTATATTTCCTATGCTTGCTTTTATTCCTGTGACTTATTTATTCCATATTTTCTCCATCCCTCAATACCTCTCCCCTCTGGCAACCACCATGTATGCATATATATATATATATATATATATATACATATATATACATACACACACATATATATGTATGCACACACACACATATATATATAAACACACATATATGTACATATATGTATATATTAATATATATCAAATCTTTCTTATCTATTCATTTATCAGTGGACACTTAAGTTGCTTCCATATCCTGGCTATCGTAAATAATGTTGCAATAAAACATAGGGGTGTATATACCTTTTTTGTTTTAGTTTCTTCTTTTAAAGTTTTTATTTAAATTCCTGTTAGTTCACATACAGTGTAACATTAGTTTTAACTGTAGAATTTAATGATTCAGCACTTACATACCACATCCAGAGCTCATCACAACAAGTGTACTCCTTAATCTCCATCACCTTTTAAGCACATCCTTCCACCCACCTCCACTCTGGTAACCATCAGTTTGTTCTCTATAGTGAAGAGTCTGTTTCTTGGTTTGCCTCTCTCTTTTTCCCTTTGTTCATTTGTTTTGTTTCTTAAATCCTTCAGATGAGTGAAATCACATGGTATTTGTCCTTCTCTGACTTATTTCACTTAGCATAATACCATCCAGCTCTGGGATGACTGGTGGCTCAGTTGGTTAAGCGTTGGACTCTTGATCTCAGCTTAGGTCTTGAGATCATTGTCATGAATTCAAGCCCAGCACTGGGCTCTGCACTGGGCTTGAAGCCTACTTAAAAAAAAAATAGTCTCTAGCTCCATCCATGTTGCTGCAAATGGCAAGATTTGGCTTGAAACTAGCTTGGAAATTGGCAAGATTGGCTTGAAATTTCTTTGGCAAGAAATGGCTAAGTAATATCCCATTACATATATACTATATCCTCTTTGTCCGTTCAACAGCCAATGGACATTTGGGCTGTTTCTATAATTTAGCTATTGTAGATAATGCTGCTATAAACATCAGGGTACATGTGTCCCTTTGAATTCATATTTTTGTATCCTTTGGTAAATATCTAGTAGTATGATTGCTGGATCATAAGGTAGTTCTATTTTTAACTTTTTGAGGAAACTCCACACTGTTTTCCAGAGTGGCTGCACCAGTTTGCATTCCCATCAACAATGCAAGAGGGTTCTCCTTTCTTGGCAAGCTCACCAACACCTGCTGGTGCTTATGTTGTTGATTTTAGCCATACTAACAGGTGTGAGGTGATATCTCATTGTAGTTTTCATTTGGGGTGCATAGATCTTTTTGAATTAGTGTTTTTGTTTTCTTTGGCTAAATACCCAGTAGTGAATTACAGGGTCATATATGGTAATTCTGTTTTTATTTATTTTTTTTTTAAGTTTATTTATTTTGAAAGAGGGAGCCCACATATGGGAGCAGGGGAAGGGCAGAGAGAGAAGGAGAGACAGAATCCCAAGCAGACTCCCCACCATCAGCACTGAGCCTGCCACAGGGCTCAAACTCACAAATTGTGAGATCACGCCCTGAGCCCAAATCAAGAGTCAGATGCTTAACTGATTGAGCCACCCAGGCATCCCAGTAATTCTATTTTTAATTTTTTGAGGAACCACCATATGATTTTTCAAAGTGGCTGTACCAATTTACATTCTCACCAATAGTGCCTAAGGGTTCCTTTTTATCCACAACCTGGCCAACACTTGTTGTTCCTTATCTTTTTAATTTTAGTCATTCTGACACGTATAAGGTGATGTCTCATTTGGTTTTGATTTGCATTTCTCTGATTACCAGTGATGTTGAGAATTTTTTCATGTGTCTATTGGCCATCTGTATATCCCCTTTGGAAAAATGTCTATTTGGGCCTACTGCCCATTTTTCAATTAGATCACTTGTTTTTTTGGTGTTGAGTTGTATGAGTTCTTTATATATTTTGATTATTAACCCTTATCAGGTATATCATTTGTAAATATACTCTTCCGTTCAGTAGGCTGCCTTTTTGTTTTGTTTATGGTTTCCTTCACTGTGCAGAAGACTCCAAATAACCAAAGCCATCTTGAGAAAGAATGGGGCTGAAGGAACCACAATCTCAGATTTCAAGATACACTACAAAGTTGTGGTGATCAAGACAGTATGATATTGATACAAAAATAGACACATAAATCAATAGAACAGAATAAAGATCCCAGGAATAAACCAATAATTATATGGCCCATTAATCTACAACAAAAGAGGCAAGAATATACAATGGGACAAAAGACAGTCTCTTCAACAAATGGTGCTGGGAAAACTCGACAGCTACATGCAAAAGAATGAAACTGGACCACCATCTTACACCATACACAAAAATAAACTCAAAATGGAATAAAGACCTAAATGTGACACCTGGAACCACAAAATTCCTAGAAGAAAACACAGGCAGCAATCTCTTTGACATTAGCTGTAGACATTTTTCTAGACATGTCTCCTCAGGTAAGGGAAACAAAAGCAAAATTAAACTATACCAAAACTATACTACTATTCAAAAACTTTTTCACAGTGAAGGAAACCATCAACAAAATAAAACAAAAAGACAACCCACCAAATGGGAGAAGATATTTGCAAATAAAATTCTGACTTTTGATACCATGGTAATTCTGTCTACCGGAGTCTAAATCTGAATATAGAGACTTAGATTCTTAAAGTTTGAAAGACATCAGAGCTCAACAGGCCAATATGTTAGAATGCAAAGAAATCCCTAGTTTCCTAGTTGGGCATCAAATATCTCAAAGTAAGGAGAACTTACTAGCTCCAAAGTCAGCCAATTTTGTGGTAGATGGATCCACTTTCGCAAATATCCTTATAACAATGAACATCAAATCTGCAACCTAATAACTTTTATCCACTGATATTTGTTTTTTTTTTAATCTGGAACATCAGGGATCAAATTTATTTCCTTCTCCATAGAACCATGGAGAGAACTAATTCCTTATTTTCTCTTTTTCAGGCCAGATAATATAAAATAAATGAGAATCTCAAAACCATATGTGAAAATAAATATCACTACTTTATTTCACAACATCAGCTTCAGATATCCTACAATCTTACTTCTTCTCCTCTACATGTTCTTGATTTTGTCAGTGTCTTCCTTAAATCATGCTTCCAAGAACCAAAACACTCTTCAAAATAGATAGTATGATTGGGGTGCCTGGGTGACTCAGTCAGTTAAGTGTCCAACTCTTGATTTTGGCTTAGGTCATGATTTCACATTTCATGCAATTGAGCCCCACATCAGGGTCTGTGCTGACAGTGCAGAGCCTGCTTGGGATTCTCTCCTCTCCACCTCTATGCTGCCCCCTCCCAAATAAATATAAATAAACATAGTAAAAAATTAGATAGCATGACTAATGCCATAATGACAAAGTAAAATGCGAGGGCTTTTGAAAAAATAAAATAATATAAATTGAATGGAAGGTTATAGTTAGCTCAGTAATTGAACAACTCTATCTAAAGGATGATGATTAAGAATTGCTATTGAAAGACTGCAGATGTTTTTTATGGCCCACCAAAGATCTTTATTCTGCACTGTGTCCTAGACAATGTATTTTCTGGGCTTGGTAGGTGATGTGGAAGTTATAATCAACAAAGTAGCTGATGATAGATGCTGGAAAGGATAACAAATGTGGGTAAGAAAAACAAATTTCAACAGGACTTTAATTATGTTAGAATCATAAGCAAGAACTAAATAATTAATTTTGGTAAATATAAATGTAAGGCTCTACATTGAGTCAAAAAAATCTAAGTATATCAGTACCAAAAGCATATTTGTGCTTTAACATGTGCAAATTGCTTAAATTTTTTTTCAGAAAATAGCCTACTATGAGTTAGTTGTTCACAAAACTACATTATGATTTAAATTGAATTAAAAGAAATGCAGATTTCAAAATAAAGGAGACATCAGACTCTTTGTTGCTCAAATCCTGACTGGAATAGTGAGTTCTGTCCTGGACAACACACTCAAAGAAAAATTGAGAAAATGAAATGTTCTCAAACTATAGAGTGTTGGATGGTAAAGAAAGGTGATAGTATAACTGTATGGTTTACTTTGCCATTCAAAGCCTATGTCTGAGACACTTTCCTGTGCAAGAGAATTAGGGAATCAAGGAAGAACTTTCAATAGTTAGAGCTGCTCAAACATGCAAGGGATTCCAAGGTGAAGAAAGAGATTCTAAGGGAAAGGCGATGTTCCCATCTGCAGAAGGGTTCAAGCATAGACCATTGCTACCTGAGACTGTGTTCTTACAACAATTATTAGCACTTATTAAGCTCCAGTGTGGTACAAATTTTTGATTAGATGCTTAAGATTGGTTTTACATAGGGGCACCTGGGTGACTCAGTTAAGCCTCCTACTGTGGCTCAGGTCATGATCTTATCCTATGGTTGGTGAGTTCAAGCCCCACGTTGCATCAGGCTCTGTGCTGACAGCTCAGAGCCTGGAGCCTGCTTCAGATTCAGTGTCTCTATCCCTTTCTGCCCCTCCCTTGCTCATGCTCTTTCTCTCTCAAAAGTAAATAAACATTTAAAAACATTTTTAAAAGGATTGATTTTACATAATTCTTACACTCACCTCATTAAGTAAACAATGCTCAATAAGCTTTTTTTCACTGAGCAAAATAAGAAAAGTTAAGTAACTTGCCCAAGGTCACAATGTTAGGGGAGGGTGGAATTGAACACAAGCATGTATGTCTGCCTCATGCAAAGTTCCATCTTTCAAGCATTGGATCAGTGAGAGGACCAAATGACTTTTTATGGCCTTCCCTAGTTTGAGATTGTTTGGTATCATTGCACTCTTATACTGACTGAACACTTTAAGAACTCTTATCACGTGGATCGACTTTCAAGCTAATAATCAACAAAATTCCCAGATCCTTTTTATAGGGATGGTTTCCAACCCAGGAATCACACTTTCAATTTTTACAATTTAGTCGGGGATCTGAATTACTGTTTTATACTCGTTATCATTATCATTTTTATTTGGGCCCAGTTTAAAATTTTTTTAAGTTTATTTGTAATCTTCACTTAGGATCTTTCATGTCAGGTGTTTCTTTCAGGTTTTCTGTCCACAATGTAACAAATACAAGTATCAGGGTTTTGTTTGAAAGTTCTGAAATGATCACTTCCATTTAAGTAAATGCAATTCAAGGTCTGTCCTTTGCACTTCCAAGTTCGAAATACTTGATTTATGTTAAGTTTATCTAGGTATGACTAAGGTGAGGGAGCAGATTTGCACAAATAAAATTCACAAGAGATTTATTTATAAACAAAAATGTCAATATATTTATGCAAATGAACAATTGTGTTCACAAACCATTTTTATTTAGCTTTTCTCATTATTTTTGCACATCAAAACTGTGTATAAAAACACGATTTAAAATTTAAATTTAAGTTCCCGTAAAGATAAAAATAATAATCCCAACATAATTACAGCTGTCAAATTGGACTTAAACCCTATGATATGTTTATATGCTTCTTTCTATGACTAAAGCTACCTATTAGGAAATAATTAGGTTGAGGAACAAGTATCTATATGGGCAGTATCTGTTTCTGCTTATCCCTCATGGACGGTGTTAGTTAAGTACTTAGTTAAGAATACTAATCTTGCTACTAATAAATAGATTTTGATGGGAGACCATGTCCAATAAAGAGAAGAGCAGAGAGAGGCAAGCAGACATGATACGTGGCAAATAGTTTAACCTATCTAGGTTTTATTTTCCTTATGTATAAAACAAAGGCTTTACTAGATGATCTTTTATTACTAAATGACCTTTCCAATCTCCATATGTACCATGATCTGCCAGTTGTGCAAGCCCACAAGCTAAAAGTTGCTCACAAGCTAGAAGTCATCCATACTTGGTCATCTTTCACAAGACTTCTGACAAATTTTTTTCTTAAATGTTTATTTTATTTTAGAGAAAGAGGATCCAAAGCAGGCTCTGTGCTTTCAGCACAGAGCCCAATGTGGGGCTCGATCCCAAGAACTGTGAGATCATGACCTGAGCTGAAGTGAGAAGGTTAACTGACTGAGGCATCCAGGCGCTCCTACTTCTGACAACTTTTACCTCATTCACTCTTACCTTCCAACAATCTATTCTCCAGAAAGAACTTATGTGATTTTTTTTAATGTAAATGAGACTACATTACTCTTGTCTTAAAATCATCCAGTGAATTCCCATATCACTTGAATAAAATCTAAACACACTATTCATGACCTATAAGACACTCTAAAATCTGGTTCCTGCCTACCTCGCCAGCCTCATGCCCCACCACTCTTCCCTTGGGTCTCGAACTGCAGCCCATCTGATGTAAACCTTGGGAAGTTTATCTGGAAATTTGTCTCCCTGCCTTCTCACAGCTAATTCCTCATAAACCATGTCTCAGCCTAAACATCCTATTCTCAAAAGAGAATTATCTAACTACCCCCCTGTACTCTATTCCACTACCCTATTTTATTTTATTCACAGCCCTTATCACTGCTTGGATTTATTTATCTGTTAATTCATTTTGTTCTTTTTCCTTCACTGGAATTGAATACTGCCACCAGCAGGGACCTTTTCTGTCTGGTTCACTACTTCAATCCCAGCACTTCAAATAAGACTTAGCATACAGGGGCGCCTGGGTGGCGCAGTCGGTTAAGCGTCCGACTTCAGCCAGGTCACGATCTCGCGGTCCGTGAGTTCGAGCCCCGCGTCAGGCTCTGGGCCGATGGCTCGGAGCCTGGAGCCTGCTTCCGATTCTGTGTCTCCCTCTCTCTCTGCCCCTCCCCCGTTCATGCTCTGTCTCTCTCTGTCCCAAAAATAAATAAAAAACGTTGAAAAAAAAAATTAAAAAAAAAAAAAAAAAGACTTAGCATACAGAATTTCAACAAATATTTGCTGAAGAGATAAATGAATGATAGCTTATATGCTTTACAGTTCTAGAAATCAATAATTCTTATTTGGATTTCAGCTCTAAGATACTGTTTGTATACAGTTTATCTTTCAAAATAGCAATAGTCTATATTTAAAGGTCAAAGGAAACTATCACTAAAACCAAATATTTTTAAGATGGAGTTTTATTAGCCTTCATGCAGTTATTATAGTGCTGCAGTTTATATGTACAGTTTATATGCATTTCTAACCTTTTCCAGTAATGCAAATCCACATCAATGGACTGTTAGCTTTGGAACAACAATCAACCCTCCATTAATGAAAAGAAATATCAGAAGAATTATTGTCCATGAGAGATATCACTCCCCAGCAAGAGAGTACGACATTGCTGTTGTACAGTTCTCTCCCAAGGTCACCTTTACTAATGACATCCGCCGGGTTTGTTTGCCAGAAGCCTCTGCATCCTTCCAACCCAATTCAACTGTTTATATCACAGGATTTGGAGCACTTTTCTATGGTGGTAGGTATCTCAGAAAGGACACAGAGCTCTAAATCCAATTTAGGACAGTGTGATTTAATCTAATCTCCATTAATATATCCTGCCAGCCATTTCCACACAGCTTGATTGGATTAGAGCTCTTACTTTGTCAGTGACAGAAACTCAACTCAAACTAACTAAAGCAAAAATAATAATAAAATGGCAAATTCGGCCCTTGTGATCTGGAAATCAAGACAGAGGAGATGAGTCTTGTTTTAGACATAGCTGGATTCAGGAGTTTGCATGTCATTAAATGCTGAATCTCTGAATCTTCCCATTTCTGGCTCTGTTTTCCCCTAGATTGCCTTCATATGGAGGGATTCTAGTTCCACATAGTGTCAAAGGTGGCCAACAACATCAAGGTTTACATCATGTTCCCCTAATAGATGCAGAGGGAAGAACATGTCCTTTTCTTTGCCAGAATCTACATTAATCCCTGAAAAGGTTTCCTTTGGCCCCGTTTGTGTCCAGAGCACTTGGGTTGACTCACTAACTCAGGTACTCTCTCCTGTGCCTATACCAAGAAAGGAAGGTGTGTGATAGACAGCCTGGTCAGACTCACATAGAATAGGGAGAGGCAGCTCCAAAGGGGTAGGCTTCAAGGAAGACATAAAAGAAGTGAATGTTCCCTCAGCAACACTAGAGTCTATTTCTATGTGCTGTTGTCTATGCAATGCCAGGTGTGCATCAGATGTGTTGTCATCTTCATGCCCACTTTCCCTCCAACGCTTCCTCCCTTTATGCCTCATCTCTGTGAGCCCCCCTCTACCTTTTTAATCTATTCATCCCCTTGGTTTGCTCCACTACTCATTTTCACTTTCCTGGATCACTTCACAAGTTTTTCTGTTTCTCAGCTACAATGTCCAATTACAGCCAAATCTGCTTCAGAATTACAGAGGCTAATTTAGAGATCGTCTCTGATAACAAAGCTTCCGTGGCTCTCTCTAAACTGATTTAACTTGATATACTACCTTACACTTCTAATAAGTAAAAATGATTTTGTTTTTGGATGCTTTTTTGGCATAGTCAGATACACTCTGGATTGTAAAATCTGGTCTAGGTACTTACATATAACAACAGCAAGAGAGTTTCCTTAACTCTGGGCATAAGAAGATAAAGAAAAGCCTTTCTGGGAATGACAAAATCCATTCACAGAGCTCTGTACAATTCCTGTATATATAAAAACCCTAAAGAATAAACCGTTAATTCTTAGTCTCCACTAAGGAACTAGGAATATCTTTCACTAATGTACCCAAGAATAGTCTTGATGGTCTCTAGATTTTTTCCAGGTGTCTCATATGGTTTCATTTCTATTATACAAACTGAGATATGTATGGCTTTCTTTACAGCCATATTACCAATCACAGAAATTATTCATATCTTACTAATCCCAGGGCAGCTGAGTAGAGCTGTAAGCATAACACCTCTATGTCTGCACTCTCTCTGACGGGTTTTCTTATAATATAGAATTTACACTCCCTGCTTCATGATGATGGGAGGGGCATTTCATTTTCCCTTTGGTTTGGTGGGAAGAATCAGTTCTGGCGTGGAGTTTGAGGTTGGCAGAAATATACCTGCTGTAATACTTTTTGGGTAGCAATGGAATCTAAATGGCATGTATAGAACCCAAAACTGAACCCATTTTTTTCAAGGATCCATAAAATATTCACCAATACTGACCAAAAGTAGATCATATCTAGCTCCATAATACAATCTTCAACAACTTTAAAGAACTGAAATCATACACAGTATCTGTCTGATCATAATGAAAGCAAACTAGAAACCATTAGCAGAAAGAGAACAGAAAAATCTCTAACTGCTTAGAAATTAAACAATACCCTTCTAAATTTTTTTTTTTAACGTTTATTTATTTTTGAGACAGAGAGAGACAGAGCATGAACGGGGGAGGGGCAGAGAGAGAGGGAGACACAGAACTGGAAGCAGGCTCCAGGCTCTGAGCCATCAGCCCAGAGCCCGACGCGGGGCTGGAACTCATGGTCTGTGAGATCGTGACCTGAGCTGAAGTCGGACGCTCAACCGACTGAGCCACCCAGGCGCCCCAAACAATACCCTTCTAAATAATACATAGGTTACAGAGGAAGTCTTAAAGAAAATTTTAAGTATACAAAAGACTGAAAATGAAAAAGAAAACAACATCAATATGCGCAGGATGTAGCTAAAACAATGCAGAGAGGGAAATTTATAGCAACTGAAGACATTAGAAAAGAAGAAAATTCTCAAATCAATAATCTAAGTTCTTACCTAAATCAGAAATAAAGAGCAAAATAAGCCTAAAACAAGCAAAAGGAAGGAAATAATAATAGGTATAAATGAATAAAGTCAAAATTAAGAAAAAATAGAGAAAATTAGTGAAATAAAAGGCTGACTCTTTTAAAAAACAATACTTTGTGAGAAACATCATTAAGCATTCCCATAAGAGTTGAGAAATAGTTCAGGGATGCCTGGAATTTATGTGCTGTGTTTTTTATAAATTTTGCCAACCAGTTTTCTGAAAAAGTTATAAATTTATATTGTTAGGTACAATATGTAGATTGTCAATTTCACTTTACCATTCCTGACACTGGACATGAATTTTTTTAACTGACAATGTCGTAGGAAAAAAAAAAAGACAAAACACCAGTTGATTCAAAGAACAGAATAACTTAAGCACTTTTTAAACACTTCAGTAATCACCTCTCCAGAAATAAATCCTGAACTGGTATTCTACTAAAATTGGTATGTCTATTAGTTTCCCATTGCTGTGTAACAAATTACCACAAATTTAACAGCTTCAAACAGCAAGCATTTATTATTTCACAGTTTCCATGGGTCAGAATTTCAGACACAGCTTAGCTAGGTCCTCTTTTCAAGGTATCACAAAACAGCAATCAAGGTGTCCACTGGAGTTGTGGTCTCCATCTGCAGCTCTGGGTTCTCTTTCTTTCTTTCTTTCTTTCTTTCTTTCTTTCTTTCTTTCTTTCTTTCTTTCTTTCTTTCTTTTTTTTTTTTTTCAACGTTTTTTATTTATTTTTGAGACAGAGAGAGACAGAGCATGAACGGGGGAGGGGCAGAGAGAGAGGGAGACACAGAATCGGAAACAGGCTCCAGGCTCTGAGCCATCAGCCCAGAGCCTGACGCGGGGCTCGAACTCACGGACCGCGAGATCGTGACCTGGCTGAAGTCGGACGCTTAACCGACTGAGCCACCCAGGCGCCCCTCTGGGTTCTCCTTCAAGGTCACTGGTTGCTATGGAATACAGTTTCTTGCAGCTATAGAACTCATAGCAGCTTGCTTCTTCAAAACCATTAGGAAAAAGTCTCTGAACTCAGGGAAGGCCTAAACCCTTTTGAAAATGAGGTTCACCTCATTAGGTCAGGCCCACCTTGGATAATCTCCCTTTTGATGAACTCAATGTCAAACTGATTACATCCGGAGAATTCCCTTACCTGTGCCATGTAACATAACCTAATCATGAGAATGACATCCATTATATTCACAGATCCCATCCACAGTTGGAGGCCGAAGCAGGGGAGGAGATCACATAGGAATCTTGGAAATCATTGTAGATTCTGTCTACCACATGTCAGTTTCCTGACCAGTATGTGGTTTGATATAAAGAATCCCCAAATGCTTGTGATATTCTTTGTTTCCACCAGAGGCAGTTATCTTCCTGTCATAACATTGGTTTCTACAACTTAGGATCTAGTTTATACTCTGGAGTCCCAAACTTGTAATACATTAGAAAATTAAATCATTGACTTTAAATGTCATTACATATGTAAAAGTTCTTCATAAAATGTAAATGATAAAATAAATGTACACAGTATTTTAGTTATTTTATCAAGCCAAGGGAGGAAGCTATCTAAACCTGACAAGTTTCTAGAAACAATCCGGAATCCACAAATACAAACTGTATTTTTAAAAATGAGTGCTTTCCTACCTATATATATAAATGGATTGGTTTAAAGAAAAAGTACAATGCTAAGCCAAATAATTCTGTCAGAGAAAGACGAACACCATATGATTTCACTCATATGTGGGATTTAAGTAAGACACACACAAACAAAGGAGCAAAGGAAAAAAGAAAGAAACAGACCAAGAAACAGACTCTTAACTGATGGTTACCAGAGAGAGGTGGGAGAGGGGATAGATAAAATAGGCAATGGGGATTAAGAAATGCACTTGTTGTGACGAGCACCGGGTGATGCATGGAAGAGGTGAATCACTAAATTGTGCACCTAAAACTAACATAACACTGTGTTAACTATACTAGAATTAAGATAAAATAAAATAGGGGTGCCTGGGTGGCTCAGTCAGTTAGGCATCCGACTTCAGCTCAGGTCATGATCCTGCAGTTTGTGAGTTCGAGCCCCTCATCCGGCTCTGTGCTGACAGCTCAAAGCCTGGAGCCTGCTTTGGATTCTGTGTCTCCCTCTGCCTCTGCCCCTCTCTGCTCATGCTCTGTCTCTCTCTGTCTCTCAATAATAAATAAACATTAAAAAAAGATGAAATAAAATAATAAAAATAAAGTAAATGTACAAAGGTTTTCCAGAAAAAGACACAAATGTTTTTCTTACAAGTATAGGTATTTACAAAAATATGATAAGGGCAATAATTATCATTTAAATGTGCCAGATTTTAAAGACAGATTTATTCTCTAGAAACTGCTTATATTAACTTCATTCTGTATTGACAGTTTCAATATGAAATAGGTTCGATTAGGAAAAAAGTCCACTCACTTCTTTCTAGCTAAGGATGTTGATTGTAAACACTAAAATTACTTTGTTTTCCCTTAAGGGGAATCCCAAAATAATCTTCGAGAAGCCAGACTGAAAATCATAAGTGATGATGTGTGCAAACAACCACACATATATGGCCATGATATAAAATTTGGAATGTTTTGTGCTGGATATCTGGAAGGAATTTATGATGCCTGCAGGGTAGGTAGAAATTATTTTGATATCATTAACTCAAAATATTTTTTATCTCTTCCAAGAAATATTCAATGTTCTTTATGTTTGTACCAATATAGATATTTTGTCAGTTCAGGAATTTCTAAATGCATATTTCACAACACAAACATTTTTGGATGTTTTATTAAGCAAAATTATATAAGCAGAGTTTCTTTAAAGCTATCAAACAAACTAACCAACCAAATTAAATTTTCTTAATACCAGAAGTCCAAAGGTTCATAGAGCAAAGTCCCTTTTCTTAAAGGGGTCTCATCTAGAAAGGAAATCATCATGAACAATGAGCTATGATGAGATGTTTTAAATGATATAATGGAGAGCAAGTATCTTTAGTGTGACGGGAACAATTTTGCAGCAAATATCAGAGAAATCACACTTAAATGAGGCCTGAAGCATAAATGGCACTTAGAAGTTATACAACAAGAAAATACTATTATTTTTCTATACATAGAAAGAGCATAGCAAAAATAATGAAGGTATGAAATTATAATTCATATTTGAGGGAATTCTAAGTAATCTGTTGGCTCTCAGCATAAGGAGAATGAGAGGGCGAGAGGCAGTTAACACTGAGTGAGAAGGTGGATTAGGCCTGGTGCCCTTTCCAGTGCCTTCCTCTGCTGTCTAATAGCTATCCTGTATGTACGTTTTCTGATGAAGGTATAAAGTATGTTTCTTCCTGTAGGTACTTGCTTTATAACATGAGATTCTTGAAAACTTCAAGGAGATGATTGTACATGATGAAATAATGGAAGTTGTTTTGATGTCAGGTGGCAGAAAGCTCTGCCCTGAGTCCCATAAATTACACATGTCAACCTCTGTCAGAAAAGGAACAGGGAGTTTTGTAGCATATAGGCTGGGCAAGAGCAGAATCGGGTACATATCCAGCCTCAGTTGCTGAGAAAGAGGAGAGAGGCAGCTAGAATTCAGAGAATGCACAGAGAAGTCCAAGCCATGATGGAGAAGGGGAAGGTGGTGACAGGAGTCCAGGAGCAGACAGGATATGAGAATCTAGGCAAGTGGTGAGATTCGTGATATGCCTCAGGAAGGAGGTGGTCATAAGGAGATTTCACTAGATTGGGAAGCAGAGGTAAAATTCCTGCTCCATGACTGCCCAAGTGAGTAGTAAAACAAAGCTCTAGACACAGAAAAACTGGGAAAGTTACTGAGAAAAGACTCAAGGACAGGGTCCAAGACATGAATACAGCAATTATAACTGAGGTGCATGATGAGGGGGTTAGTCTGTCTGATAAAACAGAGATCCAAGAACCCTGCTTCGAGCCAGGAGAAAACCAACACCAACTAGACTTTCTGTGTTGTGTATTTGAAATTTGCCAGTAGACCTTAGGCATTCTACACACACACACACACACACACACACACACACACACACACACAGTAACTATGTGAAATGATAGATGTGTTAATAAAACTGATTGTGGTAATCATTTCACAAATTATGTATATATGTATGTTAAATATCACATTGTACATTTTAACTATATACAATTATATTTGTCAATTACATGTCTATAAATCTGAGAAAATTAAAATGTGGAAACTGAACTTTAAAGCTTTTATAACTTTTGAAATCCATGTTTCAATTAATTGTTCTGGAATTGGTAATCAATAAATATGCTGTCTGTAATAAAATATGTGCTTCATCAGAATATTTTAAGTAATAAGTTCTATATTTAGGTAATTTTATTTCTCTCTTTTATTTTCAGGGTGATTCTGGGGGACCCTTAGTTATAAAGGATTTTAAAGACACCTGGTATCTCATTGGAATCGTGAGCTGGGGAGATAACTGTGGTCAAAAGAACAAACCTGGAGTCTACACAGAAGTGGCTTATTACCGAAACTGGATCACTTCAAAAACAGGCCTCTAATTCTCTATAAAAGTTAAATGTTGACAGCTTTAAGCAAGCTATACGTGTTGAGAATTTAAATGTTTAGTAAATACAGTACAATGAAGTGAAATTAAATGACGTGATTTATTTTAAAATCACTTTAATCAACCCATAGTCAATTTATAAGGGATTTAAATCCTTACAAATTTGTAAAGTAGTGGGTCAATTTATCCTGGCTGGAAGAATACAGCAGAGATACTCAACTCTTTACATCATGCAAATTGGAATATAAAAGAGGTGTAATGCAAATTTTTGAAAATAATCTGTATTTTTGGAACATCTTTGTCAAGGGTGTCTCCTTAAGTGAGAAACCTTTTAATCTCTTAAAGAATTCAGGGAAATGTTATATAATTTCTAATCATTTCTCCTGAGCTCACAAATACTTTTTTCTGTTTCTTTATTATTCCAAGTTTTCCAAAGAGATTTTTTTATTTAATACATTTTCTACTTATAAACCCTTTAGAAGGATCCTCGAAAAAAAGTTATATCTAGGAAATAAAATATGGTGATAAATCAGGCCAGAGATCTTCTAACCATTTTTAGTATGAAACCTCCCTATTTTTGGTGATTTTTTTAACACACACACACACACACACACACACACACACACACACACAGAAAAAAAGAGAAATATCCCCACCCTTAGATATATCCAAAGAAAGCCTGATTAATAAATGAGTGCACATAATAATTAGCTAGTCACAAATGTATCTTTGTTACAAAACCTGGGGGGAAGGTGATGGTAACTTCATGAGTCATTCCAAAACAATGGCACAAAAATTTGACGTTTCATAGATGCATTTACATGTTTGAACCTCTAGGAGGTAGTTCTTTACATTATTGTAAGGTTAAATGCCTAGAAAAACGAGAATTCCCTAATATGTTGAAGAATCAATGAGTTTGTCTTTCTACATAGAAAGAAACATTTATATCTTTGAATTGATGCAGCTAATTATCTCCTAGGGCTTGTGGCGGTAGCCTAACTATTGCAACCATGAAACACTAGTTAAAAAAAAATGAAATGTAAATTTCAAGGACCTATTGCACAGAACACATAAACAAAGTAATCTGAAAAAAGCCCCTAAGTGTCTCATGAAGACATTAGGAGAGTCAGGCTTGGGTATTCCATGGTACAATTAAATGAAGGCTTTGTGGAAACTGACTCCCTGACAAGGTCAGCGGAATATCAGGCTTGTGGGCAGAGACTGTCATTTATTCATATAAATATAATTTATATTCTATAAGTCAAATATAAGTCCAAATATAAGCCAAACCATGGAAAAATTGAGTTACTTTATAATAATGTCTCCCCATGGGCTATTGATAAGGCATGAAACTAATCCTACAATAATCTAAAACAGACTAACAATTTATTCACACACACACACACACACACACACACACAAATCCATAAACTAGACTCAGAGAATTTTAAAGGTTGAAGAAGACTGTGAGTCATTCAGGCCAACACACCTATGGTTCAGATAACTGAAGCCAGGAAATGTCAATTACGTGGTAAACCTGTAGGTAGTTTGTACGCCCAGTGGGCCTAGAACTGAGGTACCAATTTCACATGCCCCTTTCCTTACAAAGTCTCTTTATGATCACATATATTTATTGAAATAATCAAGATCTATAAGAATTTCAGTGACTTCTATTGAATCTATTTTAAATTAGAACTCTTATTTTTCACTTAATGTTATGCATTTATGTTCCTATGTGTCTTTTTGTGGCTTGATAGCTCATTATTGCTGAATGATATACCATTGTATGGATGTACCACACAATTTGTTTATCCATTCACCTATCGAAGGACATCTCTGTTGCTTTCAAGTTTTGGCAATTATGACTAAGCTGCTATAAACATTGTGTGCAGGTTTTTGGTAAAAGAATAGATAAATCAATTCAACAGAATAGAGAGCCCAGAAGTAGAGTCATATATATATATAACACCAATTGATCTTCGACAAAAGAGCAAAGGCAGTTCAGTGGAGAAAGAATAGTCTTTTCAACAAATGGTACTGGAACAACAAGACATCCACAAACCAAAAATGAATCTTGATGCAGACCTTACACCTTTCACAAAATTAACTCAAGATGGGTCATAGACCTAAATGTAAAAGTTTTAAATGATATGATTCACTTGGGCAGCTGACTGCCAATTCTCTGAACTCACTTCAAGATAAAGTTGCTTCTTCATATGTAAAAACATACATAGGCTTATACGTTAGTCAATATTATGGTAGTAGTATATAATTCTGAATTTCGATGTTAAGATTCAAGAAATGATATTAGAGTTACAAACTTTGTATTGCTAAACTGTTTTGGACAGCATATCATTCTGGCTTACGAATAAGCAAATGTTGTTATATCATTTTAAATTTAATAATAAATAATGATCAGAGCATTCTACAAATAATATCATTGAATCTGTGTTAGGCCAAATCTTAGCATGAATCTTTCAACTGCTCTTACAAATTGCATTTCTTTTAAATAACTAGTTTGAGTGATTCTGAAGCAGAATTTCTTAACCTTGGCACTTTTGACGTTTTGGCCCAGTTCATTCTTTACTGTGAGGGCTGTCCTGTGCACGGAATATTTAGCAGCTCCCCTGGCCTCTGTCAACTAGATGCCTACAACACACTCCTTCCTCCCAAATTGTGATAACCAAAAATGTCTCCACTTGTTGACAAATGTCCCCAAAGGAGAAAAGTGTTCCCTGTTGAGAACTGCTGTTCTGAAGGCATTTGGTCACGTTAGAAACTAAGAGATACCTCAAAATTATGACATTGAGTATTCAAAAATTATGGTCTCCTGATCAAACTGAACATTCACTATCATGTTTCTAAAAGAAATAGCAGAATATGTCAGTGGCTATTTCAAATACAGACTGAGCTCCCTATACACAATGTGCTTGAAGGATTTCTCTCATACCCCTGCCTAGACTATATTTGTGGAGCCCCATTAACCATTACCATAAAGACAGAATTTTATAAATACAGCCTCTTGTATAGTCTCTCTATCTTGACTACAATCCACAGTAGAAAATATATTTCACATCACAGCTCCATAAACACATACATACATATATATTAAAAATTGACACAGAAGTTTCATAAAATAGTAGTTGTCTTAGTGCAATAAAATCCAATATTTTCTATTCTATTTCAATTTTTTAAAGGGTATGAACATTTAACATTTATTTTATTTTTTTAAATATTTGTTTATTTTCGAGAGAGCTCAAGTGGGGAAGGGGCAGAGAGAGGGGGACAGAGGATCTGAAGCAGGCTCTACCCTGACAGGCTGACAGCAGCAAGCCCCATATGGGGTTCAAATTCATAAACTGTGAGATCATGACCTGAGCCAAAGTCGGATGCTCAACCAACTGAGCCACCCAAGTGCCCAACATTTTATTTTACTTTAGTTTAAAGTTTATTTATTTTGAGAGAGACAGAGACAGCACAAATGGGGGAGGGGTAGAAAGAGAGGAGACAGAGAATCCCAAGCAGTCTCCACACTGCCAGTGCAGAGCCTAGCGTGGGGCTTGAAGTCATGAAACCGTGAGATCATGACCTGAACCAAAATCAAGAGTTGGACTTGCCTGACTGAGCAACCCAGGTGCCCCTCTATTTCAAATTTTTTAATGTTTACCCCACAAAGTAAGTTAATTTTAAAACCTAGCAGGCCATGACCTGCAGTGCCTATAGCACTTTCTAGAATAATAATCCACAATTATTAACATCATATTATTATTATCTCACCTACCCCCACTGCTCTTCCCACCTTCAGTTTCTCCCTACTCTGTCCATTTAGCAAATTGCAGCTCAGTTATGATGCTATTCAATAACATTATTCCCACTCACTCAAATCATCACTGATTTTCTCTTTCCCTGACAGAGTCTAAATCCATATCACCATGGATTTAGATACCTTTTACAATCTGCTAACAACCAACAGACTTTTTGTTTTTCTTGTGTTCAGTGTCCATAACTCTGAATGTTACACTTTATATCCTGAATACATTCTCCTCTCTGGTCATGCAATGTTCTCTTTGCTCTAGAAGGTCTAACCCAAATATCACCTCTACCAAGAATACTTTTATTATTCCAGATAAAATTACTCTCCATTCAAAAGTTTTTGGAGTTTTTTTGTTCCCCCTCTAAAGCATTTCTCATACTCTACTCTGCATTGCACTTTTAATATACATGTATTATCGCTAAAGTATAGTGCTAGTAGTTCCATAAGACTAAAGACTGATCATTCATTTTTGTATCACTCACAGTATTTAGGACATTATTCAGTATATATTATGTTTGGCGAAAGAATAAATTAACAGAGGCAAATTATGATTTCTATGAAGGTAAGAGACCTCAATTCTCAGTTGTTAACTGCTTCCCCCATGTCACTTTCCTGTACACGGCCTTCCAACCTGCGCTGGTCCTGCTTTTATATTCCTGAATGTTCCTAAAGGCTCCCCCCTCCCTGCCTACACCAGAAGTTATCAAAATACAATAAAGCATGCATAATTGTGGCCTTTCAGGAAGCCCTCTAAATCAAAACCTGTTCTCTATATTCCCTTAAATGAGTACATCCCAAACCCATGGGAATATTTGGAAATGAGGCTAAAAATCTCCCATTCTCTTTCATCATTTTTATTTTACCTACCAGGGACTGTCCTTTCTTCCTCTTTCTGCCATGGACCTCACAAATCTGGGTACTTCCCATGGCCCTGTTAGATATCCATGATTATATTCTTCTGATTGAGGTCCTTCTCTGTTGAATCTGCCTAATAGGAAAGAACAGAGATAAAACTAAAACATACATACTATATACTTTTTTAAAGTTCACAGAAATAAAGGAATTTGAATTTTAAAAAATGATATTTTGTTTATTGATTTTAATTATCCATATAAGATTGTCTTTTTCATGTCCATTAGCAATCAAGATTTAATTGATTAATTTTTTAAAACTGTTTTTGTTGTTTTCCAAGTTCAGAAGACTCCTCCACACCAGTAGTCACTAAATTAAATACAGGAAGGAAAACCCAAAATGCAACACTGAAATCCAAAAATATGCTTAATGGAAATGATTCTGGGGCTCATACGTTAATGAAGGACTGAGAAGCTCAGCACAGCGAGAGTGTTAAGACCTTTGCTATATAAGTATATGCCAGGAATATCCAAGGTGGAAGAAAAATACCACATTTTAGACTCAGTAACTGAAAAATCACTTGTCTGTAACTGTGGTATTCTGAGCTAAAGTCAGAATTGCTGAGGTACAACTTTAGAGAGAAAGCTGTGTCAAAACCATCTTACAAGATGTTTAACCTGACGATTAAAGCCAGTGGAGAGGGCAATCTAGATACAAAGCCACTTAAATGGAAACAAGAAAAGTCTGAAAGACTCTGAAAACTTTCAAAGCAAAGTTTGAAACTTCAGAACCTAATTCTTAGACGAACTAAAGGCAAAATGAGGCAGATTTTAATAGAGTAACAGTATTGCTATTTGTAAAACTAATGGTAGATGAGTTAAAGGTATCATTTCAATTTTATTCATTGAAAGACCCAAATTGCTTGCTACATTTCTAAGGTGGGAGGTGGGTTACTACAGTAGCATCTTCAGCCTATACACTTCTCAGTAGACAAAAATAGGAGTTAGCTGGCAACCTCTTCATATACTTAGGTTTTCTGCTTCAGGTTAATATAATTGGGATATGTAGATATAAGCTAGAATGGGGTCTTAATTAATTGGCATAGGGGAGAGCTGAGGAAGAAGGAAGTGATGGGGATGAATGGGAAAATTAAAGCTGAAAGTTAGGAGATTAATATTAATAGTTATTATCACCTCAAAAGGGCCCACCAAACCTCTAGACCCTGGCACTGGCCAGTAACGACAGTCAGAGAGTATATTCTACATAGTAGTCTTCCATATGGTTGGAAATTCAGCATCCCTAAGGATGTCACACAGTTGACATACTGTTGGCACCTGATCTTGATACCCCAGAGACAATACTGGTGGTACTTTTGTATGTACAGTTCCCAAGTGCTAAAAAACTTCCAGAGGAATGCAGAATGGTACAACCACTTTGGAAGAAAGTTTGGCAGTTTTCTACAAAACTAAACACATTTTTATCACATGATCTAGTAATGGTGCTCCTTGGTATTTTTACACAAGCAAATTGAAAACTTACATCAATACAAAAACATGCACGTGGATGTTTATGGCAGCTTTATTCATAATCGCCAAAACTTGTAAGCAATCAAGGCATCCTTCAGTAGGTGAATGGGTAAATAACTGTGGTACATCCAGATCATGGAATATTACTCAATGATATAAAGAAATGAGCTATCAAGCCATGTAAAGACATGGAGGAAACTTCAATGCATATTACTAAGTGAAAGGAGCCAATCTGAGAAGGCTGACTACCATATATTTCCAAGTATATGACATTCTGAAAAGGTAAAACTATGGAAACAGTAAAAATACCAGCAGTTTCCAGGGATTAAAGGGAGGGATGGATGAACAGGTAGAGTATAGAGGATTTTTAGGGTAGTAAAACTATTCTGTATGATACTATAATGTTTGTCAAAACCCTCAGCATGTCAATGTTGAGAGTGAATCCAAATGTAAACTCTGGGCTTTGAGTGATAATGATGTTTTATAGTTGGCCTACTGGTTGTAACAGATGTACTACTCTGGTTGATAAGAGTGGGGGTGGCTCTGCGTGTCAGGGGCAATGGGTGTATGGGAATTCTGTATTTTCTGCTCAATTTAGCCGTAAACCTAAAATTTCTCTACATGTAAAATCAATTTTTTAAAAAAGCCATTGGAGCCTCAGAGGCCCTTGAGATGTTGTTGAATAGTATAGAGGCATACTGAGTTTTAACTTGCAATGTAGTTAGTATAAGGGAATTCTTCTTCTGGAGGTAAATTGTGTTGTTGGCAGAAAATATAAAACATATTCTTCTAACGATCAAGCTTAAACTCTTTTTGTCAGTAGAATTAGGCAGAGAACAAAAACTGAAAGTATTTTTCTTCAATGAATAACTGAATATCATGTAGTCTAAAATTCCACAGAAACTTATGGTAACAGTGTGGAGTGAGGCCCCGCACAGGGACCGACAACCTCATGAGGGTACTGGAGATCTCCAGGGTAGTATTACTACTGTTGGCTGGGAAAATCAAAGATAAAATGCAGGTTTCAGGAACGAGACAAAGAAACAAACAACCATTCCCCAGATCACCCTAATCTCTCCTCAGTCTTAAAATAGGTGTTACAGGTTTAGACATACTAGATGATGTTATGTGGTATGCAGTGTCACTGAAAATCCCTGCATAACCTGTTGAATATTTTGCATGGGCTATAATCATCAACTAGGGTAATATCGTGGTACAGAAAAGGCACTAGGTTGAGCACCTCCCTGACCGAGTTATGCAGCCCTCATAGAGTGGACTACATCTGCACTCTGGGCCTCCCAGGGCCATCTCAGAAGGCTCTGGCATTCAGTTACACTCTTATCCACAGGAATTCTCCTGCTTTCCTTTGAGAGATCATCTGCTTTAGCTGGAAACTGACAGCTAGAGGACTTCAAAATTCTCAAAATCCTCTGTTTACTTCAGCGAACGTAACACATTCAAAGAAAACGGAGGCAGTAACTATGATAGTACAAGACGTGGAAGTCCAGGCACATGGCTCCATGACACTGGTTCCCATCAAAGGAATATTTATAAATCTTAAAACCATGCTTAATGTTGAGGAAATAATATTTCTTCAAGGTATTTGATCTTTGTGGGAATGTTTCCTTGGAGAATTGGATATGAATGGAGATCCCTGAGAAAAGACAGTTTCAGTTTCAGTGATTAAAGGTAGGGTTAGTGTATAAGAGATTGGAGGAATTTCTGTCATTATCTATATGACCATCTATAAACTACACAGCTACCCTGGGGTTCCAAACTAACCTCCTCCAACATGAAGATTTGTTTTACTTTGTTTAAGTAACTAAGACATTAAAGCATGAAATGAATCACTGGGGAAACTTACATGTTTGTTACTAACCTAAACGATTCTCACATACAAAACTGTTGTGTCGTTTATCTTGCTGGGATCATGTCTAGATGAAGAGATCATTTGCAGTTCCTCTCAGTGCTCTTCTTGAAACTATACTAAAAGTGGGAACAGTCTGGCTTCATCACATATACATGATGGTGGTCCAGCACAAGCCTCTGGCTGAGCCTCCAACTCTCAAAGCCCCTCATGCTTTCCCAGGAGTCTAGACAGGCATTGAGGAGCCCCTTCTAGGATAGGAGTCATGCCCACAGCCTAGAACGGCTCTGTCTCCTTTCTCCCACTGTGTCTGATGCAATGAATATTGATTGCCTTTGGTGCAAAAGCACAAACATTACTCCTGCTTTTCATGAAAACCATTCTAGACAGTCTTTCCCTCATACTGCCTTTCACTGGGCCATTTTTAAAAAGAACTTAACAACATACTCTGATTATGCCATCTCCTATTTAATCCAAAATCCTTTTTAGATATCTCTAAAAAGATCAGATCAACAGATTATACATAGGACAAAAAATACACAGACACAAAAATACAGACTAGATTCCAAAGTGAGCTGGATAGCTTCTCCCTGTTCCATAACTATAGACTATTCCTAATCCTAGACAACTATCATAGTATTAAAAGTATTAATCATGGTATTAAATGGCTAAAAGCCTTGGAAAACAAATAAGGATGAATCAGTGGAATTGCATCAGTATCACTGAAAACAAAAACAAAAAAGAAGAACTTGAGTACATCTTCTTCTGACAGTAATTGAGAATTGTTATCTTTGTGTCAGAAGGGTGTTATATTGCACTTTCATGGTTACAAATGACCTCAAGCTCTGTTTAAGTACCTCTCTACAGTCATATATTTCATAGTTTGGTGAAAGAGTGAAACACCAATACAAAACCTGCCCATTGGTGCTCATTCGAATCAACTGGACTATTGAATAGAGGTTCAAATACTCTTTTAAAACAGTTGTAGGGGCATCTGGGTGGCTCAGTTGGTTAAGCCTCGGACTTCAGCTCCGGTCATAATCTCACAGTTCGTGCATCAGGCTCTGCACTGACAGCGTTTGGATACTCTGTCTCCCTCTCTCTCTGCTGCTCCCCCCTCCTCTGCTCATGTGCTCGTGTGTTCTGTGTCTCTCAAAAATAAATAAATAAACATTTAAAATATTTGTAAAAGATTACATCACCAAATCACACATTTGCTGAATCGTGGATAGTATAACACAGAGGTAAACAATATGAAGTTCAATGGAATGTATTTGAATCCCAGCTCCACAACCCTCCAGCAGAGTGACAATGGGTCTATTATTTGAACTTCATGATGGTTACTTTTATGTGTCATCTTGACTGGGCCACAGTTCCCACATATGTGGTCAAACATTATTTTGGATGTTTCTGTGAGGTTGTTTTAGATGATGTTAATATTTTTTTCCAGGTTTAAGATATAACTGACGAATGAAGTTGTATATATTTAAAGTATAAAACATGATGATTTGATAATACACATACAATGTGATATTATTAGCACATTAAGTTAACACATCCATGGGGCACCCGCATGGCTGTCAATTGAGTGTCTGACTTCAGCTCTGGTCACAATCTCATTCGTGGTTTGTGAGTTCAAGCTCCGCATCAGGCTCTCTGCTGTCATCACAGATACTTCAAGTATATAATATATTTCAAGTATACAATACAGTATTATTAACTGTAGTTACTACTATGTACGTCAGGTTGTCAGGGGCTTAATGGCAAGATGGTGGTTAAAGAGTACAAACTTTCAGTTAGAAGATGAATAAGTTCCAGGATCTAAAGTGCAGCATGGTAACAATACTTAATAATACTGGATTATATACTTCAAAGTTTCTATGAAAGTAGAGCTTTAATGTTCTCATAACAACAACAACAAAACGGTAATTGACATGAAGGACAACATTTCTCAATATCACATTATACACATCAAACTTTCATAATATTATGTGTCAATTATAGCTCAATTAACCTAGAGGAAAAATCAGTACATTACCTTGAATTTAGTACTAAACACCTAGAAAAAGAAATGGGAGCTGGAGGAGTGAAGATGGCAGAGAAATAAGGGGACCCTGGGCTTTCCTTGTCCCTCAAACACAGCTGTACTGAAGTCAGATCACTTGGAACACCCAGGAAATTGATCTGTGGAGTGGCGGAAGGATCTCCACAGCTGGAGGGAGAGAGTGTAGCAGATGCAAAGTGAGAAGTGAATTAGGGGAGAGAAAAATGGCAGTGCCACGGAGGGGAAGGAACGCTTTCCGTGGAGAGATGAAAGGGAGAGAAAGAGAAGGGTTGAGAAAGTGCAGCATCAAATTTGCACGAGAGGAAAACCTCTCTGGACCACGGACTGGGGAGCAAGAAGTACTTGCAACCTGAATGTCGCAGTTTTTTGTTTTTTGTTTCTTGGGTGTTTTGTTTTTGTTTTGTTTTTTGTTTGTTTTCGGCAAATAGCATTTGGAGCTCAAACTCTGAGGTTTTGGAAGTGTGCACCTTTCTCCAGAGTGGAGCTGTGGCACGTGCTCCTGAGCAGAAGGGAGCTGGCCCCATAGTGCATAGGGTGGTGTAGGAATCTCCAGGGCATATAGGGAAAGAACATTCCCCTTCCTGGAGTACTTTTGGAGTATATTGCCTCCCCAAGTACAGCAGACCCTGTAGGTGGTCTTTCATCAGCAGGGGACACAGGTGCACCCAGAGGGAATACAACCTTTGCTGCTCTTAGCAGTGCTACATCATAGATTCCACACACTGTGCATGCCTGAGACTTTTTTTCAGGAACGAAGAATTTCAGACATAGCATGGAGAGGCTCTATTCTGGAGGACAGGGGTAGGATCTGTGTGGTGCCCGGTCCTTTAAGACTTGAGCTCTGAATCCCAGCCACAGGCCAAAGAATAAACACAGGAAAGTTGTGGCCCAGGGCAAGCTGACTGACTGAGCTATTCTGTGAGGGCCCCTAAACAGTGTGAAGTGTGAGATCCCCTGTCCAGGGGTTGAGAAATTGGGGTGGTGCCATTTCCCCCCAACACCAACACAGTGTGACTTCAGAGAGCAGTACAGCGGCCCCCAGTAGAAGCGGGACCTGCTTATACCAAACCCTAACCCCTGTGCCTGGCAAATGGTTAATTATTGGGACAAGACTGACCCTGAGCCAATGCAGCAGGCCCTCTTCCAGGAGAGCAGCACCGCCAGCACCCCACATGGACCAAGTATCCTGAAAATCAAGTGCTTCAAAGTGTTACTTACAGTTCTGGTGGAAATAGATTCAGACTTACTTTTTTTTTTTTTTTTTTTTTTTACTTTTTTCTTTATTTTCTTTTTCTTTTGGAATCAGGCTCATAGTTTCTTGTTTGTTTTGTTTTTTATTTCCCTTTCTCTTTTTGGATCAGGATTTTTTTTATTATTATTATTTTCTTCTACTTCCTTTTTCTTTTTCTTCTTCATTTTTTCTTTGGAATCAACATTACAGTTTTTTGATTCTCTGGGGTTTTTTTGTTCCCTTTCCTTTTCTCTTTTCTCTTTCCTTTTCTCTTTTCTTGGAATCAGGCTCCCCTCTGCCCTTTTTTCCAGGAATTATTTCAACAAACCAAAGTACACCTAAAGATCCAAACAGTCCCACTGCAAGCAAGGAGGAGCTCTGCACAGGACTGACCAGTGTCAAAGAGCACCCAGAATGCAACATCAGAGTGCATATGTACCAGAAACACTTCCTGAAGTGCCAGACCCTGGACAGTGTATGACCTTTTTTTAATATAGCAGTACTCTCAGGTGCAGGAAACATAACAAGCTTTAAAAAAATGCAAAAGACAGAAACTTAGTCAAAATGACAAGATGTAGGAATACTCCCCAGAAAAAAATATCCATATTGTAGGAGTTCCAGAAGAAGAGTGGGAAAAAATGGCAGAAGGTTTATTTGAGCAAATTATAGCTGAGAACTTCCCTAATCTGGGGAAGGAAACAGGCATTCAAGTCCAAGAGGCACAGAGAACTTCCCTCAATATCAAAAAAAAAAAAAAAAAAAAAAAAAAAAAAAAAAAAGTCAACACTACAACACATCATAGTGAAACTTACAAAGACAAAGATAAAGAGATTTCTGAAAGCAGCTAGGGACAAAAGGTCCTTAACCTACAAGGGTAGACATATAAGGTTAGCACCAGACCTGTCAACTGAAATTTGCTGGCCATAGGAAATGGCAGAAAATATTCAATGAGCTGAATGGGAAAAATATGCAACCAAAAATTCTTTATCCAGCAAGGCTGTCATCCCGAATACAAAGAGAGATAAAGAGTTTCCCAAACAAACAAAAACTAAAGGAGTTCATGACCACAAAACCACCCTACAAGAAAATTTAAGGGGTACTCTGAGTGGAGGGAAAAAAAAAGACCAAAGCAACAAAAATTACAAAGGACCGGAGAACATCACCAGAACACGAACTCTACAGATAAAACAATGGCACTAAATTTGTACCTTTCAATAATCACTCCTAATATAAATGGACTACTTGCTCCAATCAAAAGACACAGGGTATCAGAATGGATAAAAACCAAGATCCATCTATATGCCGCTTACAAGAGATTCATTTTAGACATAAAGTTACCTGCAGATTGAAGGGAATGAGATGGAGAAACATCTATCATGCTAATGGGCATCAAAAGAAAACTAGAAGTGCCTGGGTGGCTCAGTCAGTTAAACTTCTATGTTGGCTCACGCCATGATCTCCTGGTTTGGGAGTCTGAACCCCACATGAGGCTCTGTGCTGACAGTTTAGAGGCTGGAGTCTGCGTCAGATTCTGTGTCTCCCTCTCTCTCTCTGCCCCCGCCCCTGCCACTCACGCTTGCTTGCTCTCTCTCTCTCTCTCTCTCTCAAAAAAAAAAAAATAACTACACATTAAAAAAAATTAAAAAAAAGAAAGCTGGAGTATACATACTTATATCAGACAAACTAGATTTTAAAACAAAAACTGTAACAACAGATGAAGAAGGGCACTGTTATCATATTAAGGGGTCTATCCACCAAGAAGATCTAACAATTATAAATATTTATGCCCCCAACTTGAAGAACCTAAATATATAAATCAACTAATCACAAACATAAAGAAGCTCATTGAGAATAATACCATAAAGTAGGGGACTTTAATACCTCACTTACAGCAATGGACAGATCATCTAAGAAGAAAATCAACATGAAAAAAATGGCTTTGAATGGACTTAACAGATATATTCATAACATTTCATACTAAAGCAGCAGAATATACATTCTTCTCAAGTGCACAAGGAACATTCTCCAGAATAGATTACAAACTCAGCGGGTCACAAGAAGCCCTCAAAAGATAGAAAAAGATTGAGATCATAACATGCATATTTTCAGATCACAATGCTATGAAACTTGAAATCAACCACAAGACAAAATTTGAAAACCCTCAAATACATGGAGGTTAGAGAATATCCTACTAAAGAATGAATATGTTAATCAGGAAATTAAAGCAGAAATAAAAAAAATACATGGTGCAAATGAAAATGAAAACACATGAGTACAAAACCTTTGGAATACAGCAAAGGCAGTCCTCTGAGGAAAGTACATTGCAATTCAGGCCTATTTCAAGAAGCAAGAAAGGTCCCAAATACACAACCTAACTTTACACCTAAAGGAACTAGAGAAGGAGCAGCAAATAAACCCTAAAGTCAGCAGAAAAAAAGGAAATAATAACGATTACAGGGGAAATAAATGATATAGAAAAAAAACAGAAGAGCTCAATGAAACTAAATGCTGGTTCTTTAAAAGAATTAACAAAATTGATAAATCCCTAGCCAGACTTGTCACAGAGAAAAAGGTAGACAAAATCATGAATGAAAGAGGAGAGACCACAAACAAAACCAGAGATACAAATAATTATAAAAGAATACTATGAAAATTTATATGCCAACAAACTGGGCAACCTAGAAGACAAATTACCAGAAACTCATGAACTATCAAAACTGAAACAGGAAGAAAGAAATAGAAAATTTGAACAGACACATAACCAGCAAGGAAATTGAATCAGTTATCAAAAATCCCCCAACAAACAAGAGTTCTGGGCCAGATGGCTTCCCAGAGGAATTCTACCAGACATTTAAAGAATTACTTTCTATATGGCACCAATGTACCTTGATCACAAACTCCACTTGCCTCCCACCACAGACCCTTTGCTTACACATACAAGTTAATGATTACTATCTAATTGTTTTCTTCACACTTACCACATGTGCAAGATCTTGTTTTCTTCTCATTCACCATGTGGGTAATATCTTGTGAGCTCAATAAATATGAAGACAAAACCCCTGTTCAAGGCTCTTCTCTCCCCCTAGACATTAGCCTCTCTCATATTCAATTCTATGTTCACTCTCTTGCTGGACAAGAAAGAACTCTAGACTCATAGTCTGCAACAGTTCGAAACCAGAAAAGACCCTGAATAGCCAAAGTAATGTTGAAAAAGAAAACCAAAGCTGGAGGCATCACAATCCTGTACTTCAAGCTGTATTACAAAGCTGTAATCATTAAAACAAATGGTACTGGTACAAAAACAAACACATAGATCAATGAAACAAAAAGGATAACCCAGAAACAGACCCACAAATGTATGGCCAACTAATCTTCAACAAAGCAGGAAAGAATATCCAAGAAAAAACAAGCAGTCTCTTCAGCAAATGGTGCTGGGAGAACTGGACAGCAACATGCAGAAAAATAAACAAGGACCACTTTCTTACACCATATACAAAAATATATTCAAAGTGGATGAAAGACCTAAATGTGAGACAGGAAATCATCAAAATCCTATGGAAGAAAACAGGCAACAACCTCTTTACCTCAGCTGCAGCAACTTCTTACTAGACATGTCTCCAGAGGCAAGAGAAACAAAAGCAAAAATGAACTATTGGGACCTCATCAAGATGAAAATTTTTTGCATAGCAAAGGAAACAATCAACAAAACTAAAAGGCAACCAATGGAATGGGAAAAGATATTTGAAAATGTCATATCAGATAAAGGGTTGGTATCCAAAATTTATAAAGAACTTGTCAAACTTAACACCCAAAAAACAAATAGAAGACATGAATATACACTGTTTGAAAGAAGCCATCCAGGTGGCTAACAGACACATGAAAAGATGCTCAACATCACTTATCATCAGCGAAATACAAAATAAAACCAAAATGCATACACACACACACACACACACACACACATATATATATATATATACACACACACACGTCTTTATGTTTATATGTCTATGTATACATACATAGACATACACAATGGAATATTACTCAGTGATCAAAAAGAATGAAGTCTTGCCATTTCCAACAATGTAGATTGGGCTATAGTGTATTATGCTCAGCGAAATAAGTCAGTCAGAAAACGACAAATACCATATGATTTCACTCATATGTGGAATTTAAGAAACAAAGCAGATGAACATAGGGGAAGACAAGGAAAAATAAGATAAAAACAGACAGGGAGACAAACCATAAGAGACTCTTAACTATAGAGAACAAACTGAGAGTTGCTGGAGTGGAGGTGGAAGGGGGGATGGACTAAAATGGGTGCTGGGCATTAAGGAGGGCACTTGTCAGGATAAGAACTGGGTGTTATATGTAAGTGATGAATCAATGGGTTCTACTCCTGAAACCAGTACTATACTGCATATTAACTAACTTGAATTTAAATACATAAATTTTCATAAAAGAGAGGGAAAAAAAGAAATGGGAAAACTATTCAAAATAACAACAACAAATCCAATAAAAAAAAAATCAAGAAATTTAATTGACAATCCCCAGCGCCAAGGCAGAAAGAAATTCAAGTTCAGTAAAAGGTCTATGTGACTAAAGATCTAGTAGGGCATGTTAGGTATATTATAAGTAAAACAAGAAACAGAGTTTTCAAATCCCAACTGCAAAGTGAGGATAACAAGGACAAACACTTTAAATTACAAGTATTTGATTTGTAATCTATATAGATGATGCTATGTAGTTTTTTCTAGAAAAGACAGACCCAAGGGGTTATTTATTTACATACAGTTAATAATTCCTCAGAACTAGATTGGTATAATTCTTAGTATTCCTTTAAGATTTTTATTAACCAAGATAATGTCAGCATTATGAAATTCACTGAAAAGCTTTCATCATGTTCTATACAGCCAAGGGAACAGTTAAGACAGCATAGAAAGAGGAGGAGACAAGATGGCGGAACAGCATGGAAGCTTTTTGTGTGTCTCACATCCATAAAATACAGCCAGACCAACACTAAACCATCCTACACACCTAGAAAACTGATTGGAAGATTGACAAAACAATCTGCACAACCTGAACCACAGAATTCAGCAGGTACGTGACACGAAGAGCTGAACTTGAGGAGCGAGAAGTCGCAAAAGGTAGGGAACCCCTTTTGCGGACAGAGAGAGGATGGAGTCTGGGGAGGGGGGAGCCTATGGGAAAAGTACCCCTTCCCAAAAGCAGCTAGAGAGAAAGTGGAAAATTGGAAACAGCCACAGGGACTAAACTAAAAAGGGAGAAAGGAGAAAGGACAAAGGAGAGGCTTTAAATTCCATTAACACTGTAAACAAGGGGAGCGCAAAAGGCAGCAACTCCACAGCTTGATACTTGGCGGTGCTCTGGTGGGAACAGTGAATCCCCAGGAACAGAGTGGAGTCCAGGAGGTTCTCAGGCCACACAGGGAAAAGTGGTTCCACTGCTGGAAGGACATTTGGTAGAAACTGTTGAAGCCACTTGGTCCCAGAAGATCCCAGAAGGCGGCCACATCGCTGGTACTGGAGCAAGGTCGTTGAGGGTGAAGGCTGGTGCCAGATGTGTGTTGTGATTTTCCATAATCCCTGAAACGCTGCTGCTACACTGTCTCGTGAACTTTCTTTGAGGCAGGCTGGCATCTGACTGCAGTCTCAGGGCACCAGTAACAGCAGGGTCCAGTGGGCATTCCTGGGAGCAGCCGACATTCGGCCATTGCTCATTCAGCCATTGCTCAGTAAGACCCTCCCACAGGGGCAGAACAGGTCAAAGCCGCAGTCCTTCGGAAGTAAGGGGCCAGAGAAAACAGCCTTATCTGAGACAAAATGTGTGAGAGGTACTACCTGGGGCCTGGTCACAAAGAGAGAACAAGCAGGGAGTGGACAAGAGCTGAAGACAGAGGACTGGTGTGCAATTGCTGATCTGGGAGAACAGACTGGGTAGCTGGGTGGCGCTATTTTCTCCGCACCCGCGCATGCGCATACGCACCTACAAGCGCCACAACAATCCACCTCAGTAAGCTAGCAGCGCCATCTTGTGGAGAGCGGAGCTCTTACATCGAGCCCTGCCCAAATGCGCCAACTTAACTCTTTAAGAACACAAGCGTCACCGCCAACTTGATTTATGGACTATAAAGAGCTCAAAGACTGACCTCTAGGGGAAAACAAAGCAATTTCAGTCCTACTTCAATCTGTTAGCAGGTTCATCTATTCATTTTTTTTCATTTTTTGTTTTTTTTCCTTTTTCCTTTTTTCTCTTTTACAATTCTTTTCTTTTTCTTGAATACAGAAAGAGAAAAAATTCATTTTTATTTTAAATTTTTATTAAAAATATCTGTCTTTAATTTTTATTACTATATTTTTTACTTTTGTGTAAATTTTTTCAAATTCTACTTTACTTCCATTATTTTATTTTAGTCTACTTCAGTGTACTCACCTTTTCAAATTTTCAAATAATTTCCTTTTTTTCTTTCTTTTTCTTTTTTTCTCTTTTTCATTTCTTTTTTTTTTCTTGAATACAGAAAAAGAAAAACTTCATTTTTACTTTCAATTTCTTTTAAAAATATTTTATTTAATTTTTACTACTATATTTTTTGCTTATATGTATTTTTTTTCAAATTCTATTTTACTTCCATCATTTTATTTTAGTCTACTACAGTGGGTTCACTTTTTCATATTTTCAAACGATTTCTTTTTTTTTCTTTTTTTCCTTTTTTCTTTTTCCTTTTTTGTTTCTTTTCACTTTTCTTAAATACAGAAAATGAAAAAATGCATATTTTTAATTTTTATTAAAAATATTTTTCTTTAATTTTTTCTACTATATTCTTTACTTTTGTGTATATTTTTTCAAATTCTATTTTACCCCCAACATATCATTTTAGTCTACTTGAGAGTATTCATTTTCTCGAATTTTCAAACGATTTCTTTTTCTCACCCCCCCCTTTTTTTCTCTAATCTGTCGAACCACTTTCAACACCCAGACCAAAACACACCTAGGATCTAGCATCATCTATTTTATTTGTGTGCGTGTGTGTAATTTTTAATTTTAATATTTTTTTTAATTTATTTTTTTTAATTTCAATTTTTCTACCTCATTAATTCCTTTTCTCCCTTCAAAACGACAAAATGAAGGAATTCACCGCAAAAGAAAGAGCACGAATAAACGACAGCCAGGGATTTAACCAACACAGATACGAGCAAGATGTCTGCACCAGAATTTAGAATCAAAATAATAAGAATACTAGCTGGAGTCAAAAATAGATTAGAATCCCTTTCTGCAGAGATAAAAGAAGTAAAAAATAGCCAGAATGAAATTAAAAATGCTATAACTGAGCTGCAATCACAGATGGATGCAGCGGTGGCAAGGATGAACAAGGCAGAACAGAGAATCAGCGATAGAAAGGACAAACTTATAGAGAATAACGAATCAGAAAAAAAGGGAGATTAAGGCAAAAGAGCACAATTTAAGAATTAGAGAAATCAGTGACTCATTAAAAAGGAACAACATCAGAATCATAGGGGTCCCAGAGGAGGAAGAGAGAGAAATAGGGGTAGAAGGGTTATGTGAGCAAATCACAGCAGAAAACTTTCTTAACCTGGGGAAAGACACAGACTTCAAAATCCAGGAAGCACAGAGGACCCCCATTAGATTCAACAAAAACCAACCATCAACAAGGCATATCATAGTCAAATTCACAAAATACTCAGTCAAGGAAAGAATCATGAAAGCAGCAAGGGAAAAAAAGTCCCTAACCTACAAGGGAAGACAGATCAGGTTTGCAGCAGACCTATCCACAGAAACCTGGCAGTCCAGAAAGGAATGGCGGGATATATTCAGTGTGCTGAATCAGAAAAGTATGCGGCCAAGAATTCTTTATCCAGCAAGGCTGTCATTCAAAAAAGAAGGAGAGGGGCGCCTGGGTGGCGCAGTCGGTTAAGCGTCCGACTTCAGCCAGGTCACGATCTCGCGGTCCGTGAGTTCGAGCCCCGCGTCAGGCTCTGGGCTGATGGCTCAGAGCCTGGAGCCTGTTTCCGCTTCTGTGCCTCCCTCTCTCTCTGCCCCTCCCCCGTTCATGCTCTGTCTCTCTCTGTCCCAAAAATAAATAATAAAAAAAAAAAAAAAAAAAAAAAAAAAAAAGAAGGAGAGATAAAAAGTTTCCCAAACAAAAATTAAAGGAATTTGTGACCACTAAACCAGCCCTGCAAGAAATTTTAAGGGGGACTCTCTGAGGGGAGAAAAGATGAAAAAAAAATATGTATATGTATATGTATATGTATATGTATATATGTATATATATATATATATATATACACACACATGTATATGTGTATACATATATGTATATGTATACATGTATACACAAAAATATGTGTATATATATATACACACATACACATATATATATGTATGTGTGTATATATATATATATATATATATATGCAACAAAAGATTAGAAAGGACCAGAGAACACCACCAGAAACTCCAACTCTACAAGCATCATAATGGCAATAAATTTCATATCTTTCAGTACTCATTCCAAATGTCAATGGACTCAATGCTCCAATCAAAAGATGTAGGGTAACAGAATGGATAAGAAAACAAGATCCATCTATATCCTGTTTCCAAGAGACCCATTTTAAACCTAAAGACACCTACAGACTGAAAGTAAGGGGATGGAGAACCATCTATCATGCTAATGATCAACAAAAGAAACCAGAGTAGCCATACTTATATCAGACAACCTAGACTTTAAAATGAAGACTATCAAGAGATGCAGAAGGGCATTATATCATAATCAAGGGGTCTACAGACCAAGAAGACCTAACAATTTTAACATTTATGTGCCAAATGTGAAAGCACCCAAATACATAAATCAATTAATCACAAACATCAAGAAACTCATGGATGGTACTACCATAATAGTAGGAGACTTCAACACCCCACTCACAGCAATGGACAGATCATCTAATCAAAAAATCAACAAGGAAACAATGGCTTTGAATGACACACTGGACCAGATGGACTTAATAGATATATTCAGAATATTTCATCTGAAAGCAGAAGAATATACATTCTTCTCCAGTGCACATGTAACATTCTCCAGAATAGACCATACACTGGGACACAAATCAGCCCTCAGCAAGTACAAAAAGATTGAGATCATACCATGTATATTTTCAGACCACAACGCCCTGAAACTCGAAATCAACAGTAAGAAAATATTTGGAAAGGTAACAAATACTTGGAGACTAAAGAACATCCTTCTAAAGAATGAATGGACCAAAAAGAAGTTAAAGAGGAAATTAAAAAGTATATGGAAGCCAATGAAAATGATAACACCACAACCCAAAACCTCTGGGATGCAGCAAAGACGGCCATAAGAGGAAAATATATGCCAATTCAGGCCTTCCTAAAGAAGGAAGAAAGATCTCAGATACACAACATAACCTTACACCTTAAGGAGCTGGAAAAAGAACAACAAATAAAACCCAAAACCAGCAGAACACGGGAAATAATAAAGATTAGAGCAGAAATTAATGCTATTCAAACCAAAAAAATAGCAGAACAGATCAATGAAACCAGAAGCTGGTTCTTTGGAAGAATTAACAAAATTGATAAACCACTAGCCAGTTGGATCAAAAAGAAAAAGGAAAGGACCCAAATTAGTAAAATCAAGAATGAAAGAGGAGAGATCAAAACAACACAACAGAAATAAAAACAATAATAAGAGAATATTATGAGCAATTATATGCCAATAAAATGGGCAATCTGGAAGAAATAGACAAATTCCTAGAAACAGATACACTACCAAAACTGAAACAGGAAAAAATAGAAAATTTGAGCAGACCCATAACCAGTAAGGAAATCGAATTAGTAATCAAAAATCTGCCAAAAAACAAGAGTCCAGGGCCAGATGGCTTTCCAGGGGAATTCTACCAAACATTTAAGGAAGAGTTAACACCTATTCTCTTGAAACTGTTCCAAAAAATAGAAATGGAAGGAAAACTTCCAAATTCTTTCTGTGAAGCCAGCATTACCTTGATTCCAAAACCAGAGACCCCACTAAAAAGGAGAACTATAGACCAATTTCCCTGATGAACATGGATGCAAAAATCCTCAACAAGATATTAGCCAACCAGATCCAACAATACATTAAAAAAATTATTCGCCATGACCACATGGGATTTATACCTAGGATGCAGGGCTGGTTCAATATCTGCAAAACAATCAATGTGATTCATCACATCAATAAAAGAAAGGACAAGAACCATATGATCCTCTCAATAGATGCAGAGAAAGCATTTGACAAAATACAGCATCCTTTCTTGATAAAAATCCTCAAGAAAATAGGGACAGAAGGAGCATACCTCGAGATCATAAAAGCCATATATGAAAGACCCAATGCTAATATTATCCTCAATGGGGAAAAACTGAGAGCTTTCTGCCTAAAGTCAGGAACAAGACAGGGATGTCCACTCTCGCCACTGTTATTCAACATAGTATTGGAAGTCTTGGCCTCAGGAATAAGACAACACAAAGAAATAAAAGGCATCCAAATCGGCCAGGAGGAAGTCAAACTTTCACTCTTCGCAGATGACATGATACTCTATATGGAAAACTCTAAAGATTCCACCAAAAACGTGCTATAACTGATCTATGAATTCAGCAAAGTGCAGGATATAAAACCAATGCACAGAGCTTGGTTGCATTCCTACACACCAACAATGAAGCAGCATAAAGAGAAATCAAGGAATCAATCCCTTTTAGAACTGCACCAAAAACCATAAAATACCTAGGACTAAATCTAACCAAAGAGGTGAAAAATCTATACACTGAAAACTATAGAAAGCTGATTAAAGAAACTGAAGAAGACACAAAGAAATGGAAAAAGATTCCATGCTCCTGGATAAGAAGAACAAATATTGTTAAAATGTGAATACTACCCAAAGCAATCTACATATTCAATGCAATCCCAATCAAAATAACACCAGGATTGTTCACAGAGCTAGAACAAATAATCCTAAAATTTGTATAGAACCAGAAAAGACCCTGAATAGCCACAGCAATCATGAAAAAGAAAACCAAAGCAGGAGGCATCACAATCCAGGACTTCAAGCTGTATCACAAAGCTGTAATCACCAAGACAGTATGGTACTGGCACAAGAACAGACACTCTGATCAATGGAACAGAATACAGAACCCAGAAATGGACCCACAAACATATGGCCAACTAATCTTTGACAAAGCAGGAAAGAATATCCAATGGAATAAAGACAGTCTCTTCAGCAAAGAGTGCTGGTGCTGGGGAAACTGGACAGCGACATGCAGAAGAATGAACCTGGACCACTTTCTTACACCATATACAAAAATAAACTCAAAATGGATGAAAGACCTCAATGTAAGACAGGAAGCCATCAAAATCCTCGAGAAGAAAGCAGGCAAAAACCTCTTTGATCTTTCACATAGTAACTTCTTACTCAACACGTCTCTGGAGGCAAGGGAAACAAAAGCAAAAATGAACTACTGGGACCTCATCAAAATAAAAAGCTTCTGCACAGTGAAGGAAACAGTCAGCAAAACTAAAAGGCAACCAACAGAATGGGAGGAGATATTTGCAAATGACATACCAGATAAAGGGTTAGTATCCAAAATCTATAAAGAACTTATCAAACTCAACACGCAAAAAAACAAAGAATCCAGTGAAGAAATGGGCGAAAGACATGAATAGACACTTCTCCAAGGAAGACATCCAGATGGCCAACCAACACATGAAAAATGCTCAACTTCACTCATCATCAGGGAAATACAAATCAAAACCACAATGAGATACCACCTTACAACTGTCAGAATGGCTAACATTAACAACTCAGGCAATGACAGATGTTGGCAAGGATGCGGAGAAAAAGGATCTCTTTTGCATTGTTGGTGGCAATGCAAGCTGGTGTAGCCACTCTGGAAAACAGTATGGAGGTTCCTCAAAAAACTAAAAATAGAACTACCTTACTACCCAGCAATTGCACTACTAGGCATTTATCCACGGGATACACGTGTGCCGTTTCAAAGGGACACATGCACCCCAATGTTTATAGCAGCACTATCGATAATAGCCAAAGTATGGAAAGAGCCCAAATGTCCATTGATGGATGAACGGATAAAGAAGGGGTGGTATATATATACAATGGAGTATTACTCGGCAATCAAAAAGAATGAAATCTTGCCATTTGCAACTACGTGGATGGAACTAGAGGGTGTTATGCTAAGTGAAATTAGTCAGTCAGAGAAAGACACAAATCATATGACTTCACTCATATGAGGACTTTAGGAGACAAAACAGATGAACATAAAGGAAGGGAAACAAAAATAATATAAAAACAGGGAGGGGGACAAAACAGAAGAGACTCATAAATATGGAGAACAAACTGAGGGTTACTGGAGGGGTTGTGGGATGAGGGATGGGCTAAATGGGTAAGGGGCATTAAGGAATCTACTCCTGAAATCATTGTTTCACTATATGCTAACTAATTTAGATGTAAATTTTAAAAAATAAAAAATTAAAAAAATAATTTGCAAAAAAAAAGCATAAAAAGTAACTGTTTCCTGAAACATTAGGAGTCCAGATCTTTTAGAAAAAAAATTTTTATGTTTTTCATTTATTGTAGAGTTGTTTTCCTGTCCAAGATCCCTACCTCTTGAATCAATTTCAATAATTTTTTTTCAGAAATCTATTTTCTGAAGGCTAAATATTTTTAGTATAGTTTCACATATTATCATTTCTTATCTCTTCAATGTCTGTTATTATTACATTATTGTTCTCAATTTTCTAATTGTGATATATTTGTGTACTTTTTATCAACACAAATTACCTCTTTGCCCTGGTTCCGTTTGTTGCTTTGGATACCTACCCCTACCCACTTTGTATGTTTGCTTGATGATAGTTCTTCTCTTTAAATTTCTTTTCCTTTTAAAACCGTCAGAAGAGACTTTGTTTCATACTATATCTGTTGAAACCACTCATATATATTAGCATAATTTTATGTTTAGTACAACTTCTGTCACCTTTCTCTCTACCACTTTTTTTCTTATATTGCCTGGCTAATTTCTTAATTATATTTTATTCCCCAAATACATGCCCATCCCCAGAACAATAGAAACCTTACTAATATTTCTATGTACTTCCCTCCTTTGGGGAGATTTCCAACATTGTATTCATAATGGTCTAGTAACTGTTTTAAATATACATAAATTTTTTTCTTAAAGCATCTAAAAACAAAAGTAAAAAAAGTTTTATGCCAATACTTAATGTAATTTCATCTTCCACAACACTCCATCTTTTCCCTCCTCTCCAGTGATATCTCTCCTTTTCCTGAGGACTGGTTTGTGCTTTTCTAGGATGTCATGGTGGTTCCCAACAGGGTTTTAGGAAAGCTACTCACCATGGGAATCCATACCCATAACTTAATAGGTTCTAGGGCCCTTAAATTACAACACTACACAGCTATCGATATATTATTCAAAAATAACTACTTTAAAAATATTACCATATATTCAAGTCAATATATGATGAGGCATTGTCTCAGACTTAAGATTATAATTAAATTCCTTTTATTTTTTCATCGTCTTTGCTATCTTTCATGTCATTGTTGATATTAGACAAAAATCTTCTAAACAATACTTTCTTAACACTAAGAACCATATACAAATTCTTGTGGGATTTTTATACTGTCTTTGATATAATTTTAATATCAATTTTAAATACCAACAAATGTTCTGTTACTACTCAAGAATCCTTCATTTTAGAAAAGACAGTTACAGGGGCGCCTGGGTGGCTCAGTCGGTTAAGCGTCCGACTTCGGCTCAGGTCATGATCTCACAGTTCGTGGGTTTGAGCCCCACATCGGGCTCTGTGCTGACAGCTCAGAGCCTGGAGCCTGTTTCAGATTCTGTTTCTCCCTCTCTCTCTGCCCCTCCCCCACTTGCACTCTTTCTCTGTCTCAAAAATAAATAAACATTTAAAAAAATTTAAAAAAAAAGACAGATACAAAAGATATGACAGAAGAAAAAACAAGTCCACCCATGTCACACCTCAAATTACACTTAGTCATAACCTGAAGAGAACAGATTTCATAGCAAAAAAAAAAAAAAAAAAAGAACTGAGGCAGGTGGGAGCAAATGCTGTTTGGGCCCATACAGAGCCCCCATTTCTCCCATAGTGGCCATCTCATTTATGTACCCATCATGCCAAAACTTAGTGATACTGCACTAGAGTGACCATCTGTGCCAGTTTACCTAAGATTGGGTTTCCAGAACGCTAGAGTTTCAGTTTTTTTTTTTTTTTTAATTTTTTTTTTTTCAACATTTTTTAATTTATTTTTGGGACAGAGAGAGACAGAGCATGAACGGGGGAGGGGCAGAGAGAGAGGGAGACACAGAATCGGAAACAGGCTCCAGGCTCCGAGCCATCAGCCCAGAGCCTGACGCGGGGCTCGAACTCACGGACCGCGAGATCGTGACCTGGCTGAAGTCGGACGCTTAACCGACTGCGCCACCCAGGCGCCCCTAGAGTTTCAGTTTTAAAGCCTGGACAGTTCCAGGAAAAATGGAACAAGTTGATTCCCTACTGGTACCCTTCTCACTAGCACATTCCTGATGGCCTTGGTGAATGATATATTACCTGGGCCTTCCCATGAAACATGATTTTCTAATGAAGCTTTGCATAATATATCCATTCCACCATGCCTACTTCTCTGAGCCTTTTAATCCCTTGACCTCTACTGTCTCCCATTAAAATTTTAGAATTTCAACCTTGTTTAACATGGGCCATTGCTTTTTCTAGACTTCTGGGAGCCACTCCAGCAGCGAATTGACACCATCCCCTGTACCTTGCTTGGCAGGTGTTATGTCCTGTCTACTGAGAGACTGCCCCAAGTCAATCATCCCTTCCTTAACCAGCCTTATGTACTGGAACAGTTGCTCAAGCACCTTCCAAATCCAGTCAAACAGAACATACACCCACAGCACCTGCTAGCACCTGCTGCCAGTTTTTGCAACTTCTTTGTAATATACATACTCTCCTCTCTCTTTAGGCCCAACACATTCCCAGATGTTTATGTTGCAACTTAACCTTGGTAAGAGGCCTAGCATCCAGGAGAGGACATACATGCAGCTCCCGAAGAGGATAGCTATCACCTTGTAGGAAAAAGGCCTCTGCAGTGTCTCTGCAGAATACTAACTCTCAAAGGACAGAGAAGACCCACTTATGAAAATTCAGAAGGCTCAAAAGAAGTCTGCAGAGTCAAAACCTTCAGGGATGTCTAGCCAAATAACTACATTCCATGTGTCAGGTCCCAAGTTTTCCCAGGTAGGACTCTGACTTTGAAATAACAGACCTCTCTCTGTTGAGCATTCAACAATCATGGGAGTTCAGGCACTCTATCCAATCCTGTGCTTGGTATGCAGTTTTTTCCTACTCACTTACTTACCACATGAGATGAGGGTTTCCTAATAATCGACCAAAGAGAACCTTTGGATCTCATACTCAGTTTTCAATTACATTAATGTCCCTCAACTTTCCATTATCGTTACTACTGCATTATGGGGCATACATATACAGCCTACCAGCAACCATGCAATTCCACTGTCCTTATGTCTACCCCCCCTCATTCCTTTCAAATACATGAATCAACACACTGGCCTATGCATTCACCTCTACTATAATGCTGGCCCAGCTCACCGTTGGTGAGAATTTTAATATCACATCACCACCTGTGCTACAGGCTGTCAGCGTGACACCTACCACCGAGTCCTCATTACCATCTGGGTGGTGAGTGATCCAGTCCACAAATCTCATCTTATTGCCTGTTTTCCTGGAGCTCTCTCAGTACTACCTTTCACAAGTTGGATTTTCTGGACAACAAACACTGAGACAAAGTACAAAGGCTTATTGAAAAGTAACACCTGTTAAAGGAAAAGGGAGGAAGCTGTATTGTCAGGGGAGTAATGCCTATCCAATAAAATCTCTGCCAGACCAGCTGGGAACTCTGGAGTAAATGTTACTTGTTAGATAAATTTACATTACATGGAAATGGCAGTAATCTTACATCACCCTCTTGCTCAGTCATTGGTTGAGTAACCACTGAGAAGAAAATGCCCTTGCCTTGAAAAATGAGGCAAAACTTGACAAAACTAGCAGTTTCAGGGTGTCGGGTTGTCTTAAGCATATCTTTTTACTCTGGTGCTTTGATATCTGGGGCTTTGCTAACCCTAGAGGGACTGCTGCTCCCAGGGCTAGCTAGTACCTAGAGACAGCAAATGACTCCACCTTGAGGGAGTCCTTCATATGCAAACCAACCAGAGTTCATACCCTAACCACCTCCTTTTGTGAGGCCTTACAAAATCAGGTAATTGGATTTTGTATGTGTGGCCAAGTTTAATTTTACATATTATCACTTGTACATAGTTGGAAGTAAGGGAATAAGTATATCCCACTATGTTTCAAAGGCTTTTGTCTATTCAAATGGCACATTGTGGTAGAAACAGTATACTCTTTGAGGTCAGAATACACCTGGATCAAATCTAGGTTCTTCTGCTTATTCTAAAATTTACATTTATAATAAATGTTAACATGCATATTTAAATAACATTTTACAACTTTCAAAAAGTGGGAAAATTCACTATCTTTCTTTTTGTATCTATGTTACAATTCTGTGAGAGAGTCATGACGCATTCATTACCAACCATAGCCATATGACTGTGCTGCCCTGAACCTAAAGACAAAACAAACTCTAAATTGAAAGAAAACACCAGTGGTCCACACCTTCTTAGATCATCTGCTTTTTGGTTGTTTTCTCTGCTCATATTGTTATGACGGGCTCCATTCAATGATTCATACATCTGTCAGAGCAAGGCTTATTAACACACATTTGCATATTTGGAGATTCTGTCTTTACCAGGATCTCTCTGCCTCAGCCTAGGCAGGCAAAAGAAGCAACCTTGATAGCTCATACACCGCATGATTTCTTCTCCCCTAAAACAAATGATCTCTTCTATTTCCCTGAAGCCTGTTCAGGTCAGTCTTCCTAAGTCAGGTTGTCTTGGTTTTGTAAATGCAAAACTGGTGTAATAAAATCAAGCCAATGACATGGAGGAAGAAGATTCTGATAATTTTTCTATAATGTCAGCCTATATGTTTTATTCTTGCAATGGCTATTTGTTAAGAATAGAAAAGTCAAGACCTATCCTGCCACTCCCTGAGGATTTGAAGATTAAGATTCAACATCTTTTGACCTAGCCCCTGTTAAGAGCAATTCCTTTGCCTCACAAACCATAATTTCATGCCCCACCTCTTTTTCTGTGTTGAGCTCATCACAGGCAAGCAGGAAGTCACTTTCGGACTGAATGCAATTTTTTTTTTTCCTTATGCCGCTCCCCTGACTCACTCCCAAATTCTGCTGTGAATCTGTGATAGGGCACCAGGATCTGCATTAATATATTCAGTTACTGGACATTTAAGTAATATATGTTGACTAAGCACCTACTCACTAAAAAAGGCCTTTGCTAAGTACTCCAGGTAATGCAAAGATAGAGAAAAGCAAGCATGTGCAGTTGGGGGAAAGTGCTGTCAACAAAAACCAGAATATTTCATATCCTTGAAAAAAAATTTTTTTAAGTAAATTTTTAAAAGTCCTTAAAATATTTATATAATTTAGTCCAATAAGTTACTTTTCCTTTCCACTTATTTCAAGGAAACATTTAGCAGTGTAGTGAAAAATAAAAAGTATATTGGTGAAGGTGATCATTGAAAGAATCACCTACAGTTAAAACAAAGAAAACATCTAAATACATTGGGAGATGGTTTTAGTATTTTATGATAAATCTATTCAGTATAAGATGATTCACCCTTTAAATTGGAGCCATTAAAATTGGTAATAACTGATGAATCTATGTACTACATCTGCCAAGTTTTCTTTCAGTTTGAAATTACATCAAAATAAAAAATTATAATGTACATTTTATACAACTATTAGGTACATATACAGATACTAAAATAGTATATATAGCTACTAGAAATAAAAACGTAATAACACAGGGATATGCTTATAGAAATAACATTCGGTATAAAGAGCATAATACAAAGTTATATACTGTGATATAACTATATGAAAAAAACCTGTACATGTTAAAAGTACTTAAAGATTAATATGTAAAATGAAATGGTTTGTTTAGATAACTTTGTTCAAAAGTTATAAAAAAATTTTGTTTTTACTAAAAAAAAAAATTAAAAAAAAATTAAAAAAAACCCAGAATATCAGACATGAGATATAGGATCCGATGGAAATATGTAAGTGAAGGGTAGAATGGTAGAGAGGAGCCCACTCCTTCCTGTCCCTCTTGTCTGATTTGCACATTATATAAAAAAAAAAAAATGTGTAAGAAACTGAACACTTGTCTAGTTGAAGTCCTGGAGTGAATTCATTAGCCATTAGCTATCAGTGATTTACAAGATAAAGGCACAGAATCTGAGTTGAAAAGAATCCTCTAAAACCTTCTGATTTAGCTTTCTTTCTCAGTAAGTTGATGATATTCATAAAGGAATAAGTGATTTTTCTTCTTAGGCTACAGTTAGTTGGCAAAAAAGCTAAGACTAAAATTTAAGTTTTAATACCTGATCTAATTCAATTACACATTCTGATTCTTTAGCATGCAGTATTTCTCACAAAGTAACATCAGCACAACCTTCCAGGTATATTTCCTACTCCTTCCCAACACATGTGATAGAAATGTCCTTTATACTTCCATGCTGTTCCTGCCTCTGTGTTTTCATGGGCTCTGCCCTTGCCTGCAAACACTGCCGACATTCTCCATCCTTACCCTCACCCCACACTTGCTTTTTCTATGTTTTGCCATCTACTCATCTGCTAGCAGTAGTGAGTTAGAATATTTATTTCAAAACACATACTTGGAAAAAGACAGTCAATTTTAGTTCCAACTATCCTGCTTGCCTATCCCACAACTTTTACACCTATTCAATTACTTCTCTGAATCTCTGTTTCATATTCCGCGAGAAAAACAGTATTTTGTAACAGAGATGGGGAATTCGGAGGTAGTACTACCCATTAGTGCTTGGAAAATATTTTCTGATCATCCTCAGCTTGCTGTGGCAAAGAAGGAAGTGTATAACAATATAACACAGGCAAGAGTGTCATAAACTCTTGAATTAAAAATGACTAGAGCGTGTGGAGTAGTCGCAAGCTTTTGCAAAACAAAATACCTATCACCTGTTATCATGTTTAGTCACAATTTACCAGAATAAATAAAATTCTTACTGATTTGTGAAATTCCCTGTTTCTGATTCCATTCTACAAGTCATACTATTGGTTCAAGTTGATTCCTTCAGACTTGTTTAACAAGTTAGATTTTAATTACGTGGGATTTCCTCCTTTGTTTTCAGCTCCTTCATAGATCACACATAATACATAGAGTCATTCATTTGAGTAGAAATCTCAGAGAAGTTGGATAGGCAGAAGAAAGGACCTCTTCATTATTAAGGATTAAAATGTATAGGTAAGTCCCGTTTTTGTCTCTGTAGTTTTAGAAGTTTTATTATATCTTAGAGCATGTGAAAAACATACAGAAGCTGAAGAAATTTTGGCTGTGTCTAACAATCTTTTCCAGAAACTTCACTGAAACTTATAGATATTGTTTAAATAATATGTTTGATGTTGTTTAAATAAGGTGTTTGGCTGACTGATTTTTTTTTACAAAATTAGTAAACCTAAAGAGACGATTTAGGATTATGAAAACATATCTTTAAATAAGGAAGTGTTTTTGTTTTCTCATGCTTAACTTTTCAAAAAGTGATGAGTGGATTTTAAAAATGTAATCAGTAAAAAATTCTTCTGTTGTTTTAAAATTTTTCCATGATTCTGTATTTTGACTTCTGTGTAGCTACTAGCTATATGTAATGAACCTGAAACCTGAAGTCTTCTTTAAGAAAATAAGATAGTATTTGTTTACTTTTCATAAACTTACCATATCCTTATTTTCAAGTAAATTGTTATTGATACTTAAGAAAAAAATAGTACTTGTTCAGTTTTCTTTTTAATGAATATTTATTTTCATACACATTTACATAAAAGGAGCAACAAACTGGTCTAATCCAAAATCAGATCGTACAATCTCAAAAATCACTATACAATTTGATATGTTTATATGTGTATCTATGATTATACCCATTGTTCATTTTGTTTTTCCATGAACACAGAAAAACCTGATACTAAGCCATTTAAAAAGTCATTTAAAAAATGTGCTAAATAAAAACATTAGCAATAGATTGGCTACATTAAGTGTAGTTGAGTTTACTTTAAATCTACCAAACTTTAGAAAACTCAATGAAAACTTAGATCATTTTAATAAAATATATATACAATTATGTGCATTTGAATATATATAAATACACAAATGAAAAATAGGTAACCATGTAAGTTTCTAACAACAATAAAGAATAATATATAAATAAAATAATTTCATACTCAATGGATATGATGAATTCATTAAAAGGGTTTAAAATCTATGAATTTATACATTGTATCTGTCCTCACTGTATGCAAAAAGTCACAGAGTTGTATTTACTCATCGACTATCACATCACAGAGCTCTACATGTGAGAAAGTCTATTGAGGAATATAAAATGCTAACTACTAATCATGCTTGTTGTATTAAAGTGGTAAGCTTATTAATTACATTTTTCCATTATTTTTAAACTATCTATAACAATGTAACATTGTTTTGGTAATCAAAATACAGTTTGAAGTGCATTTGGCTGAAACATTTTTATTTTAATTTTGTAAAGAAATTTCTCTAATTTTTCAAAAATTGGCCCTTATAAGGAGCTAAAGGTGCATCAAAATATCATTCAAAGGAAAATATAGAAAGATATAAAAACAATGCAAATAATAAAAGAGTGTACAATTTCAGAATACCTCGATCTAATTCCTAAATTGATCCACCCTACATGAAATACGACACTCAATCAGAACCAAATTTTCCAATCACAAAAGACTCTTCTTTGAAGCCTTGATTTCTACAGATCACAGTCTGAAATATTTTATCTTTTAAATAGCTGCACTACAAAAAATCAATCTGTGCTCCTTTTTTAACCTAAAATATATATAATTACCAATTAGTTTTGTTCATGGATTGGTTGGGTTCATATATCATGACCCGGGCTGAAATCAAGAGTCAGATGCTCAGCCAGCTGAACCACCCAGGCATCCCATGGATTGGTTGGTTTTTATGAGAATGAGATCATCAGAGTTACCATGCCAAATTGATGAAATTTTGAAAATAGTTTATGGATTCTCATCTACCAATTTGAGGATCCATGCCTAAAAATTAGTGCCTTCTGTCAACCTGAATAAAGAGTAGACTTCTCAGTGGAAAGGTGAAAGAGTATTCAAATGGGCTGGGGAGTTAAAAATTAGGCAAATTTTCACTCTGACAATTTTACTTTAAACCCAAGACATCTGCCTGAGTTTAACATTACAAGGGATGAATTAAAACATACAGTTTCCTTCTCTGCTAGAATATTCCCATCAGCATAAACTCATGCCATACTATCTCCAATTTAAATCTCAAACTCCACGATTTTCCAATTCCTTCATATGCTCTGAAAAAGCATGGTATCCAAATTGGGTAAAAGAAGGGAAATAAAAGTGTAATATGTTTTTCAGGTAATTGTAGGCAATTTTTAGGGAATTTTTGGTATATTTCTAGGTAAATTCTGTGATATATTTTGGTTGAGAATGGGCTCTCTTGAATGGTTTGATTACTTTTATATATACATTAACCCCCCAGACCCCTCCAGGTTGTCCTTTCCTAAAGGTTGCAAAAATGCTGTGTTCCTATCTTCCTATCTACCTTGTTCACCCCTCTCCAAAGAAAGAAATCCTACCACAGGGCCCAAGAATCTGTACAGCTATGTTATCATGATATAATAATTATTCATTTTAAATCCTTGGGTATTCCAGATTTTGTCAAGTTTACACAAGGAGTGTCTATCTATGTCCACTAGATTACATAAAAAGTATGAAATACAGTTTGGAAAACAGGATAAAGATTTACAAGCTGGAATTCAGAATGTAGTTTAAGGAAAGACTTAAAGGTAAGGGAGCATATCTCAGCTCAGGAACAGACAAGTCTTAGCAGAAAGCCTTAAACCATAACAGATCCTATTTCCATTTTCTTCCCATTTGTCTGTGCTTGTGATACAATGAACTGTCTAAACAGACATGCCGAAGCCAATCAGGTGCTCTGCCTTCTACCAGCTCAAAACAACATGAGACAAAAGTAGGAGGAAAAAGCCATATCTGTCAAAAACATATTCCAAACTCTGCCTGTTGCTTCAATCCTGCTTTACAAATTGCTATTTTAACTTTCATAAACCATGCTTTAAATTATAAATCATTAGCAAAGAATATATGTCTTAATAGAAATTAGACAAGTGGGTATCAACTTATCTTTACAGACACAGCACCCAAAAATAGTGAACTTAAAGTTCAAGTTTTTGCCCACAAAACCCCCAGGCTGCATACCAAAACACTTGCCACACTTGGCCAGACTTTTTCTAATGGTGGTACATGCTGGGAGGTGGGGACATGGCATTACAATACATAGGAGGTAGGCTACAATTAAGTCACCTAGGATCATATATTCTCCAACAAATTCTCTCATGTCCATTTTCTTAAAAGAAATTTTTTTTAACGTTTTTATTTATTTTTGAGACAGAGAGACACAGAGCATGAATGGGGGAGGGAGAGAGAGAGAGGGAGACACAGAATCGGAAGCAGGCTCCAGGCTCTGAGCCATCAGCCCAGAGCCCCACGCGGGGCTGGGGCTCGAACTCGAACTCACGGACTGAGAGATCTTGACCTGAGCTGAAGTCGGACGCTTAACCGACTGAGCCACCCAGGCGCCCCTCTCATGTCCATTTTCAATTTGTCCTCTAGAAGGCACTGCCAAGTTATTTCCTAGAAATTTGTTACTTACCTGATTTTATGCTGCTTCAGCCCCCAACATGGCTATGGTTGATACCCCTAAAATAAGTCATGAATCAACACCTACTATTATAAGGAAACTTAAAGATATTCAATCCAATTCCTTAAATCCAATTTCTCCAACTACAAGGATCCCATTCTCTTGAGCAAAGAAAACGTCACAGTTTTTCAAAGTATGCTTTAAGTCTAAATACAGCATATGTTCATGATATGTAAAATAGAAGCACCATTCCAAGTCTAAAGCCATTCATTGGATAACTGTCCAAAATGACTGAAAATAAGATTGACTTTGGGGAAGTTTACACATGGATGACTAACTCAGCAGAAAGAAAATGGCAGATTCTATTGAATACTTATAGTATCCATTTGCCAGAGATATGAACAAGTGTTTCAGTGATTAATAAAAAGATAAGTAACCTCAAGCTTTAAGGAAATATATAAAAACAGCCATCGAACATATTTTTTCTAACCTAGACAAATTTTTACCCAGACAATCTTACTTCTTAGCCAGGATATCTGCCTGAGTTTAATATTACAAAGAATGAATTAAAGCTTACCATTTGTTTCTCTGCTGGAATACTCCCATACGATTTCCAGTTTAAAAAACAAAAAACAAAAAAATCCTTCCTAGACCTACATTCCCTCTCCAGCTAGTGCTTTATCTCTCATTTCCTCCCTTCAACAGCAAAACTCTGCCAAAGTTTTGTCTAGACACACTGCCTCCATTTCTATTTCCTTCTTCACTACTTTTCTTTTTTTAATTTTTTATTGTGAAATATATTGCATAAAGACTAATTTTTAAAATGAACCTCAAGGCAGTCATCATTTATTAAGAAAAATAGCATCACCAGTATTTTTGAAGACTGTGGCCCCTCCCCAACTGCATCCTGTCTACTGACTGTGTTCTCCCGACCTGGCCCAATCTGTTATCTGGCATGTTATCTAAATGTCCTTGATTTTCTTTGTGATTTTACTGCTCATAGATAGATCCCCAAATAACATATAATTTAGTTCTACCTACATTTAAACTAATATAAATGGAGTCAAAATTATGCTTTAATAAAGTAGGTAGTAATAATTTATTCATTCACAAGCGATATGATATTCCATTGTAAGAATATATTCTAACTTACATAGCCACCCTTATGGTATTTTGCCATTACAAATACTGTAGCTTTAAACATTCTCAAATGAATCCTGTGGTACAAGTGTGCAAGAGTTTCTCCTGAAGATGGATTTTCTGGGTCACAGAGTGTGTGCATATTTATCTTTAACCTACTCTCTCTTGTCCCACTGCAAAAAGTTTCTCTTCCCTATGGCTCTGAAATAGCTCTTGTCCAGATCTTCAGAGATTGTCTGCATTGCAAAATCCAATGGTCAGGTCTCAACACTCATTTTTACTTAATAGCTCCAGAGTAGATCATTCCTTCCTTGAAACATGATCTTCATAAAGCTTCCAAAACACCATTGTCTCCTGAATTTAATCCTATCCCATTGGTCAAACTTTCTGAATTTATGTTATTGGATTATTTTCATTTTCCTATTGCCCAAATTCTGAGTAATTTGAGGTACAATTTCTCTTCTGTAGCTATACTTACTTTCTGTATGATTCCAACTAGTTCCATGGTTTTCACTACTATGTAAGCTTATGGTTTCCAAGGGCAAGTACTGTTCCCTCAAGTCCTCAATCATTCATTGGGAAACCCAAAATGTTCTTGCTTGAAAACAAGTTTTAATTCAATGTGGCAAAATAAGCCATTTTGAATCCTACATATCCATGCACTTTATCTTTAAGTCTTTTATGATATTTATACTCCATAAAGGATACTGCATTCATTCATTCATTATTCATCCATTTAAAAAATACCCACTTTTTCAGTGCCTAATAGTGGCACTGAAACCGTGTGGGGTGCTAGACATACAGAATGGAACTGAAAGGACTTGACCCTGCTTTCATGCTGTTTATTGGTAAGACAGGCACTAAAAAATTTAAACAAGCAAGTACCTATCTAATTATAGTTGTGGTAAGTACTACAGAAAAAAGCTTGGGGTGGCTTTTATTAATTAAGATAAATTGAAGCAATTTTCATTGAACATATTTATTCTATGGAAATCTCAACAGAGCAAAAGGTAGACTTTGTTGAAAATCACAAACTTTCTGGCCAGGAGACAACCTTTATCAGTGATTGATATGAAAATATGTGGTCTCATTTTTACTTTTTTAATAGGATGATATTAAAATAAGTATTGTAATAGAGGAAACTAGCCATTTATGGAAGGTTTCTCTAAGGGAGTATTATTTAATCAGAAACTTAAGTGCAGGCATGAAACAGATTATGCTAGTCATTAAACACCATAAAAGGGAGTTGGGATTATATCCTGATAGAAATGTAAAACTGTTAAAGATTTGGTGAGGGCAGAGACATTACTATGTTAGGATTTTTAAAAGACCATTCTGGCTGTCTGCAGATAATGATCCTTGGGGAAAGGAGAGACACCCATTGATGAAGGAAGACCAGTTGGAGGCTAGTGCAGTATTTCAGAAAAAAAAAAAAAATGAAGATGGAATGGACAAATGTGGTGGAAGTGCCGATAAAACTGGAGACAGACATAAGAAGCAGAAAGGATGGGCATTGGCACTTGACTGGGGATGAGAGAGGTGTTGAGGATGAGCACTGGGTGTTGTATGGAAACCAATTTGACAATAAATTATATAAAAAATAAAAATAAATAAAAAACATGAAAAGGCAAATTTGAAAAAAAAAAGAGAGAGGTGTTGAGTAGGACTTTCAGTTTTTCTACATGAGTAACTTGAGAGATATTGGTATCATATACTGAAAAAGAAATGCCAACAATGGGCTGTTTGATGGGGCAGAAACAGGTTACAAGTGCTAGAAGGGAGAAGACAATAAATTCAGCTTTAGAAATGCTGAGTTCTAGACACCAAGTGAGAATATGTAAAGGATGTAGTTGAAGACTTTGGCTTGAAAATCATGTGTAGATCAGTGTTTCTCAGAGTGTATAATCTCTATCTGAATCTCCTAAGGCACTTAAGTGTTATATTTGAGAGATGAATCACTAAATTCTACTCCTGAAATCATTATTATACTATACGTTAACTAACTTGGATTTAAATAAAATTTAAAAATTAAAAAAAACAATGAAGGTTTCTGAGTAGCAAGACCAGACCCACTGAAACAGTTTACCTGGATATTGGATACAGGAATCTTTTGTTTTTCCAAGCTTTTCAGTTGATTCTCATGCACACAAACACTTGAGAGCTGTTGGTTTAGATGGTAATTGAAGCTGATTGCATGAGATCAGCTAGAGAGAAAAGAGAACACCCAGACAGAGCATGAAGAAACATAAGACACCTAAGGCTGAATACGGGAGAAGCAGCCAACAAGACATTTAAGAGGAGGAACCAGAAAGCTAGAGTGTGAAATCATGGGAGAAAAAAAAAGACAGTGTTTCAATAAAAAAAGGAACTGTCAATAGTACCAAATGCTGTTACCAGATATGTCCTAGCCTTCCTCAGAAAGACAGGACTGCCTCGTGGCAAAGACAATTCTTTGGCCATTTTTAAGATGTCCCCAGTGCCTAGCAGAAGGGCATTGTAAGTATTCAATAGCTATTGATTTTCCTAACGTTTATTTAATAAACACTGTTAATAGAGTGCCTACCATGTCCTGGGTTGCAAAAAAAAAACCAATAAAATAACAAAGAAGGGGCACTGACAAACAAAGTCAAGAGGCTTCATAGCAGCACTTAAACTCTCTGTAGATCAGTTTATTCTTTTGCATAACGGCAAGTTGGAGTGGTTATTCCTGAAATTCTCTTCCATTGTTAACATTCTGTGATTATACAGAATGTTACCACTCTTGAGAAATGCCATAATAAAAAAAATATATTATTTGCAGCTAAAGCTGGGTTCTACCTAAAAGAAGAATGTAGAATTTACCATTTATTGAACACAGGCCAGAGTTCTAAATACTTTTACAAATAGTATCCCATTTAATCTCACAGCCCTCTTTGGCATGTGATTGTCTTCATTTTATAAATGAGGAAAAACTAAGGCCCAGAGAGGTTTTATCACTTGCCAGCCATCAGTTGGTCTGTCTGATTACAAAAGTCATATCGCTATTGTACGATATTATCTTACATTGTCTTTTTTTTTTTAAATGTTTATTTATTTTTGAGACAGAGACAGAGTGAGAGCAGGGGAGGGGCAGAGAGAGAGGGAGACACAGAATCCGAAGCAGGCTCCAGGCTCTGAGCTGTCAGCACACAGCTCGATGCGGGGCTCAAACCCATGAACTGTGAGATCATGACCTGAGCCGAAGTCGGACGCTCAACCGACTGAGCCACCCAGGCGCCCCTATCTTACATTATCTTATATTACTTGTGTAGCAATTAAAAATACAGGCTTCTGGACAGGGCTAGTGCTTCATTGAATACTTATATAAAAATAGAAGAAACCCAGTAAATGGATGCATTGGTTCAGGAGACAGAAAAGAACCCCTATGTGTGTGGCTCTTCATGCCCATGTTAGGAGCCATGTTCACAGAGTAAACAGGGCCTCATCCCTGTACAGCTCCACTTAAACAACAGACCATTAAAAACTTTGAGAGATACAGTGGAGAATTAATTACAAGCAGTGCCTGCCCTCATTTATTTGATTGACCAAGCATCAACACAGGGCCCAATGCCAGATGTAATTCTAGCTGTGTTAACAAATGTTTAACTCATTTGTCCTCACAAGTCTGGAGGTACTATTGGTATCTTCAGTTTGCAGGTAAGGACATTAAGGAGAAATTAGGTGAGTTCCCAGGTTCATATAGTAAGCAAATAGCAGAAGTGGAATTTGTACCCAGTTTGTCCACCTTCAGAACCTATGTTCTTAACTGCTGCCTCTCATGGTGCTTACCGTCTACTAGGAAGCAGGGATATGAAGATGGGAGATGGATAGGACCTTGTAAACAGATAGACTTTCTTAAGAAATAGTGTTTGCAAAAACAGCGTGGGCAGTGAAGGTAAGAAAACCTACTAATAGAGTGGTCATGGAAATTTAGAAGGAGCCACCCTTGTAAAGGAGGAAAGAACAGTGTGAAGGTAACAAGTAAATTCACTGATTGTTTGTTCAATGACAACAGAGAAAACTGGAGCCCAGAGGAGTGATTTGCCTCACGTCAAGCAGTTTTTCTGACCACTTCAACAATGTTCTACCCCCACTATACATATTGTTTCCCAACATAAACCATATGTCTGCATTTTTCCTAAGCTCCAAGGGACATATTCTATTGTGTAGGCCTCAAAAATATTAGGATCAGTGACCTTGGAATTCTGCTCATTTCATTATGACATAAAACCATCATGGGAAAATAATACTGAGAATGTCAATTCTTTCCTCTGCTTCTGTAGACAAACTGGGCAATAAGCCACTAGAATTAAATTCAGGGGGCACCTGGGTGGCTCAGTTGCTTAAGCATCCAACTTTAGCTCAGGTCATGATCTCACAGTTCATGGGTTCAAGCCCCACATCAGGCTCTGTGCTGACCGCTCAGAGTCTGCAGCCTGCTTTGGATTCTGTATCTCCCTCTCTCTCTGCCCCTCCCCTGTTTGCCTTCTCTCTCTCTCTCTCTCTCTCTCTCTCAAAAATAAATAAACATTATAAAAAACTTTAAGAAGTACTAAACAGCTCCAACTACAATGAAATTCAACAGCTACGTGGTAGTCTCTCAAGTATCAGAGAGAGAACGGAGAGAGAGGCACAGCAAGAAGCCTCCTTGTATATTTAAATATGAATAAGCGTGTCTTCTAAGCTGGGAGTGCAATAGTTCCCATGCTCTCCTGCAGAAACACTTAATGCCTTGGGCAAGTTAGAACTCACAGAGCAGCATTTTCTTAACTGAGTGCTGGGAACATTGTGATCCTCAAAATGTTAGGTATTTCAGGAATAAATACTTCTGTGCTCAAATAAGCTTGGGAAAACTCTAATATCTAGTCAGCTTAGGGTGCATATGGGAAGAAAGAATCAGCAGAATTAGGGAATGTGCAAAGAACAAATGGGTTTTGTCACATCTCAACTTGAATTTAAATATAAGCTTTTTTTTCTGGGATTTCTTGGCCTTTTTTCCCCACCCTGACATATGATAGTAATATGTGTGACACACCCCCAGGGATCTAACCAGGCTTATAAGCAATTCACCATGCACTACTTGTAACTCCACTCAAAAACATAAGAAAACGCAAATCAGTAAGAGGAATGTTATGCCAGAATTATCGACTCTAAATTGTGTAAGAAGTAAATTATTTCAAAACTCTGATGCTTTAACTATTATTTGTAACAAATCACTTGCTATCAACAATAATACACCACTGTATTCCAATACTTCACTGAGAATTGCATGGCAATGGCATTGAAACTTGAACTGAATTGGGGCGCCTGGGTGGCTCAGTCAGTTGAGTGACTGACTTCGGCTCAGGTCTTGATCTCATGGTTCGTGAGTTCAGGCCTTGCATTGGGCTCTGTGCTGGCAGCTCAGAGCCTGGAGCCTGCTTCTGATTCTGTGTCTCCCTCTCTCTCTGCCCCTCCCCCACATGCGTTCTGTCTCTCTTGGCCTCTCAAAAATAAAGAAAACTAATAAAAATTTTTTTTAAAAAAAGAAACTTGAACTGAATGGATTATTGAGAACTTTTCTGCTTCTGTGAGTTCAAGCCACTCTGTCAATTATTCTCTGACAGTTTGGTAATTTTGTTACCGCAATAAGTTAATAATCAATAAAATATGGATATAATTTTTTAACAGCTTTATTGAGATGTAATTCCAGAACATAAATATCACCTGTTTAAGTGTATGATTCAGTGGTTACTGGCATATTTATGGAGTTGTACAACCAACACCAAAATCCAATTTCGGAACATTTTCATCACTGCAACAGATACATTTAAGTTTAAATTTTTTAAACTACTCATTTCCCAAAGAGCACTTTGACAATAAAATATCACATATTTATACTGCCATGAATATTTCCTTGTAATTTTCAGAAAGTTGGCAAATAATGTTGGTGCAAATAAAGGTTACAGATCTTCAGCCAAAAATAAGGAAAAAAAGGAAAGGAAAAGAAGGGAAAGAAGAGAATGAAGGCAGAAAATAAAACTTGTTTATTGAAAACTCAAACCAGATAGGTAAAAAAATTCTATTTGGAGGAAAATAGACAAGGAAACAAATCTTCAACTAAATAATTGTTTCTTGCTTAGAACCTGCTCTAGGTTCAATAGCTCTGTCAATAATTACACTTTCTAGAACTCAAAAGGAATACTAACATTGAACAGCAGTGCCCTCTATAGTACACTAGGTTCTCCCTAACATTAATTATCAAGGAGATAGGTAACCTGGGTCAGGAATTTCTGTCATGACTGTTGGTGAAATACTAGGCGTATATTCTTCTGCAATGATTGAATCAACAAAACATTGCTCCCATAACTTTGTGGATTTGATGATTTCTAGAGAAATACTTAAAATGTCAGCATCATGAAGTTTGAGAAGAAATACTTCCATCTGTTCTGTTGTTTTCAAATCACCTAGGTAGCTCACCTTTATACACCACGCTACCATCCACCATAATGCCACTGTGCCCATTTGCACACTGAGAAGGCTCCATAATCTCCGTGATGGAAGCAAGAACCCACCCTTTGGGCAGCTGTAGAGTTCCAGCAAAGATTACTTTCCTTATAAAAGCGAGTGTATATTAAGTATAGCAGGGCAGTAAACAGAATATGCCTCCAAGTCCTTAACTGACTCTGTAAGTCAGGAGTCTTCAGACATCTTCTATTAATAATTACACAAGACTGATTCTACAGTGTAAATCTGCATGTCTTTTTCCATATTCCCCTTAGAAATCTTTTACAATGAGAGAATTGAACACTATGCTCAGAAGTTTAAAGTCAATTAAAGGAATCTTTCATATCTCAAATCTTCTATTTCAAAAACATGGCTGATGTTAGAACAAAGGAAATCTCACAAAAGAAGAAATAATTTTTAATTACAAAAATTTAAATGCCTGCCTTACTTATTACAGAAACATAAAGTGAACACTATTAACAAAACTGAAAATATTACAAAATTGAAACTATTTTTCAACTTAGCAGGGTCCAAATAAATTAAGATTTAATACACTATGATGAAGTATAATTTACAATATTTTCTTTCTCTAGTAGTTGTTTAATGCAGCCTCAATCACTAGGACCCAGTGAAATTTTTCTAAATCAGTTAATAATTGTGATAACTTATCTTGAAATACATTTCAATGCTATAATAAAAATAATAAAATGAAAAAATGCCCATGGACTTCCAGTATATGAAAATGAATCCTTCAAGTTTAAGACCAGTTAGACAAAGTATGAATAGAGCACCATTAGGAAAGGCATTTATTTTTTCCCTCAACAGTAAAGGTAGATTTTTCCTCCTGGGGCCACACTCTCTCATGGGATTCATTCTATGACCTCAATTTATTTAAAAGAGGCTGAGTTCCAGAGGATAGCCTGAGTCCTAAGAAAGAAAAAACTTAACAAGCCAGTGAAAGAATTGAGACCACACTCTTAGCTTTATTGGCAGCAGGGTCTTACAAACCATCAACTCCCAACTCCACGACTTCAAACACACACACACACACACACACACACACACACACACACACACACACACACACCCCTCTACCTATTAGTCATTTGTTCATATGAACTTGCAAATTTGGTGAGAAGAATTTGAATCCTGGATTGACTTTCCCTACAAATAACAGATTCCAGGACTTCAGCACATCATTTCAGGTCTGCTATATACAGTTGTGAAGTTTGTGCAATGCACTAAATTGCATGGCTCGGGGGAAGATTGGAAGCTGAGATGGAGGCTGTGCTCCCTGGAAAGCTGTCTGTCCCAAAGTGTTGCTGCATGCAGCCCAAGGAGCAGCTTTCATAATTGTCTCTGTGTCCCAGAAAAGCTGCCTTTTCCTAATTCTCATCAAAGTATTACATAAGTTAGCTCAGGTCCTCCATCACTTGCCCAGCCTCCGTAGCCTCAGGAAGCATAAAGTGATTTATATCTCCAAGGAATATAAACTTATTTCAATGCTACCCAAGAGAAAAATAAATTGGCAAGTAAATCATTGATTTAAAAGAAAGTCATGTAGTGCATTCCAAAGGTACACACACATAAAGTGGTGTGGGTTTGTGATTCAAGGATAAGATTCTTACCTTCCAAATTAACCTAGAGTTTTCAGAATGCACCATGGTTTAATGAAATAAATATATTCAAGAAGTCTTAAAACTGTGTCAATGACTCTGCCATCAGCTAGTTGTGTAACGGGAATAATCCTCTTGTGTCTCTCTTTCTTGTGCCTAAGTTTATCAAGAACAGAAAAATTTAAGAAAGAAAGAAAGAAAGAAAGAAAGAAAGAAAGAAAGAAAGAAAGAAAGAAAGAAAGAAAGAAAGATAGATGTTGGACTAGATCAGTGAAAATTTACTGGAAATAGGAGCAGGGGATCCTTTTCTCCCATCCCAAATTCAAACAGAAAAGCTATTCCATTTAATCTGTTTCCCATTATTGAACTTGCAAGCAAGACCTTGTTTGAACAAAGTGTTTCTCAACCTAAAAAAATTAAAACGTTGAATTAGATGTCTACTGCCTGCCTAGTGCAACCATTTCAGAGTCTTCATACTCCAATGCATAATGTAAATACACACACATATATATTCAAATATACGTGTTTGTATATCCTATAACACAAAGTCTATAGATATATTTTGAACTTTCCATTTCTTAGCATCAGCAATAAGGTAGGCGATAGAAATGGATAACAACAACATGATAATTAACATAAAAATCTCCTTCCATCTGATGTGGACATTTGCAGTTTGAGCTTGACAGACCTGGATTCACATTCCAGCTCTGTCATTTACTAGCTGAGTAAGTAAGCCTCTATTTCATCATCTGTAAACTAGGGTTATTTACAAGGATTAAATTCAATGATGTAGAAAAAGTCAATACAGTGCCAGGTACATGGTAAGCACTCATTAGATGGCAGAGATTATTCTCCAATCTACATTTTGTCAGTATTTAAAATAAAAATGCACATCACACAATCCTATATGAAGTCCTTCCAAACTATAAATTATTTTTAAATCCTTCTTTGCAGTGTCACTCATCATTTTTTCCCATAAACAAACCTGATGCCGACTCTGGGATGGGTATTATGTTAGGGATGGGGCATGTCCTGACAGACAAGATGCAGGTCTACTTTTCATGAGATACAGCCTGGAGGTGGGTGCAGGGAAGAAGATCGTTGTTTCCCACATGAAGGGATAAGGACTAGAAGAGGGAAATTCATTGGACATTATGAGATCAGATGAGGGGAAGCTAGGGGAGAAAAAGGCATCTACCTGGAGGGAAAATAAAGATGGCTAAATTATCTTCAGAATAAAAGGGAAATCTGCCAGGAAGTTGAGGTATCACATTTTCTAGACAAAGGGTCATCACACTGACGTGGCTGTCCCATTTGGTCTGGCTGGGGTTAAGCGGGCACATGAGGACACGACAGAAGATGAAGCTGCAGAGGTGACTATGAAGAGCTTTCAATGCCACGTGGAAGGTTTGGATGCCATCCTGAGGAGCTTGACAAACTATAGATAAATTTTCAAATGAGATAGGGGAGGGGGAGAAAGTCAGAACCTAAGATTTAAATTCAAAAAGTCCCTGGAAGGATTTTAAAGGGTTGATTGGAAAGAAACAAAAATCCTGAATTCAGTCTAGAGCCCTTCCTTTCCCATATCTCATGAATGAATCATCAGCAAATCCTCTAGGGTCTAAATTAAAAATATATCCAAACTCTGACATTTCTCTTACCACCTCCTCTGCTCCCATGCTTGTCTCAACTACTATCATGCCCCACCTCAACTACTGAATGACAAGTTATCTGCCCTCCATCCTATCACCCAGAGTGATCCTATTAAAGAAATAGATCTGATGTCACTCCTTTGCTCAAAACCTCAAAGACTTTTTATTTGACTCAGAAGGCAGACCTAAGCCCTTACATGAAAAGCCCTAAAAGATTGGCCCCACCGCTGACTCCTACTCTTATCTTATCTCCCTCTCATGCCCTCTACCTGTACCTTGCTCATTCCACCCCAGTCCAGCTGCCCCCCCTTGCTCTTCTTCAGATTTACCAGGTGAGCTCCTGGCTCAGAGCCTGCTGTTCCCTCCGCCAGAATCATTCTTCTCTTGGTTTCTTCTTGCATTAACTAATTAGTGATTGAGCAGTTAATGGAAGAAGGGAGACCAGTTAAGAGGCATTTCAAGCAATATAAGTCAGGTGATAACAGTCAAAATTAAGAACAAAATAGATTAAAATAGGAAAAAAAATTTAGGTATAAGATAAGCACTGTTTGGTGATCTCTTGAATGTGGAAAGTGACTAAGAGGGAGCAGGTGCAGCTAATTCCTAGGTCTCCAACTTAGAATACAAGGTAGATAGCAGTGACATTCACCAATTTTAGAAACAGTGCAGAGTAAGTGTAGTGCTGGGGAGAAAATTCAGTTTTGAACTGAACTGCTATATTTAAGGAGGTTTTAAAACATCCATAAGATGTCTGGTGATAATTGGCAGTAATGGCATGGAGCTCAAAAACAGAGGTGTGGGCTAAAGATCTACCCTAGAAAATATTATCCTATAGAACGTTTGCTAAAACCGTGACATAAAGTATGGTTACTCAGGAAGAATGCTTCGTAGAAGACAACTGTGGACCAAACCTTTGTTACTAAGATATCTGAAATCTTATTTAAAAGGACACAAAATTGTCTAAAAGTCCTTCATATACATATCATGTGCATCTGAATTTGCAGTTACCCTGTCACTGTTTTCCTCCATTCTTTCAGATAATGGAAATTATTGCCAATGGCTCTATTAATCCACAGCCCTATAATGGTTGTAAGTATGTGTCAATAGCAAAGATTAATTACTACAGTAGTCCTATATAAATTTGATATATTAATGTAAGACTTACTTTCAAATTAAAATTAAATCAACAATTATTTTATTGCACACTTACTACAGTCCTACCTCTCAGTATACGTTGATCCCCTTTGCTTCCCCCAAGTGAAGTCAGAAGAGACAGAAGTCCCAAAGCTTTCCTATCTCCTGTAGTGTGAGGGAGGAGGTGTATATGAAAGGAAGAGCATGTGCTTTGATTCAAACAAACCTAGTTTCAGTTTTCAGCTCTGCCATTCCTGAGTAATTTTTAGTTATTTACTCTCTGACCCTCAGTTCTCCTATGTTCAAAACAGGGTTCATAATACCTGCTTTACAACTGTGAAGATTGGCAATATACATGTACAATGCCTGACACTTAGACTCTCATGATAAAAGTATGGAATACATTTTCCAACATTAACATAACGTTTTCAAGTCAATAAAAGAGAGCAAAGAGAGGGGGAAGCTGGTTAAACATGTTACAACTGAATTATCTGTTTTGCTGTTTAAATGCAAGCACTAAAAATCTCACTAATCAGGAACAAGCTTTGAAAGCAAAGTATTTTCTTGCACAGATTTCCATTGCATTGAGTAAAAATTCAGTGTTTACAAACATGTTTTCTCTACTAGTTTACAAAGTAAATATTGTGCACAATTTAGACTGTGTTGGCATAAGCTTTGTAACCAGCCACATACAGAGAGGTTCAATGACAAGGTTCACTTCAACAAGAAAGATATTTCTTCAGCTGTTTCTACAGGGTGGAACAACCCATTCTTATGCAATTAATTATGGCTTGTGAGATTACATGACTTGAGCTCCACACCCTTTATTTATTGAGTCATATGTTTCATGGTGCTTTTTAGTCATTGAGTTTAACGTGTTTTCCATGAACTGAAGCAAAGTTGGTGCTAAAGTCATTCCCATGGGAGGCTCATCCAAGCTAAAGCATATGCTGACTTGAGCCTTTGGCTTTTCTTTTCAGCCTCCAACCTACTCCTAATCTTTCAGTACTTCTCCCTCCACACTCACAAATCTTAACACATTAGTTCATCTCTGGTTGAGGAGAAGGGTCAATCCATTGGCCCAAAATCCATTAGGTTTTTGGGTTTACCCTAGACTCCAAACCTGTCTCCTTTTGGCTCTGCCACTACTCAGCAGCCACTAACATTTTCTGAAATCACAAATGCCAAACTCTGAATTTGTGATCACATGTCATTGGTACAGTGACCACCTAAGGTATAAGATGAGTAAATGGAGTCTCAAAAATCAGCAAATGTCAAAGTGCCAATTTTCTCCAACTTGAAGTTTACCACAGTAGTGGTCTCCAAATATTGGACTCTGGACCAGCATCAGTGACAGTCAGTTTTCACCAGTATAGCAAAATGAACAAAGGAAGAGCAATAGAGTAAACAGGTATCATAAGGCTAAAGCCAAGTTATTTATTTTCTGATAGCCTGCGATTATGTCCTTCCTACTTCTAGGTACTTCAGTGTCCTTTCTTTAAATGATAAGGTTTGAGCATGGTTATTTTTTTTTAACATGTTTATTCACCAGAATTGAAGGTTGGCAAGTCTAGGTCTGCCTCCAATAATCTTTTGAAATGTTACTGGTCCCAGAACCACAGAATACAATGTGCAGGTGGTACATTGCAAAATAGCAGGAAGTGCCCTTCTGTAAGTTTCTGAGTTATGCAGAGCCCAAACAATATCAGGCAACCCTGCAATGAAACCTAAATGTCTGGGAATCACTGACCCTCAGAGCATTCTTTTCACACTTATACCAGAATGTTGGCAAAACAAATAGGAAAAGTGAAAGACTATGTTCTGGCTAAATGTAACTGCTTTTCAGCTCTGTTAAGTCTTTTAAATCTGACACATGCTTATAAGTTAACACATGCAACAAATATTTATAAATATCGTATTTATCACCTATTTATGCCAGGCACCCTGCAAAGTGTCTGAAACATAAGCATGCACACTATCTCTTCCCTCCAAAGGCACACAGCCTAGTGGTAACCTATTTAACTAGAAATATATTTCATAACATAACTTAATTGATCTTCAAAATGGCTTGTGAGGCAGATATTATTAATTCCATTTGTCAGACTAGGAAAGTCTCAGATTAATGACAGTGTGATCTCCAAGCACACGAGGGATAAAACAGAAATTCACACTTAGCCCTTCTGGTTACCTCCCTCGTGCAAGTATATGTGGTTGTGGGTAGGTGAAGAAGATAGCATCTGGACTATATACTCAATATAATACCATGTACTCTATTAGTACAAATCTTTTGACTCACACTGAAGTTGACAAATCCATGGGGGAAAAATGATAAATCATGCAAATCTGCTGCTGCTGGTACAGTTCTTCATTTCAGGGGCTTGCTACTCTTCCTGGATCTCAACACTTATCCTCTGTTCACACCCCACTTTTAATAATATGGAGAATATGACAGTGAGGAATGCTACTGTTCTGACTCCCTTCCCCCCACTCCCCACCCAAAATGATTAATCTTCTCTACACCACTGGGATGGTGCCCAGTTATGGGAGGTTACTACAGTAAGTGTCCAACATAGGGTCTTAGAAAAACTTACAGCAAAACAGAACAATTAGCTGTTATTCTTGAGAACTTCATCAACTGACAGAAGAAGGGAAAGTAAGTGCAAAGCATAGGTCAGATTTACTTATTTTTCTATCAACTACCAAAATGTCAACAGTTCTGTGCTGAAAGAAATTTGAAAGAAAAATTATTAAGGAGAATGTTAGTTCAGGTTCATTTCCAGGATTATGTTCTGATCAATAATCACTGCAGTTTCCTATAAATAGAACCACATATAGGCTAAAAGACTTGGGGAGGCAATAATGATCATGAGTACTGAAATCATGGCTTCTCTAAGTGAAAGAATTAGTCTTTGATCATTTTCTCTTGTTCTAAGGCCAGCACGGGTACCATCAGCCTCAAGATTCCTGAATCCCTATGTAGTGGGTTTCGTTGTTGTGGCAGGAGTGGTAATCCTGGCAGTGACCATAGCTCTACTCATCCACTTTTTAGCCTTTGGTAAGTACTAGAAGACTAAAAGTACCACTTTTTAGACCAAATAACTAAATACACCTTCAGATGACAAGTCTGTCATTCTTTTATTGCCACTTTTATTTTCTAATATAACCTAATTGAGGGTCTTCTATATCTCTAAATACATGTTTGTGTCTATATATTCCCTTGATCAGTACTTTTCTCTTCTCTCTCTGTCTCTTTTGTTTTTTTTAAATAAACATTATTACCCAGGTAAGAATTACTCTAGCCAAAGGAAAAACGTCTCTTGATTCTTTTCTGACACTAGAATTTGCTTACTGTGTTTTTTCACTTAATATCATGATTTCCTTCTTCATATAATAACCTGATAAAACTGTAGAAGTGAAATATTGCAAAGAACTTTAAGTTTCAACACCTAAAAATTGGATGTACCTAGTTATTTGTTAATTCATGATCTATTTTCTGATAAAACAGTCTTAGTTAAGAGAAGAGTTATGAAAGATAAGGGGAAAAAACAAATTTTTAAAAAGATCTGTTCTTTTACTTTTCTCTATTATAACAAAAATGTAGAACATATGGACAAGAAACAATATAAAGAACACATATACCCTGCTCATTCATTAACAATGCTCCTTAATATTTCAGTGAACATCCCTTTCAGATGTTTTAATGTAAATATGTCAAATTTCACTAGATAACATAGGCTATAATCTGATTTTATCACTTATAAATGTACTTTGAGGTTATTTTATTTCAGCTACAATTGTGTTAAGTCATTTAAATCATATGTGTGGGTGTAGGTATGTGGGTATCCATGAATATGGAGAGAAAGAGAGAACATAACTTATTGTATGTTCTATTGTAAATGGGCAAAAATGCTTATTTGAGAGTTGAAAAACTCCTAGTGGCACAATAAAATTACCAACATTAGAAAAGACAGTAGTGAGGAATAATATTTCTCAGCCAATCTAATTACAAAGTTGTTGCCACATTTTGCTATCAAATCACCCAGAGTCAACTATGTCTTAGGTGAACTACGGAGGCAGGAAAAAGAAATCTCAAGTTTCCAATTAAATTAATGAATTTTCACTTTTGATGGTACTATATTGTCACACAAACAGAACCTAGGTTAATCCTCTTCAGAGGGTGACCATTTACAGCCCTTGAAAGGCTTGTCCTTCCACTACAAAGGAATACATTACCCTTCCACCAGGATCTCCAACTCTTTCTCCTGATTGAAGTATTTCTCTGCATTAGTTATTGCATATGAATGATCAAAAGAAAGCAGGGATTTTCCTGAGACAGGTTAGGTTATGCCCTTGTTCATAATGTTTCTAAGATGTATACAGTGTGTTTTGGGAGTCTTTATTTTCCTCACACAGCTGAATGTGTCCTCTGGAAGACTTTTTTTGATGAAAACAATTCACACTGGACAACCAATTAGATATCCTGTTCAAAGGCTTATTTTCTAGTTTTAGTCTAAAAAACTAATGACAAGTCAATAATACCCCTAAAAAGATTATTATTTGAAATAATTTTAAAAACTATTCAGAATTATTTTGGGTATTCCTTAGTGATAAATAATAGCATATTATAGACATTCATTAATATTTCTTGAATTAATAAATCTTCAATCACAAATCTCCCAAAAATATAGTAAAAATGAAAATTATGATACTTCTGAGCAGTTTGATTTCACAAATGATGCTGTTCTGATTTTCCTACATCTTTAAATTTTCAGTTTTGTCAATTTAAAAAAGAGAGAGACGAATAATTTTATTATAGTTACATTTATAGTAAGTTTGGAGTTTTAAGAGAAGCAACTTTTTTTAAATTGTGTAAGATAGCCTCCCATAATCCTGAACAAACTAAAGAGTAAAGTACTTAGCAGTGAGATTGATTCTGCCTTTTCTTTGTTTTATAGATCAAAAGTCTTATTTTTATCATAGCAGCTTTCAAATCCTAAATGTCAAATACAGTAATCAGTTAAATTCACCAGCTACACAGGAATATAGGGATTTGAGTGGAAGAATTGAATCTATGGTAAGTTAAAATTTCTCTTTGCTCTTTATCCCATCATCAAACAAATTTGATAATAAATCTGATATTTTGTGATATATCTGTAATTGCTAGATGCTCTATATTGTTTTCTTCCCTGAATACTGAAAGATATGTTTCTTTGTGATTTTTTCAAGTTAATTTGCTAGTATACTGGTTCTTCTTTACATTTTTTAAGTCATAAGTGGAAAGTGTTAGAAGAGTCTTGAATAAATTAGTATTTTACATGATTATGACTTCAAAGGGTGGAAGTCTATTGTTTGTACAAGTTGAGCATTTCTTACTGCTCTCCTTGAGATTGCCTTTCTAAATCCTTTTCATTTTGCCTTCTTTCCTTTTTCTTATCCAACTAAACACACAGGTAGCAGGTGTTAAAAGATACGTTTGCATGTCCATAATAACATAGGTTAGACAACACCCTACTTTGGCTCAATGATATACATAGAAAATATGCAAAGCAAGCTCGGGCTTTCAGTTGAAGAGGCCTTCCAGGAAACCTCACAAGTGGGCCCTTTGCATTCATTTATGACCATGGACCAGTGTGTGACCTTTCACCCAGAGAGTCAGAGTTGACCAGTGTCAAGGTTGCTTACTTACCCTTCCTTTTAAAGAGTCCTAAGAATATAAATTAATCCAGTTGCTCTAAAACTTAAACATTAACAAAATCACCTGGAAGGTTTTTCAAAACACACATTTCTGGGCCCTGATGTGAGAGTCTCTGATTCAATAGGTCTGGGGTAAACTGAAGAATTTCCATTTCTAAGTTCCCAGGTGATGCTGATGCTAATGGTCCAAGGACCACACTTTGGGAACCACTAAGTTAATCTAAATGAGGACTCTCATGGCTGGGGGACTGAATCACTGGCTTGTCTAACACATTTTTCCCCAGAGGCAAACCTCACTAGAAGCCAACTTATGGGACAACTGCTTAGTTAGCATGGGATTAGAGCAAGGGAAGTTAGGTATATCATTTAAATGTTTAATGAGATCAGAATAACAGCTGAATCAGTGATTTGGGAGGAGAATCTATGACAGATCCTAAGATCTTCCTTGTTTTGAGAACCTTGAGAGTTTTGCAAAGTACTGGGCAGGCATTTTGTAAAATCCCATAACTGGGCTTTCTAAACTATTTCCTCATGCTTAGGGTGGAATTACAGGTTCAGGGGAGGACGACCATAGAGAAAGAGTATCATTTTCACTCCATCACATGAAGGGGGTTCATTAAATTGTCAACATGACTTATCACTGTCAACTTGATCACCCAGCTGAAGTAGTGTTTGTCAGGTTTCTACACTGTAAAGTTACTTCCTCTCTTTTCCATACCATACTCTTTGGAAGAAAGACACTATGTGCAAGCCACACATAAGGAGTAGAGGAGTGAAGCATTAAGCGTTGAATGTTTGAAGACTATTTAAAATTCTTCAGTCAATTCTCCCATGTATTTATCAACCACTTGCTTATATCAATATAGTGGTCTCTGCATTTTTAAGATTAATTTTTATTTGTTTATTTTTAACTGTACCTATTTTTTTTAATTTTTTTAAGTGTTTATTTTTGAGACAGAGAGAGACAGAGTGCAAGTGGGGGAGGGTCAGAGAGAGAGGGAGACACAAAATCTGAAACAGGTTCCAGGCTCCGAGCTGTCAGCACAGAGCCCGACGCGGGGCTCAAACCCACGAACCGTGAGATCATGACCTGAGCTGAAGTCGGATGCTTAACAGACTGAGCCACCCAGGCGCCCCAAACTGTACCTGTTTTTTTTATTTTTTGGTTTTTTTTAAATATAATTTATTATCAAATTGGTTTCCATACAACACCTAGTGCTCATCCCAACAAGTGCCCTCCTCCACTCCCAATGTTTATAGCAGTACTTTCAACAACAGCCTAAATGTCCATCAACTGACAAATGGATAAAGAAGATGTGGTTTATATATACAATAAGAATAATTTTTAGGCTGCACTCCAGAAATGCTCCAGCTTACATTTTCACCAGCAGCACATAAGTATGCACAAGTATGCTTATTTCCCCACAGCATTAACCCTCAACGTTGTAAATCATTTTATTTGTTGCTAATCTAGTAGGTGAGAAGTGGTATCTCACTATTATTTGGATTTTCATTTCTTTGATTACTAAGATTTAACCTGTTTTCATATAGTAATAGGTCATTTTTATGACTTCATTTGTCAATTGCCTGATCATGACTTTGCCCATGTTCTTACTGGAGCATTTGTCTATTCTATATGGATTCGAAAAAAACAAAAACAAAAACAAAAAAACCACCACTTATCCTTATTAGCATATCAAAGTTTGCCTGTCATTCACATTGCATATATTTCTCTAATAATGTGATTTGACTCTCAATCCTATTTATGATGTAGGGATTTTTTAATGTTAAACATTTAATTTTTTATATATATTCATATGTATTGCATATATTTCATATATATTTTATATGTTTATAGAGCTAAATTATCAATCCCTTTTATGATTTCTCATTTTTTGTCATGTTAAAAATGGCTTTATTCATTCTAAATACTCTTTAAAATATTAACCCTCATTTTCTTTTTATAATTTTATTATTTCAGTTTTTAGTACCAAGCTATTGAGAGTACTGTGGTTTTATAATATATTTAAACACCTGGCAGGAAAAGATTTCACTTGAAATTCTTCTGATGTATGATTTCCATAATCTCATTTATTTATCCTTCTGTAAAACCACTTTGAACATTTAAAACATTGTATGAATGATACTCTAATAAGGTGCTAATCTATAGTTTACAAAGCACTTTCACATGTATTATACAGTCATATAAATTGACAAATCATTTTTATAGATGCATAAAATAAAGGTTGTGAGTTTAGGAAACATGTCAAAGGCCATTCAACTGGAGTGTAGTAGAACCAGAATTCAAACCAAGGTCTCCTGACTCCAAATCCAAGTATCATACCATTTCCCAATGGTAACATGAGTATCATCATTGTCCTTGTCCCACAGACAACACTGTTTTCCTTCATGAGCAATAGAATAGTCTCAGAAACTTCTATGAGGCAATTCATCTCTCTTTTCTAGCTCTCAGTTTACTCATCAGTGAAATAAAGTCATTGGACCAGATAATTTTCACAGTACATTCTAACTCAAAAAGCCTATGATTTTATGACTTTCATGCAATATATTCATTCATCTGTTTTTCCTATCCTGCCTCTCTGGCCACTCCTCTCTGTCTCTATAGGCTCACCTTCCTTTATACTGTCATTAAATTTTGAAATTCCCCAAGGCTTTGACTTATGCTCTCCTCTTTTCTCACACTGGTTTTTTTCTATCCTTAGATGTTCTCTTTGATGAGTGTTACTTCAACCAACACTTGCACACTAATGACTCATTCTGTCTCCAGCCCAGACTTTTCTTCTGTACTTCAGATCTGTTCACCACACTGCCAGCCTAATGTCTCCACTTGGCTGTTTTTTTATTAATCTTAAATTTATTCTGCCCCAAATCAAACTCATGATTTCCCCAGAGCCTCCTAGCCTCCTTCCAATAATCCTGTCCCCATTAACAACATTTATTCAGTTTTCCAAACCCAAACCCTGGAATTCATCTTTGAATTACTGCCCTCTATCATTCCAAATACCCAATCCATTACCAACCTCTGCAGGTTTTATCTTCTTTATTTCCCTCAAATCCATTCATTTCTCTTCATACCTACTAACACCATGTCCATCCAAACCATCACCTCTACTCTGAACTACTAAAATAGCATTAACTGATTTGCATTTCTTCCCCAAAACTAAATATCCATAGGCAGCAAAAGAAATTATTCTCAAATTGCTAATCTGATTGTATTATCCTTTTGTTTAAAACACTTCAGCAACTTCCCATTATTTATGATAAAGACCACTAACAAGACATGCATGGTCTGGCCATTCTGGCTCCCTAGCCTCCTTGCTCTCTATGCTACAGCTGCACTGGCCTTCTTTCATTCCTGAAACACACCTGTGTGTTCCCACCTCAGGACTTTGCATGTGCCATTCACTTCACTTGTGAGGCTTTTTCCTTCCTCTTCAACTAGCTAACTTTGATTCTTCCTAACAATCTCAACTCCACCAGCATTTCCTCCAAGAAACCTCTCTAATATTGATTGGATCAAATTCCTCTACTGTATTTCTGTACTTATCAGTTGTAATTTTACTTAAATGTGGATGATAACTTGATTGGTGCTTGTCTGCTGCCATTAAATGTAAGCTCCATAATGGCAAGGACTGTTTATTTTCTCTCACCATTGTACCCAGTGCTTGATAGAAGGGGTGTGCAGCAAAAAAGTTACTGAAAACCTGTTGTTGAATGAGTGAAAAAAAATGAATAAGGCCATCTAGAAATATTGAAAGCACCAGTTTGCAATATATATATATATATATATATATATATATATCAAAACCATGAGCACATTCTGACTAAATGGGATGGGTCTCTGTCAATAAAACAAAAGATTTCAGTCAGGATTCATACCTGGGATCAACTGAACTGTTGAATCTCCCCTTTGTTATCAGGTGTGATAATGCAATAAATTCTGCAAACAATTGCCACTTTTTCCAAAATATATCTAATTATAGTCCCATGAACAAACTAGTTCATAGGAAGAGAAAGAAAACAATACCCATTTGAGATTAATTTTATATCACTTAAACCATCAGGGCTTCTGGGTAAAATTCATTTCAGTTACGTCCATTTAACAAGCATTAATTATTGGGGTGCCTGGGTGGCTCAGTCAGCTAAGCGTCTGTCTCTTGATTTCAGCTCAGGTCATGATTTCATAGTTCATGAGATTGAGCCCAAAGATGGACTCTATGCTAACAGCACAGAGCTTGCTTGGGATTCTCTCTCCCTCTCTCTGCCCTTCCCCTGCTTATGCACAGGCCCTCTCTCTTAAAATAAATAAGTAAGCTTAAAAAAAAAGCATTGATCATTACTTAATGCCAAAAAAAAACCCAATTTGATAACATACTTGACAATGAAATGTTCTTTGAATGAATAAATAAAAGATGCATTCTATCTGTTGGTTCCTGTGCCAAGTCTTAGGGATACAAAATAAAGACATCATTGTAGTCAGAGGCTCACAGTGGTCTCCAAAATGGGGTTGTGCATTCCAGGGAGGGATTCACAGTAATTAATTGTGAATACTCAAATACTTGGATATCACTCTACATGTTTTCTTCTCATAAAGAGTATTTTTTAGAAGGAAGTGTTTTGTTACTATTTAATAAATGGATTGGCATTGGTACCTTGTTTGGTTTTATGTCAGCTGGTCCCATACAATGTTTGTAAAGGTATCTTGAGGGAAGAGGGAAAGGGCAGTAACACTTTTACTTGCTCTGAGTAGATTTTAACAATGTGCAGTTTCAACTGGATTTAAAGATTTTATTATCTAGTTCTAAAACTAAACAAAGCCTCCCCAAAATCACTAAAGGAACTGAGAAGAATCCTGCAGAACACAAATTTTAAAACCACAATTCGGAGATAACTCTAATATGCCAAGGACAGTAATGACCAAGTAAAGGAAGAGTAAGGTAATAACAGAACTGACACTTCACTGCTACTGACTAAAGCAAATTTACCAAGTGAAGCAATAAACAGTATCTTTCTTAGAAGATATTTAATACACACAAACACACATACATACCCTGTCTCTTCAAAGTGTAAGAAATTAGGCGCTTTTTAAATAAAGTTCATACCATGGAGAGAAGACTTTGAAAATATGTTTAGCAATGGGTCCATCATGAGGTGTTTGGATTTTCTTGTGTTTTACTGAAAATGTTGCATCTTACCTATAAAAGTGCTTAGACATGCACACATAAAAACTGGGGGGGAAGGATTAACTATCATGTTTGGTTGATTTTGAACATACTTCTTTTAATGTTTTTTAAATGTTTATTTATTTTTTAGAGAGAGAGAGCACAAGCAGGAAAGGGGCAGAGAGAGGGGGATAGAGTATCTGAAGTGGGTCTGCATTGTCAGCACAGAACCCAAGGTGGGGCTCAAACCCACAAACCTTGAGATCATGACCTGAGCTGAAATCATACGCCTAACCAACTGAGCCACCCAGGTGTCCCTAAACACACTTCTTTAAAAAAAACATATAAAATGAAACACATTCCATTTGGTTTGCAAGGATAACCAATTGAAATCAGGAAAGACGGAAAGTCACGTGTTAAATTTCAACAAAACCTTTGCACAATGGTTGGGAGGGACTGACAACTTTGTGTCATGATTTATTAAATTCTGCCAATGAGGCACTTTATACATTTAGAGCCATGTAATGGTGTGGAAATGTCTTCAGCATTCCAAACCAAGTATTTAAATTAAACTTAGATCATAACTTTGAATCATTTTATTACAAAGTATTTCAAAAATTATAAATTCTATCCACATTACCAATGAAAATATTATTACTAAATATAAAGGGGATAAAATGACTAAATGTTTGCTCTGTTAATTTGGTCTTTTTAATTTCTAATTTCGTCAATGTTTTATAGTATATATTAGCAGTACAGTGTTACTGCATATATATAATTTATAAATAAATATACATGTTTGTGCTACTCATGCATAAAATATTTTATCCATAGGAATGCATAATCAAAAATTTTTGCAGACCACTATAATAACAGATCATATTGCCACATATTTTATCTTTTTCTTGAAAACTGAACTTTCCATATCTGGTTAAACAGAAAAGAAACTGATAACTGGAGGGTGGTTGAAATCACAAAAACAACATTATTTCCATTATTCAGCTCACGAATAATATGAACAAAACCATACCTATCAAGTAAGAAGACACTAAAAATAAGGTGATTTATCTTCATGGGTAGCTAATAAGATCTTTCTTCTCTAATGATGGAAATGTGTGATAACTGCAAACATTCTATATGTAATTGTCTTACACTTTAATGGCTGGTCTATTAACAAATTTAATGATTCACTTTGTTAGAATTTAAATAATCCACATCTCACTTCAGTTCTTATCAACTATGAACATTACTGAGGTATGAGAATTCTAGACTATTCTAGAATACAAAGATAATACTGACACCCTCAATCAGTGAAGAAATATAAAATAGTACTCTGTTTTTCATTGTTTACTTGATTTTTGTCCAACACCTTTGGGAAGAGCCACCAAATCACACTGAGTACAACATCTGATGTTTAGATGCCTTCTAGTGAAGATGCATCCTATCCATTATCATGTTTGTATCATAAGTGAAGAAATAGGCACTACATCAAAAGGCTGTTTCCCCAGACTAAATCAATCCTATGTGTTGAGATGAAATTGAACTAAAATGAACTGAACTGAAAACTCCAGTCCCTATTCCTCATTAACTTAAGTCCTGTGTTGCAAAGTTGGGAGGAAGGAGAACAACTGGAAGCATAAAAACATTTTCCCCTTTCTTTCTATAGATTACTAAAACATTCCAAGAATCAAATTTAAGAAATCAATTCATCAGAGCTCATGTTGTCAAACTGAGGTAAGTGGAACTATATAAAAACATATATAAGCTTAGAGGCGCCTGGGTGGCTCAGCTGGTTAAGTGTCAGACTTCAGCTCAGGTCATGATCTCATGGTTCGTGGGTTCGAGCCCCACGTCAGGCTCTGTGCTGACAGCTCAGAGCCTGGAGCCTGTTTCGGATTCTGTGTCTCCCTCTCTCTGTCCCTCCCCAGTGTACGCACGCTCTCTCTCTCTCTCTCAAAAATAAACATTAAAGCTTTAATGTTTATTAAATAGTAATATTACTAGTAATATATTAAGCTTACATTAAGCAATATGGCCCATTTGACTTTTGTTCACAGCATAGATAATGAGACATTCACACAATTTGTTGCAATATTATGAAAGTAGTATTATGGGCAGCTTAAAAAACAATGCAAATAAACAAAAACAAAACATGCCACATTTTGATCTATTACTAATGTAAGTAAGCATATCACTTGAATACATGGTAGAAAAAAAAGAAAGGTTAAAGAGAGTTGGGTGAGGGTACAGTAACAAGGCCATCCTACTGCATAAATCCAGTGGATACCATTCACAATACAGTCTATGTAAACAGTGCCCCCTTGGAGTTGTGCAATTCTGTGGTCCTGGGCATATTCAGCCAAGATCAGAACACTATGACCAACATCAAGCTTTTTGGTTTGTATCTGCCTGGAATGCTATAACACAAAGGACCTTGTGGTCAAATCCAAGCATGTGTGGCATGAATTAACAATAAGGGGAGTAGCAGCATGCATTCTAGTTATTTGACATTCCTACCTTAGTTGAATATATACTTATCTGTGTGATGTGATGAGACATGCCCTCCCAGCTAAAATACTGACCCTTACTGACCTTACCACAAATGCCTCAAATGCCCACATTACCCAATCCTTCAAATAATATGCAAAAGTCCTTTGAAAGGGAGGTGTTTCCCAAATACCACCACCACAAGAAAATTAATAGTTCTTATTTGCTGTAGAAATACTTAGTAAGTCCAGAGCATGAACATCTGGTCAGATACGTTTTGTTGAGAAATGAGAGGGGAAGGAAGAATCCATGGGAAGAGTACTACCAAATCAATTTTAGTCAGTTCAGCACACTTCCGCCTTAGCACTGTCTTGTGAAAATCTCTGTACTAGCCACTGGCTTTCAAAACTTGTAGGATTGAATGAGTCATCTGTACTTTTTTACTTCCCACTTACTGCTCAATCCCCTGAAATCTTACTTCTGATGCCACCACAAAATGCTAATCGCCTTTGCCAAATTCAACAAGGACATTCAAATCACAAGCTCCAAGCAAATTATATCATCTTCTGTTTGGACCTCTCAGTGATATTTGGTACTGTTGTATCTTTAATCCTTCTTAAAATAGTACCATCCTGTAGTTTCTATGACCCTACACACCCTATTTTCCTCTTACCTCTCCATTCGCTCCTCAATTTTCTTCACTAGCTCTTATTCCTTCTCTGCACATCCGTCAAATGTTGGACATTAGGCTGTGCTATAAGCCTCTCACCTTCTCAGTTCACATTCTTGACTTTCAGTGGCTTAACTGACCCCTATATGTTCATCATTCTCAAAGTTGCATCTCTGGGCCAGTCCTCTCTTCTCATCTCCAGTCATTAATGTACACAGCCATCTCCTTAATGTCATCATACAGGTATCTCACAGACAACTCAACTTACTAAATCCAGACCTGAACCTATCATCTCTCTCCCACCAAATGTTACCTCAAATTAATTGAGGTGTCACTTTCAATCTAGTTGCTCAAGAAATATGTAATCATCTTTAATTCCTCCTCTCCCTCAACCCATATATCCAATCATCTAATCTTTCAGTTCTGTTTTCTAAATATCCCTAAGATCCGTAACTTTTATTCAAACAGTGCCCTCAACCATCTCTCTCCTGGACTATGAACAGCCTCCTAATGAGTCTCCTTTCCTCCAGTCTTGCTCCACTCCACATTCTACAAAGCAGTCAGAAAGACTTTTTGAAACAAAATTCTAAACATATTACTCCCCTGGTTAAAATCCTTCCATCCTTCCATTGGCCTCTCCTGGGCTTATCTTTCACTATCATCCAACTAGACTTCTTTCAGTTCTTCACTGGCCCTAACCTCAAGACCTTCATATAAGCTATTCTCTCTGCTGGAAATGTACACACACTTTGCCCCCTTTCCCTTCAGTTTTAAACACAGTATGTAAATAGAAAGCTTGAGGTACGGTAAGTCAAAAAAAAAAATCAGGAAAGGATTACCCTTAAAAAGATAGTTTGTTACAGTTCATAAGAGGAGGGTACATGCCTCTTTGGTAGAGTTGTTATAAAGATCAAATAAATTAGTGTAAAACACATGGTCCTGTTTGGGTATCTTATTCAAAGTTTGTCATTCACTAAAGATACCTCTTCTTTGAATTGGTTCTTCTACTTTTTGTTAGTCTTTTCTTGTTGACTTGTAGGAATTCTGTATTTATAGTAGGTAGCAATCATTTGTCACTTTCTGTGTTGCAAATATATTCTTCCTGTCCATAGCATATCTTCAAACCTTATGGCATCTTTTATTGTGAAAAGTCAGTTGCAAATAGTCTTATTTAAGAAATTCTTTCTACTCATGTATGTAAAGACATTCATATTTTCTCGTAAGTTGTAAACATTTTTGCTCATATTTAGACACTTTGTATATGATATGAGAAATAGATTTAAATTTTTCCATATGAGTCATTTTCCTTCCATTTGTGATACCACTTCTGCAATACATTGTTTACATATGTCAAAGAGTCAATTTCTGGTCATTAATTCTGTTCCTTCCTATTAAGCTTAATACTTGTCATTCAAATAAAATCTACCACTATAGATTTATCTATTTCTCCTTATGCAATATATTTTAAGACATAGTGTCAAGTATATATATGTTTAGAATTGCTATATCTTCCTCAGGAATTAGTTCTATCAAGATATTAATCTTTTTTATACCTATTTTTTTTTAATCTTAAGATCTCTTTTTTTAATGTGTATTTATTTTTGATGAGAGAGAAAGAGTGTGCAAGGTGGGGAGGGGCAGAGAGAGAGAGAGAGAGACAGAGGATCCAAAGCAGATTCGGTACTGACAGCAGCAAGTCCGATATAGAACTCAAACTTTAGGGCTCACAAAGCATGAGATCATGACCTGAGCTGAAGTCAACCACTCAACCAACTGAGCCACCCAAGCACCTCAGTCCTAAAATCTCTTGTGTCTGATACCATTATAGCTACACTGACGTTCTTGTGGCTATCATTTTTCAATATATTTATCTATCCTTTTATTTTTATTATTTACATATTCTTATAGGTTAGACATTTCTCCTAAAACAGAAAGTTAGATAATGTTTTCTAATGCATTCTAATCATCTTTGCCTTATTTTAGTGATTATCCTTAAAATTTAAATAAGGAGAGTTGGCTTAATCCATTACCCTTCTTCTACTTGGAACTCTTATTCATGTTATTATGAATGATGTTTTAGCTCCACCTTATTTATAATGACACCAAATCAGTCATTGTAATGATAGATTACCAGTTTGTCACTTTCTCTGTTCCCTATTTCTTATTGTACCTCAACTCTCCTATGTTCAATCTCTTTCTTACTGAAGTACTTCATTTATAAACTTTCACAAGAGTCAGGGCATCTGGGTGGCTCAGTTGGTTAAGCGTCCAACTTTTAATTTCGGCTCATGTCATGATCTCACAGTCATGAGATCGAGCCCTGCTTTGGGTTGCATGCCAAGCATGGAGTCTGCTTAAAATTCTCTCTCTCCCTCTGCCCCTCTCCCCTGTTCACACTCTCTTTCTAAAATAAAATAAATAAATTTTCACAAGAGTAAATGATCTGTAAAGTATCCTTTTTAATTTTTCTTTGGTCTACAAAAGGTCCTATTTTATTTTCATTCTTGAATAAGACTTTAGTATGGATATAAAATTCCAAATTAATAGCTATTGTGTCTCAGTGCTATTGTGCTCTCAGTGTATATATACAATTATATATCACCTTTTTCATTGCTATTAAAGAACCTGTCCTTCAGTCAAAATGTTCTTTGGTAGCTAATCTCTTCTCCATTGTCTGAATATCTTCCATTTGTCTGTGGAGTTCACAGTTTTTTAATGATGTATTTGTATGTGTGGGTTTTTTTTTTATTTAGTATGCCTCAGACTCATTGTGATCTAAGCCTTCATGCCTTCATCAATTCTGGATAATTCTCATCATCTCTTGTAATATTGCTGCTCCTTTGTTTTTGTTATTCTTTAGTTTTGCATTAGGTAAACATTGAGCCTTCTCTAGTCTCTTAGCCTCTATTTCATCTGTTTCATCTCTTTATCTGTTACGTTTTGTGTGATGTCTTTATGTTCATCTTTCGGTTCACCAATTTCTCTTCAGCTTTGTCATATTCTATGTAACCCACCCATTGAGTTTTTACTTTCAGGGAAAAGTTATGATTATGTATTCCTGTCTGCAAGCTCTGTTTGTTTCTTTTGTGAACCTGTCTGGTCTGTTTTGATAAAGTCCTATACTTTTCTCATATTTATGATTCCCCTTTTATGTCATTAGTCATTTCAAGTATAGTTATCTATCTGTTAATTTTATTATGTGACGCTTTTGAGGATGCTCTCCTTTTTCTGCTGAATCTAGCTCATGATATGTTGTTTGCCATTGGGATTGTATGCTTATATTTAATCCCACTTCATAAGTAAGACACTATGCAGCCTGGATTTAACATTCAATATTACAGAGCATTTGTTACTCTAGGAGGATCAGCAGCATATGGACCTTTTTTGTTTGTTGGTTTGTTAATTTCTTTAAGTTTCTGGAACCATAAAGGTGGTGGTACTATAAATCCAAAACTTTCAGGTAGCTAGGCTCTTGATCATGAATTATCAGGAGAATCTTCTTTTTTCTGTCTAGACCTGGAACCCTAAGACCCATAGACCTACAGACCTTTTTTTTTTTTTAATGACATGATGAGCGCGTTTTTTTCTTTCCAATCCATGCTTTCATTGAGGGTTTAGTTCTTTGAGAATCCTGGTCTTATTTAGAAACCTAATGTTCATCTCCCTATTTAGCACTAGCCCAAAGAGTCCTCTCCAGCAACCATGTAAATGCTAAAAGTCAAGCCTGTTGGATACTCTAGTGCTTATCACATAATATTCATTTTCCTTATTTTTGGCTTTCCAAGATTTCCCTTCCTTTAATGTGACTTTAGCTTTGCATTCCAAATGAAATGTATTGTATTTTATCAAACACTTCTGGTTATTTTATATGGAGAAGGTTTTTTTTTTAATTATTTGGGCTTTTGAGATGTTAGAAATGGATATAAATTATTTCTTCAGTGTCTGCCCCTCCATCTAAACTGCAAAATCCTGGGGCGCCTGGGTGGCGCAGTCGGTTAAGCGTCCGACTTCAGCCAGGTCACGATCTCGCGGTCCGTGAGTTCGAGCCCCGCGTCAGGCTCTGGGCTGACGGCTCGGAGCCTGGAGCCTGTTTCCGATTCTGTGTCTCCCTCTCTCTCTGCCCCTCCCCCGTTCATGCTCTGTCTCTCTCTGTCCCAAAAATAAATAAAAAACGTTGAAAAAAAAAATTTAAACTGCAAAATCCATGAGAATAGCAACTGTGAATCTTGGTCACAGCTAATTTCTGAAACCAAGAACAGTGCCTACTGCAAGAAGGTACCTATTTAATATTGCTAAGTAAATATTAAATTAATATCTGGAATAAATATTACGGCAGAAATGACTATTGAGAGGAGAGGAGGAGGCCTAGAATGAATATGAGAGACAAATTTGTCTAAAGCACCTTTTCAGGAGAGAAGATGGCCAATGTTAGGTGAAGGAAATGATTTACATGGTAATTTACACAGATAGAAGTGGAAATTATATCAATTTTTGATAATTATAGCCTTCAGTCAAATTATTAAGGCTCACTGTGAGAACTATCTGCGGTTAGCTGATAACAGAAGTAAAATTTTAACATATGACTACAAAAGTTAAATTTTGCTTTTGTAGCCACATTAATGAGTTTAGGTAATAGAAAATTAACCTGAGGCTTTAAGTCACATAAATTTGGAACCTCTCTCCTTACAGGTTTGTTTAATGAGATAAGGGTGTTTTGTTTTATTTTTTAAGATATGTGAAGTCTAATAAAAGCTAATATGTACTGCATACTATTCACTCTTCCCAAAAGTTTTGCATATATTAATGGATATAATCTTCATAACAACCCATTTTGATGTGAGGAGACTTAAATACAGAAAGATTAAGAAACAAATAACTTACCAAAGTCAAACCATAAATGGCAGAGCTAGTATTATTCAAATTCTGGCATTCTGACTTCAAAGCAAGCTATACCAAATAGTGGATACAACATACTATGCATCAAAATCAAATATTTGTGGAACAGCATTGTGTGATAGATCAATAAGTATGCAAACACTGTTATGTGACCAGTTAAATTCTAAAGTTGAATTGCCCAAATGAATCTTTTTAATGTTTAATCAATAAGAGTATATAAACAGAACAACTGAAAATTATAATTATCTATTTTTTAATATATTTATGGTTTTCAGGCAAGAGGGTAATGGTGTGATAGCAGATGTTGTCATGAAATTTAAATTCACTAGAAACAACAATGGAGCATCAATGAAAAGGAGAATTGAGTCTGTTTTACACCACATGCTGAATAACTCTGGAAACTTGGAAATAAACCCTTCAACTGAGATAACATGCAAGTACCATTTTTATATACCATTTTATCCCAATATATCAACTAAACCAGTTTTAATTCATATTTTAATTTAATGAGACTGACTTTTCTTTCCTTGGAATTAAACTTTATGAAAACTATATATTATAAAGCTAGACATAATACATAGTTCTCTAATATAAAACATTCTAAAATTTAAAGAATCATTTAGCATTCATATAATAAATTTTATTTCCTAAACATTCTTTATTACTTTTCCCTCTCAACACTCCTTATCTCTCAACAGGAGAGACATTACTGTCAGATCTTCAATCTGTAGGTGTGCTATAGGAATGGCAAATAGGTGCTCAAGGTCAGAGAACAATTGAATTAACACTCCACCTCACCCAGAACCCAGCATGCAATCGGGAGGTGTGTGATTAATACTCCTAGAATAAAGAAGAAAATTAGAAGAGTTAGCAACATCCCTAACTCCTCTCTGAAAATACCTGTACCTCTTCTTGTCTTGAATCTGTTTTCATTTTTTCCCATCCTAATTGCTACCACTCTGGTCCAAGCCCACATCATTTCTGACTTGAACTATTTGCACTAGCCTCCATACTACCCGTTTTATTTACTGTTGGCCCCTTCCAAACTATTGTCCACATACTGATGAAGTTATGTTTTATATTTTAAAACATAATCTCATCATTATTTAAAAGCTTCCCATGACTTCCCACAAAAACACAAAACAAGCAAACAAAAAAAGACCTGTAACTGGGATACCCAGCCTTACCCAGGACAGTCCCAGTTCATGTCAATTGTCCAAGAACCATTATTAATATTAATCCCTAAGTATCTTGGTTTGGACAATAAATGATATGACCATCTCATTTAAAGCACTGCATGATCTGGTTCAAACTTACCCCTTCAGCTACTTATTATACCACTCTTCCTTATTCACCATAACCTGGCCACACTTTCATTTCCTCCACCTGCCAAACTCTTCTCCTCCTGACTCAGGGCCTTTGTATATACATTGTTTCAGTTTCTTATAATACTCTCTAGTTCATCCCTTTACATCCATCAGGTCTCATCTGGGTCACTGGTTTCTAATGTAAGCCTTTTCTAACTTCTATTACTCAATTATTTACCTGTGTCATGGACTCCATTTTCCTTCATAACATTTATCACAATCAAAACTACAAAATTATTTGTGTGATATTTCTGTTGATTGTCTTCATCCTACTCTGTAAGTTTCCTAAAAGGCAAGAACAAGTCTTTCTTGTTCATCCCAGTGTGCTTCTACTACCATCTACTACATAATAGATGCTCCATTAATATTTCTTGCATGGCTAAAAAAAAAGACTTGATATGTACATAGAATTTAAGGACACTCCTCCAACTCTGTCATGCACTATTAATAAACCATGATTCCCTTAATATAAGCTCAGGATTAAAGGATTTTGGTAGTCCCCACACTGGACTGGTATTCAATTAGTATATGCCTGTTATAGCTGTACTAAATGTTACGATATTGAAATGCTTTCCTATCTATCGGTAAACCACCACCGTACCAAGCCCACAAAGATGTCTCCCCAGCCTCTTCAAATCCTCCCATCCCTACCCCCAGACTCTCAGTTCATCCCCCTGCAATTGAAGAGTTAATGCTTAGGGACTTCCAAGACACTGCTCTAGCTCCATGGTTTATTACATCCTTCTGACTGGCTGGCTGATGCTCATCCATTACAATTTGTTTAATCCCCACAACAACCATAGACTCTACTTTTATTGTTGCCACTCAGAAACGATGGACAATTGCCCAGAGTCCTGCAATCTTCATGTAGGGGAGGCAGGATTTGAACTCAAGTCTCTCTCATTCAAAGAATAAAAAGGAGTGGTCAGTTCTTTTTATTCCTGGCATCCAAAAGGATATTTGGACTCCCCTGACACAAAGCAGATATGATACCCAAACCCTGTGAAAGTTCTGGCAGGAAATAAGTTTGCAAAAATTGATTTTAGAAAGCATGAAAACTTGCCTAAGAAGTTTAGATATCTTTTATAGGAAAAAAGAAACTTGTTTCTCATTAGAAGCTTTCAAGCAAGGAAGGATATGATCGGACATAGATTTTTAGGGGAAAAAAAAACAGCCTGGTAAAGTAGAGGCAGACACATTGAAAAGTGCAAAGGTGGAGGCATCGAACGCAGACTGAAAGCTGTTATAATAGTACAGATGTTAAATGATGAAAGCATGAACTAAAGTAGTAGCCAAAGGGATGGGGAGGATAGGCCTGATTCAAAGGATAGTTAGAGGCTAGAAGATATAAAATCTGAAAGCAAATAAAATGTGAAAATGACAGGAAGGGAGGGAACTGGAGACTGATTCAGAATTCTAGCCACTGGTAGAAGTGGAATCATTTCCTAAAGGAGGAAATATAACAAAAGTAGCAAATCTGGGGTAACATTTGGTGACCTTGAGTTTGAGAGGGCTGTAGCATGTGCAGACCTTAAACTAGAATAGACAGACCTTCACTATCTACTATCAACATAGTTTTCTGTCTGCACCCTCCTCCCATTTTCCCACGTCACACTTTCACTCCTAGCTCTACTGACTTCATTGTTCCACAAACATCATACATCTCCCTGCACTTGTGCCCACTACACCTTCCACCTGGAATACACTTTCACTGCTTGTCTACCTAGAAAATTCCTTTCAGGTCTTCAGAACACAGCTCATATGTTTTTCTCACCATGATAACTTGGTGAATATCTCAAGTAGCATGACCACCCTCTCCTTTCTCCTCTCTACTTCATACTTAAATTTATTTGAATGATTTTTTTTCATAATTTCTAAACTGTAAGTCATGTGAGGGCAGACCTCCTGTATTTTTCTCACTGTTACACCTGCAGTACTAAGAATTGTATCAGTTGAGTAATACAGATGTATCAATATATACCTACATATATATCCAGGTAAATGAAAACTTAACTTCTCTTATACGACTTATCACATCATATCTCAACAACTTGCTTATGTTTCTCTTTTCCCAACTAAACTGAGTGAATTGAAAGCAGGAATATCTTTTAAATATCTTTTAAGTATCTTTTAGTGTTTGATGAGAAAAAAGCACAAACTTAAGTATAGATAACAATAAATTGGGGGAAGACTGTAAACACACATTTCTAGGACTTATGACTCAGAGATTCTTTCAGCAGATCCGAGATGAAGCCTAGAAATCTGTATGTATCTTATCAGGCCCTAAGTGATTCTGATGGTGGTTGTCTGAAGACTACATTTAAGAAATTAAGGGGCGCCTGGGTGGCGCAGTCGGTTAAGCGTCCGACTTCAGCCAGGTCACGATCTCGCGGTCCGTGAGTTTGAGCCCCGCGTCAGGCTCTGGGCCGATGGCTCGGAGCCTGGAGCCTGTTTCCGACTCTGTGTCTCCCTCTCTCTCTGCCCCTCCCCCGTTCATGCTCTGTCTCTCTCTGTCCCAAAAATAAATAAAAAACGTTGAAAAAAAAAAAAAAAAGAAATTAAGACTACATGTAATAATATACAGTCCTTATTGTATTCATCTCTCACTTTTTTTTTTTTTAACACCAGCAATTACTGACCAGGATACAGTGCATATGTTCACTCAAGGTAAGTTTCAAAATTACCTTATAAAAATGGTTTCCAAAATATAAATAGTAAACATTCAAGTATTTGCACTCTTTGTCAAGGTAGTTTCTATTGAGGTGTTATCTTTATTCTTACTTCACTCCTGTGGTCTGAGATAAGACATTGCTGATTCCAACGGCCAGTGGAGTGATGTGTAAGTTTTCCCCTCCTTTTAGAGGAAGGTGCTGGCAGCAATGGCATTCTGTGTCAAGTCTGGCCTCAGGAAAAGTTTTTTTGCAGCTTTGGGAAGCTTTTCCTGCCCCAGTTCTATGGTGGCACTCCCTTAGACTTATAAATTATGTTTGGTGACACCATTTATATGGCTTCTCCTAATCACCAGAATAGCTTGCTTTGTTGTGGATTTAGGTTAATCGAAAAGTATAGTAAAAAAAAAAAAAAATTATAAAAAGTGATGTTAGTTTTAGGTCTCAAATCTTAAGGAAAAGTCACTACTTTCCAATGTCATTCTGTATACTCTCAGGCTAGGATAGCAGAAATATAATCCCTAGAAAACAGCTGTTTACTTCTCTGGCTGATGAAATATAGTTAGAAATTAGTTCAATGTACCTCAATAGCTGGCCTATCTCAGATACTTAAGTGATGTTACAAGGTAATGGTACCTTTTTCAACTTCATTTTATATTTAATTCATGCTTATTTTTAATGAAAATGTGCTTAAGTAATTTAGTAGGGAATTTGGTTGAAGGATGCAGCAGAGGAACTTATGTTCTATGTATATTCTTTTTTTTTTTAAGTGTATTTATTTACTTTGTGAAAGACGGGGACAGGGGAGAGAGACAATTCCAAGCAGGCTCCACACTGCCAGGGCCCAGGTGGACACAGGGCTCAATCTCAGAACCATGAGAGCATGACCTCAGCAGAAATCTAGAATCAGACCCTTAACTGACTGAGCCAACCAGGTGCCCCGTTCTTTGTATATTCTTAATGAAAGTCTGGAGGTCTGTAAGAAAAAAAAAATGCCTTTGGATGGATGTTCTATTGAAGTAGTGTCACTATTTTAGAGCAATAGAAGTTGTTGCTGATGATTTACTTCTTATTTCTTAGTAATAGAATAAACAAAAGGAAATAAATCATGGGAATGAGGATGAAGAGGGCTTGAATGATCATTTCAGCTTTGGCCATTGGAGTGTTCATGGGCTTTCTCCTTTAAGGCACTTAAATAAACCTCATCTAGATGCTTAGAAACCCTCAGTTACCCTCAAGAATATTCTGTGAAATATGCCCTTGAAAAATGGCACATTTGGTAATACAGTCAGTTACAGAGGTAGAGTGGAACTTCCACGATGAGCTGGATTACCACTATGGAGATTTCTTGATGAAAGCAGTTTTCCTCCAACTTCAATGTGGACATGAATCACTCATAAGAATGTAGCTTCTAATAAGTTCTGAGGATATAACATGCAGCATGGTGACTACAGTTAATAATACGGTACTGTATGCTTGGAAGTTCTAAGTAGATCTTAAGCACTCTCATCACACACACAAGAAGAGTTAACTATGTAATGTGATGGAGGTGTTGGTTATCTTGATCTTGGTAATCAACAATGTATATGGATATCAACTCATCACACTGTACACTTTAAATATATACAATTATATTTGTCAATTAGTCCACAAATTTGGGGAGAGGGGGAATGCAGCTTCTGATTTTTTTTCCTGGTGTGGGTCTTAGAGTCAAGTTTTTTCAGCTTTGAGGTATAATTGACAAAATTGTAAGATATTTAAAGTATACAACATTAGGATTTGTTATACATATGCATTATGAAAAGATTCTCCCATCTAGTTAACATATTCATCACCTCACATATTTACTCCCACCCTTTTTTTGGTGAGAACATTTCAGTTCTACACTCCTAGCAAATTTCAATTATACAATAATGTTATCAACTATAATCATTATGTTTTGCACTAGATCCTCAGCAGAACTTACTCATCTTATAGCTGAAAGTTTGTCCCTTTTTACCACATTCTCCACATTTCCCCCATCCTCCAAGCCCCTGGAAACTACTTTCTATTCTTTCTTTCTAGGAGTTTGACTTTTTTTTTTTTTTTTTTTTTTTTTTTTTTTTTTTTTAAGATTCCACATATAAATGGTATCAGGCCGTTTTTGTCTGGATTTGTTTTTGTCTGGATTATTTTACTTAGCATGATACCCTCCAGGTTCATCCATATTCTTGCAAACAACAGGATTTCCTTCCTTTTCAAGGCTGAATAATATCCCTGTATGCATGTATGTATATACAAATATATATGTATACATCCCTTTGTGTGTGTGTATACACACACACACACACACACACACACACACATTCTCTTGACCTATTCATTCATTGATAGACCCATAGGTTATTCTACACAGTGCCAACATGTCAACATTTTTAATAAACTTCCAGGGTATACCCATACTGCAGGTCCACAGATCATACTTTGGAGTAGCAAAGCTATATGGAAATTTCCTAGTGAACTTGTGGCCTGAGCTGGTATATCCAGCACTAACCTATCTTAACCCCCTTTGATGAGGAATTTCAGAGAACTCTAAAGTTGCTGTAGAATTTGAAGTCTCTATGTCAATTAAGTTCAGAAATATTCTCTAAAATGCAGTCTATAGGCAATAGTAGTCACAAAGGTACTCTAAAAAACAACACATTAATCTTGCTTTTGGAAAGGCTAGCCTGTTCTAAGGACAAATACACAAAAGACAGAAAAGCTGTAAAAGATGGAGAGACTCGAACAGCATCTCCCAAATGTAAATGAATCATAATCTTCCCAGCACATTAATGCCTTTTTCTTATTAGGATGTGGGGCCCGTACAGACCTAATAACTCTGTCTGCAGAGAGGATCCTAGGAGGCACTAAGGCTGAGGAAGGAGACTGGCCATGGCAAGTCAGTCTACAGACGAATAATGTTCACCACTGCGGAGGCATCCTGATCAGTAGCATGTGGATCTTGACAGCAGCTCACTGCTTCAGAAGGTAAGGCTATAGCTTATCTACCCACCTGGGAACAACTAGGAGAGACAGATACAGGACTCCACCCTGGACTGAACATGATTGGATTATGCTAGAAATAACTGCATGTGGAAAAAAATTAATGAATCTTTTCTGCATATTCATGATAGCAAAAACATTTTTTTTCCTCCTTCAGCTGGCTAATTTAAAACTATTTTTCTCTTTCAGGTAATAGTGTGCCATCATGGTAAAGAACAATGATCTATATGTAAGAGTGTTTAATTTAAATCCTAGCTATGAAAACTTGAGATATTTACTGAACCTTTATAAGCCCTTTTTTTCCCTACATTTGGAAGATACTATTATCTGTGTCTTAGCCTTATTGATAGGATTAGATACACTAATGCAAACATGTTAAGTGTTAGCAAAATTAATTGCTGTAGGAAATTTGCACATTAGATCATATAAGCTGATCAGCAGGCTCATGGCTGATCTGAGACTGCCTTATGCCATTAACTAATTCTTTCAAAACAATTATTGAGTATCTACTATGAGCACAGTATTATCACAGAAGGTAATTAAACACTGCCTATACTTTAAGTGAGCCTACATTGTAGTGTTGGAGATAGACATACACAAAAATAATGATCAATAACAGTGAGTAGCATAAATAAAATGAATTTAAACAACTTCTAGAAAATTCTTCACTGATGTGACTAAAGGATAGTGCTAACATGAGGGTAATAAACTGCCAGTGGATAGTAGGATGCATAAACTTACTCATGATAAAACTTTAGACCTAGATGACTCAAATCTGTGAGGTTCAGACACACCTTATTATTGGAGCATCCTAGACCCTAACAGTTGCTGGGAATTAATCTCAAAACATTCACTAAGTGAAGACATCTAAACTCAAATGTGCCTCTGACCATATCTACTCTTTTCTCAGACTCACTCAATATCCATAGTCTAAAATCCAATTTACTACACACCCATAGCCCTCCTATTGAAACAGTCCAAATTTCTTTCTCAAAGCATGAACCTTGAGCTCCAGTCAAACTGCATTATTCTCTTCCCCTGGATTCTGCCTACTTTTTCAGGTTTAAGAGAATTGTGCGCTAGTCTTGTTAAACTTTACTCTCTTAATAGTTTTGTAACAGGCACTATATTATGCAGCAGTACCCTCAAATCTGCAAAGGACTTCTTAGAAATAGTGAAGATTTTTCAGAATTCCGATACGAAGAAATGGAGGAAGGGATATTAACATTTTAGGGAGAAGAAGAAGATTGAGAAAATGCTCTTAAACCTGAAAAATAGTAAGAGAATAATGCAATCTGGCTGGAGCTAAAGGTTCAATCTTTATTTCCACTTGAAAGGCCAAAGAAGAACTATGGAACTAATTGATTTTAATCACTTCTGAGTGTGGGAACCAGAAATGCAAATGCTTGGATTTAGTATAACGAAGGATGTAATACATAAACAGTCTGCATTCTAAGCCCTATGCAGACCCAACTACCAAAAGCTAAGTAAAGGATATCACTATAATGAAAGTCACCATTATAAATATCATCAATGTTTACCAAAGTAATTCATGATTTTAACTTTTTTTTTAAATTTATTTATTTGGAGAGACAAAGAGTGAGCAGGGAAGGGGCAGAGAGACGGGGAGATAAAGAATCCCAAGCAGGCTCTGCGCTGTCAGCACAAATCCCACAGACGGTGAGATCACGACCTGAGCTGAGATCAAGAGCCAGACACTTAACTGACTGAGCCACTGAGGCACCCCATAATTCATGATTTTAAATGCTTGGAACATCTTTGAATTATGCCTCCCCAATCCTTCTATTCACTACTAAATTGATCCAGGAAAGCTAACAAACTATGTGAACCTTATATTGGCACACTTCCAGTAGGCCTGATTGTCACTGAGAACCCATCAATGAGGATTTCTGGGGACACGGCCAGCCTTACATCAAGATATATAGATGTGATAAGGCCCTCCAAGAGTCCAAGAGAAGATTTTTGAGTTATCACTTCCCCTATGAAGACTTCCCTGATGCTTTCTTCCTCCCCCATGGTACTCTCACAGAAATCTGCTCAATTATCTTTAGCAGTAGTCCCTGTGATTTATGATACTTAATCGTCTCGTGTGGAGCTGCTCATGAACAGAGACCATAGTTATTTACATATTTTTAAGATTTTAAATTCCAGAAAGTTAGCATACAGTGTAATACTAGTTTCAGGTGTACAATATAGTGATTCAACACTTTCATACAACACCTGGTGCTTTTTAATCCTCATCATGTATTTAACCCATCCCCCACCCACTTCCTCTCTGGTAACTATCAGTTTGTTCTCTATAGTTAAGCCTCTGTTTCTTACATTGTTTCTTTTTCTCTCCTTTTCCCCCTTTGCTTGGTTGTTTTGCTTCTTAAATTCCACATATGAGTGAAATCATATAGTGTTTGTCTTTCTCTGACTGACTTATTTCACTTAGCATAATACTCTCTAGCTCTATTCACATCATTGCAAAGGGCAAGATTTCATTCTTTTCATGGCTAATAGTCCAGTGTGTGTGTGTGTGTGTGTGTGTGTGTGTACCACCTCTTCTTTATCCATTCATCAGTTGATGGACACTTGGGCTTTTTCCACAATTTGGATATTGTAGATAATGCTGCTGTAAACATTAGGGTGCATGTATCCCTTTGAATTAGTATTTTTGTACTCTTTGGGTAAATACCTGGTAGTGTGATTGCTAGATCATAGGATAGTCCTATTTTTTAAAATTTTTTTTAATGTTTATTTATTTTTGAGAGGAGAGAGACAAAGTATGAGAAGGGGAGGAGCAGAGAGAGAGGGAGACACAGAATCTGATGCAAGCTCCAGGCTCTGAGCTGTCAGTACAGAATTTGCAATAGGGCTTGAACTCATGAACCTTGAGATCATGACATGAACCGAAGTAGGATGCTTAACCAACTGAGCCATCCAGGTGCCCCAGGGTAATCCTATTCTTTAACTTTTTGAGGAAACCAGAGTAGCTGCACTAGTTTGTATTCCCACCAACAATGCAAGAGGGTTCCCCTTTCTTCATATCCTCACCAACACCTGTTTCTTGTGTTGTTGATTTTAGCCATTCTGACAGGTGTGAGGTGGTATCTTATAGTAGTTTTGATTTGTATTTCCCTGATGATCAGTGATGTTGAGCATCTTTTCACGTGTCTGCTGAATGTATGTCTTCTTCGGAAAAATGTTCATGTCTTCTCCTCATTTTTTAATTGGATTATTTGTTTTTTGGGTGTTGAGATTTATTAGTTCTTTATATGTTTTGGGTAATAAACCTTCTACACTTTATCAAATATATCATTTGCAGATATCTTCTCCCATTCTGAAGGTTGCCTTTTAGCTTTGTTGATTGTTTCCTTCACTGTGCAGAAGTAATCCCAATAGTTTATTTTTGCTTTTGTTTCCCTTGCCTCAGGAAACATGTCTAGAAAGAAGTTGCTATGGCTGATATCAAAGAAGTTACCACCTGAGTTCTCTTCTAGGATTTTTATGGTTTCAGGTGTCACATTTAAGTCTTTCATCCATTTTGAATTTACTTTTGGCTATAGTGTAAGAAAGTGGTCTAGGTTCATTCTTCTGCATGTTGCTGTCCAGTTTTTCCAACAGCAACTGTTGAAGAGATAGTCTTTTTCCCATTGGACATTCTTTCCTGCTTTGTGGAAGATTAGTTGGCCATACATTTGTGGGCCCATTTCTGGGTTCTCTATTCTTTCCATTTATCTAGGTGTCTGTTTTTGTGCCAGTACCATACTGTCTTGATGAATACAGCTTTGTAATACAGCTTGAAATCCAGAATTGTGATGCCTCCAGTTTTGTTTTTCATTTTCAACATTACTTTGGCTATTCTGGGTCTTTTCTGGTTCCATACAAATTTTAGAATTGCTTGTTCTAGCTCTGTGAAGCATGCTGGTATTATTTCAATAGGGATTGCATTGAATATGTAGGTCGCTTTGGGTAATATAGACATTTTAACAATATTTGTTCTTCTAATCCATGAGCATGGAATTTTTCTCCATTTCTCTGTGTCTTCTTCAATTTCTTTCATAAGATTTCCATAGTTTTCAGTGTACAGATTCTTTACCTCGTTGGTTAGGTTTATTCCTAGGTATCTTATTGGTTTTGGTGCAATTGTAAATGGGATTGATTCCTAATTTCGCTTTTTTCCTGTTTCATTATTGGTGTATAGAAATGCAACATATTTCTGTATGTTGATTTTGTATCCTGGGACTTTATTGAATTTGTTTATTAATTCCAGCAGTTTTTTTGTGGAGTCTTTAAGGTTTTCTACATATAGTATCATGTCAGCTGCAAATAATGAAAGTTATACTTCCTCCTTGCCAAACTGGATACTTTTTACGTCTTTTTGTTGCCTGATTCCTATAGCATAGTTATTTATTTATATTTTTATTCCCAGAGACTCATACTGTTTCTTATACAAAGTAAACATGTAGTAATGACTTGTTCAACTATAACTAATGAAAATAATAGTTATTTCCACTGAGTGCTTACCTTGTATGCCAAACATTGTTTCAATACTTACAACTGAGTGAGGGCATATAATCAGTCACATTTTGTGCAAAAATAAACTGAGAATTAAAGATATGAAGTAAGTTGCCCTAAATAACACAGTTAATATATGGCATAGCCAAGATTTAAGTCTAATTTTTTTTTTATTTAACGTTTATTTATTTTTGAGACAGAGAGAGACACAGCATGAATGGGGGAGGGTCAGAGAGAGGGAGACACAGAATCTGAAACAGGCTCCAGGCTCTGAGCTGTCAGCACAGAGCCTGACGCGGGGCTCGAACTCACGGACCGCGAGATCATGACCTGAGCCAAAGTCGGCCACTTAACCGACTGAGCCACTCAGGCACCCCTAATTCTAACTGATTCCAAAATTATGCTCTTATTCGTTTGCTGGAAGAAAGAAAAGGAAGGGAGGGAAAGAAGAGAAAAATAGCTTTAAAATTTTCTTCGTACAGAGACTGATCAAAAGAAGTTCAATATGAAAAATTCATGTATTCGGTGATTGTAAACTACTTTTTTCTTTAGAATTTTTAACTAGCATTCACTCTTACATAAGCTATTGTACATTACAAGATTATTTCCTGGACATATAATTTTTATTTCTGTATCACCTATATCTAAACTCCACAAAACTCTTAAATTGTTGTTATGTGGATACATTTTATTTTTATTCAAGCTTAGGAGCAACACTGAGTTAATCAACTCTTCAATTCGCAGACCCTTTAGACAAATTATCATTCATTTACTAACTATGTAATCCAGAAAATATATACCAAAGAGATATTGATCAAATAGTTGCTAGCCAGGAAAGGGATGGCAAACGCAAAATTCAAATATTTGAAATGCTCATAAATTCACAATTCAAAACACATTCTTGTATTTTTTTAGCTACCCTAATCCTCGTCAGTGGACTGTCACTTTCGGTGTTTCAACAACATTTCCTAAACTGAGAAGAGGAGTAAGGACTATTTTAATCCATAGCAATTATAACCCTGCAACTCATGAAAATGATATTGCAGCTATACAACTTGACAGAGGCATCACCTTTACCAAAGATATCCATAGGGTGTGTCTCCCGGAGGCTACCCAGAATATTCCACCTGGGTCTACTGCTTATGTAACAGGATGGGGATCTCAAGAATATGGCGGTAAGTGTCTCAGGAAAAATCAAACAACAACAACAACAACAAAATCTCCTGGGACTTGCTGTTATGTAATTAGGGAACACCAGAAGGACATGTTCTGTGGAAGGAACAATCCCATATTCTGATGAGTCCAACCTCTAGTTATTACTACATATCCTCAGCAAAGCAAAGCAGTGTCCCTAGAAATCACGGGGGATTCTCAAACATAGTAATAGGGAAACGTAAAATAAAAGTGGTGAAGAAACATGAGTTCTTCAATGAACCAGGGACTCTATAGGTCTCAAATGTCTCTCATATAAAGAAAATTTTTAATTTTGAAAAGAAGATTTTGATAGGTATTCTCTAAGGGTTTTAACACCCTCTAAGGTGTTAACAATCATTAAGGTATTCTGAGATGAAATGAATTCTACCTCTAGAGCAAGAAACTCTACATACATAAGCATTGCTCACTCTTTGTTTATTGAATGAATAATGAGGGCAATGTAAAAGAACAAATAGGGCCATGGTGAAGAGAATATCAACCAGGGCGTGGAAGGACATAGCATTAACAATTTCCACATGCTTCAGCTCATGCTGTAGATTGTATCTCCGAGAAATAATATGAAGACTTAATTGTCCTAGAAAATACCTCATTGTGTTTTCACCACTGAAAGTAATTTGGTGTAATAGATAAAATGTGTGCCAATCATAAAAATGGCAGTGCCATTCTGAAGGAACATCAATACAAGTAAAATTATTTCTTTAGCCTTGAAACCAGACTGGTTTCTCTTTCATTGGTAAATTAAAGTTTCCTCAATATGTAATTTTCCAATTCAAAGTCAGTCAGTGAATAACTTAAATGCTACTAGTCAATATTAAAATAGCAGATATGTTTTGCTCTTAAGGTCCAAGGGGCGCTGCATCACAAAGTAAGGTAAAAAAATAAAATTGATCTGTGTAGAGGGTTTATTCTTCTCTACTATGGGCATCTTTGCTGAAAAGAAACTCCCAATATATCTTCAATAGCCTGCTTTGCTAAATAAGATACAGTGTTTTGGAGTACAGTTATTCCTTCCCATATTTGACATAGAATCATTAATTTACCCATTCTATTTCTGCTTTATACTTCACAGGTAGCACAGTTTCAGATCTACAGCAAGCACGGGTCAGAATAATAAGTAATGATGCATGTAATGCACCAACTAGTTATAATGGAGCTGTTTTGTCGGGAATGCTATGTGCTGGACTACCTCAAGGTGGAGTGGATGCATGCCGAGTAAGTTCAAAATAATGTTATCATGTCATCATCCAAGTTCATAAGCACTTACTGGCATGTGATACTGTGATAAGCATAGAGGTAACATAATTAGAATACACAGCCCTG